>NC_084832.1:109558975-110183975 GCF_033115175.1 Lepus europaeus
CCAACCTAGAGAAAAAGGCAGGTGCATGTTTCTCTCTCCCAACCACATGGTCCTGGGGTCCTGTAACTATCCAAGAGAGGGCAGGTGCCATTTTGGATATACATAACAGCTACGCCAGCTCATGTCAGCATGCCCAGCAACCAGCCTAGCAGAGAAGAATGAGTCTGGCTGGGAGAATTGACAGGGGATTGGGAGCTGGTGACTGTGGGAGCCTTGTGTGTTGCAACTATGCAAACACTGTGGCTGGGTGGGAAGGTGCAGGGTGTGGCTGGCTCCACATGCTCTGGCTCTCTGATCCCCTGGTGAGGTTCATTGCTGCAGGATCTGTGTTCACATTAAGGACTGCACTGATCATTTGTGTGGTTCTTACGGCAGTGTGGATGAAAACTGTACCCATTAGAGCTAGTGCCCAGGCATTGGTCTCCTTTGAGGAAATGAGGTCAGTGTGAGAATATGCCAAAGGAGCAGAACAAACCTCTTCTCTGATAAAAAGAGAGAGAGAGAGAGATTGATTTACCATGCCCAACTTGGGAGTCACCTTGGATACTCCCCTCACCCTGGAACACTGAGAAGAGCTCCTTAACTACACCCAGTAGATGTGTCTTGGTAGTCGCTGAAAAAGCTGACACTCCACTAAACCACAGAGGCATAGTTCAAAGATAAAAGCCATCATAGGGAAAAAAATATCACCACAAATGCCTAATAATAAACACAGCAATTCAAGAAACAGTAAGGAAAACAACCTGATGACTGCAAAAGAAGTGAAGATGAAGAGACTGAACAAATACCAGAAACAGAACTCAAAAAATTGATGATGGGATTATTTAGAAGTACTTAGAAACAAATTCATGAACTAAAGGAATCTGTACATTATATAAATGAAAAATTTTCCCATGAAATTGAGATTTTTAAAGAGAAATAAAAATGAAATATTGTAAAAGAAGACTTCTATAACAAAAAATATGGTGGAAAGACTTGAGAGCAGACTCAGTGAGGCAGAAGAATGAATATCCAAGTTAGAAGACAATCTCTGGAAATCTTACACTCAGACCAAAAAACAGAATAAGAAATTAGAAAACTAAAAAACTTGTCAGAGATTTATGGGATACTATCAAATGACCCAACATATGGGTCCTAGTAGTTTCTGAAGGCACGGAAAGAGTGAATGGATTAGAGGCCTTTTTAGTGAAATAATTACAGAAAACTTCCCTAATTTGGAGAAAGAAAAGGACGTCAAAGTATAGGAAGCACGTAGAACTCCTTATAGACATGACCAGAAAAGATCTTCACCATCATACATTGTAGTCAAACTTGCCACAGTAAAACAAAAAGAAAAGATTCTAAAATGTACATGAGAGAAATGCCATATCATTTTCAGATGACCTCCAATTAGACTCACAGCTGATTTCTCATCAGAAACCCTAGCACCTAGGAAAGAATGGTGATATAGGAAAAAAAAAAAAAAAACTGTCAACTTAGAATACCATACCCTGCAAAGCTCTCATTTATGAATGAAGGTGAAATAAAGATCTTCCATAATAAGCAGACATTAAAGAATGTCACCAGTCGTTCAGCCTTATAAAAGAGATGGTTAAGGATGTGCTACACACAGAAACACAGAAGCAAGGTCATCACAATGAAAGAAGATAAAGACAGAAAATCTCATAGTAAAAGTACAAAGGAAATCCAAAGTAAACAATAAGAATATTTATGGAAAAAATGGCAGGGCCAATCATGACTTATCAATAGTCACCTTGAATGTAAATGGCCTCAACTGTCCAGTTAAAAGATACAGACTGGCTGAATGGATTAAAAAACAAGACCCATGTATTTGCTGCCTATAAGAAACACATTTCACCAACAAAGATACTTGCAGACTGAAAGTGAAAGGATGGAAAAGATATTCCATGTGACCAAAAACCAAAAAAGAGCTGGTATAGGGACCGGTGCTGTGGCTCATTTGGCTAATCTTCCACCTCTGGTGCCGGCATCCAATATGGGTGCCGGTTCTGGACCTGGTTGCTCCTCTTCCAGTCCAACTCTCTGTTGTGGCCCGGGAGGGCAGTGGAGGATGGCCCAAGTGCTTGGGCCTCTGCACCCACATGGGAGACCAGGAAGAAGCACCTGGCTCCTGGCTTCGGATCAGCACAGCGCCAGCCGGATTGGCACAGCGCTGGCCGGATCGGCGCAGCACTGGCCATAGTGGCCATTTGGGGAGTGAACCAACAGAAAGGAAGACCTTTCTCTCTGTCTCTCTCTCAATGTCTATAATTCTACCTGTCAAATAAATTAAAAAAAAAGAGCTGGTGTAGCCATCCTAATATTAGACAAGATAGACTTTAGCACAAAAACTGTTAAAACAAAGAAAGTCACTATGTAATGATGAAGGGATCAATTCAACAGAAATACGTGCCTATTGTAAACATATATGCACCTAATTACAGGTCCCCTGACATTTAAAAGAAATGTTAATGGACCTACAGGGAGACATAGATTCCAACACATTAGTAATGAGGGAGCTTAGTACTTCACTTTCAGCAACAGACAGATCAACCAGACAGAAAATCAGCAAGGAAACAATAGAGTTAATTGACACTATAGACCAAATGGACCTAACAAACTTACCATCCTACAAATGCAGAATACATGTTCTTCTCACCAGTTCATGGAACTTTCTCTAGAACAGACCACATGCTAGACTATAAAGCAAGTCTCGGCAAACTCAAAAAAATCTAATACATACCATGCATCTTCTCTGACCACAATGAAATGAAGCTGGAAGCCAACAACTCAAGAATCTGCAGAACATATGTAATCACATGGAGACTGAAAGTATGATCCTGAATGAACAGTGGAGTCATTGAAGAAATCAAAACAGAAATGAAAAAAATTTCTGGAAACAAATGAAGATTACAATAAGCACATCAAAACTTATGGGATACAGCAAAACTAGTGTTAAGAGGAAAGTTTATAGCAATTGGTGCCTAATGAATAAATTGGAAAGGTGCCAAATAAATGAGTTCTCAATGCATCTTAAGGACCTAGAGGCCAGCGCCGTGACTCACTTGGCTAATCCTTTGCCAAGAACCTCAGGTTCTAGTCCCAGTTGGGGTGCCGGATTCTGTCCCGGTTGCTACTCTTCCAGTCCAGTTCTCTTATGTGGCCCAGAAAGGCAGTGGAGGATGGCCCAAGTGCTTGGGCCCTGCACCCACATGGGAGACCAGGAGGAAGCACCTGGCTCCTGGCTTTGGATCGGCACAGCATGCCGGCTACAGTGCACCAGTTGTAGCAATGATTTGGGGGGTGAACCAACAAAAAGGAAGACCTTTCTCTCTGTCTCTCTTTCTCACTGTCTAACTCTGACTATCAAAAAAAAAAAAAGACCTAGGAAAAAAACAGCAAACCAAACTCAAAACCAGGAGAAAAGAAATAATTAAAATTAAAGAAGAAACAAACAAAATTGAATTTAAAAAAGTAAAAGAGATCAGCAAAATGAAAAGCTGACTTCTTGAAAAAAATAAAGAAAATTGACAAACGACTGACCCAAGTAACAAAAAAAGAGGGAGAAGACCCAAATCAATAAAATTATTTTTTATTTTATTTTATTTTTTATTTTTTTGATAGGCAGAGTGGACAGTGAGAGAGAGACAGAGAGAAAGGTCTTCCTTTTGCCGTTGGTTTACCCTCCAATGGCCGCCGTGGTTGGCGCGCTGCGGCCGGCGCACCGCGCTGATCCGATGGCAGAAGCCAGGTGCTTATCCTGGTCTCCCATGGGGTGCAGGGCCCAAGGACTTGGGCCATCCTCCACTGCACTCCCTGGCAATAGCAGAGAGCTGGCCTGGAAGAGGGGCAACCGGGACAGGATCGGTGCCCCGACCGGGACTAGAACCTGGTGTGCCGGCGCCGCAAGGTGGAGGATTAGCCTAGTGAGCCGCGGCGCCGGCCCCAAATCAATAAAATTAAAGATGAAAAGGAAATGTAACAATAGATACCACAGCAATAGAAAGAATCATCAGTATTTACTACAAAGTGCTGTATGTCACCAAATCAGGAAACCTAGAAGAAATGGATAGATTCCTGGGCAGATACAAACTACCTAAATTAAGCCATGAATACATAGAAAACTTAAACAGACAAATAACCAAGATGGAAATGGAATCAGTGATAAAGACCTTCCCATTAAAGCAAAGCCCAGGATCAGATGGCTTCATTGCTGAATTCTACCATACATTTAAAGAAGAACTAATTCCAATTCATTTCAAGCCATTCAAAACATTTGAAATGGAGGGAATCCTCCCAAACTCCTTCTATGAAGTCAAAATCACCGTAATTCCTAGACCTGAAAAAATGTAACAAAGAGAACTACAGACCAATTTCTCTGATGAACATAGACACATAAATTCTCAACAAAATACTAGCCAATTGAACCCAAGAGCACATCAGAAAGATCATTCACCCATACCAAATGGGATAATATGCAGAGATGGTTCAACAGATACAAATCAATCAATGTTATACATCATATTAACAAATTAAAGAACAAAAAACCATGATTATCTCAAAAGATGCAGAGAAAGCATTTTTTAAAGTACAACTCCCTTTCATGTTGAAAACTTTTAGCAAATTGTGGATAGAAGGAACATTATTCAACACAATCAAGGCAATTTATGACAAACTCATAGCCAGCATCCTCTTGAATGGGGAAAAGTTGGAAGCATTCCCACTGAGATACAGAACCAGAGAAGGATGCCCACCGTCACCACTGCTATTCAATATAGTCCTGGAAGTTTTAGCCAGAGCCATTAGGCAAGAAAAAAGAAATCAAAGAGATACAAATTTGGAAGGAGGAAGTCAAACTATCCCTATTTGCAGATAACATGATTGTATACATAGAAGATCAAAAAGACTTCAATAAGAAACTATTGGAACTCATAAGAATTTATTAAAGTGGAAGCATATACAATCACAGACAAAAATCAACAGCCTTTGTATACACAGACAATGCCATGGCTGGGGAAGAACTTTCAAGATCAATCCCATTCACAATAACCACACAAAAAATCAAATACCTTGGAATAAATTTAACCAAGAATGTCTAAGATCTATATGATTAAAATCACAAGACATTAAAAAAAAAGAAGAATACACAAAGAAAATGGAAGAATCTTCCATGTTCATAGATTGGAGGATCAATATCATCAAAATATACATACTACCAAAAGCAATTTACAGATTCAGTGTAATATCAATCAAAATACCAAGGATATTCTTCTGAGATATAGAAAAAATAATGCTGAAATTTACATGGAAACACAGGAGACCCAGAAGAGCTAAGGCAAGCATATACAACAATAGCAAAAAAAGCCAGAGGCATCACAATGACAGATTTCAAGACATACTACAGAGCAATTATAATTAAAACAGCCTGTTACTGATAGAAAAACAGATGGATAAACCAACTGAGCAGAATAGAAATGCCAGAAATTAACCCACACAGCTACAACCAGCTTATCTTTGACAAAGAAGCTAAAATCAAACCTGAAGCAAAAATAGTCTCATCAACAAATGGTGTTGGGAAAACTGGACCTAAATCTCTGAACTGGTACAGCAGAATATTAGAAAACATGAGTGAAACCCTGCAAGACATTGGCATAGTCAAAGAGTTCTTGGAAAAGATCTCAGAGGCACAGGCAATCAACACTAAAATTGCAAATGGGATTACATCAAATTGAGAAGCTTCTGCACTGCAAAAGAAATACTCAGGAAAGTGAAGAAAAAACTGACAGAATGGAAGAAATTATTTGCAAACTATGCAACTGATGAAGGATTAATAACCAGAATATATAAAGAGATCAAGAAACTCAATAACAACAAAACAAACAACCCAGTTAAGAAATGGGCAAAGGACTTAAACTGGCATTTTTCAAAACTGGAAATCTAAATGGCCAACAGACACATGAAAAAATGTTCAGGATCACTTGTTATCAGCTTCCCTGAAATAAACTATCACAATAACATATAAACTTGACATAAAGGGTATTTCATTATTCTAGGATGCATTAAAGTGAAAACAATCATTATATTCAGTGTGTACACATACACACACATATATAAGGAATAATTTACAAATGAAGATAAAATAGAACATTAACTAAGTTTTCTCTCTGGAATCAAATTATAAACTTTACTTTCCCTTGCTATCATTGGACAGTTTAGCATTATAAGTATACATACCTCACTTAAACACACACTTCCATTAATGTATGTATGCAATGCAAATATAGATGTAGATATACAAATATACATACTTTGCATCACTTTATTTGAATCTAGAATAATTTTATTTTATTAACAAAAATGAATATTTCTAACATGTACATGCACTGCTCTGAACAATTTTCAAATGCTAATTCATTAAATCATGATCACACTTAAAAGGTATCTGTTGTAATTATTTTTATCATCTGATACTTTATTTTTTTCATGTTTATGCAATGTTGCTCCAAAGGGAACAGATTCAATGCAGATACAATTCCACGAATATGATATTCCCTTCTTCCCTTCTTCTTCCTGTTTTTTCTTTATCTCTCTCACTCTCTCTTTTTCAGCTTTTGAAATAACATTTTTAATTTACATTATAATCAAGAGATTTATGCTCCACAAAATAAAGAGTTCAACAAGTGAAATGGAAGAAGACATTAGTTCAGTGGGGATATAAGCAAGGGATATAAATAATAATCAAATGGAAAGTTGAACATTTCACCAATGTACAGTATTTTAAAGTAACCACAAGTCATTAACAATAATAATATAACATTCTT
This sequence comes from Lepus europaeus, assembly GCF_033115175.1. Classification (NCBI taxonomy): domain Eukaryota; kingdom Metazoa; phylum Chordata; class Mammalia; order Lagomorpha; family Leporidae; genus Lepus; species Lepus europaeus. Next base: position 109,565,797 of record NC_084832.1, read on the forward strand.
TTTTAAAAATATTTATTTATATATTTGAAAGTCAGAGTTACACAGAGAGAGGAGAAGCAGAGAGTTAGAGAGGTCTTCCATCCAATGGTTCACTCTCTAATCGGCTGCAACGTCCAGAGCTGCGCCAATCTGAAGCCAGGAGCCAGGAGCCAGGAGCTTCTTCCAGGTCTCCCTCGCGGGTGCAGGGACCCAAGGACTTGGGCCATCTTCCGCTGCTTTCCCAGGCCATAGCAGAGATCTGGATTGGAAGTGGAGCAGCCGAGTCTCAAACCAGCACCCATGTGGGATGCCAGAGCTTCAGGCCAGGGCATTAACCCTCTGTGCCACAGTGCTGGTCCCAACATTCTTAACCATTAACTTGATAAAGTTATAAAACAAAGATTGACAAAACTATATTGGCAGCAATACTGATACACACATGTTTTTAAAATTTTTTTTCTGTTTAATTTTAGCTCCCATATATAAAGGAGAATATGCAGTATTTGTCTTTCTGTGTCTAGCTTGGTTCACTCAATACAATGTCCTTAAGGTGCATCCATTTTGCTGCAGATGACAGGATTTCATTCTTTTCTATGGTATTCCACTTTGTGTAAAAACCACATTTTCTTTTATCCATTCAACTGTTGATGGACACCTTGGTTGATTGCCTATTTCAGCTATTGTGAATATGGTGGTACAGGTATCTCTTTGATACACTGTATTCATGTCTTTTGGGTATATACCCAGTAATGAGGTTGCTGGAATCATGTGGCAAGACTATTTCTAGTTTTTAAGTGTATCTCTGTACTGTATTCTACACTGACTGCATTAATTTTCATTCCCATCAACAGTGTCTAAGAATTCTCCTAGCTCCATATCCTCCCCATCATTTGTTACTCTGTGTTTTGGATTTTAGCCATTCTGACAGGGGTGAGGTGATATCTCATTGTGATTTTGATTTGCATTTACCTGATGGCTAGTGATGTCAAGCATTTTTTCCCTATATTTGTTGACCATTGATAGTTCTTCTGTCTAAAAATGTCTATTGAGTTTCTTGTTTATTTCATAACTGGATTGGTGGCTTTTTGTTGCTGAGGTTTTAAGTTGCTGATATATTTGGGATATGAATACTAGGTAGATAGGTTGCTCACAAGTATTATTTTTTCCCATTCTCTTGGATGTCTTGTCATGCTACTGATCATTTTCTTTGCTGTGCAGAAGCTTCTGAGTTCTATATATTCCCACTTGCTTGATTTTTGTTCTGTTGCTCATATTTTGGGGGTTTTATCCAAGAAATCATCACCTACACCAATGTCTTAGAGTGTTTTCTTCTAGTGATTCATAGTCTCAGGTCTTAAATTTAAGTCTAATCCACCATGAGCTTATTTTTTAATATGGTAAGAAGTATGGATCTAATTTCATTTTTCAATAAATATACGTCTAGTTTTGCCAGTATTATTTATTTAAGAGATTTATTTCAATTGCATGTTTTGAGCATTTTATTAAAAATCGATTGGCTCTATGCATACATGGATAACTTTTGGGCTCTCTATTCCATTGATCTGTGTTAGTTTTTATGACAGTACCACATTGTTTTAATTACTATAGTTTTTGTAGTATGCTTTGAAGTTGGCTGTTGTGATGCCTCCAGCTTGATTTATTTATTTTATTTTTTTGCTCAGAATCAATTTGGCTATTTGTGGTTTCATATAATTTTTTTTACTACTATTTTTTCTAATTTTGCAAGAATGTCATTGGTAACACATTTTGGTATTCTTGGATGCATTAATGTCAAAGTTATTGCCAAAAATGTATTGCAAAGTAGAAGAACTATTACATTGTGTATGTACACACACATATAATAAGTGATACTTTACAAATGAAAATAAAATTGACTATTAACTAAATATTCTCTCTGGCATCAAACTGTAAAAGACATTTTTCTCTTATTGCTATTGAACAATTGGTCATTATAAATACACACATTATCCTCACACATCCACTCATGTATGTATGCAATGCAAATATAAATATAGATACACAAATATATACACTTTGCCAATTTTAAAATATATTTTAGTACAATAAACCAAGTTGGAAGTTAAAATAAAAATCTGATATTTAATTGTACAAATAAATTATAATAGAAAGTTATTAGCATACATAGCAAGGAGACAGAACAGAAAATGTGTTTCTAATCCAAATAATGCTTTTCTTCTTTTTTTCTGAAATGTCAAAATTTATTTTCTTTAGTGTTTTCCTCCTCCAACTCCACTCTTTCTTTTATGCAGCAATTACAAAGAGTAATCAAATGTGTATTAATTTATATTACTTTTTTATTAGCAGTCTGGTAAGTAGTAGTAAGATTTGAAAAATAAATAAATAAAATCACATAGATGGTTGCTTTAAAATCTGAGCATTAAAATATCACTTGGGGATTCAGGAAACAAGGCCAATGCAATCCGATGGTTACCATCTAACCCTTTCCCTAATCTTTTAAGGGCTGAAGAAAATGCATATGTGGAAAAGTTATTAAGAAAAATAGCTAGGATAGATAGGATTTTAAGGCATTTGTAAGGAGCTAAAATGCAATGAATTGTGTATTATAGGCAATGTTTGGAAAGCTTTCTGCATTATTTAAAGCTGTCATGAAACGTTTTCCAACAGCCCATTTTTCAACATTTTAAGTCATAAAGCTGAAAGAATAATTAAGAAGATTGGGCTGGTTGGTTTTCAATTTCTCAGTGCTTACAAATGCAAAGTGTATCATGGATAGTCCTTCTAATATGCTTTTAAAGGGAGAAATGATAAAAACAAAAAGAGAAAACATTTGATACATTCAGGACTGATCCAGACTGGGAAGTGTAGGCTTTGCCTTTCTTCACTTTCCAGCTTCACACTTTGTGACTTTCCTCCAAGTTTTCTGCTTCCTTTTATTTCCCCTGACCATGCTCAGCCACTGTTTGAAATGCTGCCATGTTCATCCTGCCTGGGGGGTACCTCATGTCCACAAATAATATTCTTTTATTTGAGAGTTGAAAGGGTAAGCCACACACACACACACACACACACAGAGAGAGAGAGAGAGAGAGAGAAAGAGAGAGATGGGAGATACCCTTAATGCCTGCAATAACCAAGGTTGGGCAAGGCCAAAGCTATGAGTCAAAAATTCCTTCTAGGTCTTCCATGCAAGTGTGCAGGGACCACCTGTCATCACCTGCTGCCTCCCAGTGTGTATATTAGCAGGAAGCTGGGCTAATCCTCCACCTGCGGTGCCAGCACCCGGGGTTCTAGTCCCAGTTGGGGCACCAGATTCTGTCCCGATTGCTCGTCTTCCAGTCCAGCTTTCTGCTGTGGCCTGGAAAGGCAGTGGAGAATGGCCCAAATGCTTGGCCCTGCACCCACATGGGAGACCAGGAGGAAGCCGTAGCGGCCATTTAGGGGGTGAACCAACAGAAGTAAGACCTTTCTCTCTGTCTCTCTCACTGTCTAACTCTGCCTGTCAAAAAATTAAAAAAAAAAAAAGAAAGCTGGGTATGAAGCAGAGGAGCTGATTAACTAGTTACTGGGATGGGGATGCAGCTGGCCAAGCATTAACTTAATACCCTGTGCCAAATGCCCACCCTCTACTATTTTTTTCTTTAAGCACTGCAGTCTGTATCCCATATCCTTTTAAAGCCTTCATTTAATGAAATCTATCAGTAAAAAAAAAAATTCAAGATAATGTGAGAGTCTGAATATATTTGCAATTTGCCTAAACAAACAAAAAAAATACTTAACACTAGCATTTCAGGAATAGGGACCACTGAATGGATAAATATGATTATCCTCAAGTTTTTATTGGTACTGATTTTTCATTTTCTTTTGGTTACTTTGCATTAATAGATAATACTTATACATGCTTATGGGATAGAGTACAATATTTCAACACAACATGACCTGATTAATTTAGGTAGTCCGCATTTCCTTTTCCTCATCTGTTCTTTATATTTGGAGCCTTCCAGCCCCTCTCTTCTAGCTCTTTATATGGCACATAAAATGCTATTGTGATCTGTATCCATTTATGCACCAAAGAGCATCTTGGTTTTATTCTGTATCTTGGCTATCAAGAATGGTATTGCAGTAATTTTGGAGTGCAGGTATCTTTGGTATGCTGATTTTGTTTTCTTTGGATATATTATTTTAAGTGTGATAACTATCACATGGTAGATCTATTTTTAGCTTTCTAAGGAATCGCCTTGCTATTCTCTGTAATTCCTGTATTAACTTACATTTCCAACAATAGGATATAAGGGCTCCCTTTTCTGCACATCCTCACTGGTATTTGTTATTTATTTTCTTTTTCATAATTGCCATTCTAACTGAGTTAAGGTGAAATCTCACTGTGGTTTTGATTTCACTTCTCTGATAACTAATAAGGCTGGGGGTCCGTGGGCCCCTTTGATAACTAATGGGGCTGGGGTTCTGTGGGTCCCTCAGACACAGGTAGAATATCCTTCACAAGCAGGCTGCCAGCTGTGGTTGGAAAGCTCATCTCCAGACTGGCCAGCATCTCCCCCACCAATAGCTTATTGTGCTGCATGTGTGACCTTGTAGTTTTAAATCACACCTTCAGGGTGTTTGCAATGTTTCACCCAGAGCCAGCAGAGGAGGGGGCTGAGCCCCTAAGGAGATGGGCTGTCTTCAGGAGAGCTCCCAACCCCACCCTGCAATCTCCATTAGTTCCAAGTCAATCAACATACAGTATGTAAAACCTTCTTCCAATGGGCACCCAATAGAATGCCTTAAAAACCCTGGACACTTCCTGAAAACCACTGTTCCGTTCCAGCACTCTACCTGCTCTCCTCTTGGACCAGATGCTTTTCTGTCAAGTAAAAGTTTCTGCCTCCTTGTAAATTGCTTCCTGGCTTTTTATTTCTATACTAAGCTGACGAAAAGGACACATGAAACTTGCTCTGGCAACCGCCCCCTACACCTCCATGACCAGTAACAACTAATGATATTGAGATTTTTTTCCATATATTTGTTGACCATTTGTATTTCTTTTGAGAAATCTCTATTCAGATGCTTTGTTCATTTTAAAACCTGGATCACTGTTTTGGTTTTTGAGTCTTTCCTGCTCCTCCTATATTTTAGATACTGATCCTGTGTCAGATGCATAATTTGCAAATATCATCTCTTTAGTCTGTTGATTGTTTCCTTTGCTGTGCAGAAGCTTCTCAACTTGATATAATCCCATTTGTCAAATTTAACTTTTGTTGTCTGTGATTTTGGGGTCCTATTAAATAAGTCATTGCCTATTCTGGTGTGTGTTTTTTTTTAAAGATTTATTCTATTTATTTGAGATACAGAGCTACAGAGAGAGGTAGAGACAAAGAGAGAGGTCTTCCATCTACAGGTTCACCCCCCAGATGGCAGCAACGGCCAGAGCTGCGCCGATCCGAAGCCAGAAGCTTCTTCTTGGTCTCCCGCATGGGTGCGGAGGCCCAAGGACTTGGGCCATCTTTCACTGCTATCCCAGGCCATAGCAGAGAGCTGGATCGGAAGAGGAGCAGCCGGGAATAGAACCGGCGCCCATATGAGATGCCGGCGCTTCAGGCCAGGGCATTAATCCGATGTGCCACAGTGCTGGCCCCTCTGGTGTGTTGAAAAAGTTTCCTCTAAGTTTTCTTCCAGGATTTCAAGAGTTTAAGTTTTTACATTTAAGGCTTTGGTCTACTTTATTACTGTAAAAGGTGAGAGGTATGGAGGAAAGCCCAACCTTATGCATGTGAGAATCTCATTTTGCAAGAACCTTTTATTGAAGAGGCTGTCCTTTCCCAATGTATACTTTTGGTGTTTTAGTCAAGAGTTAGTTAACTGTAGACGTGTAGGTTCACTTAGGGAACTCTGTTTAGTTCCATTGGTCTATGTGTCTGATTTTTATGCCAAGACCATGGTGTTTTGGTTACAAAAGCTCTATAATAATATCAAAATGTGTTACTATGGTGTCTCCAACTTTGTTCTTTTTGCTCAAGATTGTTTTATTTATTTGGGATCTTAGGTGCTTTTCTATGATATAAAAATTTATAGTTCTATGAAGAATGCAACTGATTTTCAAGAGAATTGCATCAAATTTGTAAGTCACTTTGGATAATATTGATATTTTAGCATTATTAATTCTTCTAATATTTGAAGATAGGTGGTCTTTCTATTTTTTGTTATTTTTTATCAGTGTTTTATACTTTTCATCATAGAAGTTATTCACATCATTGGTTAAACATATTACTAGATGTTATACTTTATTTTTTATAACTTTTATGAATGTGACTTTTTTGTGATTTCTTTTTCAGTGAATTCATTATTGGTATATGAAAATGATTTTAATATCTGTATATTGATTTTATATACTATAACTGTACTTATTTTTAATAGAGAAATGTTAACCTTTTGACAGAAAAATTGTAGGTTTCTTTCTATACAGAGCTATATTATTTGCAAACAAGGATAATTTTACCTTCTCCTTTCCTCTTTGTATACCTTTTATTTTTTCCTCTTACCTAATTATTTTGGCTAAGACTACCAGAACTATATGGAATAAAACCAGATAGTATGAATGCCCTTGTCTAGTTTCAGATCTTAAAGGATATGCTCTAGGTATTTGCCAATTTAATATGATGCTTGCTGTGGATTTGCCATTTATAGCTTTTATCATTTTGAGATATGTTATTTTTTATATTTATTAAGGATTTTTATAATCAACTGATTTTGATTTTGAAAATTATTTATATCTATTGAGATGATTATTTTTTTCATTTATTAAACTTTTATTTAATGAATATAAATTTCCAAAGTATAGCTTATGGATTACAATGGCTTCCCCCCTCCCATAACTTCCCTCCCACCTGCAACCCTCCCCTTTCCCGCTCCCTCTCCCCTTCCATTCACATCATGATTCATTTTCAATTCTCTTTATATGCAGAAGATCAGTTTAGTATATATTAGGTAACGATTTCAACAGTTTGCCCCCATATAGCAACACAAAGTGCAAAAAAAATACTGTTGGAGTACTAGTTATAGCATTAAATAACAGTGTACAGCACATTAAAGACAGAGATTCTACATAATATTTTTTTAATTAATTAATTTTCTATTCCATTTCCAATTTAACACCAGGTGTTTTTTTTTTTTCATTTCCAATTATCTTTATATACAGGAGATCAATTCAGTATATAATTAGTAAAGATCTCATCAGTTTGTGCCCACACAGAAACACAAAGTGTAAATATACTGTTTCAGTACTAGTTATAGCATCAATGCACATTAGACAACACATTAAGGACAGTTCCCACATGGGATGTAAGTACACAGTGACTCCTGTTGCTGACTTAACAATTTGACACTCCTGTTCATGGTGTCAGTAATCTCCCTAGGCTCTAGTCATGAGTTGCTAGGGCTATGGAAGCCTTTAGAGTTCGCTGACTTTGATAGACCCTTTTCTGATAGGGTCATAGTCAAAGTGGAAGTTCTCTCCTCCCTTCAGAGAAAGGTACCTCCTTCTTTGATGGCCCCGTTCTTTCCACTGGGATCTCACTCACAGAGATCTTTCATTTAGGTCTTCTTCTTTTTTTTTTCTTTTCCATGGTATCTTGGCTTTCCATGCCTACAATACTCTCATGGGCTCTTCAGCCAGATCTGAATGCCTTAAGGGCTGATTCTGAGGCCAGAGTGTTGTTTAGGACATCTGCCATTTATGAGTCTGCTGTATATCCCACTTCCCATGTTGGATCCTTCTCTCCCTTTTTGATTCTATCAGTTAGTATTAGCAGACACTTGTCTTGTTTGTGTGATCCCTTTGACTCTTAGACCTATCAGAGCCATCAATTGTGAACTGAAATTGATCACTTGGACTAGTGAGATGGCATTGGTACATGCCACCTTGATGGGATTGTATTGGAATCCCCTGGCACATTTCTAACTCCACCATTTGGGGCAAGTCCGATTGAGCATGTCCCAAATTGTACATCTCCTCCCTCTCTTTTTCCATTCTTATATTTAACAGGGATCACTTTTCAGTTAAAATTTAAACACCTAAGAATAATTGTGTGTTGATTACAGAGTTCAACCACTAGTACTAGAACAACAACAACAACAACAACAACAAATACTAAAAAGGATAAAGTGTTACATTGTACATTTAGAGTCAGGACAAGAGCTGATCAGTTCATTGTTTCTTATAGTGTCCATTTCACTTCAACAGGTTTCCCCTTTGGTGCTCAGTTGTCGCCGATCAGGGAAAACAAATGATATTTGTCTCTTTGGGACTGGCTTAATTCACTCAGCATGATGCTTTCCAGATTCCTCCATCTTGTTGCAAATGACCGGGTTTCATTGTTTCTTACTGCTGTATAGTTTTCTATGGAGTACATGTCCCATAATTTCTCTATCCAGTCTACTGTTGATGGGCATTTGGGTTGGTTCCAGGTCTTAGCTATTGTGAATTGAGCTTCAATAAACATTAATGTGCAGATGGCTTTTTTATTAGCCAAATTAATTTCCTTTGGGTAAATTCCAAGGAGTGGGATGGCTGTGTTGTATGGTAGGGTTATGTTCAGGTTTCTGAGGAATCTCCAGACTGACTTCCATAGTGGCTTAACCAGTTTGCATTCCCACCAACAGTGGGTTAGTGTCCCTTTTTCCCCACATCCTCTCCAGTATCTGTTGTTGCAATAGCTACAAAAACAATAAAATACCTTGGAATAACCATAACCAAGGACGTTAAAGACCTCTACGATGAAAACTACAAAACCTTAAAGAAAGAAATAGAAGAGTATACCCAAAAATGGAGAAATCTTCCATGCTCACGGATTGGAAGAATCAATATCATCAAAATGTCTATTCTCCCAAAAGCAATTTATACATTCAATGCAATACCAATCAAGATACCAAAGACATTCTTCTCAGATCTGGAAAAAATGATGCTGAAATTCATATGGAGACACAGAAGACCTCGAATAGCCAAAGCAATCTTGTACAACAAAAACAAAGCCGGAGGCATCACAATACCAGATTTCAGGACATACTACAGGGCAGTTGTTATCAAAACAGCATGGTACTGGTACAGAAACAGAAGGATAGACCAATGGAACAGAATAGAAACACCAGAAATGAACCCAAACATCTACAGCCAACTTATATTTGATCAAAGATCCAAAACTATTCCCTGGAATAAGGACAGTCTATTCAATAAATGGTGCTGGGAAATTTGGATTTCCACGTGCAGAAGTATGAAGCAAGACCCCTACCTTTCACCTTACACAAAAATTAACTCAACATGGATTAAAGACTTAAATCTATGACCTGAAACCTTCAAATTATTAGAGAGCATTGGAGAAACCCTGCAAGATATAGGTATAGACAAAAACTTCTTGGAAAAGACCCCAGGAGCACAGGCAGTCAAAACCAAAATTAACATTTGGGATTGCATCAAATTGAGAAGTTTCTGTACTTCGAAAGAAACAGTCAGGAAAGTGAAGAGGCAACTGACAGAATGGGAAAAAATATTTGCAAACTATACTACAGATAAAGGGTTGATAACCAGAATCTACAAAGAAATCAAGAAAATCCACAACAACAAAACAAACAACCCACTTAAGAGATGGGCCAAGTACCTCAAGAGACATTTTTCGAAAGAGGAAATCCAAATGGCCAACAGACACATGAAAAAATGTTCAAGATCACTAGCCATCAGAGAAATGCAAATCAAAACCACAATGAGGTTTCACCTCACCCAGGTGAGAATGGCTCACTTTCAGAAATCTATTGAGATGATTATATGATTGTTGTATTTGACTAAACTAGCTATGATATATTTATTGATTTGAGAGTGCTAAACCATTCTTGTAATCCCAGGTTAAATCTTTTCATATTTTGTTGGATTCAATTTATTAGATTTTTGTTAAGCATTTTTATATCTATGTTTATCATGGAAATGAGTCCATAATTTCAGTAATTTTTTATTGTTGTGTCCTTTTCTAGTTTTGGCATCAAGATAATACTGATCTGACAGAATATGTTTGGAAGGGTTTCTTTGCTTCTAAATTTCTGGATTATTTTGAGAAAATATGTTATTACATTTTTTTTAAAGATCTTTTATTTATTTATTTTGACAGGCAGAGTGGATAGTGAGAGAGAGAGACAGAGAGAAAGGTCTTCCTTTTTGCTGTTGGTTCACCCTCCAATGGCTGCTGCGGCCGGTGCATCTCGCTGATCCGAAACCAGGAGCCAGGTGCTTCCTCCTGGTCTCCCATGCGGGTGCAGGGCCCAAGGACTTGGGCCATCCTCCACTGCCTTCCTGGGCCATAGCAGAGAGCTGGCCTGGAAGAGGGGCAACCGGGATAGAATCCGGCACCCCAAACCAGGACTAGAACCCGGTGTGCCGGTGCTGCAAGGCGGAGGATTAGCCTGTTGAGCCACGGCACCGGCCAATATGTTACTTTAAAAGTTTGGCAGAATTAGAGTAGGGAGGCCATCTATTCAGTTCTGTGTTTTTATTGATTGACTTTCATCATTGATTCAATCACAAAAATCATTATTGGTGCATTCAGATTGTCAATGTCTTGATGGTTGAATTTTGTAAGATATATATGTCCTGAAATTTATCATTCTAGGTTTTCCAGTTCATTGGTGTATAGTTATATATCCTAGTCCTTAATAATATGCTACTATATAACATCAGTTTTCATATTCCCATTTTCAACTTTGAATTTACTTATTTGTACCTTCTATTTTCTTAGTCTAGCCAAAGGTTTCTTGATTTCCTTTATTGTGTCCTAAAAGAAATTCTTTGCTTGTTGATATTTTTATTGTTTTATTTTGTCTCAAGTTAATTTCTGCTCGCTCTTTGTTATTTGTTTCATATATTAATTTTGAGTTTAATTTATTTTTATTTCTCCATGTACTTGAGATGAATCATGCCTTTTTTATTTGAAATCTTTCAATTTCTTCCAGAACTTAGCATATGCCACTTCCTCTAGTCTTCTAAAATTTCTGCTCATAAACCTTAAATGTGAATTGGCACTTTTCTCTTTCAGTAGTCAGAATCCTCTCTTTGTGTTTGGTTTTGACATTCTGACTATAGCAAGTCATGTTGTTAATCTTTTCTGGCCATATCTATTTGTATTCTTTGGCCTCCCATGCTTGGATGTTCATCTTTCCCAAGACTGGGATAATTTTCAGCTATTATTTCATTGAGTAGATTTTGTATGCCTTTCTGCTTTTCTGCCTGTTCCTGGATTCCCCAAGATTCAAAATTTGGTTACTGGTGTTCTCAAGGACTCAGAGACTGTTCATTCCTTTCTACCTTTCATTCTCTCTGAGGTACTTCATAAAATATGTTTTTATATTCAGAAATTCCTTTTTCTTCTTGATCTAATCAGTTGTTGAGGCTTTCAAATGTATTTTTAAAATTTGATTTAGGAAGTTCTTTTCCCAAGATCTCCATTGCTTTGAAAAAAATTCTCATTCATATCATACGTTATTTTCCTAATTTCATGGAATTACTTCTTTATAATCTTTTGTGTCTAATTCTGTTTCCTATAATCATGCTTTTGAATGCTTTGTGATGTATCTAATCAATATTATTTTCTTCAGAGGCTGCTGTTAAACAACTCCTGTCTTCTTTTGGGGTGTGATATTATATTGTTTCTCCATAATTTTTATCTCCTATGTTGATATTTTTGCCTCTGATGAATCATTTGTCTCTATCACTTTTAAAGGCTGTTTCACAGTGAAAGGTCTTCCCTGATGATATGTCTTCAGGTGTCAATTTGGAAGGCTACTCTGACTTCATTTCTTATTGGACATTATAGTATAGTCTTCCTATAATTTCTGCTATAACCAATGGCAGCAATAGCGGGGGTAGAGGGGGATGGCTGTTCTGAGCACTGTTGGAGGCATGTATGTCCCAGCAGCGGCTTGTGGCGGGTAGGTGCAGGATCACAAAAACAAGTGCTCTCAGTTACAGCATGCACACTTGGATCCTGGTGGTAAGGACAGAGCCTGGAGTTCCTGCGGTGGCTTATGGGTCCTGGTGGTGACAGGCATTGCCCTGGATGGCAGGCAGAGAGGAGAGTTTGGTTGAATGAGCCACAGATCTGATGAGGCAAACACTCAGCTTCCAAAGATGCCCCTGCTGTGCTGGACCACCTGTCCTTTGTAGTGCACGGTACTGAATGGGTTTGGGTACCCGGGATCTCAGTTGTGCTGCTAGGTCTAATTTTGTTCAAGAGGTTGCAATCCTTTTTATTAATGTGGTGGAACGTCTTTGGGGACCCAGGGATGGGGTTAGGGTTGTGCAAGAGTTTTTGCCTTCTAGGGCTGTGTGAATTTTAATAGAGGCTTATTTCTCAGGATAGTTGTAAACTGATGCAGGCTGTGCTATGAGGATTGTGGGGAAAAGAATGTGAGTTCCTTCTCCGAAGCAAAGCTGCCATCTGTACTTCAGGTGCCTGCCCTTGTTGAGCTCCAAACCTGCTCCTGCAGCCTGGATCATGCCTGCCCAAGATCTATGGAGATGAAGTCCACTGGGGCTTTTCTCCTTACCCTTTACCATAGAATAAGGATTTCCCTAGACCATATGGTTGGAATCTTGGTTGCTAGTTTGCTTTGTTCTTCTCTGTATGCCACCATCCCCGGTCTCAGTGTTTTATTGGACTTGTATGTCTTCTTTGCTGAGTTCCAGAGTTCTCTCTCAAGCTCTCATCTTGAAATGTAGGTATTCATTTATTTTTGCTTTCATTTTTTTCTCTGGGTGGTAGAAAGTGAACACTGGGTATTCCTATTTGACCATCTTGGATTTTCCTAGCTTTGCATATTTTTTGGACCTTTGTCTGTCTCTCTCTCTGTATGTATATGTATGTATAAATATATACATATTTTGTTTCTTTATACATATATTGTTTTATTAAAATTTTAAATTCTTTAATTAACATCTGTGTTACTTCTCATTCTGTGAAACTGAATATTTGGGCATTCTAAGGGTAAAGATTAAGAATTACATGTTAAAGCCTGTTCACTGCATAATTTTCACTTTTTTTCCAGATTACTCTGTTGGTATTGACATTTTTTTCTAATTTTCCTTTTTATTCTTTAGAATTCATATGATTACTTCCTTCCATGTCATTATTTGTGTCGTCTGCTTATCGTCTATTTGATTTCCTTCTGTTCTGTGTGTTTTCTCTGGTTGTATTAATGGGGATTTATATAAGTGCCATTTCTGAGATATGAGTCTTTTTTAACTTTGTTATAAAAGGGCTACATTCATCTAATTGGCCATGTATGCATATTTTATATAAATGTAAACATATGTGTATAATAATCTCAAAAGATGTATTAAAGCCCTGGGAAGAAAGATTTATTATGTTAAAACAATCTGAAAGAAATGATCATATGCTTAGATTTTAAAGATATTCTTCAGAAATAAGTATTCATACCATTCAACTGTTCTGCCTTTTCCAAAAACGAATGGAGTTTCAGAGAAAAAGAACATTGGGCATTGGAGATGGCAATGTGATACCAACATTTATTCTTTGCCTACATCTTCATGCAATTTCTGTTTACATACTAGGACACTAGAGACTGCTTGATTTATAAAGACAAATGTATTAAGTTCAAAGTTCTGTAGGCTGGTAGGTGCAAGATTAGGCACCAGCACTTTCTCGCCTTCTAGTGAAGGTTTGATGGCAAAAAGCAATGGAACATGTATGGGAAATAAGGAATGAAGAGTCTGGAACCCTTCTAACACTCTGCTGCCATGGGAGTTCATCATTCTTACAAAAACTAATCTACTTTTGTGAAAAAAGATTTTAATGCTTCTAAAGATCTCACCTATCATCATCACTACACTAGCAGACAAGTTTCAACATGAGTTTTATCAGGGACAAACCACATCCAGATCACAGCATCCTATTTAATAGAAAGGATTTATGTATTAATTTTATAATCCATATATAAAAATTGAGATTATATGTTGTGCATGTGTGTGATTCTTGTCATTATTCCCTAAACAATATAGCATAATCTTTATTTATGTGGCATTTATGTATTATTAGGTATTACAAGTAAACTAGGAATTATTTAAACTATAGGGGAGGATTGCATAGGTTATATTAAAAAAATCACACTATTTTATATGTTACTTCAGCATCCACAGATTTTGGCATAGATGAGAGGGCTTAGAATCAATCCCCCATAATACTCAGGGGAAAATACACACACATAAATATTGCATATGTCCTCATGGTACAATGAGCAAATTACATTGCAACATACTGAAGGGGTTTGACTATATTTGCATGAAGGAGCACTTCTGGCAGATGGTGACAGTTTAAAGCCCAACTCTTTCTGAACTTACATTTGTCATTCATTAATATCATTTGACAAATTGTAATATTGTCTACTACTTAAAGACCTAGTGATGTTTAATGTATGGAAGGAGAAAACGATGCTATGTGGAAAGGCATAAGGTAAAATGTGAAGACATTACTAGAAATGGTAAATAGAGGTAATGATATTTTAACAGTTGGGTGCTAATAATTCAGGAAATATTTGAACATCCTTAGAAGCTGATTCTTTATTCGCTACTAATTTGAGAAGTTGCTTAATAATCATTTCTATGAATGAAGTAAATTGCCTTGAACATTTATTGTATATTTAAATCAGTGTTGTACCCCATTTTAAGCATTTAGTATATATTTAATTTGTTTAATATTCATAATAGAGGACTTATGTATCAGTTATTTTCATTATCCCCATTTAGAGATGATGAAATTGGAACCCACAGAGTTATGTCATTAGCACGGCATGACATGGTTAGAGTAGAGTGGAGTTGGGATTTGAATCCAGGAGGATCGTCCCAGATCCTTATCTCCTTACAACTCAGATGGTGTGGTAAACTATTAACCTGCACATAAGGTGGGGGGGAGGGGGAATGGCAATTCCCACTGACACGTTATTCTTTCATTTAAAAAAAAGAATCCAGAGAAACTCTCACATTTTTTTTGTAGTAATATAGGACCATATTCCTTCTAGTAATGCAGGTTTAGACTGTTCCTTTCCATTTCTCCTACTTCTCTAAGACACTATCCCTAAGGACCTCGTCAGTATTTCCTACCATGTTGTTAAAGTAGCAAGAAGCTTTCAAGGCTTCTCAATCACACTTGAATCAGACTTCTTGTTAGAAAGTACACATAATGCTCCAGGGCATTGTAACCCCAGTGGGAACTTCTTGGCTTCCCAAACTTCAGAATAAATAGATTCCAAGTCAGCACTGCAGTGAAAGCTGGAAATAGTGATGTTACGACGGCTCCCACTCATATAATCTTTCTGTCTGCATCCCATTTCTGCTCTTATTTTTTTCCATTAAAAAGTTTTGCTTTTTCTTAATTGTATCATCAGTAGCCCAGAGGATTGGAAGGATATTTAAAAGGAGCTCTCAGTAGCAGAACTCAAGAATGAGGAATAGAACAAGAATCAAGGTGATTCTGGTAAGACCTCCATCAAAGGCAGGTAGGTGGTAGAGGCTATTTCCTGGGGCTGAAAGTTGCACCTGCTTAGTCTTCATCTTGCTGTCTCTTGTTTCTAGAAGCAAATAAAGCAGTAATGATATTTAATGTCTCCCCTAAGCGTTTTCTGTTTCCCATCTTCAAGTACACACACATACTTCTACCATGAAATGTCCTGTTGAGATTTCCTGCAGCTTACAGCGTTAGCACTACAATTGATTAATTCACCCAGCAGAAAGGTTTTTTTTATGATACCCTTGTTACAAACTATATCAAAACTACTTATATAATGTCATACTTGTGTAAACACCCTGGTTGTTTAGAATACTGCCTTTCTAGGACTTTTTTCCTCTTACCATTCAAGGATATATCTGTAACGTAAAACCAACTCCGTTACTCAAAATCTTATAGAAAAAAATTTAAGAAATTAAAGTAACATAATTAACATTAAGGAAGCAGGTAATCAGTGATATTGAGAATTCCTGGGGACACCTCAATCTCTAAATACATGCCTCATTTATGTCACTGATGATGGAGAAAATATTCCTCATTACTTTAACAGTGATCTCAGCCGTGTTTTCTATTTCTTGGTTTAGACATGCATCTTCCAACTTTCCTATCACTCTACTGCATAAGTGACAATGATGTGCCTCTCAGGTGAGACATGAGGTAAGCAGGTGAATTGCCCCACTGGATGCACAATCTGGTTTATGTGCTCATTTACTTCTTTTTTTTTTTTTAAAGACTTTAGACTTTTTGGTAAATATTTTCTTTTTCTAAAGATTTACTTATTTATTTGAAAGTCAGAATTACACATAGAGAGAGGAGAGGCAGAGAGAGAGAGAGAGAGAGAGAGAGAGAGGTCTTCCATCCGCTGGTTCACTCCCCAGATGGCTGCAATGGCCAGAGCTGTGCCGATCCAGTCAGGAGCCAGGTGCTTCTTCCCGGTCTCCCATGTGGGTGCAGGAGCCCAAGGACTTGGGCCATACTCCACTGCTTTCTCAGGCCATAGCAGAGAGTTTGACTGGAATAGGAGCAGCCGGGACTAGAACCGGTGCCCATATGGGATGCCGGCGTTCAGGCCAGGGTGTTAACCTGCTGCGCCACAGCGCCGGCCCCGCTCATTTACTTCTATGGCTTCTCCCTGTATGAAGCCCACATTAGGCATAAGGTAGAGAATTTGCTCATACACCTTTCTCAGTGATGGGTCTCTTCCTTTTCTTTCCTTGCTTTCTTCTTTTTTCTTGTTTTCTTTTTCTCTCTTTTTTTTTTTTTTTTTGGACAGGCAGAGTGGACAGTGAGAGAGAGAGACAGAGAGAAAGGTCTTCCTTTGCCGTTGGTTCACCCTCCAATGGCCGCTGCGGTAGGCGCGCTGCGGCCGGCGCACCGCGCTGATCCGATGGCAGGAGCCAGGTGCTTCTCCTGGTCTCCCATGGGGTGCAGGACCCAAGTACTTGGGCCATCCTCCACTGCACTCCCTGGCCACAGCAGAGAGCTGGCCTGGAAGAGGGGCAACCGGGACAGAATCGGTGCCCCGACCAGGACTAGAACCTGGTGTGCCGGTGCTGCTAGGCGGAGGATTAGCCTATTGAGCCACGGTGCCGGCTTCTTATTTTCTTTTTATAATTACCATATAGGAGTCTTTGTATATCAAGGGAGAAAAACCGTGCTCTGGTAAGCACTCTCTCAAAGAAGAAAACCTGTTAAATTATACTGCATTTCTTCTGTATTATTCACAAAGAGTAATACAGGTTTATCACTTTTATATTCTAACATTAGCTTTTATACTAATATATTCTAGCTGAAGATTGCAGGAAACTAGTGGAGAGGAATAGAATGACCTGTGCAAAGAGATGGATGGGAAGAATCAAAGCATTGCTTGGTGCCTGAAAGGCCAGCAAGTTACATGGAGGACATCAGAAATTGGGTGGTCAGTTAGGTGGCTGTGACCATAAGGGTGCAAATGAATAAGTATTCAGAATAAAGAAATCTTACTGCATTCTTGATAATAATGGGTTCAAGATCAAAGCAAACAAGAATACAAGGATATTTTTGTGCATTGATGTTAAAACGAAAATACCAGAACAAAAGTATGTACTTAAACTTAATGTAAGTATTTAAATTAACAAAATTAAAAACATAAATGAAACTAGATGTTTATATAAATGTTAATTTTAAAATGTGTGAGTCTATCACAAAATCTCAAGAAATAACATAACTGTTAAGTAAACAGTACCACTGGTTCTAAAACTTGGCAACTTCTCGCCTTTGATTCCCTTGGAGCGGCCTCATTGATGATGCTAATGAGTTCCAGCTCCTACCTCTGGCAAGTTCTGCTGCGCTCCTCAATCCCAGCTCCCAGACCCATCACCTATGGGCAGCTTTACTCCAGAGGCCCTAGCTTAGATCTGGGGCAGTGTATAACTCATATCCATTGACCTGGAGAGGAGATGGGTTCTGTTCCCTGTGTGATTCCTTCTTTCCTCCCCATAAGAACATCTTGGAACTTTTCTCCACAGAAAAGGGAAGAGGGACACAATGGGGATAATAAGGCATCAGTGGAAGGTATTGAATAGTTGTAAGTAGGGTGGGGGGGAGAAGGCTTCTTGAGAATGGGCTGAGTGATAGTAAAGGGAAAGGATGCAGGGACTGGAAACCGAAGCAAGAAGGGTGAATAAGGCCGATGCCTGATGGCTGAATGTTTAGAATAATGTATAGCACATGCATGCACACATATATTGGTATGCTGATGCTTAAAAATGACACATTATAGGATAAGAGTGAAAGCTAGAGACGCAATCACTAGAGACAATATACTACAGCAGAAACTAAAAAATGCCAATATTATGAGATTTTAGATTTTTGCCAACAGATAAAAATGTAATACGTGGAGATATGGAGCTAGAAAAGACTTCATGCTTTAGACCAGTGTCCATCTGACAATTTTCCTTCTTATCAAAGGATAGCTTCAAGTAACAGTGAAACTTTCTATGTGGAAATGAATTTAAACACATTTTCTCTATAATGAGGAGAGGAGAGAAGGAGAGAGGTATCATCAAGGAGTACATGGTTAATTGACATTCATATTCCGGAGCAAACTTGTAAATAGTACTTTTCTCACAGGAATTAAATCAGTTACACTGTGGGTAACTTTAGTATTCAAAGGTGCCACAGTTCCTCACTCTGTGTTGATGGAACTGAACGGCATTAACCTTTTCACTTGCACTAACAAAGACAAGTGAAGACAAGATGTGCTATGACTCCTGCACATCTATGTTTTGTTTTTTGCCCAGGGCCTTCCACAATTATCCTGCACTTCAGAACTAATTTCTCTGCACGTTTACCTGCATTGTTTTTGTGCTGCTCCTGCAACACCACAATCTCATTAACTCTTTTTTTTTTCCCTAAAGGAGGATTTATAAGGACATAGAAGAAATAAGTTCAGTGACATAATATTGAGCAAATCTTTGTAGCTTTTGCAAATATGTTGGCCCTCATCCCAAGTAAATGTTTCTTTTCTCCTTTTGATCTTAGAAATCACATTATACTGCCTAAAACAGCAATGATGACTGTTGTCCTCCTAGTCCTGAATATAAAAATCAGATTCCCTATTTTAAAGTGGGGATAACAGAGAAACACAATTAAAATAAAAAACGGAATAATTTTCAGTAATAGAAATCTTATTGCTTAAATATTTATCTCTTCAGTCTTTTAAATTAAATGTAAATGTATACACATTCATGCAAATTATGTATGAATATAAATATAATTTTGTTTTACAAGCACAAATGGAACAAAAAACAACTTAGCACCATTAATCAGCTATTTTAGATATAAAAACATATGCCTATCTTTTTGCTGTTAATAAAAAAATTGATCATTGCAGAGGGATAGGAAGTTGCATTGTAGGGCAATTGATAATATAGGATTCTTTCGACCACAATGAAAAAAGATTACCCATGCAACCCAATTGGAAAAAAAATTAACTGTGTAAATTCAAGTGGGGAAACTTTGTTCAGCTGCTAATTAACATGATCAAGTATTCAAAATTCAATAAGAAGAGGTGAACAATCATATTTAGTCAAATATAAATTTTAAAATCGGCATTGTCTTACTCTAGTGCACTAGGAAAGGACAGCTGATACAGTGAGGAGTTTGATGACCTCTTTCAAGGAGTCCTTTTCCATGAATGGTGATTGTTTATCCAGAGGATCAGAAGATATCTAAGCTGTCTTTGAATGTTTGAAGGGTTGTTGTGTACAAAAAGGAACAAACAGAATGAAGGCCAATGTACTACATGTGAGCGTAACAAAACGTAGAGTTTATTAATAATAGAGAGGATTCACACAGAATGAAGTATTATGAAATAGAGACTTAAAACACAAAGTTGTTAAATTTTAAAAGAAAAAAATTAGAATTTATGAAAAAGCACAAGTTGGATGACCACCTATCAGAGGCTGAAATGAATTTCCACATGGAAGTCATACAGATGACTTCAAAAAGTTTGTGGAAAGTAGGATTAGAAGATGTTATGATTATCCAAAAGTTTTGAAATCTATACAGCTTTTCTGTTCTATGCATTCTCATGAACCTTTTGAAGCCTTCTCATATTAGATGGTCTCTAATATAACTTTCAATAATGAACTTTATGAGTCCATTTTATGCTGTCATTTTAGTGATAAGAATTCTTCTAAAGAATGTACAGAGATTTTTCCAAGCCATGTTTTGCAAAACACTACCTCTGGTGGATGTTAATAGGTGCTTTGTGAAAGAAACTGACTCAGTTGTCAAATTAGTTTGGGGAACATTATAAACCATACCCTCTTCTTGGAGAATAAAAATGCACATTTGCATGGCAAACGTTCTGAGCACTCTTGCATTAAAAATCTTGTTTAACTTGGTATAACCCAACATTATCTGAACTTAATTGAAATTAGAGCACTTTTATAGTACACCTATTTGCAACCTCAAGGAATCATGTTCTGAAGAACATCGGCTTTGGAAACTAAAAGTAATATACAATAAAAACAACATCTTACAGCAATACATAATGCATTTTGAATACATTTGAAAATGTTAAATGTTCAAGAGAAAAGTTACACATAGAGGAAAGGTTCTAATCCTAGAAAGCTAAAGCTTATTACAACATCCCCCCAAAATACCCACCTTTTAAAAACAAACTAATGATATATTTAAAATATTTTATATATCAAATTTTTTCCTTACTCCTAATTAGATATCTAATCAATAAACCTAATTTTAGAGAATTTTTAACTGAGTTTAGAGAATTGCTATTTTTGCCTATTAATTTTTATCTGTATAAATCAATTGTGTTAAATTTATTAAATTACTCTTCTTTATACTTGTATTATTTATTTCATTTTCCATTGTAAATTCATTTTTATGAAAGAATAAAAACTTAATGTTCCAAATACTCAGATAATTACATGAACACTGCTTAAAGATGAATATGGCGACACTATTGACACTGAAACGTTGTCTGGGAGACAGTGCCCCCATGTGATAGCTCAAATTTCCCGTTCAATAAATGCATTAAACTTCCAAATTTGGTATACAGAATATGATCAAAAGCTGTCAATTCACAAGCAAAAAATCTTAAGTATATTGCTTCATCAGCATACTATTAGAATCAAATTGAATTAATTATTTTAATTATGAGCATATGCATTAAAAATGAGCATATCATTTTCAGGTAATAGAGATAAAAGCAATTTACTACTTCACTTATAGTTTTCATCTTTTTTTTTTTTCGTTCTGCTATGTCCTTCTTTGTATATATTCTGAAAGCTTGTAAATATGCTTAGTTCATATCACCTTAAAAACATGAATTCCTTCAGCAATTTACTCCTGCAATCCCATAATTCTATAGATTTTCCTTCTTACTTTTCTTGAACCCTGAAGGAAAATTTGAAACTTATTATCCTTTGAAAAATTATTTCTTTCCTCCATTATGTTCAATAGCACTTTCTATGTGCCATTGCTTAAGTACTTGTGACGCATATTAATTATTTTATTTTCTAAGTTGCATTCTTATGAGAATGGAGACTCAACTTTGAAAAGGATCATGTTCTCTTGTGTCTCCTGTTTCTAGTACTTTGTAATAATATTAGGTGAATGATGGAATGTATGATTGAAGAGAGAACCATGTTCTCCCTCGAATCCGCATTGCCTCACATAGACCCTGACACGGTGCTGGGTATTCATGGTTTTGGATTAGTTTTCTTAAGATATAGATTTTTATTTATGCATTTTATTTATCTGAGAAGGGGAGAGAGATAAGAGACATCGATGGACCAATAAACAGATAGATAGTTCCATTCACTTGTTCACTCCCCAAATGCCTGTAAAGGCCAGTGTTGGGTCAAATTGAAACCAGTGACCTGGACCTTCTTCTGTGTCTCCCATGGATGTGGCAGGAAGTCAAGCACATGAGACACCATCCACTGCCTCCCACAGTGCATGTTAGAAGGAAACTGGATGAAACTTGGAACAAGCACTCCAATGTGGAATGCAAGTGTTCCAAACAGTGACCTAACTGCTGTACCACATGTATGCACCAATAGTTTTTTAGAATGACTGGATTCCTGACATGACTTAGTCATGAAAAATATTCCCTCCTAAAAGTAATCTGAGCCGAGTTTGTAAAACAGGAATCAAAAAAGAGTGGAAAAAGGTGACCAGGCATGGTAGGTGAGAGGGGTTGGATGCTTAGATATGCATTTCTATATGTACATATATAATCTCTGAATACCATTAGCAGGCTTTCTTAACCTGTACAGAGACATTGGTCTTTGGGTTGGATGAAAGTGCTTAGTGGCACAGATTTGTGCTGTTGAATGGCTCAAAGGATAGTTTCATAAAATTCGTGATACATACCTCTTCTAGGTGAGAAAGAAGGGATATGATAAAAGTAAGAGTTTGAATATTTTAAAATTCATATTTAGTGATGGTTATTACTAATGATTTAAAAGATAAAATTATTTGCCTTATTTATTTATACCTTAATTGCTACTGTGCACTTTGTTACTACTAGACATCAGTGAAAGATCATATTGAGTAACAAATTCACAATAACATAATCTTAACAATAGATAAAATTAAAGATGTTTCTTATTTTCTGCAGCTGCATATTTTCCTTCCTAATAATGCTACTCTACTCTTATGTGGATAAAGTTCACATTTCCAAGACACATGACAACTGATAACAAGGAGATATTCCCTAACTTGACTTCACAGGAGAAGGGATAGCATTAATATATATGTTACCTTTGACACAAAGACCTCAAATATATGCCATTTCATTATTATTTTTCCCACCACAAGGATACAGCCATTAACCAGAAGAAAGAGAACAGCTGGTTTGTAGAGCAGAGTACTTTGATAAGTCAAGAAATAGTAAAAAATTTTTCTGGAAACTGAATCTTTGTGGATGATATAGCCCCAAATAAGGATACTTCATGAAAATGGGTTTTCTGGTGCTGGATACCTATTTTTTCTTGCTGAGGAACAGCATGTCTCTGAAGGACTAGAGGTATGTATCTTAGGGATTCTGGGTAACTATGAGGATAGCAAGCAATTGTCACTTAGATTAGTTCAGTTTTTGAGTTGTACCCAAAAGATCTGAACATTTCTTAATACCTTTCATCTCCCTCACATAGTCATAGGAAAGATTAATTTTTAGTAATCTAAATCTTAAAATAATAAATAAAATAATCTAAATCTTAAAAATAAAATAATGTTTTAAAAGAGGTTGAGCTCCTTTGCAGAAAGAGGCTAAGATAGAACGATGTTTTTGTTATGATAAACTATGGAAAGTTCTGTAATTTAACCTACTTGGAAGAAAAAGCTTTATTCCTTTCTGATGAATTTAAGTGTTGGTGTGACTATCACAAAAAGAAAACGTTGGAAGACTTTATTTCCCTTTATTCTGAGTCAGTGTAGTCATTACCTTGCAATAATTTCAAATCAAGCCATGTAGTCTAATGCATTAACAGAAGCTGGCACACAGTAGTCTTTGGGCAATCTCGCTAATCCTGAAAAATTTGCCTGGTTGCCAGTTTTTGTAAATAAAACTTTATTGGAACTCAGCC
Source organism: Lepus europaeus (assembly GCF_033115175.1). Lineage (NCBI taxonomy): Eukaryota > Metazoa > Chordata > Mammalia > Lagomorpha > Leporidae > Lepus > Lepus europaeus. The sequence continues at coordinate 109,589,429 of NC_084832.1, forward strand.
ATACCCATTTGTTTACATATTGTCTAGAATAACTTTCTTAGTACATTGTGAATATTTGAGTAGTTATGACAGAGAGCATATGGCATATTACAAAGCTGAAGCTATTTACTCTCTGGCTCTTCAGAAAAATAAAGAAAGTAGAACCTTACTTTAGAGATTGGGATTTTCACATGTATCCATGTTTTAAACATGAATGTGTTCTCTGAGTAAATAAATGCATGACTTTTGCAAAATCCTTGCTATCTCTAAAATTCATTTTATTCATCTATAATAGTATCTGTCTGACAGGACTTTTGGTAGGGCATAGATTATAGGAGCTTGTAATCGCATTTGGCATATTGCTTGCATTTAGTAGAGTGAGATGAAGTGGTTATTGTTACTCTCCTGTAACACCAACATAATAAGTAGATTGAGTACTGACATTACTAGTCATGTGCTTCAAATTCTTTTTTTATATGTGCTTAGGTAATGTTTGCCCTCGGTTCATTATGTAGTGATTCCAGGAACTGGAATGAATCATGTAGGACTCCAGTGTTAAAGTGTGAGTCATGACAAAGAGTTTTCTTTCACAGACAAACAAAATGTATTTTTCAAGACTTGTTAGTGATAGAGATCTACTAAAGATGAGCATGGGGAATATTTTAAAAATGGGCATAAAATTAACCATATGAAAGTAAGAAATGCTGTCATCTAGAAAACCCATCTAATTTTACCAATTTTGAAAAGAGATAAAAGGTTTGCATAAAAGTGGTTAATATGAAAGGAGACATTCTCACATCCTAGAAGCACTCACACATTTATACGTATTAATTGGTGTATATTGAATGCATAGGAGAATTGAGTTTTGATGACTGAGCACTGAAGTAGTGGGCATGGTACATGAAATGGACTTCAAAGATACCAAGATTTAGATTTTAGGTCTACTCATCATAATTCTTTCAGTAAAAAAACAAAAAGCAAAACCAGAGTTGGAGATGTTTCTGGATCTTTGTTGGGCAAGAGCATGAAGTAGATGAGCTTTGAAATAACTATGTGCCTTATACTCTAAGGAATATATGACAGAATGCAGTAAGGGTTCCTCAATATTATTTAAAGGAATCATGAACTGGTCTTTGGATTGTTGAGGTTTTTGTTTTGCCTATGAAAAAAAACTAATAGCCATTGCTTACAGAATAAATAGCTTGTGTCTTTCATATACTGAATTTACACTCTTTAGAAGCAAGAAAAATGACATTAGCAAGTTAGAATGTTTAATATGGCAATTCATCTTTAAATTAAATGTAAGGCTTTGTCAAGAAAAGCTCTCTCCATTACATTATTCTATTTGTTTCTGCATTCCTAATGCCTAGCACATATTATATGCTCAATAAATGCTTGTTGAATAAATGAATGAATGCATGCATGAAGAGATGGTGTACCCTTAAGAACACTCAAGACTCAGAAATGATAGAGGAGTTCTTTCCAAAAAGGAAGGCATGTTGAGCTACTCTATTTTAAAGGATAAAGAATGACTCTTAGAAGACCTCACAATCCAAATTGATATCCAAATGACACCCAAAATCTGTTTGTTTTAGGCATGAAAGAAGTTTGAATTGAGCAGGACTAGTGATTCATAATAAGTCCGATCATACTACCCAATTGATTATGGAGTTCCCATGAACATGGTTTGGGTCTGTAAGGCAGATTAGATAAAATGAATGGAGTAATCAGGAAGATGGAATTTGATGCTTATTGGACAATAAGAGCCCAGTGATACATAGCTGGCAAGGAACAATGGCTGGTTTCCATTCTTTATCTATCTTTTTTTCAGGTTATGTTTGTATCAGCCTTAGAATTGATAGTGGGGCCAGCACTATGGTGTAGTAAGCTAAATCTCTGAGGCATCCCATATGTGTGCCTGTTCATGTCCCATCTACTCCTTTTCTAATCCAGCTCTCTATTATGGCCTGGGAAAGCAGTGGAAGATGGCCAAAGTTCTTGGGCCCTTGCACCCGTGTAGGAGACCTGGAAGAATCTCTTGGCTTCAGATCAGCTCAGCTCCAGCCATTGCAGGCATTTGGGGAGTGAACCAGTAGATGGAAAATCTTTCTCTTTGACTCTCCCTCTCTGTGTCTGTAACTCTGCCTCTCCAATAAAATTAAATAAATCTTTAAGAAAAATAATTGATAATATTCAGCTTGCTCTTGGAAGATCAGGACATATTTCAAACTAGACCTCTTTCTCTTCTTTCTCTTCTTCTTCCAGAAGTTTGAGAGGGTTTTTAAAGTATATGAACTGTGAGAAGTTGGTTTAATTTCTAGACAAGGAATTCACAAAATATCACAAAATTTTGAGGGCCTTCTTATGTCTGAGTCCCTTCCGAATTATCACATTGAGCCTTCAGCATTCATCAGTACTTTTCAGATGTGTTTTTTCTTGTTTTGTTTTGCTTTACCCTTGCACTAGTCACTATGGCTGTTTCTGTACCTGAGTCTCTACTGTAGTGAGATGATATTCCTTGTATTTGTCCCTCTGTCTCTCCAATGTGGAGGGCATCTCTTTGTGATTCAAGGAAAATCATTGTGTTTTTTTTTTTTTTTAGCTTGTTCATCTTTTTACTTGTTAGCATATAGGTCACTTTAAAACCCTTTACGTGTTGAACCCTCTGTAGAATTTGTGTAATCACAACTGGAACCCAACACAATTCAAAACTTGGTGTGATGTTTTATTCTACATGTTTATCTCAACAGAGACTTAAAACTTAGTGCTATAGTATAGTAATGAAAGTGCAAAGAGTAGTCATGTTGAAACATGAGGACAATTAGAAATAATTTTGTCCTTCTAAAGGACATAATTGTTCAGATTATATATGATAATTTTAATGCTAACTATAATCATTCAGGAAAAATTATTTATTGGTTGAACACTTTTTTCTTGCTGGCTACTAGACCTGTTATTGGGATAGAAAGATGAATAACACCCGATGGTAAGTGGTAAACTAAGATATCAAATTGATTTTCTGGCTCAGGTCAATTAGATTATCTTGTGAGACATTTAAAAAAAAATATTCTTATGCTCAGTAGAGAGATAACAAAGCAGTTTAGAACTATAGGACACTGGACAAAGAAGAGCAAACTAAATCCAATGAAAGCAGAGGAGAAGAATTAATAAAGATTAGAGTGAAAACAAATGAAATGGAAAAATAACAGAAAACAAAGCCAAAAATTAGTTTTCTGGAAAGGTCAATAAATTTACCAAATCTTTTGCTAATTTGACCAAAAATACAAGATAGAAGACCCAAATTACCAAATGCAGAAATGAAAAAGTGGGATCACTACTGATCTTACAGAAATAAGGAGAATCACTAAAGAATATTAGCGTAAATTTGCAAAATAAACACTTAGAGGCTGTAAATAAATTTCTAAACACAAACTAGTAAAACTTGCTTTATAATAAACCTGAACAAATGTATAATAAGAGATTGAGTCATTAATTAAAACCCTCCCAGAAAGGGAAACCCCTCCCCAAATTACCTCACTGATATTTTATGCTGATATTTTACACTAATACTAATTATTCTCATGCTCATTAAAAGTGGAGCACAGTAGATTTGTCAACTCATTTTATGAAGCCAGTATTATCTCTGCACCAAACCAAAGCATCACAAGAAAAGAAAATCACACATCAATTTTCTTTATTAATATAGCCACAAGAAACCCTAAATAAATATTAGCAAACTAACTCCAGTAAACAAGAATATATGAAATAACAGACATGTAAGATAAATTAGTATAATACACTATATTTAAAGAACATATAACCTCACAGCAGACTCATAGAATGGCAAATGCCCTAAACAGCACTCTGGCCTTAGAATCAGCCCTTAAGGCATTCAGATCTGGCTAAAAAGCCCATGAGAGTTTCTCAGGCATGGAAAGCCAAGACACTGTCACCAAAAAAAAAAAAAAAAAAAAAAAACAAAAACAAAAAAAACTAAATGAAAATCTCTGTGAGTGAGATCCCAGGAAAGAACAGGCCATCAAAGAAGGAGGTACCTTTCTTTGAAGGGAGGAAAGAATTTCTACTTTGACTATGGCCTTATCTAAATAAGATCAGAGTTGGTGAACTCAAGAGGATTCCATAGCCTTGGAAGCTCATGACAAAAGCCTCGGGTGATTACTGATGTTATAAATAAGAGTGTCAATTGTTAAATCAACAGCGGGAGTCACTGTGCACCTGCTCCCCATGTAGGACCTCTGTCCTTAATGTGTTGTACTATGTGAATTAACAGTAAAACTACTACCCAAACAGTACTCTATGCTTTGTGTGTCTTTGTGGGTGCAGTCTGTTGAAATCTTTACTTAGTATATACTAAATTGATCTTCTGTATATAAAGATAATTGAAAATGAATCTTGATGAAGAATGGGATGGGAGAGGGAGTGGGAGATGGGATGGTTGCGGGTGGGAAGGAGGTTATGGGGGAAAAAGCTGCTATAATTCAATAGTTGTACTTTGTAAAAAGTTGAAAAAAAATAAAGAAGATATAACCTAAGATAATCTCATCAGATATAGAAAAATAATTCTACCAAATCCACAATCTCTTCATAATAAAAGCATTCAGGAAATGGGAAAACGAAGGGAATTTCCTAAACCTATTAAAGGGACTTTGAAATTCCAGTTTCATATACTTAATGATGACAAACAATGCTTTATTAAAAAGATAAGTAAAATGACAATGAGAACTGCTGTTACGAATTCTTTTTCTTAATTTAATTTTAAGGGAATTCAAATTCCATAAGTACAACTTTAGAAATATAATTATTCTTCCCACTATATCAGCCCTCCCACCCACATCTTACCCCTTCTCCTCCTCCCTCTGTCCTTGCCAGTCCCATTCTCAATTAAGATTTATTTTCAATTAATTTAGTACACAGAAGACCATCTCTAAACTAAGTAAAGATTTCAACAATTTGAAAATTGCATGCATACACACACACACACACACAAAACTGTTTGTAGAACTGGTTTTACAGTTAACTCTCAATACAACTCATTGAGGACAGAGGCCCTGCATGGGGAGTTAGTGCACAGTGACCCTTGTTGTTAGATTAATAATTAACACTCTTTGTATGCTGTCAATGACCACCCAAGGTTCTTGAAATGAGCTCCTTAGGTTATGGAAGCCTTTTATGTCCACAAATTCCATCAGTATTTGAACAAGGCCATAAGCAAAGCAGAAGTTCTCTCCTCCCTTTAGAGAAAAGTACATCCTTCTTTGATGGCCACTCATTTCCGCTAGGGCCTCTCTCACAGAGATCCTTCATGTAGAACATGTTTTTTGCCACTATATCTTGACTTTTTATGCCTGAAATGCTCTCACAGGACTTTCAGCCAGACCTATTGATCCTATTTATATGATCACTTTAGCACTTAATCCTATTTATATGTTCATTTTAACACTTAATATGATCACGTTAACAAATAAGATGGTATTTTTATCACCAGGTTTAATGGGATTTGGAGTCCCATGACAAGTTTTTAAATTGTACCCTTAGAAGTAAGTCTATCAGAATGTATGCAGAACTATATAGCTTTACAGTTACAAACTTCCTCCTCCCTTTCTTATTCCCAATCTTGTTTTTTACTGAGATCTATTTTCAATAGATTTTATACACATATGATTAACTATGTTAAGAGTTCAACAAATAATATGAAGAAAAAAAAGACAAAAAAACAAACAAAGAAAATGAAACTGTTCTTTGACAGGCAAAATAAGGGCAGCTCAAGTCATCCCTTCTTGAAGTGTCAATTTCACTTCTACAGATTTCATTTTAGGTGCTCTGTTAGCTCATGGAGAACATATGTTATTTGTCCTTTTGGGACTGACTTATTTCATTAAGAATAATGTTTTCCAGATTCACAAATATTATTGCAAATGAACAGATTTCATTTTTAATTGCTGTGTAGTATTCCATAGTGTACATACCCCATAATTTCTTTATCCAGTCTTCAGTTGATGGACATTTAGGTTGATTCCATGTCTTAGCTATTGTGAATTGAGCTGGAATAAACATGGAGGTGCAGATAGCTCTTTTGTTTACTATTTTCATTTCCCTTGGATAAATTCCCAGTAGTGGGATAGCTGGGTCATATGATAGGTCTATATTCAAATTTTTGAGGTATATATATACTGTCTTCCATAGTGGTTTTCCAGTTTACAGTCCCACTAACAGTGGGTTAGGGTACCTTTTCCCCCACTTACTCTCCAGGTGTAAGGTACGCATCTTCATACTTCTGCATGTAAAATTCCAAGCTTCCAAGTACCATTTGTTGAAGAGACTTTCCATGCTCCAGGGATTGCTTTTAGTTCCTTGGTCAAATATAAATTGGTTGTATATGTTTTGATTGATTTCTGCTGTTTCTATTTTGTTCCATTGTTCTATCCATCTGTTTCTGTACCAGTACCATGCTGTTTGGATTATAATTGCCCTGTAGTATGTCTTGAAATCTGGTATTGTGATGCCTCTGGCTCTGTTTTGGTTGTCCAAGATTACTTTAGCTATTCAAGGTCTCCTGTGCCACCATATGAATTTTATTATCATTTTTTCCAGATCTGAGAAGAATGTCTTTGGTATTTTGATTGGTATCATATTGAATCTGTAAATTGTCCTTGGTAGTATGAATATTTTGATGATATCAATTCTTCCAATCCATGAACATGGAAGATTTTTCCATTTTTTGTATCTTCTATTTCTTTGTTTAATGTTTTTTAATTCTCATCAGAGAGATCTTTGACATCCTTGGTTAAATTTATTCCAAGGTATTTGATTTTTTTTTTTTTGTAGCTAATGTGAATCTGATTGATCTCAGAAGTTCTTTCTCAGCTGTTTTTGTATACAAAGGCTGCTGATTTTTGTGTATTGACTTTATATCCTGCTATTTTAGCAAATTCTTCTATGAATTCTGATAGACTCTTAGTGGAGTCTTTTGGATCCCCTATATATAGAATCATGTCATCTGCAAATAGGGATAGTTTGACTTCCTCCTTCCCAATTGGAATCCCTTTTATTACTTTTCTTCTATTTCCTGCCTAATGGCTCTAGCTAAAACTTTCAGGACTATACTGGATAGCAATGGTGAGAGTGGGCATCCCTGTTTGGTACTGGATCTCAATAGGAATGCTTCCAACATTTCCCCATTCAATATAACGCTGGCTGTGGATTTGTCATACGTTGCCTTGATTGTATTGAGAAATGTTGCTTCTATACTCAATATGCTTAGCGTTTTCATCATGAAAGGTGTTGCATTTTATCAAATGCTTCCTATGCATCTATTGAGATAATCATATGATTTTTGTTCAGCAGCTTGTTAATGTGGTATATTACATTGATTTATTTGCAAATGTTGAACCATACCGGCATACCAGGGATAAATCCCACTTGGTCTGGGTGGATGATTTTTCTGATATGTTGTTGGATTTGATTGCCTAGAATTTTGTTGAGGATTTTTGTGTCTGTGGTCATCAGGGAAATTGGTCTGTAGTTCTCTTTCTCTGTTGCATCTTTTTCAGGTTTAGGAATTAAGGTGATGCTGGCTTCATAAAAGAATTTGGGAGGATTCCCTCCCTTTCAAGTTTTTTTAATAACTTGAGAAGAATTAGAGTTAGTTCTTTAAATGTCTCGTAGAATTCAGCAATGAAGCCATCTGGTCCTGGGCTTTTCTTTGTTGGGAGCACCTTTATTAATTATTCAATTCCTCTCTTGCTTATGGGTCTGTTTAGGTTTTCTATGACTTCAGGGCTGAATTTAGGTAGGTTGTATGTGTCCAGGAATCTATCCATTTCTTCTAGGTTTCCCAGTTTGTTGTCATACAGCTTTTTGTGGTAATTTCTGATGATTCTTTTTATTTCTGTGGTGTCTGTTGTTAGATTTCCTTTTTCACCTTTGATTTTATTGATTTGAGTCTTCTCTTTCCCTTTTTGGTTAGTTGGGCCAATGGTGTGTCAATTTTGTTTATTTTTTCAAAAGGCCTGTTCTTCATTTTGCTGATCTTTTTTATTATTTTTTTTTCTTGGATTCAATTTTGTTTGTTTCTTCTCTAAGTTTAATTATTTATTTTCTCCTACTAATTTTGGGTTTGGTTTTCTGTTGTTTTTATAGATGCTTGAGATGCATGGATAACTCATTTATTTGGTGCCTTTCCAATTACTTGATGTAGGCACTGATCACTGCTTTTGCTGTATCCCATAAGTTTTGATATGTTGTGTTGTCATCTTCATTTGTTTCCAGAAATTTTTTGATTTCTCTTTTGATTTCTTCTATGACCCATTGTTCATTCAGGAGCATGTTGTTCAGTCTCCATGTGTTTGCCTATGTTTAGAGATTCCTGAGTTGCTAATTTCCAGTTTTAATCCACTGTGATCTAAAAAAATGTATTGTATGTTTTAGATTTCTTTTTTTTTTTTTTTGCATTTGCTGATGCTTGCTTTATGGCCTAATATGTGGTCAGTCCTAGAGAAGGTTCCATGCACTGCTGAGAATGTGTATTCTGATGTCTGATGTGTATTCTGCAACGGTAGGATGAAAAGTTCTGTAGATATCTGTTAGATCCAATTGGTCTATAGTGTCAATTAAATCTGCTGTTTACTTGCGGATTTTGTGTCTTGTTGATCTGTCCACTGCTCAAAATGGAGTATTGAAGTCCCCCATTACTATTGTACTGGAGTCTAAGTCTCCCTTAACATTTCTTTTAAATATCCAGATGCCCTGTAATTAGGTGCATATACGTTTGTAATAGTTTATAATAGTTCATTCCTGTTGAATTGATCCTTTACTCATTACATAGTGTCCTTCTTTGTCTATTTTAATAGTTTTTGTGTTAAAAATCTCATTTATCTGATATTAGGATATATTATACTATCTCATTTTTGTTTTTTGTAGGCATGGAATATCTTTTTCCAACCTTTTACTTTCAGTCTGCATGCACTTTTGTTGGTGAGATGTGATTCTTGTAGGCAGCAAATAGGTGGGTTTTGTTTTTTAATCCATTCAGCAAGTCTGTGTCTTTTAACTGGAGTGTTGATGCAATTTACATTTAAGTTGACTATTGATAAGTAATGTTTTTGCCCTGACATTTTCCCAAAAATATTCCTATTTTTACTTTGAATTTTCTTTGAACTTTTTACTGAGAGATTTTCTTCCTTTACCTTGTCTTGTAGTGATGGCTATGTTTCTGTGTGTCTGTGGACAGGTGGTGATTTCTGTCTGTTATGGAAGCTCTTTATTTTACCTTCATTTATAAATGAGAGCTTTTATAAAGGTATAATATTCTGGGTTGACTGTTTTTGTTTCTTGAAATATATCTCCCCATTCTTTCCTAGCCTGTAGGGTTTCTGATGAGAAGTCCACTCTGAGTCTAATTAGAGATCCTCTGAAAGTAATCTGGCATATCTCTCATGCACATTTTAGAATCTTCTCTTTATGTTTTACTGTGGTGAGTTTCATTAAAATGTGTCATGGTAAAGATCTTTTCTGGTCATGTCTATTAAAGTTCTATGTACTTCCTATACTTGTATGTCTCTTTCTTTCCCCAGCTGAGGGAAGTTTTCTGTTATTATTTCACTAAAAAAAGGCCTTTTAATCTTTTATCTCTTTCCACACCTTCAGGAACTCCTAGAACCCTTAAGTTGGGTAGTTTTACAGCATCCTGAAGATTCCCAACAGTGTTTTTTAGTTTTTTAATTTCCTCTTCTTGTGTTTGGTTTGACTGTATAGTTTCTTGTGCTTTGCCTTCTAGGTCAAACATGCTTTCTTCTGCTTCACTGATTCTGTTGTTAAGGCTCTACACTGCATTTTTTATTTGTTCTATTGAATTCTTCATTTCATTTTGATTTCTCTTTAAGATCTTAATTTCATGGGAGAAATTTTCTTTCATGTCCTGTATGGATTTCAGTAGTTCATGCATTTGCTTCTGATTATTTCTATATAATCTTATGATAAATTTTTTGCATTGCATTTCTCACATTTGTTACATCTCATCATCTTCACAATCTAATATTGAAGTGTTGTGTTCTTTTGGGGGCATCATGTTGTCTTCCTTATTCTTGTTTCTCAATTGGTGTGTTTGTTGCTTGGCATTTGTGGAGATATTCGTTGGTTTCTTCTTCCTTTTTTTTTTTTTTTTGTTGTTGTTGTTGTTGTTGTTGTTGCTGTGGTGGCTTTTATCTTTGTACTATGGTTCTTAGATAAGTGGAATGTCTGTTTTCAGTGAATACCTAGCAGCTTGTAGTGGGTGTGGCCAGGGAGCTCTGTTCAGTTCTCCAGGGTGAAGGCATGTCTAATGTGATACACCCAGGTTTGCATAGTAAATCTTCTCTCTCTTTTTATTTTTAATCATAAGGGAAATTTATTCTGCTCAGCTGAGCTTCTCTCCTCAAAGGAAACCAGTGCCTGAATGCTAGCCCCAGTGGGTATAATATTCATCCACTCTATCCAGAGGAGCACACAAAGGATCTATGCAGTCCTCAGTGTAAGTTAACATTCCCCAGCAATGTCTCTCACCAGGTAACCAGGAATTCCCAAGCTTGGGAGCCTCCAACAGTGACTGCCCAAAGTCCCAGCCACACTGTGAGTCTTTCACACACCTTCAGTTCTTTTCACAATCCTCGTACAGAAGCCTCACACAGTCAGAAGCTCCTAGTCCCCTGTCAGTTCTCCCCACCAGAGACAGGAGTCTCCACTTGGCTGGTTGCTGGGCATGGACACAAGCTGGCACAGCTGTTACATATGTTCAAAATGGACATTGGCTTGTTCCAGGATGCCATTGTAAAGTGATCAGGGAGAGAAAAATGTGTTTGTCCCATTCTTTTTTTTTTTCTCCTCTAGTTTGGCAGGTACACTATCCTCCACAGGGCTCCAAGCCAGGTTCCCTCTAGGCTCTTCCTGCAACTTTTTTCCCAGTGGCTTGGGCTGCTGTGGTCTGGTCTCACCCACTTTCCAACATCGGTGTGTAGGCTCTCAGATGATGGAGTCCCGAGTTGTGGGCATCCACACCCTCCATGTAGGTCTACCATGTCCCTCTAATTTTGGTAGAGTTGCCTCTGCCATTTTATTCCTAATTCTTCCCTGAGACTACACTTTTTCCACTTTTTAAAATATCTTCTCATGGACTATAGCAGTAAGCTCCCTCCCTACTCTGCCATTTTGGAACCACTCCTCTCCTGTTACTGATTCTATCCACCAATGAACTCATAGTATAGTCAAGGAAATTAGGTAACATAAATAAAAGGCATTCATATTTGAAAGACAAGTTATACTGTCTTTGTTTTAAAATTATGTGATCTCATGTGTAAAAAAATCATAACACATTTACTAAAATTTAGAGCTAGTTATTATTTGAACTAATTCATAAATTGCTCAATATTGTATATACAAGATTAATAAGTATACTAAATAAATCAATTTATATATGCTAGCAATGAAAATGCAAATATTAAATTAAATTATTTAGTCTATAATAACATCAAAAGAATAAAATGCTTAATACATATAAGAAAAGTAGTGAAAGAATGTGTTATGTAAGATGTACAAAGCATTGTTGAAAGAAACCTACAAAAACATAAATAAATAGAAAAGTAAACCATATTGATAGCCTTTTCATAATATGCATTTTCAATGAACATTTTGAAGACTCCTCATGAGTAGAATCTGACAAAGACACATATGCTTAAGGAGGCCAAGAGATATTAGGGAAACATGTATGTGTGTGTGTGTGTGTGTATGAGAGAGAGAGAGAGAGAGAGAGAGAGAGAGAGAGAGAGAGAGAGATGCATGAACTTTGGTGTATGAAAATGACTGATGAAGAAGGGAAGGTCATTTGCAAATGAAGAAAAGTACAAAATAGCTGAAATAGCTTTATTTTGGAAATACATTCATGACTTGTAGAAGAAAAAATCAAATGGAAGAACTGAAAAGATGAAGGCTAAAAAGAGTAGGCAAGAGATAAGTCCTAAAGGACTTAGCTAAATGATTCTCAACTGGCTTGTGTGTGTATATGTAATGTGGATATTAGTAATGATGGGGTTATTTTCAAAATACATTTTTATTCTCCATCCAGATCCTCAAAGTAATTCTGATTGTTTTGGGTAAGTACATTTTGAAAAAGCTACATTAGTAAATCTGATATGATAATTATAATGGTGATGATGTAAATTATAATGAATTGAAATTGATATACATTATTTTATGTGAGCTGACACTGAAAATTTACTATGTACCAGTCAACAGGCACTACTGGTGCCCTGTTCAGATCTTGCATGACTCAGATGCTGTGGACATTTTTTGCCAGTGCTTTGTATGTACTTCTCCATAGCATGCTTTCAGCCAATAAAAGCATCCCCACCTGTGAAGCTCCCTCAGTAATGATGATAGATGTGGGGAGAGTTATATCTTTCTTCCTCAAAAAGGAACAATTTTCAGGTTAATTTATATTCAGGGTACCCCGTGAATTTAGGTAATGCTAGAAGGGTGCACTTCATGGCACAGTTGGTTAAGCATTGTTTGGGATGCCCATACCCTATATTGGAGGGCCTGGTTTGAATCCAGGCTACTCCACACTCTGATCCCACTTCCTGCTAATGGGCATAGGATGGTCAAAGAACATAGGTTCCTACCATATACTCCTGGCTTCAGCCTGACTTATCCCTTACGGAGTGAATCAGCAGATGGAAGTAAATAAGCAGATAGAAGACATCTTTCTGTTTTCCTTTTTGTCTCTCCTTCTCTCTGTTCCTCCCATTCAAACAAGTCTTATGAAGAAGAAGTCTAGCTGTTACTTGAGATCTTATCTCTGTTTATATTTTAAATCTTCTTTTATCTTTAATTTCATAGAGGTTTTTCCAAAAAATATTTCAATAAACCATGTGCACATGGGTCTTTGTTTCTTCTTTAGTTCTACTGTATTCAAGCTAACATAGCTGGTATGCTAATAAGTAGACTCTAAATATGGATTCTGAAGTTGGATCACAAGAATGTCTGAAAATTATCATCCCTTCATTATTTAAAAATGATCTGTATAAGTACAACTATTATGAATCTTAACTCTGCTGGTCTTGGATGCATAAGACAGAAGGAAATATACAGTCTTGCATCATCCCTGTGGTGTTAGTAGGAATGAGGTGAGAGAAACCCTATGAAACTGGGTTGCTTTGAATGAGTAAAACTGAGGAGTTGAAGAAAGAAAATAATACAATAGATTTAATAGGCTTAAGATTATTAATTACAAATGTAAATAAAAATGTAAGTCAGACAACATACCTGGCAGAACTTAAAGGCACATTTTATCCCTATAGAAGACCAGCAGAAATCTGGCCCCAGGACTTTACTGTAAGATTGGCATAAAAGGCTGAATTGTTAGTCTTGGCAAATCTCCAATGCTAACATTACATTTCTGATATAAAAGAAATTGGACCCTGACTTTTGAGATGAAAATATCTCAGTAGATAGACTGAAAAACCAGAACTCAAAGATTTTCTGAACCCTTAAAATACACAAGTGGCTTTTCTTTCCTTCTTGGAGAATAAAAATACCTGCTTCATTGAAGAGAGTGTAGAAGGCACAAATGGGTCAGGTGCCTTAAAATATTATGCTTGCTCCTCTTAGAATCTGCCCTCAAGCCCCTATTGTCAACAAACTCATAGAAAGTGTCAACTCTCTTTTTAGAGATTTATTTTATTTATTTGAGAAGCAGAGTTAGAGAGAAGGAGAGACATAGAGATGTTTTCTGAAGCCAGGAGCTTCTCCAAAGTTTCCCACATGAATGCAGGGGTCCAGTTCCTTGGGCCATCTTCCCCTGCTTTCCCAGGCCATTAGCAGGGAGCAGCTATCAGAAGTGGAGCAGCCAGGACTTGAAATGGCACCTATATGGGATGCCAGCACCACAGTTGCAGGCTTAACCTATTACACCATGGTGCTGATATCGAAAGTGTCAACTCTTAAAGTGATTCAATTGGAGAAGTCCTAGTCGTTCTTAAGGAGTATATGCTAAGGAATTATAATATTTGGCTAACATCTACTGTGAAACTGAAGGGAAATATTCCTGGCAGTGAATACTGCGTGTACTGGATACAGGGTGATAGAATATAAAGCTCAAAAAGGGAGCAATTTTGTTGTTAAGGCAGGAGGGGGTATTATTTTATGTCATGTACCAAGGGAGATAGTTATTAACACAAATCTTTTTTTTTTTTTGACAGGCAGAGTTAGACAGTGAGAGAGACAGAGAGAAAGGTCTTCCTTTACCATTGGTTCACCCTCCAATGGCCGCTGTGGCCTGCGCACCGCGCTGATCTGAAGCCAGGAGCCAGGTGCTTCTCCTGGTCTCCCATGTGGGTGCAGAGCCCAAAGACTTGGACCATCCTCCACTGCACTTCTGGGCCACAGCAGAGAGCTGGACTGGAAGAGGGGCAACCGGGACAGAATCCAGCACCCTGACCGGGACTAGAACCTGGTGTGCAGGCGCCACAGGCAGAGGATTAGCCTATTGAGCCATGGCGCCGGCCAAATTAACACAAATCTTGAGATGATATTGGGAAAAAAATGATCACCTATATTTAATGAGGTAGCAGCTTCAGAGATTTTACATATGATTATAGAAAAAGAGATCAGATGACAGAGAAGTTGTCATGTATCTAATAAATAAAGAAATCTACAAACAACTTCCCTGAGCAGTAGAGGCAGAGTTCAGATCATAATTTTTGGACAAAAAGAACTATTCTATTGAAAGTAAACCTAGCATTTTTGAGAAAGTCAGCAGTGTGATTCCTCTAAGTGGTGAATAAAAACGGTTCAATTACAGTACTGAATTCCTAATAGCAATAGAATAGGGTTACAGAGTTAATTGCCCAGGAAAGCAGTAGAAGATGGTCCAAGTGACTGGGACCCTGCATCTATGTGAGAGACCTAGAAGAAGCTCCTGGCTCCTGGCTTTGGAAGACATCTCTTTCTGTCTCTCCTTCTCTCTGTCTGTAACCCTGCCTCTAATCGGGTTACAGAACAGCAGGGACAAGCTGGCATACTTAACCATCTGAAGCAAGATGGGCATCATCATTACAATGGTCAGACAGGTGGGAACGGCAGCTAGGTGTATAGACGGGAAAGAATATAATTAATAGTGCTAGAAGGTCCTATTGGAAAGATATTCCAGCAGCTAAGAAGGGTATCAAACTTCCATGCATCATGCAGGTCAGTGTTTTGACAGATGAAATAAGAGGAGTGAGCCAGAAAATATATCTCTCTCTGTCTGTCTGTCTCAGCTCTCATTTTCACATACATAAATACATCTTGAAAAAAAAAGTTCCTTGCATGCCTTTTGAAACTCAGCGAGTTCCCAGATACATAACCCATTAAGTAAAGCAAAGATCGTATACTCTTGAGAGAAAACTCCACTAAACTAGGACAAATGTACACAGTAACAATTCTATCAACTTATCCACACAGAGATCTACAACATAAAATGAAGACAAGAAAATTCTCAGATGTTCTACTGTCTGAGTTGACGCTGATAACTGGGAACTGAAATATCATGATGATCCATATTGGAGGAAGAAAATAGTAGGGCTACATAATAAATAAATTACTTGTCCATCTTGCCCTGGGTTTACCAAGTACTCAGACCCACCAAGTAGTGATATTGCTCCTTCTGAAATGTGTAATGGTAGTAGACATACTAAACAGTAGGCAGATCTCTCATGTTTATCCATTACTGTGTATTTTTCAAGCTATATTAGCAGGAAAGCCCAAGTGGAATCTCCTGAAATGGTTTCTTGTTGGTAAATGCTAAATAAAAAAATTATATTTGGGGCCAGAATGAGGCATATCAGGTTGAACCTCTGCTTACAATGCCAGCATCCCATATCAGAGTGCTGGTTCAAGTCCTGGCCACTCTGCTTCCAGCTTTCAGATAATGTACCTGGGAAGGCAGTGGATGATGCACCAAGAAGTTGGGCCCCTGCTGTCTATATTAGAGACCTAGATGGAATTCTTGGCTCCTGATCCAGCCTCGGTTAGTGTGGCCTTTTGGGGAGTGAACCAGCAGACGATCTATGTCTCACTTTTGGTTTCCCCCTCTTCCTCTGTCAGTCTGTCTTACAAATACATAAATAAATAAATAAATCTTTTAAAAAATGATACTATATTCCAAAGGAAATGGTGAATTTAGTCCTGACTTCAAAGTCACAAGTGATGCAGGGGCAATGGCATTCATATTATATTCCCATCTAATTGAGAAATCTAGCCACTGAAAAAGTTTGTTAGGTCATGACTGATTTCAATATGATACCATAAATTTAAGCAGAAGTCCTAATCATATTTGATGTGCTGAAAATAGTATATTTTGGGGAAGAGACTGCTACAACCTCAGGTACATTATTATTATGTGTTCTTTTCCATACCCCTTAGAAATATCAGAGTAGTTTGTATTTACACAGGATATAAAAGAAAACTCATATATATTCAGATTATTGCTCTAAGGGTATTGTACTTCCATTGCTATCTATTGCAATAGGGAAACATAAGAAATACATTTTCATCTTTATTCTCTGAGTCCTAATGACAAAGTGTCCGTCATGCTTCTACCACCTAACACCCCCAACACGGCCAATTGATTTGCCATTGATGTCTTTACATTGTTTTTACACACACACACACACACACACACACAAACCAGCACACACACATTTCCTACCCCACATTCTTCCATTTTTTTCTTATAGTGTTTTACATATTCAAGAAATTCTGTATTTTATCGACTGTGAATCATACATATTTAGAGAATAAGGCTTAGAGAAAATTGTAACTTGCCAAGTTTCAATAAATATAAAGCCATTACTTTTTTGCAGCTGCATTGATGCCAAAACCTCTGTCCTTTCCATTATATTAGTAGACCACCAAGGACCTCTGGTGGCCACTGAAGTTAGTCTTAAAGGTACCAGATGCTCAATTATACCTAAGAAATTTATAAGCCTGCATAGAGATAGAGTATAAAAGCAAGTTACAGATTATTGAGAAAAAATAAAATAGGGAGAAATTTTATTTTCTTTATACATCTTAATATTAAAGAAAGTAAAAACTTTTATCATTTTTTTAAAAAAATCAGAATAGTTGCCTAGTCTTGAACATGAATTAAATAGAAGTAGCAATAAAGGAGTAGCCCTATTGTCAGCAACAATAGCATAAAAGTTGCATGTTTGTTGCATTCTAAAGCAGTTTTCATTAACTTTCCTTCATAGAACACATATATTCCTAATTTACACCAAACTTCCACAAGTACGTAAGGTTCTCTAATGTTCCCTCAAAACAAAATGTGCATGTATAATCCTGACTCATTCTCCCTAGCCCAGAAATTGTTTCTAACATCTCTGAGAAGCATTCTTTTCTAACTAAGGGATTTTTGAATTAACTGTGGGTGCTCTCAACCAATATTGCAACCATGTGTTCAGAAGGAGTGGAGAATATTTAATTCATACCCATCTTCTACTTTGTTTGGGATAATATTTGATATCTTTAGATGTTTCAATTCATTTGTTTCCAAACAAATTGCTGCTGCTTTTGCACAATTAGGTAGAATAATATTAATTCTTTCAATTTATGATCATGGATATATTTCCATTTATTTGTGTCATGTTTAGTTTATTTCATCAATGTTTTGCAGTTTGCTGTATACAGATATTTTACTTCTTTGATTAAATTTATACATCATAACTTTTTTATGTCTTTAAAAATTATGTTTATTTATTTTTATTTATTTGAAATATAGTGAGACATAGAGATACAGGGACAGAGACAGATATACAGTGAGAAATCATTTATCTTTGCTAGTTCACTTCCCCAAATGCCTGAAACAACTGGACTGGGTCAGGCTGAAGCCAGGAACCTGTAACTCAATCTAAGTCTCCCATAGGAGTAGCATGGACTCATCTCCTTGAGCCATTATCTGCTGCCTCCCAGGGTACACATTAGCAGAAAATTGGCATTGGAAGAGGAACTGAGACTCAAACCAAGGCACTGTGACATAGGTTGAAGATCTCCCTATCAGCATCTTAATTTTTGGACCAAACACCTGCCCCAGTAAATATTGTATTTTTTACACCATTATAAATGGTATTCATTTTAAAATTTCTTTAAAGAAATTTAAAAGAATTTCTTTTAAAGAAAGAGTTTTCTTTCTGTTAGTATATAGAAATTAATATAAAAATGTTCATATACCTAATCTGAAGATTCAATGCAATCCCTATCATATTTCAAATATTTCTCATAGAAATTTAAAGCACAATTTTTAAATTTGCACAGAACCAAAGAAGATAAAGAATAGCTAAAGCAATCTTGAACAAAAAGTAAAAAGTGGAGCTATCACATTATAAGATTTCAAAACATATTCCAAAGCTATAGTTGAAAAAACTGGTATTTAAGTAAAAGGTTACAATCAACAAATGGAATAGAACTGAAAGTCCATAACCCAAGCATTTATGGTTAGCTGATCTTCAACAAAGGGGCCAAGAACACATAATGGGAAAAAGGCAGTCATTTTGTCAGTGTCACATTTTTCTGGTTATTTATGATTCTTTTGGCTTGGCATAGTTGTCTGAGCAGTTGATGAGATGGGTTCCTGTCTTTACAGGCTGGGTTTGGCAGGAAGAGCCTTTCATGCATCAGCCCATCATAGATTCATGGTAGGTCGTTTTGTGAGTTATGCTGGTAAGCCTCCTGCTGGGGTCCTTGAGCAGGTTGGACTGGTGCCTAAGTCAATAGTAGGTTTACCTAGAACATGACTCCACTGTGGTGCACCTGGACTAGGATACACTGGGTAGGCCTGTCAACTGGATCCATGGGGGTAGGCCTGGGAGAGTGGGGAGACTGAGCAGAAGCCTGGCTCTACAGGGGCTCCCCTTGTGCTGTAGTTAGTCTTGATCCAGTCAATAGGAGCTGGTCTGGTGCTGGGATGGACCTTGTGCATGGGTCGACAGGAACATGTCCAGAATCTGAATTTGTTTACTTTCTTAAAACAGTTACGGAATCTAACAGCTACGGAATCTGGTCAAGATGTTATTAAGTGACTTTCTCTCCACTGGGAAAGGGAATTGGGTATAATGTAACCAGGGTAGTCATTTACTGTTAAATAATGAAACCATTCCATGTTTATTCCCCAATGATTTTAGGTTACACAATATAATAGTGAAATAAGAATCTTTTGGAAACTTACTGTGCATCTCGCTGAACTGATGGAAAGGAGCAAGACCTAGACAGAGTTAGGACCGAAAATAGAACAGGACTGGAGCACTACTTTCATCACAGTGTGATAAAAATGAATATTCAACACTTGTTTCTTACTTTATTGTGTAATTTAGCTCAAGATTCAATTACTGGGAGAGTTCTATTTGATTGAAAATAAGTCATAGATCTACCTGTAGGCCATAAGAAAAGTCTGCAAGACTTACTTAGAATCTTTGAGGTCATGTGTTTTTGTAGCAGAAGAATGTAACATCCAAATTAATGGACCTCCAAAGACTGCATTGAATGGCTTACAGTTAATTTTCTAAAATGATGTAATATTGCTATCAGAAAAAGGGAAACGTTAAAAAAAATGTTATTCTGAATTAAAACTGAGCATAAAGAGAGAATCAAGCTTTAGCAATAAGTCAAAAGACCATGTGCTAGGTGACTAGATCTTCAAGATCAGATGATTTGTTCTTATAAGAGAATACTGAATCTAGTGTGTTTACAGGCAGAAGTAGCTTTATGGGTGGAAAAACAAGGCTGGAAGAGTAACATAGACATGGTGTGCCAAAGACATCATGACCAAACTAGACCATAGCTAACCTATATTCATATTTTAGTTATTCCATTTACTTTCTCATAAAGTCCAGATCTCATAAAGTCCAAATTTGCTCTTTACATCTAATTTCTTTTTGCTTTCACACAAATTTACACTTAAATATACAAGATGCAGATTTTAGTGTACTATCAATTATGAGTTGAAATTCATAGTACATTCAGGTTAGTAAAACATTTCGTTTTAGAGTTTAATGTGGATTTAGCCCATGGAATTCTTTTGGGGCTGAGAAACCAAGTACTTGCTCATCTAAATATTTTTTTCTGTCTGCTCTGTTGCTAGGTGAACATTTTGTAAATATTAACTTCATGATATATTCTGAATTGGAAATATTGTCTTTTAAAATAATCTAACACATCACAATTGCGTAAAACAAAATATGTCAGTGATATTTTGGTAACCATTTGATTATTCTGATTATTCCTGTAAAAGCCCTACAAGCTATTTTGCCTGGACAAATGTTCTTTCCTGTAACACTTTATCAAAAGTCCACTAAATGTCTACAACTCACGCCTTGCAATCCTGGCTGTTTACCTCTATGCATTGGTCTTTAGTGTGTTTTATGATTCATTTTTGTCAGTCATTGCTAGGGACCATGGGTATTCAACTTTGAAAAGGTATGAGGTAATTTGGCTGATGAAAAATGAATTCTATTTGACAGAAAATTTGTCCCAGCGACTGCTCTAAATCAGAAAAGAAATTATATGACGTCCAAGGAGGTGTTTAGGGATGTTTTCTGTACCATTAGTGTTGCCTATCCCCAAGAACCATGTCTTGATGAATATAAGAAATGTTATGGCATTGTAAAAAAGAACAGAAATCCAGAGTTACCATCTTGTACAGACTCTGTCTTACTGTGAGTTTGTTAAGTGGATTCACATTTATAAATTCCCATTTTAGAATCTTTAAAAAGAGTTGATGGAAGCATTGGTGGTATTTGCAAAAGATCATGTCTGAGTGGTCTTCCTCTTAGAGGATTGTATGATTTTCTATTATAATATTACCTATTTCTGATTTGTTCAGCATGTGAATGTTTTGACATTAAGTGCTCATGTAAGGAAAATCTTACATTTATGGGAGATATTTTGTTATTAGCATTTTAATATAAATGTAGCTTCCTTGGTATTTTGGAAAGCTATTCCCTTCACCCTGCCACTGTGAAATATTGGCTCCGTGATATTTTAGCACTAGATGTTTTGAACTTAAGTGAAACACAATTAAGAATAAAAACAAGAAAGGAAGGAGGAGGGAGGGAGGGAGCAAAGTAGGAAAAGAGGGAAGCTGGGGAATATCAATATATATTCTTAAATCTGTATACATGAAATACATAAAATCCCTTCTCTTTATATAAATAAATAAATAAATAAATAAATAAATAAATAAAAACAGCACTATCCTAGAACAAATCACCAAATCACCAAAACATTCTGATAGCTTTTTTCATTACTAATAATTTATAAACACACACTCCCTATTTTGTAAATACTAAAATAGCAGCCCTACTTAAATCTTTTATTTTTGTTGTTACCTTTTTGTTGCTTTTCTCTAAAAAACTATATTGGCTATTGGTTTGTAATATATAGTCTATAATTTTTAAATTATAAAACTGTCGTGGCTGATGTAAAATGATTAATTTTGAGGCTGAATCTTGAATAGAGATAAAATTTGTTTTTGGAACTAAATATTAAATCAAATTATTTTATTTGGCTTTAATAATATATATGTACACACACATATAAATTTTTCCATCTTACATGTACTGTTCATGAATTTTCTCAAAAAGAGTATGGTTTTTCAATCAATAAGATTTTTGTATAGAACAGTAGTATATCCCAAAGTTTCACTTGTACTCCTCTGCAATCAATACTCTTCTTCTGGTCCTGGTCACTGACAACCCTAAAGTGCTGTCCCTATTAGAACTTCTTTAAATTGAATTTGTCTTTTATGAGAAAATTTTTCAATTAGCAAAATGTTCTGACATTCATTCATAGCCTGAACCAGTAGTTTGTGACTAATCTAGGACTTGTATATTTTGTTATAAATAATACAATCAGCTTGTTAATTAAAAATGCTGAAAATTAGATTTCATTCAATCTAAGATCTAATAGAACATAATTGACATCTTAAGATTATTACACCCTCAAATTCATGAACATCAATTTCTTCCCATTTGTATATCTTTAGAGAAGTCTATTCAAATGTTTTTCCTACTTAAAAAATATTTTTTTTGAGATGCAGAGAGAGAGAGAGAGAGAGAGAGAGAAGAGATCCCATCTGCTGGTTCACTCTCCAAAATGCCTAATATGATCAGGGCTATACCCAAGGTGGGAGCCAGCTCTCCTGCAATGGGTGGCAGGATCCTATTTACTGCAGCCATCACTGCTGTTTTCCAGAGTTTTCAATAACAGGAAGCCAGAATCAGAAGTCAGAGCCAGGAATTGAACTCGGGCAGTTGGATATGGGACACAGGATATTGTAACCCCAGGCTTAAAAGCTACTCCACACTTTTCTCTGCCAATTTTTAATTGGGTTCTTTGTTTTGATTTCCTTTTGTTTTTCTTTCTGTTTTGTTTTTTTGACTCTTAAGGTTTAGGAATTCCTTACAAGTTTAGGATAGGAAATCTATCAGATATATGATTTTTATATATATTTCTCCCATTCTATAGTTTGCATTTTCACTCTATAGGCTTTTTTCTTTTTCTGTGTAGGTTTTTTATATTTTTAAGTGATATAGTTCCAGTTAGCTATTTTTGCTTTTGTTGTCTGTGGTTTTCCTGTCACATTGAAGAATAATTTCCATAACCATGTTTTCTTCTAGAAATTTTATAGTGTCAAATCTCATATTTATATTTTAATCCATTTTGGCACATTTTGATTTCAATATTTAATTGGTCATTGTTATTATGTAAATCTTTTATTTTGCATATTTACCTGTTTGCTGTGATATTGCCAAATTCACCTATTTATTTGGATTTTCCCCCCTGAGGACTTGTTAAGATTTTTTTAGTAGATTATCATGTTATCTGTCAATAAAAAATATTTATTTTTTTCTTTCCAATATGTAGGGTTTTGTTTCTTCTGTTATTATCCTGGTGAGGTTCTATATTATAATTTTTCCTCAAAGTGGTGGCAATGGAGATTATTGTCCTGTTTATGATGTTTGGGAAACTATTTAGTTTTTCACCTTTGTGTGTGAAGCAAGTTGTACAGATGTATTTCATGATTAATAGCAATCTATTTTAAAAATATTAATATAGAGGGCTGGCATTGTGCTTTAGTGGATTAAGCTGCCACCTGTGACACTGACATCCCATAAGGGTGCCGGTCCAGTTGTTCCACTTCTGATCCAGCTCCCTGTTAATGGCCTGGGAAATGCAGCAGAAGATTGCGCAAGCACATGGGCTCCTCCAACATATGTGGGAGACCCAGATACAGCTCCTGGTTCCTGGCTTAGGCTTGGCTCAGCCCTAGTCATTGTAGCAATTTGGGGAGTGAACCAACAGATGGAAGATCTCTCTCTCTCTCTCTCTCTCTCTCTCTGTGTGTGTCTTCCTGTCTCTCTGAGTTTCAAATAAATAAATAAATCTTAAAAAAATATAAATATGGGCCGGCGCCGTGGCTCAACAGGCTAATCCTCTGCCTAGCAGTGCCGGCACACTGGGTTCTAGTCCTGGTTGGGGCGCCGGATTCTGTCCTGATAGCCCCTCTTCCAGTCCAGCTCTCTGCTGTGGCCTGGGAGGGCAGTGGAGGATGGCCCAAGTGCTTGGGCCCTGCACCCACATGGGAGACCAGGAGAAGCACCTGGCTCCTGCCTTGGGATCAGCGCGGTGCACCAGCCGCGGCGGCCATTGGAGGGTGAACCAACGGCAAAAGGAAGACCTTTCTCTCTGTCTCTCTCTCTCTCACTATCCACCCTGCCTGTCAAAAAGAAAAAAAAAAAAAAAAGAAAAGAAAAAATATAAATATGAATGTATGTTTATTTTTATAAATGCTATTTCTACATTTATTTTGAATCCATTGCAATAGGTAGACATTTTTTATTTTTTAGTCTATTAATAAAGTGACTTGCAACAATGGAATTATTACTGTTAACCATCCTTGCATTCCAAGGATAAATATCAGCTGGTTATAGTACATAGTTTTTTTACATATGGCTGCATTCAGTGGCTAAGTGTTTTAAAATATATTCACAGATATTTTCTATAATTTTTCTTGCAATAACCTTTTACATTTTTACATCAGATTAATGTTCCTTCATAAAATGAATCGAGGGCTGTGCCCTCTTATTTATCAGAAAAATCTGTCTAAAATTGTATTACTTTTCAAAGTGTTTGTTAAAAGTCACTATTATACTCTCACAGGCTTAGAGTTTATGACAAGTTTTCAATTGTAAAATCAATTACTTTAAAGAATTAGGATATTCCGAATGTGATTTTTCACTAGTGTCCTTTTTAAAAAAAGATTTATTTATTTGAAAGAGAGAAGACAAAGAGAATCTCCCACCTTTTGGTATACTCCCCAAATGGCTGCAGTGCTTGTCTGGGCCTGCAAAAAGCCTGGAGCCAGGCACTCCTCCTGGGTCTCTCAAATTGGAGGGACTGTTGCTTTCCCAGGTGAATTAGCAGGAAACTGGTTTTGAAGGGAACCCCAGGGATTAGAACCAGTGCTCATTATGGGAAGCCAGTTTTGCATGAGGCTGCTTAATCTGCTGTACCACACACTGACCACTCACAAGTGGTTTTGATAGGTTATTTTCAGGTACATGCCTATTTTAACTTAGTAATTAAATTCACATCATTTTCCACAATATTCTCTTGTTATTTTAATACTGAGGAATCTGCAATATTGCTCCCTACTTAAAGTCTGATACTGGTCATTTGTGTCTTTATTTTGTTTATTAGCAGTATGGTTTTAAGTTATTAATGTTATTAAAGTGATGTAATTAATATGAGTAATTAATAAGAACTCAGAAAATTGGGATTTCTTTTTCTCCCTTCATTGTTCTTCTTTTCTCTGTTTCATTGTTTTTTGTCATTGTCATTGGTATGTCTTTCCTCCCACCTATTTTTTTGTGGGGGTGTTGTCTTTTTCTTGTTTTTAGATGTATTTATTTATTCATTTATTTGAAAATCAGAGGTACAAACCAGGGGCGGCGGGGAGAGAGAAAGAGAGAGTATACTTCATTTGCTAGTTTACTCCTGAGATGTCTGTATCAGCCAGGGCTGAGCCACGCTAAAGCCGGGAGCCAGGAGCCAGGAGCCAGAAGCTTCCTCCAGGTCTCCCACATGGGTGGCAGCGGCCTAAACACTTATATCATCTTCAGGGTTTTTTTTTCCAGACCATTGGTAGGAAGCTGGATTGGAAGTGGGGCATCCAGGACACAAACTGGCACCCATATGGGATGCCAGCCTTGCAGGTAGCGCTTTTACCCACTATGCCATAATCCTAGCCCCCTCTTCGTCTATTTTTCTATTAATTTTTCTTTGATTTCTTTTCTCCAGTCATATTAAATGAAATCATAAAGCAATGGTTTGAGAACTGTTTTAGTTCACTTGCTATAAATTTCCCTTCTAAACTGCTGTAGGTGCATTTCACATGTAAAATGCCATACATATAGGGCCAATTTTGTGGCACGGTGGGTTAAGCTGCTCTTGCAACTCCAGCATTCTATACCAGAATGCTGGTTGAAGTCTCAGCTGCTCCACTTCCAGTCCAGCCCTCTGCTAATGTACCTAGGAAAGCAGTGGTTAACGGCCCAAGTACTTGGGCTCCTGCCAGCCACATGGAACACCTGAATGTAGTTCCGGGCTCCTGGCTTCAACCTGGACAAGCTTCGTGCTTTGCAGTCATTTGGGTGTGATCAATGATCTATCTCTGTGTCTCTTCCTCTCTTTTAGACACACTGTCTTTCAAATAAATAAATATTTTTAAAATGTCATACATTTATTTTAATGTAATTGTATTGTCTTATTTCCCTTACAATTTCTTTATTGACTATTAACTTATTTAGAAACATACTGTTTATTTTATGTGTATTTGATTTCCTGATTATAGTTTAATTTTATTAGATAATATAATACACTTTATATAGGTTTTTCCTTTTCCTTTTAAATTTATGACTACTTTTTTGTTTGTTTTTAAAAGGTCTATTAATTTATTTGAAAAGCAGAGTTACAGGGAGAAAGAGGGAAAAAGAGAGAGAGGGAGGTCTTCCACCCTCTGGTTCACTTCCCAAATGGCTGCAACAGCTAGAGCTATGCCAATCCAAAGCCAGGAGCCAGAAGCTTCCTCTAGGTCTCCCATGCAGTTGAAGGGGCCCAAGGACCTGGGCCATTGTCCACTGCTTTCCAAGGCACATTAGCAGAAGCTGGATAGGAAGTGGAGCAGCTAGGACTTGAACTGGCCCACATACAGGATGCCGGCACTGCAGGCAGCAGTTTACTGGCTATGGCAACAGCACAGGCCCCTTATGACTACTTTTATTGCAAAGGATCAGTGCATTCCTCATTTGCATTTGAAAATAACGTGTATATGCTATTGTTTGTTGTAGTGTTCTATAAATATTTTTATTTGTTCCAGAATATTGTGTCCCTGAATTCTATTATTTCCTACTTACTGTCAAGTTGTTCTTTGAATCAGAAAGAAGTGGTGAAATTTTAATTTAAATTTTTCAGCTTTCTTGAGTAATAATTGACTGATAAGTGTGTATGATTTTTCAGGTGTATAGAACAGTGATTTCATATACACACATTTTGTGAAATGATTATCATAATCAAGTTATTTGACATATCTGCCACTTCACTATTCTGTTTTGTTCTGATTTGTAGTGAGAACATTTAAACTAATTTTTTTTCAGAGATTTATGTATTTATTTGAAAGGTAGAGTTATAGAAAGAGAGGAAGAGACAGAGAGAAAGTGAGATCTTCCATCTACTGGTTTACTCCCCAAATGGCCAAAATGGCTGGGGCTGAGCCAAGCCAATGCCAGGATCCTGGAATTCCATTTAGGTCTTCCTCATGGATGACAGAGGCTCAAGAACTTGGAACATCCTCTGCTGCCTTCCCAGGCACATTAGCTGGGAACTGGGTCAGAAGTGGAGCTGACAATGCTCAAGCCGACGTCCGTGTGGCATGCGGGCATCACAGGTGGCGGCTTAACCTACTGCACCACAACACTGGCTTCAAGCTATTTTCAAGTGCAGAATTCAGAAGAAAATTTAACTTTTTAATGAATGCGCATGAGGAATTTTATATTGTTAGGTGCTGGATTTTGTTGTATTCTTTTAAACAGTGATTTGGTTCTGGAATGAGGAATCTATGACATTCTATAGACACTTACACTTACAATTTGTAATGGAAAACGCAGAATATTCTTAGACTTAGCACTATTTCACCTCACTACTTATGCATTTGATTTTAAGGTCTCTTATTTTGTCTCACCTCTCTGGATAATGGGAAACCAAATCATTTCTAGCTTTTAGTGAATTTTGAATAAATTTTTCAGCCTACTGCTTTACAAATTTTTTTTATAACCTTAGGAAAATTTATGGTTTTTATAATAAATTTTCAGAGAAGTATTAAGCCAAAGATTAAAGTGGACCTATTGTCCCATTTTTGGAGCAACCTTTCTCTTCCTCTACTCCCTCTCCCTGCCCCTATCTCCCTGTATCAGCCCCTGCTCTCTCCCTCTCCTCCTTTTCTGTCTCTCCATATCCTTCAGTATTTTGTTTCAAATTATAACCACCTTGATTTCACAAATTCTAGTCCATCTGTACAACTCAGAAAATTCCCTATTTAGAATACACTTCCTCACATTGTGCGCTGGGTATGACCTCCATGCAATAAACTGGCTCAATCAGAAGTGTACCTCATTTATTTCCTTTGTCTCAGGATCAAAAACTCATACTATTTATTTCCAATGTTTGATGACTGGCTTTTGAGATTCTCTTTTATTTTTTAACTGTTGAAAACAGAGGTAAATTTAGTCGGTTATTCTCATATAGCTAGAAGTAGAAGTTACAAATAATTTTGAATTTTTTCTATAATTATATTCTTATAGGTTTATCTTTTCCCATGCAACACCCACAATAGTAAGAATAAATTATTATTATATTAATATAGAATTCACATTCTTAGACTACATTAGCATTGGCAGATTTATACAAGCAGTGGAATACTGATCCAAATAACTACACATAACTCATTCTAGTTTACACTCACAGAATCATTTGAAGTGTCTGTGCTTTCTAGTTTTCTAGTGATTTATAAGCCAAATGTATGGAGTCAGGAAATTAAGAATAGTCTATGGAAGTTGTAATTTTATATTTTGAAAGTTCTCTGGTCAGGGAATATTCTCACCCTGATTACAAAATATACATTAGCTTAAGTATAGGGATCACCATATTAGAATTCTTTAAACTCAGAAATATCTCAGGAATACATAATCCTATAGAGAATAATATATTAGCATACAATATATTAAAAGGAATCATTTGTCTCCTTACTACTTCATTTGTTCATTTTCCAACCACTATTTTGGTTTGCTTAGTAGTGATACACAAACTTAGAGAAAATGCAAGGATAATATAATTTCCACTAATTTAAAGTCTTTCACATCTTTCCATTTTCACTTTTAATCTGTTGGTGTCATCAATGATCATGGTGACCCCATAACTTGTAAATGGTGAAAAGGAGGGAAAGGTCTGTTTCTCCCCCTTCTGGCCACATGGTTGCATCTGATTCCTGCATTCATCAGCTTTGTAGTATGTTGCGAAATTTCAGGGTCTCATGGCCTCCTAGTTCCTTAGTTATCTTAAGCTTTCTTAAATCTAACTATGGACTTAATCAGTGGTGGTCATAAGTGGTACCTTCTGAGCTCTGGTAGTAAAAATGTGAGCAAGTACCATTTATTTTCCCCACTTCGTTAGCTGTAACTTCATAATGCATACGGGTAGTTTTCATGGGAATTCTGATATGTGTGGCTTTCTGGCCATTATTACCAGGCTCTGAACAGTACGCAGATGTAGTAGGCCATCTCAATTGAATTTTCCAAGTTTTAGTTCCTATTCCAAGGATGTAGGATGGCAGAAATTAATTTGCAAGTTGCCTCTAGTTATTTTATGCTGTCCTAAAAGGTGTATATATGGGGCTGGCGCTGCGGCACAGTAGGTTAATTCTCTGCCTGCGGTGCTGGCATCCCATATGGGTGTCAGCTCTAGTCTCATCTGCTCCTCTTCTACTCCAGCTCTCTGCTGTGGCCTAGGAAAGCAGTAGAGGATGGCCCAAGCCCTTGGACCCCTGCACTCACATGGGAGACTAAGAAGAAGCTCCTGACTCTTGGCTTCAGATCGGCGCAGCTCTGGCCGTTGCAGCCATTTGGGGAGTGAACCAGTGGATAGAAGACTTTCTCTTTGTCTCTGCCTCTCACTATCTGTAACTCTACCTCTCAAATAAAAATAAATCTAAAAGGTGTATACATATATATAATACATGTATATTTACATACATAAAAGGTGCCTATAAAGGTATATATGTATATATAATATACCTTACATGTAAACTTTTATATACATAAATTTTTTTGATTAGAAGAGAAGGGGAACTCAATCCCAGGTACTCCAATATGGGATGAAGATGTCCCAAGGGGCAGCTTAACCCACTGAATCACAGTTCCCACTCTGCTCCATTTATTTTTTGAAGAATTATTTATTTATTTGAAAGTCAGAGTTACACAGAGAGAGAAGAGGCAGAGAGAGAGGTCTGCCATTGCTGGTTTACTCTCCAATTGGCCACAATGGCTGGAGCTGCATCGATCCAAAGCCAGGATCCAGGAGCTTCCTCCAGGTCTCCCACGTGGGTGCAGGGGCCCAAGGACTTGGGCCATCCTCTATTTGCATTCCCAGGCCATAACAGAAAGCTGAATCAGAAGTGGAGCAGCCAGGTCTCGAACCAGCGCCCCTATGGGATGCCAGCGCTTCAGGCCAGGGTGTTAATCCTCTGTGCCACAACGCTGGCCCCTCTGCTCTATTGTTAAACACTATAATATATCATTCTGTCTGTATGAGTAACAAGATAATAGACATTTTCCTTCTCTGCATGGTAATTATATGTGCTTATTATCCATGTAAATACATCATGGCTTGAGTGATAATTTTCTGTTAGTGTTCAACAAAGAAACAAACATATGGAATGTCAGCTTGTAAAGATAATTTTTGTGTTCGTGTGGCTAAAAGAACCCCCAATTCTACTTTATATAAAGTAATTTTAATACATTTGTTGTGTACCTTCTTTACTTCAAGAATTGTGCTCTCTGTTAGGAATATAGTAAACAGATTACATACAGTAATACATATGTAAGAAGTTCACTTATAGCGATTATTTGAAAAAAGAAATAAATGAATTACTGAATGCAGAGTTTAGAAGATTTTACAGCAGTATTTGTGGTGGCAAAGAAGCATTTTTTGTTCTGCACCACATAAGTGCACCAATAATAATGGTTAGAAGAAGCACTACAAGAAACACCTATATTAGAATGTAGCATCCCTTTTAGGAGTCTTAAGCTTGAACTGATGTGTAGTATTTGTTAGAGTCACAGTGTTCCTAGTAAAAACATTTATCAATAAACAGTCGATAAAATTCCAGAATTAGAAAAGTGTGACTTTAAACCTTTAAGGAACTGCTACACTTGGTGTTAAGGCCCAGGCTCAGTAGGATCAATGATTTGGTTGAAGAAATACCTTGCTGTCCCTCTAGTTAAGTGCAATACTCTGAAGGTCCCCAGAAGAAAATTGATATATCTGAGATGTTATCTAGGATGTACTCTTATGCTATTTTTGCAAGCTGCTTTCATCATACTAGGAAGGATTTGTCAAGTTGCTTACCTGTTGTGAAATCCAACATGATTTCTTGAGGGTGCAATCTAAGGCTGAGTTACAACTTTTCCTCTTAGCACTGCTGTATCTATGCCTATGCAATTGTAATTCTTTCTGGGATCCTCTTTATTCCATGGTTGCTAGACAGAATGGTAGACAAAACAAATGTATGTCATCCAGTAAGACTATGGTCGGTCAGATGTATTTGCCAAGAGTTAAAAACAGAAAAGGTTTAGAGTGCTTCTTTACATCTAAACCCTTCTATCCTAAGTCTTGAATGCAATCTTCATTATTGACTTGTTTAAACTGAGATAACTAAACCTGCTTCTATTCATTTTTATTTGTTTGTTTTTTGTGCAAATAGTCAGCTGATTTATCCTAAGGAGTTGAAATTTATGAAATTAATGTCCTATTATTAAAATTAAATGCTTGAAAATGAGTAATAATTTAGTTTCTACAATAAATCACCTAAAAATCACCTGTGTATTATTCATTTTTAATATTCTTTTGTAAGTTTGTCCTTGGCATATAAACATGTGCCAAAGAAGAAATGTTGAAGAAACATGTCATTGAATCTCAGATACATACAAGAATATACAACTTGTTGTTCAGGTAAAGAGGGGTGACATTTAAACCGAGTCTAGCTATTGTGGGGGTGCTGAAATTTTGTCTCTATTGCCATTTTGTGGAACAGCCACATGTTAATCAGGAGACCAAATGGAAAATTCCTATTCTAGGTTTATATGGAATTAGACTGCAAGTGACTCCTGTAAATATTTGAGAATTTTGATTGCCTATTTTCAAGGAAGTCCTGAATTTCAAAAGATAATTTTCCTGTAATAAAGTGGATTTTATATCCAAGAAAGCAACGAGGAAACTGTGACATGTTGGCATTTATAAATAGTCAATGCATCCAACTTGATATCATAACTGTGCATTTCTATTTCATTGATAAAATAAGAAGCATTCTACGATTTTCTGCATGTAAGCAAGGACTGACTAGCAGTCACTTATTGATATGTGAATCTAAGAACAAAGTATTTCATTTCTTGATAGCAATTGAAAGTAGATTAGTATTTAAAAATAATAAATTGTTAGGTAACATAAAACACATTAAATATATTATTCTCATCCTCACACTCTTTTATATGGAATGTATTATACTCCTTTCATTCTCTTTATTCTCCCAGTTCCCATCCCCACTGATTCTTTACTTCTTTCTTCCCTTATCTCCCCTACTCTTTCCCTCTGCATTGAAGTAGACTACTTTGAAACATACCTTGTTCTTATCTTATCTTTTATCTTTTCTTTCTCACAGCTCTTTTCTATTGCATTTTGACTCAGTTTCATGGGACTCTTTATTCCTTGCACTATACCTGACTGTAGCATGCAATCTCTGAGTGTAGGCACATATACAGTAGGAGATGGAATGACCAGTCCAGGAGTACAAGGTACAATTGGCAAAAGTGGAGATACTGCTCAGTAGTATTGTGAGCTAGCAGATGTAAGTTTTATTCATAATGAATTTTCTTCTGTGGAATGTTTATCTTCCATGGAATGTAATGGCTAACCCCTGTCTGTTGCTTTCCATCTTAAACATCCATCTCAGTGTGGAATGAATGTCTCCATGCCTTTACTTTCTCGGTCTTATGCATGGTTACATACTTTTTCATTCATCTGTGCCTGAGGTCAATGACCCAGATATTCTTCATCTTGCTTCTGGCTATGTATATTTTTTCATGTATGCCATTATTGATTTTATTCTCTTATTGTTTTTCCATCTCCACTGCTGACATTAGTATTCTCTAAGAATGGATATATTAATCATACTTCTAAAATTTTAATAGCTCAATACTTTGGCCCAAACACATTAATTTAGCTTCTTTGTTCCATATTGAACAGTGAAAACTAAAAGTGGAACCCAAAATGTGATAGTGTAAAACTATTAACTTTTTGATAACAACCATCTTATTATTTATTGCCATTTATTTTGTAATTATTACTTAGGGAAAAAAATCCATCATTGCTCCATGCCCGCTTGAACTGCAGCCGCGGATTTAAAGATGAATCCAGACTTCAGCCTTCCCCTGAGGCTGATGGACTTCTCCTTTCAAAGTAGGACACTTCTATCTGATGGCATTAACCATAAAATCCCCCATTTCAAGTCTATGATATCCTGAAGGACAACGGCTCATTTCATTTCTTATCAAGAAATCGGGCAGATCAGTCATATTTCCCGAATCAAATGACATTTCAGAAAATTCATTTGAACCAAAAATGAGGTTTCTTCTCTGCAGACTCCAATTAGTTTAAAAGTGGTTTCTGACGAAAATTTTCAAAATAACTGAGTGGTGGTGCATTTAAAAAAATCCCTATCTGAATGTATATGACTGTATCAATTCGAATTTCACACACACAACCATGTGCATACACTTATATACACATCTATGCACACACAGATACACACACAAGCTTCCCAAGAACCACAGTTAGCCATCCTGTCAAGCAGCATAAATCTTTAATTTTAGCCATCAGCATTAATAGTAAAATACTTAAGATCTTTCCTTCCTTCTTTTTTTTTTTTTTTCCATCCCATTACCCTAGGTATTCCAGCGGGAGTGTACTTGTTCGTTTTCTCCCTAAGTACATAAAATTAGCTGCTTATCGGTTGATCTTCTTACATGATCCTTTAAAAACCCTTTGTGTGTGTGTACAGGCACCTATGCTGCATCCAAGGCCGCTTGTGCCTTTAGAGGAAGCCTAGACAAGCCACCCCCAGCCTTTTTCTTACCCACTCACAGGGGGCTCGGGCCTAATTAAATTGCTCTCAAAGACAAGAAGGGATGAATTTTCTTCTTTCCATCTCCCTTGTCACCCATTTAACTCAGCTGACATTCACCGACTCCTTTTTACTTATGTTCAAAAAAAAAAAAAAAAAACCCACATGCACACACACACAAAAGCCCTATAAAGATAGGGTTTAGAGAGCTGGGAGAAGTAGGGAGGGGTGGTGTTCGTGGCTAAACTCTTAATCTGGTTACTCCGTGTGATTTATAATTTCAGAAACAAACAATGGAAACAGGATAGAGAGATGGTGCCAGAGGACAGGTTTGATTTCTCTTGCTGACTTTGATTTCATTCCACTAAACCAGCACTAAGCAAGACTGAAACACACACACATACATCAACCCTCATATCAGCGTTTCTGGTCAATCTTGTACCCCTCCTTTCTCTCTCTCTCTCTCTCTCTCTCTCTCTCTCTCTTTCTTGGGCTCAGATTAATGAGGGAGGTTTCAGAAACTAGGATGAGCAGAGCCTGTTAATGTAGCTCTGCCCAAGAGGGGCAGAGAAGAGCTGCAGCCACTTTGGCCAGCCTGCTATTGATTGGGCTGGAGGTCAGGGGGGAGCGGCTGCTGGTGCTGCATTTCTGAAGCTGGAGTTCACCGAGCGGGCTGCAGAGCTTTGGCCAGAGCAGACAACGGGAGCCTGTGCAAGTCAAGCTCCAGTAAGGGCCTAGGCAGAGCAAGGCAATTAGCCTTTGAAGGTCATGGACAGTGCCCTCCCCCTCTTCTCTCTTTCACTACAGTATCCAGCCTTCCTTCCCTCCTCCTCCTTTCTTCATCACCCATACTCCAAGCACATCTGAGGAATCCATTCAATTAAATCTCTCTCGGCTCCAGCTGGCTCCTGAGTGAAAGGTCAGTAGAGTCCAAGAGGGAGAAAAAGACGGGAGGAGGAGCTAGAGCCGTTGCTGCCTCAGAGCCTCCTTTCGTCTGCCTCTCCCTCCCCCGCGCTTTGCCCAAGCTCTCCTGTGCCCACTACCTTTCTACCAACCATCTTTAATGATAC
This sequence comes from Lepus europaeus, assembly GCF_033115175.1. NCBI lineage: Eukaryota > Metazoa > Chordata > Mammalia > Lagomorpha > Leporidae > Lepus > Lepus europaeus. Next base: position 109,624,010 of record NC_084832.1, read on the forward strand.
CCGATGGTCAATCACACCCCAGCAGTCAGAGATATGCCCTGAAGCATCATTGTAGTAGGGAGGGATCGATCAGGTTAAGAAAAAAAAAAAAGATTATAATGATAACCCGTGGACATAATGTCAGTTTGTTTGCTGTGCTTCTTGGAGGCCTATCACTGCTTGCCTGGGCCAGCCCAGCTGCTTGGAGGGTCTGTGTGAATCCCATATTCTTCTCTTTCTGCATTTTGTCTTGCCTTAAAGAGATCTAATTAGATTGAGGGATATCCTGCTGGTTTGTGTGTTTGCTGGCTCCATAAACAGAAGAGAAAAAAGTAAAGATAACAGATCCTATTTTTGCAAAGAACATGCTCTACATTAAACAAGACCTGTCCTATTTAAATATCTATGCTATCCCAAGAAAGCACTTTAAAAATTTTTGTTTGAAGGATTCAACTAGGTATATATAGATATCTTTAAAAAAAATACTGTTTAAATTATAAACATTAGCAAAATAATTTAGTGAAAGGATTCATTAGATGAAAATGGTTCAGAATGAAGAAGTTTACAGAAATTTTACATTTATACAAAGTTAGTTCAAAAGTGGAATTAAGAGATAAATTTATTAGGCTGCAAAAAATTAATTTCATGCATATGTGGGGGTCTCCAACAAGTTCTAGGAAAATGTATACAAAGAAAAAACTGTGCATAGATTTCAGTTTATTGTGCACCATAATAAATTTATTAATTGATTCCATTTTCCACATTTTGAAGAGTCCTTTGTTGTATCTATCTATATATATAGACATATAGATAGATGTATATGTGCATACACACATACATTCTCACACATAAAGACATGTTTTTCTTGTTTTTAAGAAGGATGAGCTTAGATTGTGTTGTTCAATTAGCTGCCCAACATTTATTTAAAATAACATGAAAATTAATATGAATATTTGATTATTCCAGGTGGTATAAATTTGAACAAAATGTCATCTTTTCCTCATGCAACTTATAATCTGTCATATTGAATATTTAGGTATAAATGTTTCAAATTAGGGTGCCTTTGTATTTTTTTTAAGATGTGCTAGTTTTTATATGTCTATGTGCATCTAGGGCTCTTTACTTTCTTTTTCTCCAAAAGTATAGAGATACAGATTCTACTACAACTAATATCTTGCATGCAATCAAATTTTTTTGTTGTCACGTTATTTTCTGCATCATTTGATAAGCCAAACCACATTTTCCTATATTCCTATTAAACTATTTGATGATGCTTTATATTTTGCTGTGTAATTGGGTGAGCAATCATGTGATAAGCATAAGTTTGGTATGAAATCAAAGAAGCAATGCTAAAAAACGAATATATTTTCAGGAGTTTCTAAGATGTTGAATCATTTAGAAAGAAGGATTGCAGAAGTACTATTACTTCTTTGTAAATTTTATGACCAAAATGATAAAACTCTAAAAGTTATCTAGTATAGTTAATGTGATAGTTTTCTTTTATAACCTAACATTATGCTTTTTGAAATGAATGTTAGATATAGAAGGTTGTTGTGTGCTTAGCTAAATTAAAAATGTGTTTGACTTAAAATGAGTGTTTTTATTTTTGTCGAGGAAGGTTTGATAAAATATATGGAAGAAAGAGGCATATATAATACAATACTTTTAAATGTCTCAAATATAAATTTTCTTTATAAAATTATTCAAGATAATACTTAATACCACTTGATTTATTTACTTATTTATTTATTTCACAGATAGAGTTAGACAGTGAGAGAGACAGAGATGAAAGGTCTTCCATCGGCTGGTTCACTCCCCAAATGGCTGCCATGGCCAGTGCTGCGCCGATCCAAAGCCAGGAGTCATGGGCTTCTTGCTGGTCTCCCATGCGGGTACAGGGGCCCAAGCACTTGGGCCATCCTCCACTGTCCTCCAGGGCCACAGCAGAGAGCTGGACTGGAAGAGGAGCAACCAGGACTAGAAGCCAACGCCCATATGGGATGGCTGAGGATTAGCCAATTGAGCCATGACGCCGGCCACCACTTGATATTTTATAAACAGTCTGTGTAGAAAACTTCTATTTAAATGTACAGGTAATTATAACCAGCATATCCCATGAATGTAGATATTTGTGTACATGTGTATATATACATGCTCTCACCTATACAGAATTATCTGATACTGCCAACTAAGGAATATGATTATTCATTCTGGTTGTGTCTGTTCAATTTATGTATCTCTCAGGTAATCTTTCAATAGTTGAAGGAATTCTTAATTCATTCATTGGACAAATATTTATGCTATACTTGTTCTTAGCCAAATGACTGAATAGAAATTGAACAAATATTTATAAAGCATTGACTATGTCAAATATCATGTCAGTTATTGTACCTACAGAGATGAAACAAATAAAGAAAATATACATGTTCCCTGCCCTCATGGAATCTATAGAAAATAAAAAACACTGCACAGATATTTATGAAAGGCAAAGTTGACAGAGACGTTTGAGGGACAATGGAAGCATGTGTCAGGCCAACTAAATCTAGTGATAATATTACATTTTTGCCTTGCCAGTCAATGACTATCAATCTAGAGTTATTCCCATGTAATTCTAGATTTCCATGTATAAGGCAAAATGGCTTTCATTGCCCAAGGACAATTCTTTAAAGAATTAAGGTAGTGAAATGAGCATTTGACTTTGCAGTTAAGACACATTTGGGATGACCACACCCTGTATTGTAGTGCTTGGGTCAAATCTGGTCTCTCCTCCTATCTACATCTTCCTGCTGATGCGCACCTGGGGAGGCATCTGTGTGGGTCAAGAACTTAGCTCTCTGGAATTCATGTGGGAGATATGAACTGAGTTCCTGGCTCTTAATTTTGGCCTGACCTAGCACTAATTGCTGTGTGCATTTGGAAAGTGAGTCAGTGGATACTCTGTCATCTGTCTCTGTCTCTCTATTTGTCTCTCTACTTTTCAAATAATAAATAAAATGAATAAAGATGAGTGAGATGTGAGTCATTAGACACAATTGCACAAGGGTATTGGAGCAGGATACAAATAAAATCAGAAAAATAATGGAAGAAAATCTGAGCAGAGTGCTGGCAGTCCCTGATACAGACATCAATGGGATTTTATGTGGGTTATACAAATGCATGCTAATTTCACTTACTGATATAGAAAAAATAGGAGAGAATATGTTGAGAAAAATGTGGGTAAGATTATAAATTATGTCAAGTTGATTAAGCTTGAAGTGTTTGTGAGGGACCATTTGAAAATGTTCAATACGCAGTTAGATATATGTCTACATCTCGAAGCAGGAGACTGAATAGCACTTACAGCAAAGTTGCAGGATACATAGCTATCTAAAAAGTCAATTCCTTCCTTAATAACAGAAATGAACAAGAAGAATTTGTAATTAAAAACATAATACAAATGCTGGCAATGATGTGGAGAAAAGGGTACCCTAATATACTGTTGTTGGGAAAGCAAATCAGTAAAACCATTATGGAAGACTGTATGGAGATGTTCAGAAAACTAGCAATGGACATATCATATGACCTAGCAATTAAACTCCTGAGAATATATCCAAATAAAATGAAGCATTATTTGCACTCCCATGTTTACAGCATCTCAATTCACAATAGCTAAGATATGGAGTCAACCTAGATGCCCATCTACTGATGACTGAATAAAGAAAATGTGGTATGTATACTTGATGGAATATTACTGAACCATGAAAAAAATGAAATCCTGACATTTGCAACAAAATGAGTGCAGCTGGAGATCATCATGCTATATGAACTAAGCCCGCCCCCAAAAGACAAATATCACACTTTCTCTAATTTGTGGTAGTTAATATATAGAATATAAAAATTGTGTGGATGCATATAATTAGATATATAGTTACAAATCTTGCTTCACTGAATTATATTAAGTAAATGAGAATATGCTGTTCTTTTCCACATTAAAAAAACAAAGAAATGGAGGAGGAGATAGTGAAGACTCTTGGGGCACTAGTAATATTTTGTCCTTTATATGATTGTTTTTATGACTATGAGCAGCTGACAAAAACTCATTTCTCTTTACACTTATGTGCATTTCTTAGTATGTTTACTGCATTTGAATAAAATGTTTTAAAAATAAAAAAGCAAAAATGTAAAAAGCAAACACACACATACACATATATATATATCTATATAATTTACCTTGGCACTCTCTAAATATCTAGATGCAAATATATATACAAGATATATAAAAAGAAAAGCACAAAACACTGGTGGAAAAAATGGAAGATAGTCTGTGCTCATGCGTGGTAATGTGCATTATTAGATGTCAGTTCTACCCAATTTAATCTGTAAATTCAAGGCAAACTCCATTAAAATTCTTTCATGAAAGACAAATACCCAGAATGACAAACCCAATATTAAAGAGTAGAACAAACTTGGGGTAGTGATACTACTTGACTTCAAGACTCACTCTAAAGCCACAATAATCAAGGCTATGTGGTGTTGGAGAAAGAATAGACAAATAGGGGTCACTGTTGTGGCATAGTGGGGAAAGCCGTCACCTGGGACACTGGCATCATAAATGGGTACCAGTTGGTGTTCTGGCTACTCCATTTTGGATCCAGCTCTTTGCTAATGGCCTGGGGAAAGCTACAGAAAATTAACGAAGTGATTGGATACCTGTATGAAGCTCCTGAGAGATCTGTATGAAGCTCCTGACTCCTGTCTTTGGCCTGGCCCATCCCTGGCCATTGCAGCCATCTGGGGAGTGAACCAACAGGTGGAAGATTCTCTCTCTCTCTCTGTATGTGTGTGTGTGTATGTGTGTCTGTCTCCCTCTCTCTGTAACTCTTTCAAATAACTAAATAAATCTTAAAAATAGAATAGATGAACAGATCAATGCAGCAGAAAACAAAACCCAGAAATAGACTCACATAAATATAGTTGGCTCATCTATGACAAAAGAGCAAAGGCAATACAACAGAGGAAAGATGGTCTTTTCAACAAATGTTTCAAGCAAAAGCTTAACATTCGTATACAAAATAAAGACATAGACCTTTTATGTTCCACAAAAAATAACTTAAATATATTACAGACATAAATACAAGACAGAAAACTTCATAAATTCTAAAAGGTCATGTAGGAGATTAGGAATGGTGATGGCTTTTTGAATACCACAGCAAAGGTTTCAATGTATGAAAGGAACAATTGGTAAGGTGGACATCATTGCAATGAAAAATTTCTGCTCTGTGAAATATAATTTCAAAAGTATGAAAAGACAAGCCATATTTGTAGAGGAAATACAAAGACATGTCTGATACAAGATTAGTATCTGAAATATACAAGGAACTCTTAAAACTCCACAAAAAACGTAACTTAATTGAAAGATTACCGTAGTTGCCAGCTTTGTTGCACAGCAAGTGAAGTGATGCGTAAGACACCAGCATTCCTTTTCAGAGTGCTAATTCAAAGCCTGGCTGCTCTGCTTCTGATGCATATTCCTAGGGAAGTAGCAGAGGAAGGCCCAGTGCTTGGGCATCTGCCTCTCAGGTGGGAGATCAAGATGCAATTCCTAGACCCTGGCTTCAGCCTGGCCATGACTTGGTAGTTGTAGCCATTTGATGAGTGAATCAACAGATGCAAGCTTTTGCTCTTTGTCTCCCTGTCTCTCTCTGTTACTCTGCCTTTGAAATCAGTCTTTTAAAAATGTATTTATTTATTTGAAAGTTGGAATTACAGAGAGAGTGGGAGAGACAGGTAGAGAGAAATCTTCCATCCACTGGGTCACCCTCCATATGGCTGCAATAGTCAGCACTAGGCCAAGCTGAAGGCAGGAACCAGGAGATTCATTTGGGTCTCCTCTGTAGGTAGAAGGACCAAAACACTTGGGTCATCTTCCACTGCTTTTCTAGGCCATTAGCAGAGAACTGGATTGGAAGTGGAATAGCTGGGACATTAGCTGGTAGCCATATGTAATGCCTGTACCACATGAGACTTTACCCACTATACCATAAAACCAGTCCCTCAATAAGTCTTTAAAAAAATGAAAGATGGACCTAATACTTTAACAGGTACCACTCCAAAGAAGATTTAAACAAGGCAAGTAAGCTTGTGAAAAGATATTCCTTATCATAGATCATCATGACAATATAAATTGAAACAACAATGAGGTATCTATCAACATAAAACCTACTTATAAAAGAAGAGCTAAGAGTGAATTAAGCCAGTCCCAAAGAGAAAAATATCATTTGTTTTCCCTGATCGGTGACAACTGAGCGCCAAAGGGGAAACCTGTTAAGTGAAATGGACACTATAAGCAACAATGAACTGATCAGCTCCTGTCCTGACTTTAGATGTACAATGTAATACTTTATCCTTTTTAGTATTTGTTGTTGTTGTTGTTGTTCTAGTACTATTGGTTGAACTCTGTAATCAACACACAATTATTCTTAGGTGTTTAAATTTTAACTGAAAAGTGATCCCTGTTAAATATAAGAATGGAAAAAGAGAGGGAGGAGATGAACAATTTGGAACATGCTCAATCGGACTGGCCGCAAATGGTGGAGTTAGAAATGTGCCAGGGGATTCCAACACAATCCCATCAAGATGGCATGTACCAATGCCATCGCACTAGTCCAAGTGATCAATTTCAGCTCACAATTGATAGCTCTGATAGCTCTAAGAGTCAAAGAGATCACACAAACAAGACAAGTATCTGCTAATACTAACTGATAGAATCAAAAAGGGAGAGAAAGATCCAACATGGGAAGTGGGATACACAGCAGACTCATAGGATGGCAGATGTCCTAAACAACACTCTGGCCTCAGAATCAGCCCTCAAGGCATTCAGATCTGGCTGAAGAGCCCATGAGAGTATAGCAGGCATGGAAAGCCAAGATATCATGGAAAAAAAAAAAAAAAGACCTAAATGAATGATCTCTGTGAGTGAGATCCCAGTGGAAAGAACGGGGCCATCAAAGAAGGAGGTACCCTTCTCCAAAGGGAGGAGAGAACTTCCACTTTGACTATGACCCTATCGGAATAAGATCAAAGTCAGCGAACTCAAAAGGCTTCCATAGCCTTGGCAACTCATGACTAGAGCCTAGGGAGATTACTGATGCCATGAACAGGAGTGTCAAATTGTTAAATCAGCAACAGGAGTCACTGTGTACTTACACCCCATGTGGGATCTGTCCCTAATGTGTCGTCTAAAGCGAAGTGATGCTATAACTAGTACTGAAACAGTATTTTTATACTTTGCGTTTCTGTGTGGGCACAAACTGATGAGGTCTTTACTAATTATATACTGAAGTGATCTTCTGTATATAAAGAGAATTGGAAATGAAAAAAAAAAAAAACCCGGTGTTAAAATGGAAATGGCATAGAAAATTAATTAATTTGAAAAAAAAATTATGTAGGATCTCTGTCTTTAATGTGCTGTACATTGCTATTTAATGCTATAATTAGTAATCCAATGGTAGTTTTTTCACTTTATGTTGCTATATGGGCAAAATGTTGAAATCTTTACCTAATATATACTAAACTGATCTTCTGTATACAAAGAGAATTGAAAATGAATCTTTACATGAATGGAAGGGGAAAGGGAGCGGGAAAGGGGAGGGTTGCGGGCGGGAGGGAAGTTATGGGAGGGGGGAAGCCATTGTAACCCATAAGCTATACTTTGGAAATTTATATTCATTAAATAAAAGTTTAATAAAAAAAAAAAAAGAAGAGCTAAAATCCAGAACATTGACAACAAAACCTGAAGTGGATATGCAGCAACGGGCACTTTGATTCATTGCTGATGGTAATATAAAATGATACAGCCAATTTGGAGGACAATTTGGCATTTTTCTGACAAGGGAAAATGTAATTTTACTATACGATTCAGCAATGGTGCTCATTAATATTTACTTAAAGGAGTTGAAAAATTATGTCCACACCAAAACCTTCACACGATGTTTATATCATTATCATAAGCAGAAATTCATAAGTGCTAAATTGTGAACTATTCTGAATAGTGTGATGAAATCTTGTGCTGTTCCACTCTTTCCTGGCCAGTACATGAGTCATACTTTTGGCCAACACATTCACACTGTGTATACTACCGTCTTATTAGTTCTTTAGTAGCCATCTCAGTTACGAGGTCCCCTGTATCAGGATCACACTTTTTGTGTTCATGTAATTGTTGCACAGTATCCTAAAACTACTTCACAATGTGTACATCACTTGCCTCACTTCATCTCATCATTGTGTCATCTCACATCATCATAAGCAAGATGAATATAATATGGTAAAATATTTTGAGAGAGAGACAGAGAGATAAGACTACATTCATATAACTTGTATTACAGTTTACTGCTCTAATTTTTCTATTTTCTACATAACATTGTTAATCTTTTATTGCACCTAACTTTTTAATAGATATGTAAATATAGGAAGAAACATAGCAAGTTCCTGGAATCTATTGCCCATAGATAGGGTATGGAGGCTACTCTTCTTCAGAATGAAAAAAAAATGATTTTGCAGCTGTGAAAAGACATGTAGGATATTCCTGCATATTACTAAGTGAAAGAAGCCAGAACTGGCTATACACTGTGTGACTCAAATGCTGTGACCCAAGACAGTAAAAAAATCAGTACGTGCCAAGGATTAGTGGGGGGGGGGGGGGGTGAAAATAGAATATAGAGAATGTTTTGGGTAATGAAATTACTATAGTGGTAGCTACACATCATGATAGGTTTGTATACATCCATAGAATGTACAACATCAAGAGTGAATACACATATAAACTATGAACTCAGGCTGATGATGATGTTTCTTGGGTTCATGGATTGTAACAAATGTACCACTTTTGGGGGATTTGGACCGTGGAGAAGGTCATGTTTGTGTGAGGACAAAAAATCTTTATACCTTCCTCTCAGTTTGCTGTGAATCTAAAACTGCTTTAAAACCTAGTCTATTGAAAGGAAGATAAATAAGTCTGGTATAAAGGTACAAATTTTGGAGTCAAACTATAGAAGTAGTCATTGAAAAATGGAAAACTAGGGAGTGGATATGAATGGAGAAGATCAATCAAATGAAATAATAAGTAGCCCTAGAAACATCCTTGAGTAATCCCAACATTTAATGATCATGTGGGGGAAAAGGAATTGGAAAGAAAATTGAGTAGGAGTGGCAGAGAGCAGGAAAACCCCAGGAGTCTGGTCCCTGAATAGGTTAATAAATAGCAGTTAAATAGATTCCAAATTAAATGTGATCTTCAAATCACTCACTGGATTTAGTAGAGGTATAGTATTTTGGACCATATATAGTATAGTTTTGGATGAGAGGTTATAATATTTAGAGAAAGGATGAAAGGACAATGGAATGGGGTCAAGAGTGAACAGATTAGAAACTGAAAAATTATATGCATGTTCTGAAATGAATAGCAAAGTTTAAAAATATGGACCTTAAGGACAAATAGTTTCATCAAATAGAATATTATCTATAGGTGCTCTTTAATGAGGAATAACTAAGATGGAGTTCCTGATCTCATTGTAATCTAAGCTTAGACAACATCTTCCTTTTGTTGCTTTCCTTTTGTATCTCTAAACACAGTACTTGTTTCCACAGTCTGTACCAGCCCACTGTTAGTAATTACAACTTAACGTTAATGGTACAAGATCCTTGCTTCTCTGATTGCAATTGTTAGTACTTTATCCCTTGGCTTTCTACCTCTACCTCACTCCAATTGTCATTCACTTTGGTCTTATTCTTCTTATATCTGTTCATGTTTCTCAGTACTACTGCACAAAGCCAAGCAAGCAGTAACTGAACATGGAAGATGTTCTTCATGATATGCTTTCTTTTGAAGACAATCAGTCTCTCCTTCATGGTAAAAAAAAAAAAAAAATAAAGGTGGTAAAGGATGTTGTAGATTTCTGTAAACTTAAATGATTACAGTATTACCTAATTTATCAGAGTACCAGAATTTTAAAAAAAAACTTATTTATGACAAAGCCACATGCCTATTTTTAAGGAATTCACATGAATCATATCACAAATATTTTCCCTGTGAAGGAATAATGTGTCTCAATAATGAAATATGTCTACAAGCCTTGAATCTTGTTTTCTAACTGCATTTTATCCATTAATGTACATTACATGTATGAGTTTAAATAAAGTGAGAAGTTTATTGGATGTTTAATGGTTAACATTTAAGACAAACAGAAAATAGGACACTGTTGACAGGAAGCAACTCTGGGATTGATGGCTGAATTTTAAAATCGGCATCAAGTATATTAAAACTAGAAAGAGTGAGTCATAGTCATAAGTAATTCCAATAATAAGACAGCAAGTAGACATAAAAGAATATTATTCATGTGAGAACTTTTTATATCACTATTCTATAAATATAGATTGACACTGGGATATTTTTAGTTACAAAAAGAAGATACTATTAAGCCATAATATTCGTGGAAGATTTTATATCCTTATTCCCAGTGGTATATTATGTATTTCAGTTGTGTTTACTCCCTCCCTTCCTTCCAGCCTTCCTCTCTGGTATCTTCTTCCCCTTTCTCCTCCCTCCCTCCCTCCCTTCCTATTTTTTTTTCCTTCTTCCATTGCTCTCTGATAGGTGGGTGAAATGGGTTGTATGTCATCTCTTTCCCAGAGATACAAGTGCCAGAGGCTTGGTCTTCAATGTAGCGGTGTTGAAGTGGTTCAGACTTCAAAAAGTGAGACTTTGGTGTTAAGTAATTTGGTTATTGGGGATACTGGCTTTGGAAAGAATTGATGTTGCTCTCGTGGACTGCATTCTCCCAAGCCTGGGTTGTTGTAAAAGTGAGCCCATCCCATACTCTTGGCTTCTTTATACAGACAGCTGTTTCCCTTTATGCTGTTTTCCATGTTGTGACCCAGACAAGTGTGCCCACATCAAGACTGAACCAACGAGGCTGTCCAATCTTGAACTTCCACCCTCAAAAACTGTAAGCTAACTGAACCTCCTTAGTGTACCCAGCTTCAGGTATTCTATTATAGAAACATAAACTGGTTTGGGGCCGGCACTGTGGTACAACAGATTCACACCCTGGCCTGAAGTGTCGGCATCCCATACGTGTCTGGTTTGAGGCCAGGCTGCTCCACTTCTGATCCAGCTCTTTGCTATGGGCTGGGGAAGTGGTGGAGGTTGGCCCAAGCTCTTGGGCCTCTGCACCCACGTGGGAGACCTGGAGGAAGCTCCAGCTGTTGTGGCCAATTGGGGAGTGAACCAGAGGATGGAAGACATCTCTCTCTCTCTCTGCCTCTCCTCTGTGTAACTCTGACATTCAAATAAATAAATACATCTTTAAAAAAAGAAACAAACTGGTTTAAGACAATGGGTAAGGAATATTTTCTAAAATGTATATAGGCAGACATTATGACTATAATAAAACACCATTCCATGAGTGACATTTTTAGTATTATGCAAAATGGAGAGAATGCTAAAAATGTTCTGATAATATTGATTTCCAGTTTTTTGGTAGATTGCCAAAGGAATAGAAAACATTTATTTATAAATATCTACTACTTTAGCTAATAAAGAAACATGTCTCCCTTTGACATTAAATTAAGCATTTTCAGCTAGATTGTGTTATAAGTTTCACTGTAAGATTAAAGTAAGAATGCTCCTTTTTCTAGAAAGGATATTCATCACATAGTAAAAAATAGTGAATAGTCAACAAGTATTGAACATTTTATATGTGTCAATAATTATTCTAAGAGCTTTCATAAGCTCTCATTAAATATATACACATACACAAATGCTTATGCAGAGATTTTTTTTCTTGAAGTTGCAAGTTGTGTATAGTAAATATTCTTCCCAGTGCAGAATGGATATGTTTACAGATTTCTGGTATCTGTAATTGTTACTCAAGAGAAACTTAAAAGAAAATAAAATTCCCTTGATCAAATTCAAGGTCTTGTTTATTCATTTCAAAATGTCATTATATTTCTACTCAGGTTTCCCTGTGGTGCTGGAAGCTTGGTCCTCAGTGTAGTGATGAAATTATCCTAGGGCTAATTTCAGCATCAGATGTTTGTGTAAAACACTTATTTAATGTAACAGAGTAAACAGAGAGGGACAGATTCATAAACTCTGTTCCTGGTATTAACTCTGAAGCTCCTTGTAAGTCATGTTACCCTGATAGAGCCATCAATAATTAAAAAATATATTTTATGAATGAGTTTCACAGAACGTTGTTAGGAGCTAAAATAAGCAACACTTAAATAGTAACATAGGAGTTAAGAACTTCAATCATAGACTGGTTGGATTATACACTGCTGCAAATGTAGTTGTATCTGGCATATGAATGTTTAATCTTTCTAAGAAAATAAAATAAAAATTCATTTTTAGATGTTCTAGCATAAATATCCCAGAATTTTATTTAATTAGTCAAAAAGTTAGCATTTAAATTACCTGGGGAATTTGAATCAATATTTTCTTCAAGAAATATTGCCAGTGGCCACTATATTGAAAACAAAATAAAGTCCTAGAAGCACAGAATATATTTCAAAGATCAATCAGGCAGAGGGAGATTTCACTATGTCCACACTGGACATATTAGACTGAATAGGAAGTATCTGCTGATCTGGTTTCCACATCCATCCCAACTAGTTCCACATAAAAGGCCAAATTTTGTATTCTGAAACCATATGTCCCTATTCCATAGCCTTGTAGCTTGAGCAGGACTTATTTATTTATTTATCCACTCGTTCAAAAATTATTTATTGAATGATTTAAATTAACTAAAAGAATATTATTCTAGAATCACGAAATATGAAAATGAACAGTAGATTAAAATACCATACAACTTAGCCAGGGTTGATAAAAAGTTTATAAGGTAAAAGGTGATGTTATTGAGAACATATGAATGAATAGAAGCTCCTTTCCTGAGTTTCCAAGTGTGGAGATGTGACACTTAGAGCTCCAGCAGCCATCTCACCATTATGTAGGCAGCCAGATCAGTGATGAAGCCACCATGAAATGAAAATATTCAAGTGAAAACAAACCAACCAACTATAAAAGAAAAATATGTGTCCTTTCTGAGATTCCAGATTAAGCTAAAAAATTCAAACTATTCTTGAAGTAATGTGAGCCAGTATTTTTCATATTTAGGCCATTGAATATCAGGTTTTCTTGCACTTCTAATTGAATTAATTTTAATTTATATATCATTTAAAAATTACATGAAAAATTGAAAATTTGTTCAATATTTTCATTTTGATGTCCAAGTTTCTGATAAAGTGATATATATTAACATTATTTGTGTTAATGTCTATAATAATTAGTTTAAAAATAATGTTACATGCATGATAATCATCTATTCATAAATCTGCTACTTTTTTTTTTCATTTTTCACGTGTCTAAGGGGTGGGCATTTGGTGCAGTGGTTAAGCCCTTACATATGATGCCCACATCCTATAAGAGAGTTCTTGGGTTTGAGTTTTGACTCCACTTCAGATTCCATCTTCTTGCTAGCACACATGCCATGAGACAATGGTGATGGCTCAAATACATGGGTCGCAGCTGTCTGAGGCTCTTGACTTTGGCCTGGCCCGGCTCCAGCTATTATGTAGAGAACCAGCAGATAGAAGATTTCTCTGTATCTGTCTCTGCCTCTCTCTCTCTCCCCCTCTCTCTTTTTCTATCTACCTTTTGAAAAGCAGGAATAAAGGTTTTTTTAAAAAAATTAAATAGGCCAGTGCCGTGGCTCACTAGGCTAATCCTCTGCCTGCAGCACCGGCACCCCGGGTTCTAGTTCCAATTGGGGCACCAGTTCTGCTCCTCTTCCAGTCCAGCTCTCTGGCTGTAGCCCGGGAAGGCAGTGGAGGATGGCCCAAGTGCTTGGGCCCTGCACCTGCATGGGAGACCAGGAGGAAGCACCTGGCTCCTGGTTTCAGATCGGTGCAGTGCCGGCCATAGCGGCCATTTAGGGGGTTGAACCAACGGAAAGGAAGACCTTTCTCTGTCTCTCTCTCTCTCTCTCACTGTCTAAACCTGCCTGTCAAAAAAATTAAATTATGAATGAAGAACATTGGCATTTTTTTAAATTCTTTATAAGCAAGAGGAGCAACTAGTAAAACTAGAATTTAACCCCTCAAAATCATAATAGATTTCTTGGTTTAAATTCACATTGCATTATGCAATTTTTGATTTTTATTTCTAATGCTATGGTTTGAGTTGGCAAAACTTGAAGTTCTTAATTTAAAAGATCATGTATCTTTCCATATCTTTATGCCTATGGTATTATAGCTAGACTCAAATAACATGTTTAATGCATTGCTGCCTAAATTAGCCACTTGCAGATACACATACATTTATTGAAACTCTGAATTGATGCTATTTTCTCCAGTTCTCTGGTATATCTACAGTCTAAAGCCCCACTACAGTTAGGGTCTCATTGCTATGATTTGAATAGTATATGGCTCCTGAAATCAAGCAGATGGCTGAATCTCAAGTCCTGAATTGATGGTACTAAGAGAGTGAAGGTCTAATCCAATTCTGGTCTTTAGAGGCGGGCCTTGTGTGTGTGTGTTGGAGTGATGGTAGTGTGGACCTTAGATCACTGAGGGTATGCCTTGAAAGATAATTCTTACAAGTGAGTTCATTATAAAAGGCAATTTAGACTTCATAGCTCACCAAGTGACCCTTCGTTCACACATACTCTGCCACTGCAATGCTTCGGCCTCACCAGACGATCATAGCAATAGGACTGCCTGATTCCTCATCACAGGCTGTGAATCTCCAAAACCTTTATTGAAACACCCTTCTTTCATCAGTAGTTTCTGTTAGTTATTTCATTGCAGTAACAAAAGGTCAACTAACATAATTTCTACAATTCTTTGGCCTGACTATAGTCTAAATATCCTGTATAGTATAATACTTCATCAAAAACCACTCAGATCCAAATAAAATCCGACCACATATTGAGTGTATTCTGTCTAACATATCCAATGAGTCTACTGTGTACTAGTCAAAATTATATGTTTTACTATCTCTTCAAACTCTCATAGATTTTTTTTCAGTTTCTCCCTCTCTCCCATAATTAAATTATATATTACCTTATATTTAAAAATCTGTTAATCTTGATGTTTCTAACAATTGCACAATCTGGAAACATGGAATTATGTGTAAGATGGGACCAGTGGGGAAATTGTGATTACAAAATTTTCCGACATACTGTTGTTTCTATTTACAACATAAGGTTCATTGAATAAATGTTCTGAATGTTTACCATAATCTTTGCATCATGCTTATAACAAATTGCTAACCAGTAAGTTTATGGGGTAACATATGGGTCTCAGTTCTTTAGTTGGCGGTAGTTAAACAAATCCTACATTTTTGCATACAAATAAATGCTTGAGGAAGAAACTACCCATTTTATGTAATCATATGTCCATTTGGATGTAGGTCAGAAAGGACTTGATAGTGTGCTAGTAGCCATAAAAACCTGCCCCTTGCTAATTACTATTTAGTTGCAGGAGTTGATTCAGTTAGTTATGCATGTGTTATGACCCATATGTACAAATCTTCCCATTTGTAGAGAAGCCAGATGGGCCCTCCCTAAGCATAAGACTTTTCCTGCTACGTGGATTAACTATGAAAGTTTTTAATTGATTGTTTTTGCTTTTTATAAAATGATTCACTCTATTTTCCATATTTTTAATAGTTACTAGGGACTTCTATTTCATAAACAGTTTGTAAATCCTACTTGTTCTTGCTGAATTTCTGCAAATGGGCCATCAATTTCACTTTGAAGTACACAACGAACCATTAGTATTATTCCAGTGGTTTTTCATAGGAAATTATCTTGATAGAACTGAGCGCTATCAAATGAGGTGATATATAATGGTTATTATTATTTACTGTATCACTTTAATTTGAAAATAAAGTTAATTTGTGGATAAGTGGAAAATAATAAATTTCTATAAATGTCACAATTCATCAATAAATTATTTTTAAATACAAGAAACCCGGGAAAACATTTCAGGTAACTAAATTATACAAGTAACTAATTTTAATCTTTTATGAAGTATTAATGACATATCATTCTATTGCAAAATCAATAAGAAGAATGTATCAGCTTAATTTTTGCTATCATATTTGAATATACTAAAATTTCAAATACAGTATTCTTAATTAGTACTCTTAAAATTTATATCACAGCTTATAACTATTATTTAGTATTTAGCAAATTGTAAATTTGATGTTTTCTTATGGTCATATGGTTTCTTGTTTACTGAGTCTGAAAGTCTATAATTATAGTGTTTGCCATAATTTCCTATAATATAAAATTACTGAAATTTCAATGTCTTTAGAAACTCTCATATTATAAACCAGAAGTGATGAGAAAATAGATGTAATTTTTCAAAATTTCTACAGGGAAATCAGTAAAGCAGTTCAATTATTTTATCCAATGCAAGTCACCAAGCTGCAGAAAATAAAACTCCAAATGTAAAACTCTAGTAAAAAATTCATGTTCATTAGGATACTGTCAATTATGTCATTAAGATTCTGAGTCATCAAATACAGTAGTGCACTATTATTTGATAAATGTTTTCATATACTTGAATGGTTTAGGAAATATAAATCAAGATTCTTTTATTCTAATAGCTACAAAAGTTTTATTGATTGCTTCAGATTAAAACATTTGTAATTTTAAAAAAATATATATGACAATATAGACATCAAGAATAAAGAGGGAGCTCTGAAATTAGCAGTGGAACAAATCAAGAAAATTAGAGCCATTCTGTTTTAATCTGTATGAGAGCTGTTGTACTTTGCCTTTAATGAGCCAATTACCTAGATGACACTATTTTTAAATGTTAAACAGAAAGTTTCCTATTTTTTGAGTATTATCTTAGAGGATAGTTGAGTGAAATATGAAAACTTTTTATAAATAAATGATTTTGCAGTAGGAAAAAAATAAAAGCAATGCATACCTAATGAATCGATTGTAGAAAATTCCAAGTGTATGATATGAAAGAATGCCTCTTTTTGTAATATGAAAGTTTCTTTTTGAGAATTATGCCCGTAAATTACTTAAATCAGATTATAAAAGTGAATTTGAGGGCCAGCATTGTAGCAAAGTAGGTAAAGCCTGTGATACCGGTATCTAATGCGGGTGCTGGTTCATGTTCTCACTGCTCTACTTCTGATCCAGCTCCCTGTTAATGTCCTGGGAAAAGCAGATGTTCCAAGTGTATAGACTCCACCAATGTGGGAGACCTGGAAGAAGTTCTTTGCTGCTGGCTTTGGCCTGGCCCAGCCTCAGGCATTGCAGCCATCTGGGGAGTGAACCAGCTAATGGAAGATTTCTCTCTCTGTTTTCCCTTTCTCTCTGTAACTCTGAGTTTCAAATAAATAAATAAATCTTTTTAGTAAATTACATTTTTTACATCATTTGATGAAGAAAAATTTTATTTGCTTTCATAATACAAAATTCTAATTTGAGAAATATGTTTGATTTAATTACCATTTTAATAATTTCTATTTAAAGTTAGGAAATTTTATTTTTCTGTAATTCTGTTCACTCTTACATAACAGGAAGAACATTTTAGATAATAATTTTTATATCAAGGATCTCATATTAAATTAGAAATAATTATAACCCATATTCATCTTCTTCCTTTTTATTAATCTGAAAGTCATAGTTACACAGAGAGAAGAGAGGCAGAGAAAGAGAGAAGTCTTCCATCTGATGGTACACTCTCCAAATGGCTGCAACAGCCGGAGCTGCACAGGTCTGAAGCTAGGAGCCAGTACGGGTCTTCCGCGTGGGCACAGGGGCCCAAGGACTTGGGCCATCTTCCACTGCTTTCCCAAGGCCATAGCAGAGAGCCGGATCGGAAGTGGAGCAGCCAGGTCTCAAACCAGCGCCCATATGGGACCCCAGCGCTTCAGGCTAGGGAGATAACCCACTGCCCACAGCGCCGGTCCTTACCTGCTTCTTAACTGTACCTTTGTTGATATTTTGAGACAGTGTTTTTGTGGAGTACATTCTTGTTCATCATAAGATGTTTAGCAGTGTCCATGACTTCTAACCACAAGAAATCAGTAAGCCTTCCCACGTTGTGACAACCAAATGCAGCTCTAGAAATTGTCAGTTGATTGCTGACCTAACCATATGTATTGACTAGCAAAATTTTGTTTGGTTTATGCTAATGGAAAAAGTCACTAATGGGAAAAAAGTGTTTTAAAAATTTTATTTTTAATAAAATATAAAGAAAAATCCAGTGTGTCTCTTTTTTTATAATGGAACACTCCCATCTGCTGTTTTACTCCCAAAACACCCACCACAGTCAGAGCTGAGCCAAGCATAATCTGAGAGCCAGGAACTCAATCTGGTTGTCTTCTATGTGAGTGGCTGGGACCCAAGTGCTTGAACCATCAGGTGTTGCTTCTCAGAGTGCACATTAACTTGTTTTATCATTTGCATATTTTTGTTTTAAAGATTTATTTATTTACTGGAAAGTCAGTTATAGAGAGCGAGAGGGAGAGAGAGAGAGGGAAAGAGAGAGAGAGAGAGAGACTGAGATCTTCCACCTGCTGGTTCACTCCCCAGATGGCTGCAATGGCCAGAGATGGACCAAGCTGAAGCCAGGAACCCAGAGTTTCTTCTGGGTTTCCCACATGCGTGCAGGGATCCAAACACTAATGCCATCCTCTGCTGCATTCCCAGGTACACTAGCAGAGAGCTGGATCTGAAGTGGAGCAGCTGGGGCTCAAACCAGTGCCCATATGGGATGCTGGCACCGTGGGTGGTGGCTTCACTAGCTATGCCACAGCATCAGCTCTTGCATATTTCTTATGAGAAGATAATGCCAATCTCTCTCTCTCTCTCTCACATAGACACACACATATATACACACAAGTTTTAAATGAGTTTTCAATTAAACATTGCCTTTAAGTAAATTAACTATGTCATATTTTTATATGGTCTCTCTTTATTTATATTTTAAAAATTTTATTTTAAAGCCAAAGTTATACAGCGAGAAGGAGATAGAGAGATGTCTTCCTCCACTTGTTCAGTTTCCAACTGGGCACAATAACCAGGGCTGAACCAGGTCGAAGCCAGGAGACAGGAGCTTCATCTGTGCATCTCATATGGGTGACAGGGGCCCAAGCACTTGAATCATCCTTTGCCACCTTTCCCATGCCAATAGCAGGAAGCTTGATCAGAAGTGGAGCAGCTGGGACATGAACCAGTGACCAGTGGCTTTACCCACTATGCCACAATGCTGGCTCTGTCTTTTTATTTTGTTTGGAGCTTGCTGGGCTTCTTAAATATGAATTTATAAAAAAAATTTGTCCATTTTGTCTTCAAATAATATTCTTCTCTGTCCCTTTTCTAAGACACAGTTTACAGATTGGTGTAATTACCTACAATTGCTCAGAGGCACAGAGGCGATGGTGGTTTTCTTTTCTTTAGTTCCTTTATTTCTATGTTTCAGCTGTATAATTTCTATTACTAACTTTTCATTTTCACTCATCTTTTCTTCAGCAGCTTCTAATCTGTCCTTAAGTCTAAACATTGCATTCTAAATTTAAGATATTGTGTTGTTCATTTCTTGAAGTTTAATTTTTTCTACAGTTCTATTTCACATTTCATTATTTTAAAATTATTGAAGATCTTATATAATCATAATTTAATACCCATTTTTGCTGTCATTTTTTGGATGTTTTTATTGAGTGATTAAAAATCAAACTGATTATGAACCAATTTTTACAACTTCTTTTCACTTCCACTATTTTTTTCCAATTTTCATATTGTAGTAAAATACACATGCCATAATATTTACCATCTTAAATATTTTAAAGTGTACAATTTACTGATATTAAGTTCATTTGTACTGTGCAGCAATCAGCATGAGCAACATCTATTTCCAGATCTTGTTTGATCATGTGAAACTACTCTATAACTATTCCCTTTTCTGCCCAGGCCTCAATAACCACCCTCCTACCTCCTGTCCCTGTGATTTTGATAATTACAGGTAACTCATAGAAGTGGAATTATGCAATATTTGTATTTTAGTCACTGATATATTTCATTTAATATAATATCTTCAAGGTTTTTCTGGGCTTTAGCATATATTAGCAATTTCTTCCTTTTTATTTATTTTATTTTAAAAACACTTAACAGTCATACACAAACAGTACCTATTGATGGGGTACTATATGAGGTTTCATTACGTATACATATGTTAAGTGGTGTGGTAATTGGCTTTGGTATGTGGGAAGTGTTGGTGTGGGAAATGTTGGGTTACTAGAATGTATTAGCAAGTATTTCCTTCTTCTCACTTTTTTTTGGAGAGTGGGGAATTTGAGAAGTTATGGTGTTAATTCTTTAAATATTTGGTAGAATTCAACAATTAAGCATTTTTGGGGCTTGGGAGGTTTTTGTATTAATTGAATACAAGTCTATTCATGTTTTTTATTTTTTAATAATTCAATATTTGTATGTTTTGTGGGTAAAGATATACCAATATGTTGGTATATAGCTAGCTCTTCACAGAGCCTGCCATCTTATAAACCTTTTATTCCTACAGAATTCATAGTATTAGTCACACTTTCATTTGAAATGGCTAATTTTATTTTTTTGAAAGGCAGAGTGACACAGAACAGAGAGAGAGAGAGAGAGAGAGCTAGATAGATATTCCATCTATTATTGGTTCATTCCCAAACTGGCTGCAATGTCTGGGACTCCGTCAGGCTGAAACAAGAATCTGGAACTCCATCTGGATCTACTATGTGGATTCAGGGGCCCAAGTACTTGGCCATCTTCCATTGTTTCCCAGGCACATTAGTATGGAGCTGGATCATGAGTAGAGTAGCCAAGACTCAAACTGGTTCTTCCATATAGAATGCTGGCTTCGCATGTGGTTGTATAATCCATTGTGCTATAACGCTGGCCCCTTTTTAAAAAAGATTATTTTGTTTGTTTGAAAGGAAGAGACAGAGAAAGCCAGAGAAACAGAGAGAAAGACACCACTTTCATTTTTTATGTTAGTAATTTCGGTGCTCTATCATTTTAGTAATTTGAATGATCTATCATTTTACTTAGTATAAAACTAAAACTAAAACTAAAAGTTTGTCAATTTTGTTAATCCTTTTGAAGGACTAGATTTTGTTGATTTTCTCTATTATTATTCTTTCAAAATTTTGCTTTTCTTTAAAGATTCATTAATTTATTTGAAAGGCAGAATTACAGAGAGAGAGCTTCCATCCACTGGTTCGCTGCACAAATGGCTGTGACAGCGCAGTATGGGCCAGGCTAAAGTCAGGACCTGGAACTCCATCCAGGTCTCCCACATGGAGGTCCAAGCACTTGATCTGTCTTCCACTGTTTTCCCAGGTGCATTAATAGGGGGATAGATTTGAAATGGAGCAGCCAGGACTCAAACTGGCATTCATATGGAATGCCAGTGAGGCAGGCAGCTGCTTAATCCACTACACTGCAACACCATCCCCCTCTCTGTTATTTTTCTATTGTTTATTGTGTCTATCTCAGTTCTAGTCTCTATTATCGCCTTGCTGCTGACAGATTTTGGTTTATTTAGTTTTTTTCTTATTCTTTTTTTTTTTATTTTTTTTTATTTTTATTTTTTTATTTTTGACAGGCAGAGTGGACAGAGAGAGAGAGACAGAGAGAAAGGTCTTCCTTTTGCCGCTGGTTCACCCTCCAATGGCCGCCGCGGTAGCGCGCTGCGGCCGGCGCACCGCGCTGTTCCGATGGCAGGAGCCAGGTGCTTATCCTGGTCTCCCATGGGGTGCAGAGCCCAAACACTTGGGCTATCCTCCACTGCACTCCCTGGCCACAGCAGAGAGCTGGCCTGGAAGAGGGGCAACCGGGACAGGATCGGTGCCCCGACCGGGACTAGAACCCGGTGTGCCGGCGCCGCAAGGCGGAGGATTAGCCTGTTGAGCCACGGCGCCGGCCTTTCTTATTCTTTATGTTGTAAATTTAGGCAGTTGATTTGAGATCTTTCTTATTTTTAAGCATGCGTCATGATAAGCTCCCTTCTCATGACTGATTTTATTGCATCCATAAGTCTGGTGATGTTGTGGTTTATCCAATTATTTTATAATTTTATTCATTATTCTTTGATCCATTGGTTGTTAAAAACTGTGTTGTTTAATTTCCACAAGTGTGTGAAGTTTTCTCTTTTCCATTTGTTATTGTTTTTGTACTTCAACCTGTTGTATCTAAAAAAAAAACTGTATGATAGCAACCTTTTTAAACATATTGAAAATTAGTTTGTAGTCCAATATTTGTTCCACTTGGAAAATGTCTCATGGGTACCTAAGAGTACGTATTCTGTTGTTATGTGCTACAGTGTTATGTACAAGTATGCACATCTTAGATCTAATTAGGTGTTTTGTATTTTTTCCAATACTTATACTGTATTTCTATAATTATCTTCTATTTTTATTTTTTATAATTGATCAAAAATGAGTATTGAAGTCTCCCACTATTATTGTAGCATTGTTTATTTCACTCTTCAAGTCTTTTGATTTTTCTTTTTATATTTGGAAGTTTTGGTATTAAATATGTAAGTAAATATCTAATATCTTCTGGCTCTTTTGAATATTATTTGCCTCTTGTAATTTTTTAATTTAAAATCTATTTTGTCTGATATTAGCATCAGCACCTCTACTCTTTTTTGGTTATTATTTATGTGGCATATCCTTTTCTATTTTAATTTTCAATCTGTTTGTACCTTTGGCTCTAAAATGATTCACTTGTAGACAGCATATAGTTACATACTTTAAAAAGATGCATCAACAAACTTTTATCTTTAACTGCAGAGTTTAATCAATTCATATTTAAAGTAATTGCTGATAAACAGGGATTAATTTATATCATTTTGCTGTTTGTTTTCTATATTGCCTTGTTCTTTTGATATTTTTCATAGTAAAATATTTTATTTCCCATTTCTTTTTGTATGTATTGTACAACTATTTTATTTGTGGTTAGCTTGAGGACGGCATTTAAAATCCTAAAGTTATTCAGGATTTGTACTCATATTTGAACCTAATTTGAACTCATACCATTTTAAGTTCATGACATACAAAATCTTTTCTCCTTTATAACCTTTCTCCACCTCTTTGTGTTACTGATGGCACAATATTTCATCTTTATATACCATGTGTCCAAAAAAAGACTAATCTTTGATTTTTAGTGCATTCATATTTTCAATAATGCAGAAACAAAATGAAGAATTACAAAGCAATGTTAAAATATTACTAGCTTTTAGAATTATTAGTCTCTTAAATCATATAGAAACAAAAACATGAATGACAAATCATTGATATAATACTACTCGCTTTTATATTTTCCTATACTTTTACTGAGAACTTCATTTCTTTGTATGGCTTTGAGTTACTGCTTAATGTCCTTTAATTTCAATCTGCAGGACTCCCTTTAACATTTCTTTCAGAATAGAAAGAAATAATAATATAGTGTTTATAATTATATATACACATATAATTATCTATAATATAATGTTTTCTCTTGTCACTTTTGAAGGACAGTTTTTCTGCGTGTAGGATTCTTAGTTGTCAGGGTTTTTGTTTGTTCATTTTTAGCACTTTGAAATTATTAGCTCATTCTCCTCTGGTCTACAATATTTCTGATGCAAAATCTATTCTAAATCTTACCAAGGCTCTCTTGTGTGCTATGAGTTTCTTCTCTCTTGCTGCCCTCAAGATTCTATCTTTATCCATGTCATTCAATAATCTGATTGAGATGTGTCTCAATGTGAATATTTTTAAGATCACACAGTGGGAATTTTATAAAACTTCTTAGATGTTTAAACTCATGTCTTCCCTCAGACATAGGAAGCTTTTGGCCATTTTTTTTTTTCCAAATAATTTCTCTACCCATATTTCTCTCTCTCTCTCTCATCTCTTTGCTAGACTTCTACTTCTTGGATATTTTTTCTGTTCAATTGTGTCCAACATGTCACTTGGCCTGTGTCCATTTTGCTTTGATCATTTTCTTTTCATTCTTCAAATTATATCCATCTTACGGATCAACTTGAGCTATAAACTTGAGGTATTCTCTGAACTCTACCTTTCCCTGGGCATGTTTAGTGACTTTCTAACTTTCTTGTGCAGTTATTTTGAATATCTTGGTCTTTATTGCAAATTCCCAAAAGGTGAAGAAGGAGAAGGAGAAGGAAGGAACGATGGTAGCACACAAGCTCTTTAAATTCTTGGAAGTTATTTCAGCCAATGAAAGGGACTTACAATAAAGAGATGGGTTGCTACTATAGCTGTGAGCCCTGCATTTCCATGATCAGAGACAGTGCTCAGCACCCAGAACAAAGATCTTCAATATTTAAAGGTCAAAGTCTTTGTTACTCACTGCATTAGTCTGGGTTCTCCAGAAACAGAATCTATTAAGAAATTTATCTAATCCTAAACCTATGTCTATGCCTATGTCTATATCTATTTCTATCAGTAATCATAGAAATGGATTTAGCCCAGAGAATTGTGGAATATGGCAATGCCCACAGTTTTCATGGTGAGTTGGTAAAGTTAAGACTTCAGGAGGGGCAGTAATTTGGTTTGAAGATGGTCAGGAAGGTGTAATTCTGACTTACTTGGGAGAGGGTCAGCTTTTTTGTTCTATTAAACCCTTCAACTGATTGGATGAAGTTCACCCTCATTAGGGAAGGGGATTTGCTTTCTTTATTCTACCAATTTAAATGTTATTCAGTCCCAACACATCCTCACTGAAACATTGAGACTAGTATTAGACCAAATGTCTGGGTACCTCTTGACTCATCATGTAGACACACAAAATTAACTATCACATGCCCATGGCTCCCACCATCTGTATACAAATTGCTCCAGGAATAGATACAGAGGTGCCTGTCAAGGGGCTGAAAGATGGAGGATGGGTAGCTGCCCCTGAGATGAGAGCTGACACTGATGAAACTGAAATGTAATATTTAAGTTTTCTCCTAGAAGACACAAGGCTTCAAGAGATTCTTGAGTCACAAAAATAATTACATCAGCTAGATTCTGCCAGTGCAATAGCTTTTAAGGTGGGAAAAGAGATCACTGGTGCCCATTCTACTGCCAACTTCTCAAAATATTTTTCTGGTTTTTGACTGGATATTGTGTGTATTAAATTATTGTAGGTTTGCATTTTACTATTGAAGTTTTGGAAAGTAAAGTAACTTGCTGGTTAGCTTACTTACTTCATTTATTTATTTATTTATTTATTTATTTATTCATTCATTTTGACAGGCAGTTAGACAGTGAGAGAAAGAGATAGAGAGAAAGGTCTTCCTTTCTGTTGGTTCACCCCCAAAATGGCCACTACAGCCGGCGCGCTGCGCTGATCCAAAGCCAGGAGCCAGGTGCTTCCTCCTGGTCTCCCATGCAGGTGCAGGGCCCATGCACTTGGGCCATCCTCCCCCGCCTTCCCGGGCCACAGCAGAGAACTGGACTGGAAGTGGAGCAACCGGGACAGAATCTGGTGCCCCAACCAGGACTAGAACCCCGGGGTGTCTGCGCCGCAGGCGGAGGATGAGCCAAGTGAGCCGTGGCGCTGACCATCTTACTTTACATATTTATTTTTATGGATTTCCAGATTGTCTCTAATAATGTATTTTTTTTAGGATTTGTTTATTGGAAAGCCTGAATGACAGAGAGAGAGAGAGAAAGACAGAGTGAGAAACCATCCACTGGTTCACTCTCCAATGACTGCCATAACCAGGACTGGGGCTGGCTGAAGCCAGCCCATAGGAACTCCATCCAAGCCTCCCACATGAGTGGCAGGGGCCCAAGCACTTAGCCCACCATCCAGGCACATTAGTAGAAAACTGGATTGGACATGGAGCTGCCAGGACTCAAACTGACACTTCAATATGTGATACTGGCATCAGAAGCAGTGCTTTATCACTGTTCCACCACACTGGCTACTGTAATAATGTTTACTCTATTTATAGTTCAATTATTTTACTAAGACATTGTCCTCCATGAGTCTCTGCAAGCTTCCCTGTTTATTTTAAGACATCTCTTCAATTTTCTGGTACACAAGAAACATGGAGGCCCTCATTATTACCAACATATCTTCATGGTAAGTACAACTCACCCTGCTTGCATCTTGATTTTTCAGTTGAAGCCTCCAGAACTGTGAAAAAAAGAAACTTCTGAGATCAATGAACTATGCTCCTAATTTCCATAACACTTTTTGTGCTTTTTCAAACCATTCTAGTCTCATTTGACTCTGTTTTGTCTCTTTTGAATAACTTCTGATCCTCTTTCATTGATATGACTAGGTATCCATACTAATTTTAAAGCCTTTGTAATTGTTCCATTATTTCTATTTCTTGATGCAAATACACTACAATTCATTTACAAACTCACTGTCTCTCATAGTATTTAATTTTTTTGTATAGTTTATTATTGTGAATTTACCCTGTGAAGATAGATGTCTTTTGATTTTTGCTCTTAGAAGAAATCTATATGTCCTAGGTTAAGAAGCATTCTTATAGTTTCTTGGATCCTCCAGCTTTATGCCTCAGTAGTGTAAGGTTGGTGTGAATTTGGATCCTGGAATATGATGCAGGAAAACCTCAGGGTTCTGCTTTTATTTTCCTTGAATTATCACCTGTTGTCTTCAGGGTGTGCACTAGCAGGAAGCTAGAATGGAAAACAGAATGGAAACTACAGCTAGGACTCAAACCCTGGCACTCAGACATGGGATGTGAGCATATTAATCTGTATCTTAACCACTGTGCTAAACAGCCATCTCTAAGTATTTTTTTAATACATCTGGTAGACTGACAACAGGCCTTATATTATTTTCTTTTGCCTAATTTCTTTAACAAATGTTTAAGTTTTCTGCAAGTGGCATTGTTTTATTTTGCTGTCTTAGCTTTCCACTTAGATTTCAGTGTTCTGTATTCTGCTAGAATCTTTTTTGAGTAAATGTATTTTCAATTTTGTTATGCAACATTTATGTATAGAATGGATTTAAAAATTTTACAATTGTGTGAGACAGGTAGTTAGCTCTAAAGGCACAGGATTTGTAATTCAGAACTTCTAATTTTTTTTTAAAGATCCAGTTTAATGTATCTAAAATCTCTATAAAACATTTTATATTTAGTTTATTAATTAAAATAGGTACATATCATTTGAAGTATGAGTATGAAATCTGCAGATTCTTATTCTTAGGGAATTAGAGAAAGAAAGAAGAATAAAAAGAGAAAGAAAGTAGAATAATGAGTTAAATGAGTAAATAATTAAAAGTGGTTAAAACAACAATGTTCACACATTTTTAATTTAAGACCTGTTCAATCCTTTTAAAATTCATTTGAATGTGCAATTATTTAAGCTGTGAGCTGTGCACTGAAGAGAGAGTAAACTATAGATTTTAAGATTGTAGCTGGAGGTAATATATAAATCCAATTGATCAGTCTGGCAGAGAATTGATGCCACAATTTGTACCCAGTGGCATTTTCTCTCTCTTACTCAACTAGCTTTAGAACATTATCAGAAAGTCAATATGATGCGCCAATATAGTGATATACTTTCAGTCATAAGTCCCTTGTTCAGATTAAAACTCAAGGACTCACATGGTGGATAATAATGGACAGACAGCCTGACTCTGTCTCATCCTGTGTTCTCAAAACCACTTGACTCAACTTCTCTGCCAGTTTCCATGCAGTTATCAAGGTTCCCAAGAGACAGATAAACCAGTAACAGATTACCTCTGTCTCCATGGGACAAAAAAATAGAAAGGATAACATGTACCCAGTGCTGCAGTGTGGGTGCAGACCTGTCTGTAGCAGGCTCCTGTTTCCGACTGCCATTCCCTATGTTCTCATCAAGTTACATTTAAAATTCTTTCCTGATTTCATGTTTGATTGTCTTTCGCTGCTAAGTTATTAATGAGCTTATCAATTCAGCATTTTCTTCACAACTAATTCCCTTGCTCTCTTCCATAAAACTATTATGAAAGTTTTATTGTCTTTCATTTTTGGTACTGGAATATAATTCTGAAAGTTATTTTATGTCACATGAGCTTTTATTCTCTAACAGTACAAAGTTGCTATACAAAAGATCTTCCAAAATTCATGGAAAATTGGGTATTATGGGAAAAAACTAGGCATTAATTTCAAGCACTTTTGCATAAAAATCAATGTATCTTTTCATTGTGTTCCATATGCAATTTTTCAAAATATTCATTTTTGGAAGAGCAGAGATGAACACATACACAGAGAAACACACAGAGATTCCCATTTGCTGGTTCATTTTCCAAATGCCTGCAATGACCATGTCTGGGATTAGCAGAAGCTGGGGATTCAATCCAGGGTTCACAGATTGGTAGTAAGGGCTGAACTACTTGAGACATTACTACTACCTTCAAGGATCTGCATTGGCAGGAGGCACTCAGTCATCATTTATTTTTCCAAAGGTTTAAAACCAAGATTTATTAGAACCTTTCTGTCTCTCTCTCTCTCACTATCCACTCTGCCTGTTAAAAACAAACAAACAAACAAACAAACAAACAAAAAACAGTTTTAAAAAAAAAGATTTATTAGAGTCAAAGACCTAATAAAATAGGTCTGAAAGAGAAGGAAATCCTAAAGGACCCCATGGCATTGGGATTTTTAAGTACAATTTTGGGGAGGAAACTGTCAATCAATGAGATGGGGACAACTGCAACAAAAACCTGATTTACAATTGTTTGTCCTGTCAGGTTTGCTTACATAAAACAAAAAAACATCACAAGGGTGGGATAACTATCTTGCTTTCACAATAAACTGTGATCACCACTCCCTTGCTATTCTTATGGTAAATCTGGAAATTCCAAAGGAAGGAGGGTGGACCTGCTGTTCTTGCTAAAGATAATCTTTTGGGATGCAGCAATGACTATTCTGTGTGAAATAGTTTCATATTTCTTCCCAATGGAATAAGCAAATTTCACAGTTTACTTTTATAAATTTTAAGGAAAAAAAGCTTTTGTATAAAAACTACAGGTTAAATTGCACACATATCTGTATTTTTGCACAAGCGTACTTAGGAATCATTTCTAAGAATTGCTGTTGAAGTATTCTTTCTATACAAAGAGAAATGCTATCTTATTGAAGATGTATATTTCTACCTGCCTCACTGATCTTATGTGTGGCACTCAGTGTGCTGAGCTGACTCAATACTTTAAACATGAAAAATAGAGAGAAATTATAAAAAATTCTGAGAAGAATCACAAACTGAAGCATTTTGGATCCTAGGCACCAATCACCCATAAAGTCCCTTTTTTAACATTTGAATCAGATATGTCTGCTACTTGGACCATGATTTTGGCCTCACTGCCGGTATCAGCCAGGGACCCAAGCACCTGGGCCATCCTCCACTGCCATCCAGGGCCACAGCAGAGAGCTGGACTGGAAGAAGAGCAACTGGGACTAGAACCCGGTGCCCATATGGGATGCTGGCGTCGCAGGTGGGTGATTAACCAAGTGAGCCATAGCGCTGGCCCCTGTAAGACACAGTTTTTAATTATGGCTGAATTTAACAATCAGCTCCCCAAATTCCTGAAAATTTACCAATAGGTTTTTGCTACCTGTATAAGTTGGCTTTTCAACGGATACTCATTCATGTTTTCAGCCTAAGAACGTTTATATACAATATCGTGCTAACAAAATGGCATGGTCGGTATTGACTGCTTCAATTTTGTAAAATGTTACCTAAATAATCTCTTATTTTTTCAGTGTATTGTTAACTAGCTTTGCAACGACTTGACAATGAGTTGTTAGTTATTCCAGTTTAACTTAAATTGATGCAGACAAGTTAGAAGATAAAGACTTTATTTCATCATATACCATCAGTTTGGCCACCTTTGCAATCTTCTTAAACCTTAGACATAAAGGAACTACCCCCACTGGAAAGGTAAGTCTCCCTACAGAGATATGTCTTCTGTCTGAAGTTTCAAATGGTGCCCTGCTGAACTGAATATTCTATGTACTATTAAGCACACAGTTATGATAAAAGAGCAATAGTCATTAAGGTCATTGCACTTGAGGCTTCCATTTGAACTTCTTTTGGGTTCAAGGCAAACAAAAATCTTTTGTTTTACCTACTTTCTTCCCCAGCCCAGAGGCAATGTGAGGGAGGATGAGAAAGAAAACCCCTTTTCCCTAGATTTTTGAAAACTTTAAAATCTAATGACGGAAAAGGGCTGCAGTTTGAAACATGAAAGGTCAAGGTAGCCTACTAGAGACACAGCGAATATATAACTTCTTATGGGAATCTCCCAGGCGTGAGATTATTCTGAGATTTCAATCTTATAGTTAAATAGTAATATATCAAAAGGACGGTGGAAATAGTTGCTTATAAAATGTTGAGGAGTCAGTCATTTAACTCACACAAAATGTCAGTAGCTTTATTCACAGGTCTTCAACTTAGGAAACTTTTGATATGAGTATATAAGAACAAACCCTTTAAAAATAAACAAAACTCCCTTTAAGATGAACTTAAA
Organism: Lepus europaeus; assembly: GCF_033115175.1. Taxonomy (NCBI): domain Eukaryota; kingdom Metazoa; phylum Chordata; class Mammalia; order Lagomorpha; family Leporidae; genus Lepus; species Lepus europaeus. Next base: position 109,654,525 of record NC_084832.1, read on the forward strand.
ATGAGATATTAAGTGAGTAATTTTCACAAAGCAGCCATTTGCCAATTTCTAACTTATGATAGAATCTATATGAAACAAACCGGTAGTTGTATTCATGCATCTGCCACCATTTACATTTGTAAAGTTTCAGGAGATGTGTGTGTATAAGAAAGAGAGATAATGTTTTTATAAGAAATAGAGATTATACAGGCGCCTTGGCTCACTTGGCTAATCCTCTGCCTGTGGCACCGGCACCCCAGGTTCTTGTCCTGGTTGGGGTGTCAGATTCTGTCCCGGTTGCTCCTCTTCCAGTCCAGCTCTCTGCTGTGGCCCGGGAAGGCAGTGGAGGATGGGCCAAGTGCTTCGGCCCTGCACCTGCATGGGAGACCAGGAGGAAGCACCTGGCTCCTGGCTTCGGGTCGGCACAGCTCTGGTCGTATTGGCCATTTTGGGGGTGAACCAACGGAAGGAAGACCTTTCTCTCTGTCTCTCTCTCACTATCTAAATTTAAAAAAAAAATTGTGTCTTACAAATTTATATTTGAATAAATTTTATTAAAATATAAGTAATTACAAATACTCAACACTCATTACTGCCTAGTTATTTTACCAGATTTTATGACCATCTATGCTTTTGAAATTATTTATGGTTAGTATCTCTATGCTGGGAATACTATGTAATGGCACATCTCTTCCTTACTCCATTTTCTGTAAATTCAAGTAGCTTGAAACTAGACATTATGCAAACACTTTTGCTGTGATAAACAGCAAATGCCACAGTCAGGGTGTGTATATTGTTCTGTTTACTGACTAAACTTAAGAAATTGTTGGTGAAAATATTAATCGTGAAGACTATGCTTAAAAGTGGGTTGTGTCTAAAGCTGTTACTTTTCAATAACACAACATTTGAGGAAATACTGTTCTGGTATTAGAAACTATGATCTTGCTCTTCAAGAAGCTCATTCTCTCGTGAACAAAAAAAATGTTTGACTTTTGTCTTTTTCACTCTGTCTTACTCTTTAATGTAAACAATATCATCAACCAATATTCATCATTTGTAGCTATAGGTGAGTTAGGGAGACAAAAGTTCAGGAAAAAATCAATGAAAGTGTTTCATGAAAATCAATTTTCTAAATAGAATTTAAGATAAAATATTGTGTATATTATTGTCTTTGGTAATTGCTTAATACTAGTAAAATTTATCACTAACTGACATGCACATAATGTAATAGTATTTCAAAAACTTTGTGACTGCATCTAAAAGGTAAATTTATTTTCTACAACATTCCACATGTTGAACATATAGTCACATGAATCTATTGTACAATCATCTTAAATACAATTTTAGTATGTGAAAAATGTAAAGTCAGTGGTTAGGTTTACTATTTTTAAAGTAATGATATTTTTCAAACATGTAGAATTATATACACTCCTCTCTATATAATACACATCATTATCTTTTATCTCATTTCATTTTCTTTATTTCTTCTTTCCAAAACTGAACAAAAATAGATGTGATGTGACTAAGACATTTATCCCCACTCCATCTGATTTCCCATTCTTTCTTTTTCTTTCATTTTCTTTAATATAAGATATTATCTAAGTTTTTTCTTAAAATGTTACTATATGTTTTTAAATTACATAGACAGAACATACAATTTTGCACATTTTTACTCAACATTTTTTCAAAACTTGTTGATTAATAACATAGTTGATATATTTTTGCTGAATTCATTATACTCAATTGTTAGATAAGCAATTCCTCTATAATTCTACATTAAGCCAATTCCATTTTCTCACTATTAAAAAGAACTGTAATTCTTGTACCTAGTAAGATTTTATTTTTAAATTACATAGCCAAGAATATGCTTGCATAGTTTTAGGTTTTCTTTCATTTTTAACTGTGATCAATATTGCAACAAGGATCTCTAAAGATGTTTTAATGATTTACTTAAAAAAGAGAATTTCAGTTTTCTTGCATCTCTAAAAAGATTAATACTGTACAAATCTGCTAATCAAATGAGCATAAGTTTGTATTATCATTTCAATTTTTATTTTCTTTATTCATAGTGAAATTATACCTATCTGTATAGCTTTATAGATAACTCATATTCACCCTTAAAAATCAGGAATTGAAATCTTCTGTTCATTTGGCTATTGGTTTGTTTTTTCCAAATGATGTATTCTTGTGTATGGTTTCTTAGAGGTTATATTCTTTATAAATCAAGCAAGTCAATGGCTTGTTTTTATATGTATTCAAAGTATCTTTTATCATATGGGGATTTAAAATATTACATTTTCCATTTTTCTTTGTGAATTAACAAAATTATGACCAATCCTAAATCCATAAAGATATTTTTTCTTTCTGCTGTTTATTTTGTTTTCCACATTTAGGTATTTAGTTTATTTGCAATTTTTTGGAATAATTTGAATTATAAAATTTAATGAATTCACTTATTGGTTTCTTTTTCATAGAGATAATAATTTATTCATATGTTTGTGTATTTTCTGAGTGTTTGGGGGTGAAACAATGAGTCTGTGTTCTTCCCTCATGTTGGACACCACTCTCTAACTTACTCCACTTTCTGTTATTTTTATGGATGGTTTATTATGTTATAGAAGTTCTTCTACTTTTACTCTGATATTAATCTTCATTAATTTTTTTAGAAATTATATATACATATATATATATATATATATTCTGTTAATTCTTCTTTCCTTATTTTTTTTTCAAAATGTTCTTTACTATTCTTGGCCCAACATTCACTCATGTAAATTTTAATCAGCTTTTCATGTTTTGAGGAAAATCCTGGTAGCATTTTGACTAGCTTTTTATTTGTATTTCTAGATCATTTTTGTGAAAATTCGTATTTTCAAATACTATTCTTTTCATAACCCTGATAGTTCCCTAAACTTTACTTTTTTTTGTTTTAATGAAGAGGTTGGCTTAGATGATTCAATTCCTTTAGTCCAAATCTTGCTCAGAATGACTCCATTTCCCTTTTCCCTTTCTCTACATTTACATACAAGTAGTTTCTGAAAGAGATTTCATCCCAGAGCAGTGTGCTCTGCCAGAGGCTTGTACTTCACCATGTTGAAGACGCACATTCCCCATTGCTTTTAGTTTTCACCTCATCTCCACTCTACTTTTCCTTTCTGTGTTCATCTCTTCTTGTGTTTCTGCCTTCCTTTGAAACTGGTGTTTAGTCTTTCATTCAGATATATTTGATAACTTTACTGCATTGAATAATTGAATCTATAGGTTGTAACTTGTAAACACATAGAGCTTGCAGTGAAGAGTCTCATGTCATAAAATTATAATCAGCTATTTTTCAACATAACTTGTGAGAGTCCTTTAAAAAAAAAAACAGAAAGTGTTTGGATATAAAAGAGAATGTATTTCACTACATTTCATGTTACCAGATATGTTGCTGCAAATGAATGAGCTATATGCTTAGGGACATCCTTTTTTTATTTTCCTCAGAAGGTTTTTAAGGTTGAGTTGGTGCATGGATTTAGATGTGACTCTACAGTAGTTTGCAGTCTACCAAGAAAGGCTTTGTGGTACATTGGAAGTATGTTCAAGGAATGCCATCTCAGTACTTCAAGGGGCTTTTCTTTAATAAAAAGGGCAACAGGGATCAAACCAATCCATGGAATTTGCATGTTTTCTCCTCACATTGCTGAAAACATCTTTTCAAACCAGCTTCAAACTAGAGCAATTAGATGGGTAATTGCCCTAGTGTGAACTTAGCCTTAAAAGCTTATTCTATGAAACTAGAGTAATTAGACTTACTTCTTCAGATTTTTTTTTTTCTCACTTCATTGTTCTCATGCATTAAACTAATGTTGCTGTGCTTGGGTTCACTTCAATGCAAAGGAATGGAGGTTGGGGATGGGGAATAGAAAGGCTTAAATGGATAGGAAACAAAACTGAAACCCAGCTTGTGACAGCAATCATGGAAAACTCTTGCATTCAAATGGGGCTTGTTAAACAGCGTTTTAATTACTCTGAAATTTGCAACATACCTGCTTGTCTCTGTCCTTTATAATGACTAGTTTATGTTCCTAAAATAGATATACAAAATATCTCATGCTTTACCAGATTATTTAGCAATGCTTAGATATATCAAATTAATCTCAGTTGTTAACAGGATAACAGTCTAAGTTGTTTATTCTTTGCTTTATCATGCTATAATCATTTTCCAAAGGGAACACATCAGGTCAAGTGTTAACAATATGTGCAATGCAAAAATAAAAGTTAAGATTTGCCATCTGTTCAAAAAATAGCATTATATTACACTTTCTCTTTAAATTCTCTTTAAGCCTAATACATTTGATTTTTGTTTCATTTTTAAAAAAAAAAACCACAGGTACATATTCCTGAAGCAAAACTATAATATACAATTAAGTGATCTGAATTAAAATGTTATAAGGCAATACAGTGTACCTTTGGGCAATATTTGAAGTAAATAAATTAAATGTAATTTCTTGGGATGTGTTCCATGGATGTAAATTTAGAGCTGGGATGCCATGTGTAATATAATACTCATTAAATATTTGTTCAGTTCAGTAGATTGTATGATTAAAACCTGCAATGTTGTTTTCATGTTTATATTCAAAGAGTTGATCAGAAGTGCTATTTGGGTCCTGATTTTTAGGTTCTTACTCATCACCCTTCTAACATGATGCACACTGTGTATGCTATTCAACAGCTTCTTGAGACTTTGTCATTTGCTACCCCGAAGATCTGATGTCCATATGTATGTAAATGGACCGTTTATCTGTAATTGGGCCCTCTTTTTCAGCTCAGACCTGCATGTTGCCCTATAGTTAGCCTGCTTCTTTTGCAGTGTTTCTTTTGTTCATCTCCATACATTTTCTCCTTTGTAATAGCAATGGTGATGTTATGTGACTTCTATTTCTGTCTCTTCAAGAAATGATCAGGATACAGAAATGAAATTCTCAAGAAATGTGATATGAAACTTCCATATTTAGAAGTATCTCCTAGGCTCATTCAAAACTGAAAAAAATAGGTTTGAGAAGAGTATACACTCATGTTTAGTGTTTTAGAGTAGAAAGGAATACTTTAGTTCTTTCAGTTTTAGCTCTGTGTCCAGAACTAAACCACTGCTATAGTATCAGGATAGACCACAACCACTTGTGAATGAGATGGTGATTTTCACTGAACGACAGCATTCATTGCCCATAATCAATTTTTTTTCTTAAATAAACAAAGCTATGGGGTACAGGATCCCAAAGGCAGATGGCATGAGAAAGAGAAAGAGCTTGGCCCTTGAGATCAGATGGATCAGTAAAATGGCTCTGACACACACTGGAAGGGCAGATTTGAAGGGACTGTGCTAATTTTCTCTGAATCTTGATTTTCTTACCTTCATAAGTTGTCAATTAAAAAAAAAAACAATAAGAAAAGGAGGAAGAGAGAGGGTGGGAGTGAGAGAAGATAGGGCAGGGAGTATCACTATGCTCTTAAAATTGTATATATGAAATACATGGAATTTATTCCTTTTATATAAATAAAAAAGTAAACAAATTATGACAGTAGTGAAGATTAAATGAGAGGATACACAAAACCTGTGAATGATGTCACTTATGCAGTAGGATCATAAAAGATAGAAATTAAAGGCATTTTCCTCTAAATACTAAGGCTGATCATTTGACTGTGAAATCCCTGATGGAAATTCCAAGAATCTCTGGGGTTCATTAATTGCCTGATATAGCAAGAGTCTATGCATTATGCTGAGAGGATGAATAAGTGGACAAGTAAATGAATACTTGAATAAATGCTTAGAATACAAAAGCACATAGGGCCAGTAAAGTATACCAATGAACATATAACGAGTTCATATTCATCAACTTCTATTATCTACCTGAAGTATGATAAAATTGCTACTGTCATATGGACAAAGGGTAGACCGGGAAAGTTGTTGGAAAAGGAGACAAGAAACCTGGTTCTATTGCTCACTAGCAGAGGGAAATTAAAACAAACCCAAGTCTGTCTGGATTTAAATTCCTCATCTATACAGTGAGAGCTTTGCATAAAATGACTTCGAGTATGCCAGCTCCCTTTTCTTTTCAGAGTTTCAGGAAGTCCATCACTTTGAAGGATGCCAAAGTTTACAGTGACAATGCACATCAGGGCCTAGAAGGGAAATTAGTCTTAATTCTCCTCACTCCTACTCTTTGATCTAAAGCCTCAACCTCTTTCATGAACAGATTTCAGCAAACAGATTCACAAGTTAAATAAACAAACATGTAGGATGACAGAGACATTTTGCATATGGATTTAGTTTTTAAAAAACTGGAAAATATAGTAGAAAATGTTTAATTAGCACAGATTTCAAAAAAATAAATGTGTTAATTAATCATCCCTCTTGATTATCAAAAGGTCATGTCCACATATACAACAACATATTAATCAGAAATTAGAGATATTTTGCCACCTAACTCCTCTTTTATAAATCTATTCCAAGCTTCTAATTCAACTTGCAGATGTATACACTGGGATATATATGCCCTGGTGTTCTTTTCATATTATAAGCTTGAGAATTATTCTGATATTGTCGTGTTAGAAGTTTTAAAGAAATAAACAAGGTAACCACATTTCATTTCTCTCTCAGCTTACAGTTATTCTATTACTCTTTCCCCAAATGCTTATTCTTGTTTTTATGATTGGCATGTTGCTCATGTGATGATGTTATTGAGGAATCAGAGTCTCAAGGACTTCAACTTTCTCATCCTAAGTAAGATAACCTAATTTAACAGCTGTAATAGAACAGGAAAACAGCACGATGATGAAAAAAAGTTTACTCAGTGGGAAGTTCGTGCTAGCAAATACCAATTCACACCTGTTATAGACCTTCAGACAACATCAGGGGTGCTATTTAAATGCACTAGGTGCACAATTTATCCATTGTTTGGAGTCATTGAAATGAACTATGCTGATCCCCCTCTGTGGCAGTTATTCCAATTAAGTGGATGCACAATTTATGAGGATGCTGATTAAGTGAGTTTAGTATCAGGCACTATGCTATGAAAGTGATATTCACACTTTCCAAGGTTCCACTCACACTCACTAATGTCTGAAGTTACATGGTTCCTTTAGCAATGTAGACCATTGTATAGAAAAATACTGCGGAAGCTGGGGTTAGGGAGGTGATTAAATGTTTCACAAAGGTACATCATAGATTTGAAATGTCAATATGAAGAGAGGTAATTTGGGATTGAAATGACCTGCTGTTCTTGGGATTAGATATTTACACTTGTAATTTTTAAAATTCTAACAAGCTTCGTTTTTTTTCCTATATCAATGACTTAACTTTACTTGGAAACTCTGAAGAAAACTTACCACAAATCAACTAACATTTGTATTAAGGAGCTAAATGGTGAAAAAACACATTTTTTGCTACCCAACTTTACATTCTAGATTATCAAATCATGCATTTGATTTTGTTCTGTGTTAATGCTGGATTTAAAAAAATCCAAAATTAAATTATTAGAACTGAAACAGTATTTTTATACTTTGCGTTTCTGTGTGGGCGCAGACTGATGAGGTCTTTGCCAATTATATACTGAAGTGATCTTCTGTATATAAAGAGAATTGGAAATGAAAAAAAAAAAAAACAACCTGGTGTTAAAATGGAAATGGCATAGAAAATTAATTATTTTGAAAAAAAAATTATGTAGGATCTCTGTCTTTAATGTGCTGTACATTGCTATTTAATGTTATAATTAGTAATCCAATGGTAGTTTTTTCACTCGATGTTGCTATGGGGGCAAAATGTTGAAACCTTTACCTAATATATACTAAATTGATCTTCTGTATACAAAGAGAATTGAAAATGAATCTTTACATGAATGGAAGGGGAGGGGGAGCGGGAGGGGGGAGGGTTGCGGGCGGGAGGGAAGTTGTGGGAGGGGGGAAGCCATTGTAACCCACAAGCTATACTTTGGAAATTTATATTCATTAAATAAAAGTTTAATAAAAAAAAAAAAAAGAACTGATTTTTAAGGTCAATTATATTCCATTGTATATGTGACCTCCCTGAATATTTCTATTTAAAAATGAACATGTAATGACACATTTTTCTAAATAAATCAATGTCTTATTATTAAAAAATCAATGACTAGTCCGGAGATTCCTCAGAAACCTGAATATAACCCTAGCATACAACCCAGCCATCCCACTCCTTGGAATTTACCCAAAGGAAATTAAACTGGCCAACAAAAAAGCTGTCTGCACATTAATGTTTATTGCAGCTCAATTCACAATAGCTAAGACCTGGAACCAACCCAAATGCCCATCAACAGTAGACTGGATAAAGAAATTATGGGACATGTACTCTATAGAATACTATACAGCAGTAAAAAACAATGAAACCCAGTCATTTGCATCAAAATGGAGGAATCTGGAAAACATTATGCTGAGTGAATTAAGCCAGTCCCAAAGGAACAAATATCATTTGTTTTCCCTGATCGGTGACGACTAACTGAGCACCAAAGGGGAAACCTGTTGAAGTGAAATGGACACTATGAGAAACAGTGACTTCATCAGCCCTTGTCCTGACTGTTGATTTACAATGTAATACTTTATCCCTTTTAGTATTTTTGTTGTTGTTGTTCTAGTACTATTGGTTGAACTCTGTAATTAACACACAATTATGCTTAGGTGTTCAAATTTAACTGAAAAGTGATCCCTGTTAAATATAAGAGTGGGAATAAGAGAGGGAGGAGATGTACAATTTGGGACATACTCAATCGGACTTGCCCCAAATGGTGGAGTTAGAAACGTGCCAGGGGATTCCAATACAATCCCATCAAGGTTGCTTGTACCAATGCCATCTCACTAGTCCAAGTGATCAATTTCAGTTCACAATTGATCACACTGATAGGTCTAAGAGTCAAAGGGATCACACAAACAAGACTAGTGTCTGCTAATACTAACCGATAGAATAAAAAAGGGAGAGAATGATCCATCATGGGAAGTGGGATACACAGCAGACTCATAGAATGGCAGATGTCCTAAACAACACTCTGGCCTCAGAATCAGCCCTTAAGGCATTTGGATCTGGCTGAAGAGCCCATGAGAGTATTGTAGGCATGGAAAGCCAAGACACTCTGGAAAAAAAAAAAAAAAAAAAAGACCTAAATGAAAGATCTCTGCGAGTGAGATCCCAGTGGAAAGAATGGGGCCATCAAAGAAGGAGGTACCTTTCTCTGAAGGGAGGAGAGAATTTCCACTTTGACTATGACCTTGTCTGAATAAGATCAAAATCAGCGAACTCAAAAGGCTTCCATAGCCTTGGCAACTCATGACTAGAGCCTAGGGAGATTACTGATGCCATGAACAGGAGTGTCAAATTGTTAAGTCAGCAACAGGAGTCACTGTGTACTTACTCCTCATGTGGGATCAGTTCTTAATGTTTTGTCCAATGTGAAGTAATGCTATAACTAGTAATGAAACAGTATTTTACACTTTGTGTTTCTGTGTGGGTGCAAACTGATGAAATTTTTACTTAATATATACTAAATTGATCTTCTGTATATAAAGATGATGGAAGATAAATCTTGATGTGAATGGAATGGGAGAGGGAGTTGGAGATGGGAGGGGTACGAGTGGGAGGGAAGTTTTTTTTTGGGGGGAAGCCATTGTAATCCATAAACTGTACTTTGGAAATTTATATTTACTAAATAAAAGTTAAAAAAAATCAATGACTGGAAAAAGAGTGAATTTAAATTTAACTGAATTATGAAATATGAAAGGAAGATAACATTTTGAAATAAGATTAATTTTTAAAATATAGAATTGATTCATTGTATAGACTTTGATAACTCTGAATGTTCATAAGCCTTACTGGGGAATCAGATACAGTCTTTGTCAGATTTGCTACAGTATCAAAAGTCTGGTAAACTGAAAACTACTGAATAAAAAATAATTTAGTCTTACACTCCAAATATGTCTCTTAGACAGTAAACAAAACAAAACAAAATTTGGAATGCAAGTAGCAGCATATTAAGTGATGAATCACTTTATGATAACCTTCTGACCAAGTAAGGTGCAATATTTATTTAGACTTGGGTCACAGAGATCTAGAAGTATGCAGTCAGATCCAAACTTTTGAAGTTCATCCTATCTCCAAACTGTTCCTTCTGGCAAATTCCTGCTGTTGTTTTCTCTAAGTATTTTTATGAACAAGTTTTCTGTTCACTAGAATTGTGAAGAGTTAAGAATTTACCATGTTTATTTGAATGTAACATGAGAGCATGTTATGATTTCCCATGTATTGGTAAGAAATTAAAGTTCCCTGGATCAGAGATAAGAACAATTATTCATCCTAATAAAGGAGATATATATATATATATGCATATATGTGTCTGTTTATGTATCTACATGTAATTTTTTTTTTGCTCTGGTTCCCTGAACTCTGATTCCCACAGAGTAACACTAAGAAGACAGACAGGTAACAGCTGCACTTACAAGTGAGGTCCAAAAGAAGGATTTTGCTTTCACAGAACCTGAGTCCTTCACCAGGAATATGCAGGTCTGTTGCTACAGAGGGAGACATTAATCCTATTTCCCAAGGCTTTCAGCAAACCTACCCTTTGCTACAAAGAGAGACTGTATAGTCTATTCACCACACAATTACATTTGAAAAGATAGTTCAGAACAAGGGCCAGCCATTTCCTCAGCTCAATAGATGAGAAGAAACCACCACACACCCATGAAAAATTGTTTCTCCATATTCACTAGTGCAAATTAAGTGACTTTGGTATAGGCATACTCCTTAGTCTAAGTAGTTATTTAGAAAATTCATATGCACAATTCAGAATGCTCATTATCAATACATTGTTTTTTATATAACTTAGAACAAAGTCTTATATAAAGTATGTCAGAGCCTAATGATTAGAAATTGCCATCATGGGACACTTGCACATTTTTAAGTGGACTCTTTTATATGCAAAATTGGCTTACATTCCTGGAGATTGAGGAAATTGTGACACATGTGAGAATCCTTAAGCTTGCTACCATATTTAGATAGCAATCATTTCTTTTTTAACAAGAGTTGATTTAATGAGTTTTATCACACCTGCCAATCAGTTCCAACCACCAGCCAATTAGGTAGCAAGCCAACGAATCAAGATCAAAAGAAAATAATGATCAACTTGATATGACTGATTTGATTTTACTCTCTTCACTTTCATTAAAAATGTTTTAAGTATTCTAATTACCAAATCACCATTTCCTTCTGTGAAAATCATTAGGAGCCACCATGGATTTTTTGGGGAAAGACAGACCTGAACTTGATTCCTTGTTTAGAAAATTAGTTACATGACACTGATTAATCTACTGTAGAGTTTTCTGAGGTAATTTTCCTTAATAATGACTGCTTGAGAGCCCTATAAAAGAATTTAATTAAATGATGTTTTTAAAGTGCCTGACATAATAGTGGGCAACTATGATTTCCTGTTTTTTGTTGTTTTCCTTCCTTTGACTATGTGAACTTTTCCTATATCTTGAGTCTTGACCTTCCTGTTTTCTAACTAATTTTTATAAGCAATCAATCCTTTTAATTTCGTTTTTTACTTTCTGTAGAACTGTTTTAAGCTATCTTGGTAACCTTTATACAAGGGACCAATTTACTTCATGATAATACTGTAATTTGTCACATATCAAACGTGGGGCTGTACATAAATGTAATTAATGGCCAGATAAATTGAGAGGTAGAGCTGGAAGGAGAGCAAAAAAGCAATAACAAAAACACTTTAGAATCATAGTAGAACTAATGTTAGACAGAAGAAACAAAGCAAGGGTCAATGGTGAGACTAAAGATGAGGAAGATGGGAAGAGTCAAAGGGGATCTCCAACGTAGCAGGCTGTGTGGGGAATATAGAGGAAATGATGTTGAACTAATATCATCTTGGATTCTGGTCCTTTCCAGGTGAACTTCCAATGAACTTCTTCATTTAAAGAAAGCAAATGAATTGAGATTAAAGGTTGCTTTAAAATCAGTTAGGACTAAATAATTTCATGATTTTTTAAATGTTTACAACCATTGGAGTCTATAATATTTACAAAACATTTTAAAACATGGCAGGAGGAAAAGTTACACAATTTATCCATATACTTCTCAAGCTGTTGTAAACTATATCATTGATACTATCAGCAGCTTAGTTAAGAAATTTCTCAGATGCTAATAAGACTGACATATTTTCCATTTAACATGACACCCTTCAGCGGCAGACATTTGGAACAGCACTTGGAGTACCTGCAACCCATATCAGAGTGCCCAGGTCTGTGTCCCAGCTCCACTTCCAATTCCAGCTTCCAGCCAGTGTGCACCCTAGGAGGCAGCAGATGATGGGCCAAGTATTTGGATTCCTGACACCCATACTGGAGATCAGGATGGAGTCCCTGGCTTTGGCCTAGGTCAGCTTCACCTATTGTAGTTTTTTAGGGAATAAATCAGTGGGTAGGAAATCTCTCTGTATCTCTGTTCTTAGCCTTTCAATATAGATAAATAAGAAATAAAATGACACTATTCAAAGAATATCTAATTAGCTAAATAAACAAAAATTAGAATTATAAGATCACCTATCATAACATTTTGAGAACTAGAGAAAGTTTCATGTCAAATATTTGGCAAAATACAAATTCAAGACCACTGAAGCCATCACAGAAGTTTACCCATACATGTCAAATCACAGCTCAATAAAGATTTCTGCTGGAGGGCCAGAGCTGTGGTACAGTGGGTTAAAACCCTGGCCTGAAGTGCCAGCATCCCATATAGGCACTGGTTCTAGTTTTGACTGCTCCTCTTCTGATCCAGCTCTCTGCTATGGCCTGGGAAAGCAGTAGAGGATGGCCCAAGTGCTTGGGCCCCTGCACACATGTGGAAGACCTGGAAGAAGCTCCTGGCTCCAGACTTCAGATCAGCTCAGTTCCAGCTGTTGCAGCCATTTGGGGAGTGAACCAGCATATGGAAGACCTCTCCCTCTGTCTCTACCTCTCTCTGTAACTCTCTTTCAAATAAATAATAATAAATCTTAAAAAAAAAAAAAGATTTCTGTTGGAATGTTAATAGAGTAGAAACACATGTGAATACTCAGCAGGTTTATAAATATTTCCAAAAATAAAAATGAAAATGTAAATCCATAGGGAAACAAAATGATAAATAAAGGAAGCAATAAGTAAAATAAACTGTTAAAGACTGCATGCGGTTCAGGGGAGTAAGTAAGGTGATACCTGTGATACCAGCATCCCATCTGAGCACTTGTCAGAGTCCCAGCTACTCCACTTCACATCCATCTTCCTGCTAATGTACCTCAGAAATCATCAGAAGATGGCCATAGTGCTTGGACCCCTGCCACCCATGTGGGAGACCCCGAGGAAGCTCCTGGCTACTGTCATGAGCCTGACCCAGACCTGGCTTTTGTGGCCATTTAGGGAGTTAATCAGCTGAAGGAAGATCTCTCTCTCCTTCTGATTCTGTATCTCTAACTTTCAAATAAATTTTTAAAAAATCTAAAAACATTATATGCAGTGCTATTTCTTTGTCTTAAAGCTAATAAAGAATTAAAATGCAAATGAGACTGTACCACTTTTGTAGACGAACATTTTCCTTCCAAATTTAAGAGAATAAAGGATTTAATAATTACTAAATTGGAAAGGGGGACCTAAATTTTTTATTTTTAAAATATAACCCTGAATGCCTGCTGTAAATCATACATTGTCATTTCTGTAATGTTGTGAGATTTTTACATGTCTTACTTACTTGAATATAATTTGTGCTATATTCTTAGTGCATGGAAAAGAGTGTGTGACTTATCAGGTGTTAGTCAATATTTGCTAAATGAATATTGACATTCTTGATAATCATATTACTGCTCTTATTTTACTAAGCAGAAACTGAGAAACAGGACATGTAGATAATTTACTGAAGATTATTAAGGTACTGAATTCCAAATTGTAATTTGGTTGTTTTTTCTTACTCCAAAACATTTTTTCTTTCCCTTTATATTTGGATGGTCTTTTGATGAATTTAACTTGTAAAAGAACTGATAATAAAAATAAGTATATAATTTATTATACTCTGGTTACTATATTAAATGCATTGAATAAATTATTTCATTTATTTACATGTTTATTTGGTAGCCCTATGAGGTACAGTGTCTTGGCTAGGAAATAAACTCTTCTTCACAATATCCATGAGACCTCAGGAGAGCTGTTACATTTCTTTTGCATTGTTTTCCTCAGAGTGATTCTATGAAGATTTACATTTGTCAAAATATATAGATTGGATGATATGGTGTCTGGTACACAGCAATACATGTTAGTTCAATTCATTGAAGTGCAGATGAGTTGATTTCCCTTGCTTAATGTTTTAGAATAGATCTGATAAAGAACCAATGATAACATCACACTTTTATCTGAATTCTAAGACAGATACAAAGTAATTTGGCTCTTTCATCAAATCTAAGTCTCAATCTGTTTATTTTATTTTATTTTATTTATTTGAAAGACAGAGTTATAGAGAGAGGTAGAGACAAAGAGAGAGGTCTTCATCTGCTGGTTCACTCCCCAGTTGGCCGCAACCGCCGGAGCTGAGCAGATCTGAAGCCAGGAGCCAGGAGCTTCTTCCAAGTCTCCCATGTGGGTGCAGGGGCCCAAGGACTTGTGCCATCTTCTACTGCTTTCCCAGGCCATAGCAAAGAGCTGGATCAGAAAAGGAGCAGCCGGGACTCAAATCAGGGCCCATATGGGATGCTGGCACTTCAGGCCAGGGCTTTAACCCGCTGCCCCACAGCGCCAGCCCCATAATCAGTTTTAAGATTTCATACCAATTTTAGAGATGTTTAAATGTAAACAAAGAAAAATAGTTGCAGGGCTAGCGCTGTGGTGTAGGGGGTAAAGCTGCCGCCTGCAGTGCCGGCATCCCATATGGGCACCGGTTCTAGTCCTGGCTGCTCCACTTCCTATCCAGCTCTCTGCTATGGCCTGGGAAAGCAGTAGAAGATGGCCCAAATTCTTGGGCCCCTGCACCGGCATGGGAGACCTGGAAGAAGCTCCTGGCTTCGGAACGGCGCAGCTCAGGCGGTTGTGGCCAATTGGGGAGTGAACCAGCAGATGGAAGATTTCTCTCTCTCTCTCTCTCTCTCTCTGCCTCTCCTGCTCTCTGTGTAACTCTTTCAAATAAATAATAAAAATAAATCTTCTTTAAAAAAAGAAAAACAGAGTAACTCTTAGTGAAAGTATAATTCATGTTAACTTAAAGAATACTAAAAATCTCAAATAATGTGTGATCCAAAATCAAGGAAACAGGTAGTTGATCTAATTTTTACTTTTATTATTGGCTCAATTGATTTTAAAGAGTGCAAAATATATCTGTGAGCAAAGAAACTTAGTAAACTCAACCTTACAATTAGATACACCATCTTAATTCAGGCAACCATTGGCATTTCTTGGCTACCAATTGGCTGTTCGGTTAGAAACACAAGTTCCATGCATGGTAAAGATTAGCTAACAGGGCATGTGAGAGAAAGCCTATCTTTCTAGAGAAAGGAGAAAGAAAGGCTGGGTTATGGGTACTCAGTTGCTCCTTCCACATAGTCACTGAGAATGTTACTCCCTTAGAGTGACCGTGAGGATTGTGCTAGCTAGCACTATTTCTTTCAAAAAAGGAAGCTCAGGATCAGGTTGAAGCTTCTGTTACTGAATGACAGAGCTAGGATTCATGGGCAGGTTTGTGTGAGCCTGAGCCTGAGCCTATGCCTATGCCTATGCCTATGCCTATGCCTATGCCTATGCCTATGCCTATGCCTATGCCTATGCCTATGCCTATGCCTATGCCTATGCCTATGCCTATGCCTATGCCTATGCCGTTCTAAGCACATTTAGAAGAAGGAAGAATGGTACAAGGGGCCTTCTAAAACTTCTTGGAAGAGACTGACGGCGGACCGACGGACTGACGGACAGACGGACAGGCGGATAGCGGGGCAGCCGGGAAATCTCCAGTTCCGCCATGAGCTGAGGCACGGAGCTTTGGGGCCTATGACTGACAGAAATTTTCAGTGAAGAAGGGAAGAAAAACCAACCAAGACTCCGAGGGACAAGAGGAGCGAAGACCGAGACACGGCTGTGGCAGGCCGCCGGCTGGGAGCCACCCACTTACCGCCTCAGGTAGGAAGAAACCGCCTGCGTCCGCCGTTCCTCCGCTCGCGGCTTTACCTGAGAGGAATTTCCAGTCACTCGGTGCTTTTTACTTCAGGTTTTTTTTTTTTTTTTTTTTAGAAAAAACACTGCACATGCAAACCAGTCTAACAGAACCCGAGGGCAAGGGCGACTCAGGCTGAGTCCATCCCGCAGTCTGGGGGCTGCAGGACCCGTGGCCCTGTCCACCCTCCTCCTAGCGGGGGCGGGAATATTTCCATAAAGCAGGCCAGGGCGGGAGCAAAGAGGAAGTGCCCTCAGTGCAGCCTGGGGTGAGCCCCAGCCCTGCCCCCACGGACCCCACGGCTGTCAGGAAGGCGGCACAGCGTGACGACCCCAGAGAATACAGCAGTGACCACAGGCCCAAGTTGGGGTGGACGGTGTTGGGCCGAGTAGCCTGAGAGAAGAGGCCAGGGCCCAGCCCAGCGCCGGCCACGGCGACTGGTGTTGAGGCGCCCCTCCCACCTTCCCTTTTCTGCACCAGCCAGAGCCTTGACCTGGACCCAGCTCCTTGGCGTTGGGGAGAAGCCATAGCACTTGTCAAAATAGCACAGTGATTGTCTTCCTGCCTTTAGTGCTCAGGTGGGGCTGGGGGTTACGCAAAGCGAGGAGAAAATACTGGGGTCTGAGCAACCGCGGGTTCGGAGAGTTCCTTTCCTCCCCTCCCCCACCGCACAAAGCGCCATAGCAGGCAGTGAGAAGCAGTGCGGTGAGGTGTGCCTCTACTCTGCTCCTGCCAGCATCGTAGTCCGAGTCATGGCAACATGGGGGGCAAAGCACAGATCCCCTGCATCCTGCAACTGTGGGAGTTTCTGGGCATTAGACCCAGAGCTGTGCTCACACACATTCTATGTCAGTCAGGGAGATTTCATCTAAGCTGCTGTGGGCTAACACCAGAAGCAGCCCATTCGAAAATAAATCTGCTCCCACCCTGAGAGATCTGGGTAATGTCCTTGCAACACCAGGACTATCACAATTATTCTAAATTTCTTGGGGCCAGTGAATTTACCCAGTGGACATAGGGAAGAACCTACTTGCATTCACCTCTCTAGACTCATATTTCCCATAGTAAAATCTCTTGTATACTTTGTAGGTACCCTGTAGGAATGGAACAGAGTTCACTACACATCCTCTAGTTCTAGACTAGGGCTGTGGGTATTACAAGCCTTAGCATCAGCTGGACTCTCCTAAGAGGACCTGAGGAAGGGTCCTTCTATAACACACAGTCTTAGAGCCATAGCAGTTGGTGCCACAAGCCCAGGTATCACTCAAGCTTGCCAGTAGAACAAAGAAGCATCCACTCTTTTCTCCCTCAGCTCTAAGAACAAGGCCCTGGCTTTTACATTCACTAGGGTGACTGACATGGAGCTCTCTGTGGGCCAAATATGCATACCCAAGAAAACTCTTACTTATCTGAAAGCCACACTTCTATCCCTATGAACTGCAGTAGACTAGAATAATGTGTCACTTACAGACACAGCTGACATTTACTAAGGCAAAAGAAATCACTCCTGGGCTCACTTAGAACTAAAGACAAAGTGACAAGCCAAGTGATACCATACATTCCAGCTAAATCATAAACACTTTTCCAATAAAACTTACTCCATAAAGAAGAAGGGATGAGGCTACCAGATAGGCAGACATCAATGTAGGGACCTAGCATGATGCGTCCAAATGAACACAATAATCCTCTAGAATTAGATCTGGATCTGATGGAAATCTATAAATAACAGATATGGAATTCAAAATAATGTAAGAGAGTACAGATAGCTTATAGAAATGAGGAAATCAATGAGTAACATGAATTAAAATATTACCAAGGAAATAGAATTTATTAAGAAGAACTAAATAGAAATTTTGGAGATAAAATCTTCAATCAGTGAAGATAAAAAATATGACTGAGAACTTTAACAGCAAAAAAGGCCAAGTCGATAACCCTGAATGAATAAAGAAAATTTGTTGTATATATACACAATGGAATATTATTCAGCCATAAAAGAATGAAAATTTACTATTTGCAGCAGATTGACACAACTAGAGGACATGATTTTGAATCAAATAAGCTAGACCCAGAAGAACAAATACTGCATGTTCTACCTTATATGGGGGAGCTAAAATTAAAAAAAAAAAAAAAGAAATGTCTGTGTATCAGTATTGCTGCAAATATAGTTTTTTAAAATTTTGTTTTATACCTTTGTGGAAACAGTGGTTAAGAATATTATGCTACTATAGTTTTAATGACCTGTGATTACCTTAAAATTTACTGTATATGAGTAAAATAGTCATTTTCCATTCAATAATTATTTATAGCCATTGCTTATATTCCCACTAAACTAGGTATTTTGGCTTTTTACATGTTAAACTTTTTAAAAAAAGATTTATTTATTCATTTTTTAAGATTTATTTATTTATTTGAAAGTCAAAGTTACACAGAGAAAGAAGGAGAGGCAGAGAGAGAGAGAGGTCTTCCATCCACTGGTTCATTCCCCAATTGGCTGCAACGGCTGGAGCTGTGCCAATCCAAAGCCAGGAGCCAGGAGCCTCCTCCATGTCTCCCATGCCAGTGCAGGGGTTCAAGAACTTGGGCCATCTTCTACTGCTCTCCCAGGCCGTAGCAGAGAGCTGGATTGGAAGTGGAACAGCCAGGACCTGAACTGGCGCCCATATGGGATGTTGGCACTGCAGGTGATGGCTTTACCCGGTGTGCCACAGTGCCAGCCCTTATCAGATCAATCTTGTCAAAACTGACCATAGACCCAGGTTTATGGGGCATTTATAGGGCCAATGTTGTGACTCAGCAGGTTAAACCACTGCCTGTAATGCTGACAACACATGTGAGCTCCAGTTCCAGTCCTGGCTGCTCCATTTCAGATCCAGCTCCCTACTAATGTACCAGAGAAAGTAGCAGCATATATTCCCAGTGGGTGATCCAGATAGAGTTCTAGGCTCCTGGCTTCAGCTTGGCCCAGCCCTGACCTTTGCAGCCATTTTGGGGGTGAGCCAGTGAATCAGCTGATTGAATATTCATTCTCTATCTCCTCCCTCCCTACCTCCCTCCTTCCCTCTCTCTCTCTCTCTTTCTCTGTAACTCTGCCTTTCAAGAAAATACATACATAATCTTTAATTGGGGATTTTTTTTGAAAGAATCAGGATTAGAAGCCCAGCATTCCCATGAGAAGGAAAATTAATTATGGTCAGGCATCTTTGTCCCTACTTTACCTCCTCAGGACATTTTTTGATTCATAATATGGAGCACTGATTCCTTCCAGAAATTAGTGGCCCATAGTTTGCAGTGGTCTCAGTGATCCGGAGTAGGGAAAAAAAAATCTGAAGTTTAGGACTACCAAGGTATCTAGGATTTGTTAAACAAAAATTTGAGAAGAAACCCACACACATACATAACACAACACACACATTTAAGTTTGCCTGAATTTTATATAAGAAATTAGCTGCCTTCCCAAATGAACATACAGAGTGCAAAACTCATAACTGTAAGTGCAAGGAGGTTAATTCCATATTATAAATTTTCCCACTTGCTGAAATTTACTTGGGACTCCTGAATCAACACATAGGGTACTTTCTCAATCATCAGTAGGTGAGCACGTGAAGAGAGTATGAACAATTTGAGTCTCCAGATGTGCACAATTCTAGCTGAAGTTGAACAAGAGTACTCTCTGCCAACTCCAGTTAGTCTTAACATTGTGTACCAGTGTCCTTTTCACAGTCTATTTAGTGGGGCATTCCTCACATTTTTGCACTTTTGGGGGGTTGGTGATTTCACTATTTGAAATGGCCCACAAGTGTAGTGCTACTAAACACAAGAACTCCTTCAGAATGAAATATGTTAGATGAGGTTGCCTGAGGCATGAGTCATACATAGTGTTGCTGGCCCTAAGTTCAATGTTAATGAATAAACAGATATACATAAAGTGTCCTGAACAGCAATACACATGAAACAGCTTAAATATTGGCTGGTGGAAGAAAATGTTGTGACCAGAGGCTTCACAGGAAGCTAAAGTTCTGCTTCTTCAGGTGCAGCAATTCCATAGTCGCTAGTAGTTTAGTGTTTATGACAACATTAAATAACAGAGCTACCACAATGAACAAAAACTAATTGGATCGACATCCAACAGTGTAGTAAAGCTGGAGTAGTAATTAACATGGAATGAGAATGACTGAAGTGAACAAGAAGGGGACTAGGTTGTAAGAATTCTTCAAACTATACATTTAGAATTTGTATACTTTATATATGCCAAACATTAAAATATTTACAAAATAATTAAAATGAGG
Source organism: Lepus europaeus (assembly GCF_033115175.1). Taxonomy (NCBI): domain Eukaryota; kingdom Metazoa; phylum Chordata; class Mammalia; order Lagomorpha; family Leporidae; genus Lepus; species Lepus europaeus. Next base: position 109,675,021 of record NC_084832.1, read on the forward strand.
CCGGCGCCGTGGCTCAACAGGCTAATCCTCCGCCTTGCGGCGCCGGCACACCGGGTTCTAGTCCCGGTCGGGGCACCGATCCTGTCCCGGTTGCCCCTCTTCCAGGCCAGCTCTCTGCTGTGGCTAGGGAGTGCAGTGGAGGATGGCCCAAGTCCTTGGGTCCTGCACCCCATGGGAGACCAGGAGAAGCACCTGGCTCCTGCCATCGGAACAGCGCGGTGCGCCGGCCGCAGCGCGCTACCGCGGCGGCCATTGGAGGGTGAACCAACGGCAAAAGGAAGACCTTTCTCTCTCTCTCTCTCACTGTCCACTCTGCCTGTCAAAAAAAAAAAAAAAATAATAATTAAAATGAAAGACAAAAGATGCTGGTAATAAATAATGTTTTTTATTTTTTTTGATCACATAATTTTGAGAATTGGAAATGATTTGATCTGTTTCTCTACTATTGTTCATTGTTTATGAATAATGTGCATTTTCACCCATCTTTTAAGTATGTTCAATCTGCTACACTATTCAGCTTATTCCTACATCCTTTTCTGTATCTGCTTCTTGCCACTAGCTTATCTCTTATAAATCGTTTTGGAATCTTGCAAATAGACTTAGAGATTCAGCTTATAAGACGTTCAGTGTTATGCACTACCCAACAAGCAGCACCTCTCCACTTCTAGGTTCACAGAAAGAAACAACACAATTTGTATTCTCAAAACATTTTGAATTTTGGTGGAAATTTGCTGCTCAAGCTAACACTATGATCTCAAAGGACTGACTTACAAGCGTCATTTGACTTCTCTTGATTAATGTTTTTATGAGAAAATATATTACTTTGGTATTAGTATATTGGGAAAGTTAAGTGCGCTTAGCAGATCAACCTAATATGTATAATGTCTTAAGCACAAGAAGATTATAAGTCATCCACATAAGATTCTAAGATTGTAACAGGCCTGCCTTGGAGAGGTGTTTGTGCAATCCTCCAGAATCCCATACTGAATGTAGTCTTGGCAACTTCACATGTGGTTTCCAAGGTCATTTAGAATTGAAATTCATACAATACATTCTATAACATTCATAAAATGGAAGATTAGATGTGGATAGTTACCTGGTACAGTCTGGAAATGGTGAACTTATTTTCACAACTCATTGGCAAGAACTCAGTCACATTGCCACATCTAAGGGAAACATATTTGGGTTTGGTTTCCAGTAAGACAGGAAAGCATGTATTTTTGTGAACAGGTATCCATCTTCACCAGACCTAAGAGAATAATGCTGTTGGATATTTCAGGTATGATTAGCTGGCAACATTTTAAAATATCTCTTACCATGAACTTTTTGCAGATTGGCAAAATACATTGGGCTATTTCAGTCAATGGTACTAGCCAACATAGTTCATAAAGAAGAGATCAAATAAAAGACACATTTTAGAGAGTTAACAGAACCAGTGATTTATTTTAGAAAAAAAAAACAATGTAATTAGAATTAAAAAAGAGCCATTTTCATGAAATCATCAGAGCACGAATTATAGCAACTCAGAGATTATTTGAGAATTGGTAAAAATTATAGACATGGGGGTTCATTGTTTGTAAATGTCTCTATCTGTAGAAATAGTTAATGACATATGCATTATTATGAGTGTGGCTGGTGCCACCATGCAGTTAGTTTAACTTCCACTTCTCAGCTGGATTCACTTTAAATTTGAAGTGCGTGGATGCACCATTTAATGACTCTATACTTTTTCTATTTGTTTCCATTTCAGCAGTTACCATTTTTGTCCTGGCTTTCATAACTTCACACATGGCTTATTTCAACAGACTTCTAGCTGTTCTTCCTCAATTCCATTTCATGCCAATCCATTCTTCATAGCATTTACAGAATTAATCTTCCTGATGTAGTGGTTCATCATATTTCCTTATTTTTTTCAGAATGATTCTTGCTTTCTGACCAAATCAAACATAATGCTATTCACTTTTCTCATTTTAAATCCTCTTTTCATCTGCCTAATGCATTCTGATAGATGCTCAACACAGTCATGTATTCTGGTGGCCCTCCATTCACTGTGTTCATTTCCATGTCTTTGTATTTTACCCTCTTGTTCTGTTTCACCAGGGCTCTGTTCTTCAATCATATTTCACTCTTTCTTCACATCTTTTTTTAATCTTGTCTTTGGTCTTTTCTCTATGGTACCTCCTAACAGATGTTTACTCAGAACTTACTCAGGTGGTTTCGTATTTGCAAATTGAACTTCACTGTGTGACATGGGTAAGGCAAATATGAATATATGCCTGTGAGTCCCGTGAACAAATAACATGTGTTCTAATCTTGTGTGCCTACAGAGTTCATAACACAGTGTACTTTGTGCACAGAATATTTGGCCTATATTATGCAGTATTAAAACAACAACATTTTGCTTTTTTTCATCCTAGCTTTTGGGAAACTTACTTAGCTTGTGAAGATACATATTATATGTTTAGAGAATATACATTATATGTACCTGAGAAAATATAAAGTCAAGAAAAATGTTCTGACAAAAACATGTATCACTAAAGTCCTGTAAACTAGATAGGAGTAAAACCAAAGTTTTGGCTGTGGGGTTTTTAACAGTCAACAAGTAGATGTACTCCTGCACAGAAACAAACTGATATCTCAGGAGTAACATAACTAATTAATATTCCTTACACTATATCTGCTCATTGTTATAAGCACATAAATATTCTGAGACAAATATTTGTAGGCCATTTTTACTCTTTAACTTCTGAACCATGGAAAGTTTCTGACTGGAACAGAAGAATAGCAAAAGAATTGGAAAATTTACTGAGACAGAACTCCCTGATCTTCCAGGAAGATGACCAGCTGCTGGCAATCAGAGTGAAAAAATATTGTTTGTCAGTATTCAGTTGAATCTAAGGAAGAATGAACTGATGAATGATTACCTTTGTAATTTCCAATTTGAAAGAGACTTTTAGAAGGGAAACCTTGTTTGTAATCTACCCTTTAGCATTTTTCAACTTGTGTGGCCATCCTGTTTGATTATGAAACTGCCTCAGTATTCTTTTCTAGACAGGGCAGAATCTGGTTGTCTACACGTTATATATTATTCCTTATTACTTACCGAGAGAATCCTCATTGATTTAATAAGGCCAATATATCAGCTAAAATTGAGTGCTTCCCAGACTCCCTTGCATTTGGTGAAGACGTATGGCACAGTTCTATCCAGTGAAATGTAAGATGAGGTTTCTCGGAAAGTTTATACTTCACTGATCTATATGTACTGCTCCTTGTGGTTCCCATTGCCTTGTTTTTATGCCAAGAATGTAACCAAAATATCTGGAGGAGAAGCAGTAATTTTTGAGCCTTGATTCCACAAGCACAGAGATGGAAGGATAAAAGAATTGGTCCCTATAGCAATTGTTGTGCCATTACATGGTTCCTGGACTATACACCTCTGTTCTTAGTTGCTTCAAGATTTAAATTTGAGGTTGTGCAATACTTTAAATATGACTTCAAAAATTTAATAGAAAACTGTGTGTTATCTTTTGAATCTTCTTTCCACAAACATTTGACTTCCTAATGCCTTGACCTAACTGTAGAGCTGTCAATTGACATTTAGGCTAGTTGCCCAACATTCACTGACAAAGATTTCATAATCAATTGATATTTAGAACTAGCTGTCATTGATAGTCAAGGGAGCTGCACATCACAGCTAAGACAAAGTAGGTCTTCATCAAACTCAGGTAGGGGATTGTAGTGTTTCTGATTAAAAATTTAGCCAGAAATTAAATATATTTGCAATAGCATTTCCTATTATAGAAGAGGATTGGTGAAATCAGGGGACTATCAACTTCCATATCCATACATTTGTCTCCACAAGCTGGAGTCCAGAGAAGATCTTCCTGCTGGAGAAAGAGGTCATCTCTATGGAAGCTGTCTACGCAGTGAATATTGCGATGTGTAACTATGGGTTCTTACTTGATGAGTATAACCTAAGATTCACACCAAGGGAATCAGATTAAGAAAAATTCATTGTATGCATGCAGATAAATAGTACACTGGGGAGAGATCCTAAGGCAGTGCCTCCCTGATTCAGGAGGCATCATGGTCTCTATAGGCAAGTTGTACTTCTCATGAAGGAACCTAAGGTCGTGTCTGTAGACCAAGGCTTCATCAGTTCATGGCTGGCACTGAACTCTTTTTTTTTTTTTTTTGACAGGCAGAGTGGACAGTGAGAGAGAGAGAGACAGAGAGAAAGGTCTTCCTTTTTGCCGTTGGTTCACCCTCCAATGGCCGCCTCGGCAGGCACGCTGTGGCTGGCGCACTGCGCTAATGCGAAGGCAGGAGCCAGTTGCTTGTCCTGGTCTCCCATGGGGTGCAGGGCCCAAGCACTTGGGCCATCCTCCACTGCACTCCCGGGCCACAGCAGAGAGCTGGCCTGGAAGAGGGGCAACCGGGACAGAATCCGGCGCCCCAACCGGGACTAGAACCTGGGGTGCCAGCGCCGCAGGCGGAGGATTAGCCTATTGAGCTGCAGAGCCGGCCCCATCATGACTCTTTAAAAATCATGTTCAGAGAATGGCTTCCAATTTCCATTCAAATGAGGATATTTTCGTATTATAATGAGACAAGCTTACTCTGGTTCCCTTTGAGGTGGCACCTGCATATGCTCTTGTAGATGGTGTAAGCTACAACTGGTTCCTTCTAACTTTTTAGAATTATTTACTTATTTGAAAGCCAGAACATCAGGGGTGGGGGCAGAGAGAGAGAGAGAGAGAGAGAGAGAGAGAGAGGTCTTTTATTTGCTGGTTCACTCCCCAAATGGCTATAAATAATCAGGAGCCTAGACTCCATCCTGATCTCCCACATGAGTGGAAGGGGCCCAAAGTACTTGGGTCATCTTCCACTGCTTTCCCAAGCACATTAGCAGAAATAGAGCAGCTTGAGCTCAAAACAGCATCAAATATGGGATGCTAGCATCACAAGCAGCAGCTTAACCCATGGCACCACAGTTTCTGCCCATCCTTGACACTTTTGCCATCTCTCAGTTGTGATCTGACACCTGGATCCTTCTGGTATTAATATTACAACATAGACTTCATGGAACATTTCTGAAAAGTGAGAACATGGACTTACAAATTGTTTCAATTTTGTCTTCTGTATCCCATTGATCCTTTCATCCTATCAGTTACAGTATTCTGGATATAATTTGAAGACAGAATCCATCAAATGCCTGAAAAGTTAAATGTATGGTATGAAAGAAAAAAAAATGTCAGACGTGATCTAAAACTTTTGGTTGAGGCACTGGGCAGATGGTATCATCTTGTGAGCCAAAGGGGATCAGGAAGAACAACTTTGGAAGGAACATCAAGAGTTCATATTTTTAGATATCTGATTAAAAATGTTTCTCAGTCATTTGAATAAAGATCTCAAAAAGGTAGTTGAACTTATGAATACAGCATTTTGGAGAGAATTTAGGCAGGAGATAGAAATACTAGAGCAATCGGGCCGGCGCCGTGGCTTAACAGGCTAATCCTCTGCCTTGTGGCGCCGGCATACCGGGTTCTAGTCCCGGTTGGGGTGTTGGATTCTATCCCGGTTGCCCCTCTTCCAGGCCAGCTCTCTGCTATGGCCCAGGAAGGCAATGGAGGATGGCCCAAGTCCTTGGGCCCTGCACCCGCATGGGAGACCAGGAGAAGCACCTGGCTCCTGGCTTCAGATCAGCGCAATGCGCCGGCCGCAGCGGCCATTGGAGGGTGAACCAACGGCAAAAAGGAAGACCTTTCTCTCTCTCTCTCTCACTATCCACTCTGCCTGTCAAAAAAAAAAAAAAAAAAAAAAAAAAAGAAAGAAAAAAGAAATACTAGAGCAATCATCAAATAGATCATACTTAAGGTCATGTAGCCACAGAAATTATAAATCAATCATGAAGCCTGAATTAGGATTTGTTTAGGTCTAAGCAAAGATGTGAAGATTTGGTCTAGAGTGGGAAGATATGAAAAAGAGAAGGCTGATATAGGATAGAATATAAAAAATTTAGTAGAAAATGAAATTAAAAGGGGCTTGCACCATGGCGCACTAGGTTAATCCTCTGCCTGCGGCGCCGGCATCCCATATGGGTGCTGATTCTAGTCCCAGTTGCTCCTCGTCCAATCCAGCTCTCTGCTGTGGCATGGGAAGGCAGTGGAGGATGGCCCAAGTCCTTGGGCCCCTGCACCCACGTGGGAGACCAGGAAGAAGCACCTGGCTCCTGGCTTCGGATCGGCGTAGTTCCAGCCATTGCGGCCATTTGGGGAATGAACCAAAGGAAGGAGGACTTTTTTATCTCTCTCTCACTGTCTGTTAACTCTACCTGTCAAATAAATAAATAAAATCTTAAAGAAAAAAAGAACAAAAACAAATTTAAAAGAAAATATAATTAAAAGATAAAATAATTTAAATTTTGAAATCCAGGCATTTTTTGATATATTTTCATAAACTTTTTGAAACTCCTTCATTTAGTGATAAAACCTATGACCTTAGCTGGAAGGATGGTCAGGAAATGTTGTGTAGCTAAAATTTTCAATGAGAAATTGGTAGCTGTGAGAAAAATGGAAGTGTCACATTTTACCAGGAATTCAGGTTCAGCTAGATCGGAGAAATGTTTAGGGTTAAGTAGAAATAGGAACAATTGAGGATAGTGGGTTCAAAGAATTATAAGGATGAAAAAGGAGGGGCAGACCCACAAGGAGAGACCTAGTCACTCTGATGGCTCTGCAAAGTAATAGATAAACAAAGGAGAAGAGATTATCAGAATTTATTATATATGACATATTACATTATATATGATATAAATGTATTAAATATTAAACTTATGTATAATGTATAACATTTAGTAAACAGTAAACATTATCATGTATTTGCTTATGTGGAGGTCTTTGTGTATTTACTTAGGTTTTTTGTGTTTCTACTTGATCAGTTCTAGGTACTGTCTTGTGTATGTTCTTAGTTTTTTTTTTTTTTTATTAAACTTTTATTTAATGAATATAAATTTCCAAAGTACAGCTTATGGGTTACAATGGCTTCCCCCTCCCAAAACTTCCCTCCCACCCACAACCCTCCCCTTTCCCACTCCCTCTCCCCTTCCAATCACATCATGATTCATTTTCAATTCTCTTTATATACAAAAGATCAGTTTAGTATATATTAGGTAACAATTTCAACAGTTTGCCCCCATATAGCAACACAAAGTGAAAAAAAAAATACTGTTGGAGTACTAGTTATAGCATTAAATAAGAGTGTACAGCACATTAAAGGCAGAGATCCTACATAATATTTTTTTAAAAAATTAATTAATTTTCTATGCCATTTCCAATTTAACACCGGGTTTTTTTTTTTTTTCATTTCCAATTATCTTTATATACAGAAGATCGATTCAGTATGTAATTAGTAAAGATCTCATCAGTTTGTACCCACGCAGAAACACAAAGTGTAAAAATACTGTTTCAGTACTAGTTATAGCATCACTGCACATTAGACAACACATTAAGGACAGATCCCACAAGGGATGTAAGTACATAGTGACTCCTGTTGCTGACTTAACAATTTGACACTCCTGTTCTTGGCGTCAGTAATCTCCCTAGGCTCTAGTCATGAGTTGCCAAGGCTATGGAAGCCTTTAGGGTTCGCTGACCTTGATCTTATTCTGACAGGGACACAGTCAAAGTGGAAGTTCTCTCCTCCCTTCAGAGAAAGGTACTTCCTTCTTTGATGGCCCCGTTCTTTCGACTGGGATCTCACTCACAGAGATCTTTCATTTAGGTCTTCTTCTTTTTTTCTTTTCCATGGTATCTTGGCTTTCCATGCCTACAATACTCTCATGGGCTCTTCAGCCAGATCCAAATGCCTTAAGGGCTGATTCTGAGGCCAGAGTGTTGTTTAGGACATCTGCCATTCTATGAGTCTGCTGTGTATCCCACTTCCCATGCTGGATCTTTCTCTCCCTTTTTGATTCTATCAGTTAGTATTAGCAGACACTTGTCTTGTTTGTGTGATCCCTTTGTTTCTTAGACCTATCCAAGCCATTGAATGTGAACTGAAATTGATCACTTGGACTAGTGAGATGGCATTGGTACATGCCACCTTGATGGGATTGTATTGGAATCCCCTGGCACATTTCTAACTCCATCATTTGGGGCAAGACTGATTGAGCATGTCCCAAATTGTGCATCTCCTCCCTCTCTTTTTCCACTCTGAAATTTAACAGGGATCACTTTTCAGTTAAAATTTAAACACCTAAGAATAATTGTGTGTTAATTACAGAGTTCAACCACTAGTACTAGAACAACAACAACAACAACAGATACTAAAAAGGATAAAGTATTACATTGTACATCTAGAGTCAGGACAAAAGCTGATGAGGTCATTGTTTCATATAGTGTCCATTTCACTTCAACAGGTTTCCCCTTTGGTGCTCAGTTGTCGCCGATCAGGGAAAACAAATGATATTTGTCTCTTTGGGACTGGCTTAATTCACTCAGCATGATGTTTTCCAGATCCCTCCATCTTGTTGCAAATGACTGGGTTTCATTGTTCCTTACTGCTGTATAGTATTCTATGGAGTACATGTCCCATAATTTCTTTATCCAGTCTACTGTTGATGGGCATTTGGGTTGGTTCCAGGTCTTAGCTATTGTGAATTGAGCTGCAATAAACATTAATGTGCAGATGGCTTTTTTATTAGCCAAATTAATTTCCTTTGGGTAAATTCCAAGGAGTGGGATGGCTGGGTTGTATGGTAGGGTTATGTTCAGGTTTCTGAGGAATCTCCAGACTGACTTCCATTGTGGCCTAACCAGTTTGCATTCCCACCAACGGTGGGTTAGTGTCCCTTTTTCCCCACATCCTCGCCAGCATCTATTGTTGGTAGATTTCTGGATGTGAGCCATTCTCACAGGGGTGAGGTGAAACCTCATTGTGGTTTTGATTTGCATTTCTCTGATGGCTAGTGATCTTGAACATTTTTTCATGTGTCTGTTGGCCATTTGGATTTCCTCTTTTGAAAAATGTCTATTGAGGTCCTTGGCCCATCTCTTCAGTGGGTTGTTTGTTCTGTTGTTGTGGATTTTCTTGATTTCTTTGAAGATTCTGGTTATCAACCCTTTATCTGTAGTATAGTTTGCAAATATTTTTTCCCATTCTGTCGGTTGCCTCTTCACTTTCCTGACTGTTTCTTTTGAAGTACAGAAACTTCTCAATTTGATGCAATCCCAAATGTTAATTTTGGTTTTGACTGCCTGTGCTCCTGGGGTCTTTTCCAAGAAGTCTTTGCCTGTACCTATATCTTGCAGGGTTTCTCCAATGCTCTCTAATAATTTGATGGTTTCGGGTCGTAGATTTAAGTCTTTAATCCATGTTGAGTGAATTTTTGTGTAAGGTGAAAGGTATGGGTCTTGCTTCAAGCTTCTGCACATGGAAATCCAATTTTCCCAGCACCATTTATTGAATAGGCTGTCCTTATTCCAGGGATTAGTTTTGCATCTTTGATCACATACAAGTTGGCTGTAGATGTTTGGATTAATTTCTGGTGTTTCTATTCTGTTCCATTGGTCTATCCATCTGTTTCTGTACCAGTACCATGCTGTTTTGATAACAACTGCCCTGTAGTATGCCCTGAAATCTGGTATTGTGATGCCTCCGGCTTTGTTTTTGTTGTACAAGATTGCTTTGGCTATTCGAGGTGTTCTGTGTCTCCATATGAATTTCAGCATCATTTTTTCCAGATCTGAGAAGAATGTCTTCTTTATCTTGATTGATATTTCATTGAATGTATAAATTGCTTTTGGGAGAATAGACATTTTGATGATATTGATTCTTCCAGTCCATGAGCATGGAAGATTTCTCCATTTTTTGGTATCCTCTTTTATTTCTTTCTTTAAGGTTTTGTAATTTTCATCGTAGAGATCTTTAATGTCCTTGGTTAAGTTTATTCCAAGGTATTTGATTGTTTTTGTAGCTATTGTGAATGGGATTGATCTTAGAAGTTCTTCCTCAGCCGTGGCATTGCCTGTGTATACAAAGGCTGTTGATTTTTGTGGATTGATTTTATATCCTGCTACTTTGCCAAACTCTTCAATGAGTTCCAGTAGTCTCTTAGTAGAGTTCTTGGGTCCCCTAAATAAAGAATCATATCATCTGCAAAGAGGGATAGTTTGAGTTCTTCCTTCCCGATTTGTATCCCTTTAATTTCTTTTTCTTGCCTAATAGCTCTGGCTAAAACTTCCAGAACTATATTGAATAGCAGTGGTGAGAGTGGGCATCCCTGTCTGGTACCAGATCTCAGCAGAAATGCTTCCAACTTTTCCCCATTCAATAGGATGTTGGCCGTGGGTTTTTCATATATTGCTTTGATTGTATTGAGGAATGTTCCTTCCATACCCAGTTTGCTTAGAGTTTTCATCATGAAAGGGTGTTGTATTTTATCAAATGCTTTCTCTGCGTCTATTGAGAGAATCATATGGTTTTTCTTCTGCAGTCTGTTAATGTAGTGTATTACGTTGATTGTTTTGCGGACGTTGAACCATCCTTGCATACCAGGGATAAATCCCATTTGGTCTGGGTGGATGATCTTTCTGATGTGTTGTTGCATTCTATTGGCCAGAATTTTATTGAGGATTTTTGCATCTATGTTCATCAGGGATATTGGTCTGTAATTCTCTTTCAATGCTGCATCTTTTTCCGGCTTAGGAATTAAGGTGATGGTGGCTTCATAGAAAGAATTTGGGAGGATTCCCTCTTTTTCGATTGTTCTGAATAGTTTGAGAAGAATTGGAGTTAGTTCTTCTCTAAATGTCTGGTAGAACTCAGCAGTGAATCCATCTGGTCCTGGGCTTTTCTTTGTTGGGAGGGCCTTTATGACTGTTTCAATTTCTGTGTCAGTTATGGGTCTGTTTAGGTTTTCTGTGTCTTCCTGGCTCAATTTAGGTAGGTTGTATGTGTCCAAGAATCTGTCCATTTCTGATAGATTTCCCTGTTTGCTGGCATACAAGTCCTTGTAGTAATTTCTGATGATTCTTTTTATTTCTGTGGTGTCTGTTGTTACGTTTCCCTTTTCATCTCTGAACCTATTGATTTGGGTCTTTTCTTTTTTTTAGTTAGTTGGGCCAATGGGGTGTCAATTTTGTTTATTTTTTCAAAAAAGCAGCTCCTCGTTTGGCTGATTTTTTGTAATTTTTTTTTGGATTCAATCCTGTTGATTTCTTCTTTGATTTTAATTATTTCCCTTCTTCTACTGGGTTTGGGTTTGGTTTGCTGCAGGTTTTCTAGATCCTTGAGATGACTTGAAAGCTCATCTATTTGGTGCCTCTCCAATTTCTTGATGTAGGCACCTATTGATATAAATTTTCCTCTTAACACTGCTTTTGTTGTATCCCATAGGTTTTGGTATGTTGTGCTGTTATCCTCATTTACTTCCAGAAAATTTTTGATTTGTCTTTTAATTTCTTCTATGACCCATTGTTCATTCAGGAGCATGTTGTTCAATCTCCATGTGTTTGCACGTGCTCTGGGGATTCCCGAGTTGCTAATTTCCAATTTCATTCCTTTGTGGTCTGAGAAGCTGCATGGTATGATTCTAATTCTCTTGAATTTGCTGAGGCTTGCTTTATGGCCTAGTATGTGGTCAATCCTAGAGAAGGTTCCATGTACTGCTGAGAAGAATGTAAAGTCCTTAGATGTAGGATGAAATGTTCTGTAGATATCTGTTAGATCCATTTGGGCTATAGTGTCATTTAAATCTGCTGTCTCCTTGTTGATCTTCTGTCCTGTTGATCTGTCTATCTCTGAGAGTGGAGTATTGAAGTCCCCCAGTACTATTGTATTGGGGTCTAAGTCTCCCTTTAAGTCCCTTAACAAGTCTTTTAAATAAGCTGGTGCCCTGTGATTAGGTGCATATACATTGATAATCGTTATATCTTCCTGTTGAATGGATCCCTTAATCATTAAATAGTGCCCCTCTTTGTCTCTCCTGACAGTTTTTGTGGTAAAGTTTATGTTGTCCGATATTAAGATGGCTATGCCGCTCTTTTTTCATTTCTGTTGGCATGGTATATCTTTTTCCAGCCTTTCACTTTCAGTCTGTATGGATCATTGTTGGAAAGATGAGTTTCTTGTAAGCAGCAAAAAGATGGGTTTTGTTCCTTAACCCAATCGGCCAATCGGTGTCTTTTAACTGGACAGTTCAAGCCATTAACATTCAATGTGACTATTGAGAAGGAGTAACTTTGCCCTGCCATTTGCCAAAGATATTTTCTAATATCTGGTTTGAGATTCCTGTGATCTTTTGCTGTGGGGTTTCCTTCCTTTACCTTCTTTCATATTGGTGACCGTGTTTCTGTGTTTCTGTATGTAAGACATCTTTAAGCATCTTTTGCAGGGCTGGACGAGTGGCGACAAATTCTTTCAGTTTCTGTTTGCTGTGAAAGGTCTTTATTTCACCTTCATTCACAAATGAGAGCTTTGCAGGATATAATATTCTGGGCTGGCAGTTTTTCTCTCTTAGTACCTGGGCTATATCTCGCCATTCTCTCCTGGCTTGTAGGGTTTCTGATGAGAAGTCAGCTGTAAGTCTAATTGGAGATCCTCTGAGAGTAATCTGGCGTTTCTCTCTTGCACATTTTAGGATCTTTTCTTTGTGTTTCACTGTGGTGAGTTTGATTACAACGTGTCGTGGTGAGGATCTCTTTTGATCATGTTTATTAGGGATTCTATGAGCTTCCTGTACTAGGATGTCTCTGTCCTTCTCCAAACCTGGGAAATTTTCTGCTAGTATCTCACTAAAAAGGCCTTCTAATCCTTTCTCCCTTTCCATGCCTTCAGGAACTCCTAGAACCCGAATGTTGGGTTTTTTAATAGTATCCTGTAGATTCCTGACAGTATTTTTTAGATTTCTGATTTGTTCTTCTTTTCTTTGATTTGACTGTTTCCTTTCCTGTTCTCTGTCTTCTAATTCCGATATTCTCTCTTCTGCTTCACCCATTCTGTTTTTAAGGCTCTCTAATGTGTTTGCCATTTGATCTATTGAGTTCTTCATTTCATTGTGGTTTTTTGTCACTATCTCAGTTTCCTGTTCTACTAGTTGTTTCATTTCATTTTGATTCCTCCTTAATATTTCATTTTCATGAGAGAGATTTTCTATCTTGTCCATTAAGGATTTCTGTAGTTCAAGAATTTGTTTTTGAGAACTTCTTAATGTTCTTATCAATTTTTTGAGATCTGCTTCTTGCATTTCTTCGATCTCTTCATCTTCATAATCTTGCATTGGCGTGTCTTGTTCACTTGGGGGCGTCATAGTGTCTTCTTTGCTCTTGTTACCTCGGCTTCTATGTTTGTTGTTTGGCATGTTGGAGATAATTTATGGTGTGTGTGTTTTTTTTTTTTTTTTTTGCTGTGGTGTTTTTTTTCTCGTTATACTATGCCTCTAAGTGAGCTGTCTGTTTTGTTGGATCCTTAGGGGCTGTGATGGGTGTGGCCAGAGAGCCATGCTTGATTCTTCAGGTTTAAGGCTGTGCAAAGAGCGACTCTCCCAGATTGCTCACTCCCTTGCTCCTTGCTGGATCGCTCTCTCTCTCTCTCTCTCTTTTTTTTTTTTTTTTTTTGACTCAGTTGGGAGTGGAGTTGAGGGTAGTTGAAATCTGGCCTCTGTGAGTATTCGTTTGATCTACCCCTGGGACCACACAAAGAGTTTATGCAGCCCTCAATGTGTTCTCGAGTTTCGCTAAAGTTACTGAGTTTGGCTGCGCTTTACATATGTAAAATCGCGGTGCTCTTTGTTTTGCTTGGTGAGTAAAGGGAGAGGCCTCTGTCCCCCCCCCCCCCCACAATGTCTCGGGTTTCAGAGGTCTTTGTCTTACCCTCCTCCGTTGGTTCCCGCGCTGGTGAGATTCTGTGGCTCTGGCTCGTCTCCCGCCGCTCGGCTCGTCTCCCGTGGTTGGTTTTCCACGCGGTGGGCTCCCTGTAAGTCCTCTGTGTCACATCCACTAGATCCGGAAGCGTTTCCTCTGCAGTTTTTTTCTTGAGTCTTTTCCTGAGGCTACAGTAATTCCACTTTTATGAAACTTTATTTTCCCAAACTAAGGTGCACGTCCTCACTATCTGCCATCTTGGCTCTGCCCCCTGTTCTTAGTTTTTTAAAGATGTGTTTATTTATTTGAAAAGCAGAATGATAGGGAGGGAGAGACAGAGAGCAAGAGAGTGATCATTCATCTACTTGTTACTTCTCAAATGAGTGCAATTGCCAGGGCTGGTGCAGGCTGAAGTCAGGAGCCAAGAACTCCATCCAAATCTCCCTAGGTGCCTGACACTCTTGAGTGCCAGTGGCCCAAGCACGTGGGGATACCTTTTGCTGCTTCCCTATGCAAATTAGCAAGATCAGGAGCAGAGCTGTCAGGGCTCTAACCATCACTCCTATATGACATGTCAGTGTATCAAGTGGCAGCTTAAACCCAATGCTCCACAATGTCTACCCCATTCTTACTCTTGAATAAGAGTTTATGATTTCTAGAACTTTGTTTTGCATAATTGAAATGAAAAAGAAGATTCTCTCATGAAGATTTGCATTTATTTCTAGAAGTCCTGAGGGCACAACTGACCCTCAAACACGACCAGTAAATATGAATGTAAATGGATTTCTGGAAGCAAAATTGAAAGTGTGAATTGATGTTATACTCCTATGATGGTTAGTGTGTCATAATACATTCTCAGAGGAGATTTTTCTTTTCTTCTAGCCATCTCCTAATTCAGGGCAAGGAAGTTGTCTTGTTTTGTCCTTCCATGGGGAAAATTCACTCTCTCATTTCCCATTGTGCCAGTGTCAGTCCCTGTGCTCCACTGTGTTAGTGTTTAAGGGAAGTCACTAGTCTTTTCTTTGGAATATCCGTGTTACGAGATTTTGACATTTATCCTCAGGACATCACTGGGTTCAGTGCTGATTTACCTCCCTAGACCCCTCTTTCTATTCAGTTTTCTTTTCTTTCTATAATTTTACTAGCTCAATTACACTTGCAGATATATTTTTAAAAATATTCATTTTGTGTAGTTGCATTACGGATGACTACCTTTGAAAAGTACCATAGACTTCATGTCAGGCCCTCTATTTTCTAAAGAAAATTCTTTGGCCCTTAGTTCTCGTAAGAGTTGGCATGAGTTGGTTCTTATATAAGAAAACAGCCTTTTTTCCCCCATCTCATTATCTATACCTTGACCTAATGTTTTTATATAAATGTTTATGCTTACATTTCCCAGACTCATTATCTCTACAAGGCTATACACTGTATATATAATTGAATCACTTATTAATGCAATTAAAATAAGCCTTTATAGCAAAGACTTTAGAAGTTCCAACTCATGTAGTAGATACTCTCTTAAATAGCAGAGAAGGAGAAATTGTTAACTTCTAGATTATCTGTTATATGAGACATTCAAAGTAACTGTAACTTTGGTTGTACTGTATAGTTTTTCATGTTCCCAAATTTGAGAGGGTGGTATTGTACAACTCATGCAGATTCTCAGCAAAGTACTATGGTTTTAATAAGGGCAATTTCATCATTAAATATAAAATTGGCATGAAATTTCAGAGCAGTCTTTGTTAACTTATTTCTGTGATAAAAACAGACATGCACTCTGGGACTGTCCATCTGGCACCTTAAGTTATAAATTAAAATTTGATTGTTAATTATCTCAATACTTAGCACTAACAATCATTTCACTATAAAGAGAATGTAACTGTCTTCAAATTTAAAGTCCTCAACTTCTGAATAAATACTACTCCATAATGCTAATTTATTTCATATATCTAGGTTTGAGAAGAGATTATCAAAATATTTATCTGCTATGTTTTATGTATCTTCATAAAAACTAGTACTTGTCTTAGTCTGTGAATGCCATGGACTGGGTAGATAATAAACAAAAATATATTTCCTACATTCTAAAATCTAGGAAGTCCAATATCAAGGTGACAGCAGATTAGGTTTCTGGTAAGGGCCTCTAACCTGGTTAACAGCTGATGCCTTCTTTCTGTGTCATCACATGATGGAAAAGGATATGACAACTCTATGGGGTTCCTTCGATGAAGACACTAATCTCACTTATGAGGGTTCTACTCTTAAGACGTAATCACTTTCCACTGTCCTATTTCTTAATATCTAGATTAGTGATTAAGTTTCAACATATCTAGTTTGGGGAACACAAACATTCAAACCTTAGCAGTACTTAAATGCCCCCAGACACTGAAGAGAAAAACACAGAGAAAAAAAGAAAGTAAAAATTTATAGCTGTTTTTCTTCCAGGATCTTCACAGATCATCAGAATGGTTGGTGGTAAAGCTAATGGGTCACTAAAGACATCATTTACCCAATTCATTATAACCAGCTTTGATGTGGTCTTCCACTGGATCATGCCCTTTTTAGTACTTTATGACCACTTTTATCTTTATGGGCGGACTTTTGTTTGTTTGTTTTTGACAGGCAGAGTGGACAGTGAGAGAGAGACAGAGAGAAAGGTCTTCCTTTGCTGTTGGTTCACCCTCCAATGGCTGCCGTGGCTGGCGCGCTGTGGCTGGCGCACCGCGCTGATCCGAAGGCAGGAGCCAGTTACTTATTCTGGTCTCCCATGGGGTGCAGGGCCCAAGCACCTGGGCCATCCTCCACCGCACTCCCGGGCCATAGCAGAGAGCTGGCCTGAAAGAGGGACAACCGGGACAGAATCCGGTGCCCCGACTGGGACTAGAACCCAGTGTGCCGGTGCCGCAAGGCGGAGGATTAGCCTGTTGAGCCGCGGCACTGGCCTGGACTTTGGTTTTGACGGAATTGAATTGTTCCTTTGGCTACCATTTCATTTTTACAGACAATATTCTTTTCTGTGCAAAAATATTTTTAAGATTAGTGTGTTTTTTTGGCATTGCATGCCTACATTGACTGTATTAAATATTGAACATTTAAAATATAGAAATAGAATATGATGTATTTATCAACATCATATTAAGCCAGGAGCATTTTTTTCTTTCATTAATCTCTGAGGGATTTTGCGTTTGGATTATTAAACAGCCTTTGATTTTTGGCTCTGAGGTCACAGAGCAAAGTCATCTTCTAGTTAAATCCATTCCAGTGACTGCCACCAGCTGGCAGATATTAGTTCTCTTGTTAACTGGGAAAGCTGGAGCTATATTATTTAATCATATGCTGACATCAATGAGCTACTAGAATTAAAATCCTGGGATGTTACACAGTTTTATGCATGTGTGTGTATGTGTTTGTGTGTGTGTAGCTGAATAAAACCAGCTATTTAGCACACTTGACCATCCACACCATTTATATTTCCATATCAAAGCATGTTTTTAAGGTTTAAGGGAAGACTTTTATTTCAACCATTCCAAGTCTTGGTTAGTTGATTGAGTTACATCAGCACCAAACAGGGGCCTATTTAGATTGACCGGTGGGTACAGCAGAACCATGTAGAATGAATAAAGGTCTCAAGTGACAAGGAGTCCAAAAGTATTGCTGAAGGAAAGATAAAATGTGACAAAATTTGCAGTCACTTGGTTCTCCTATCCTTTGTAACAGCCAGTTTTTTCAGACATGAAAATTGTTTCCAAGAAGTAATTTTATTGCTTTTCCTTACAATTAGGGAAAAGGAGGCAGTGGTGTTCAAACGATACTTGACAGCCCGGGTAACAAGCACCAACCATCTGTGCTGGAGCAGCACTGTTTGTATTTTTAATGTTTACACATACCGCAAAGATAATTAAAAATAACTATAATTAAAAATGATTACAACAAATTACTTTTCCCTCAACAGAAATATATGTCTGTAACTTGTAAGTTCCTTACTAAAGTAACCTTTATGGATTCTAACAAGAAAACACTGTAATTTTTGCCTTGGTTCAGAAAGTTGATATGTTTGGGAGAGGGGAGCTTTCCCAACTTTGAAACCATTTGGTTTATTGTACTTCACAAACATTGGAGAGCAGAATTATTTCTAGATGCAGGGTTTTGTTCTTTGTTTTTTTTTTCCCCCATGGAAGAAAAGATTGTGTGGTTTCTTTCTTCAAAAATGAATAAAATGAGGAAGTGGAAAAGGCTAATAACTTAGCTCTCTGTGTATTCCTCCATTAAAATGATGACTGTTCTTCAAAATAAAATAGGAAATGTGGAGAGATTCACTTCAGGAACAGTACCCTTCCCTGCCTCTTCAAGAATCTTGGAATGTTTTCTTCAGACTATTCCTAAAGAAGATGCTAATTTGTAACAGAGATTGAATAGGGAAGGCCAGGGAAGAGTGAAGTTGATGGCATCTTTGTGGCACAGTTTGAGATTAGGCAAGAGGTGCCTAATGTTAAGGGCATGGTCTTTGGAACTGTATTTAGCTGGATTCTAATTCTGTACCCAGAATTTTCGTAGTGTGGGCCAATATCACTAATACCTCATTTTCCACATACAGATCATTAAACCCAATACAAATTACAGTGATGAGTATTAAGTGATACACATAAATGCTTGGAACAATGCAAACACATATCACAACTAATGATAATAGACATGATTTAATTTACCTATATTTAGACTCTAGTCTTTACAACCTAAGATCCTTGGCAATCACTGATTTAGCAGCATCCCAGTTATGGGTGTTAAAGAGACTCCATAGCTGTAGTTTAGTTCAAATTTAGGGAATTATATATCCACTCCTTTTGGATTTTGTTCTGAGAGTTTCACAGGAGGATCATAATGAGGCTGGGAGACAAATTAACACCTTCCTAGACAGTCATACATGAAGGCTTCAAAAATTCATGGAAAATGAATTCATATTTTCCAGGAACTTTTTGAAAGATTTTTTTGTTTATTCAAAAGGCACAGTGAGTGAGAGAGGGAGACACACAGTGGGGGAGAAAGAGAGAGAGAGTGCTTCAATCTGCTGATTCACTCTGAATATCCTCAGCAGCCCAGGCTGGATTTGGGCCAAAACCAGGAGCTGAAAATTCATTCAGAGCTTCCACATGGGTGGCAGGAATTCAATTACTTGAGCCATCACCATTACCCCTCAGGATATATATTGATAGGAAGCTGGAGGCAGGAGCTGGAGCCAGGAGTCAACCCAGGTACTTTGATACAGAATAAAGGTGTCTTACTTGCTAGGCTAAATGTCCACTCCCACCATGGCTGTTTCTAGAGAAACTACATTAGTACTAATGCAGAATTATTTTCTTCAGACTTCTGTCAGAGTAGTGCTTGAAGCCTCATTTTTTAAATCAAAATTTTTTTGATTTTTTTTTATTTGAAATGCAGAGTAACACACACACAACACAGAGGGAGAGATAGAGAGAGAGAAATCATCCATCTGCTGTTTCATTCTCCAAATGGCTACAATGGCCAGGGCTTGGTCAGGTTGAAATCAGAAATCAGAAGCTTCTTCCAGATCTCCCAAGTGGGTGCAGGGGCCTAAGGATTTGGGCCATCTTCAGCTGCTTTCCCAGGTGCATTAGCAGGGAGCAGGATTGGAAGTGAAGCACCTTGGACGTGAGCCAGTGCCCTATGGGATACTTAGTTAGATGTGGAAACAAACTATATATGCTACTTTAGTATAATTTATAAAAATATATATGATATAAATATAGAATAAGTGTATTTTCATCAGTTGACAATGTTAGTGCTTACCATCCTCCTCATTTTCTTGAGTTTCCTGTGGACATACATACTTCACATGTCTCATGCCAGGTAGCTAATTGAAAAAGAGTTTTTATTTTTTAAGATTATCTATTTAAAAGGCAGAGTTATAGGGAGGTAAGGAGAGACAAAGAGATTTACCATCCTCTGGTTACTTCCTAAAAGGCTGCAATGGCCAGGGTCCTGGGCCAGGCCAAAGCCAGGGATCTGGAACTCCATACAGATTTCCCACTTGGATGACAGGGCTCAAAGTAATTAGGCCATCTTTCACTGCTTTCCCAAGTGCTTTTGCAGGGGGCTTGCTCAGAAGTGTAGGAGTCAGGACTAGAACCGGTGCTCATATGGGATGTTGGTGTCACAGGAGGTGGTTTAACCTGCTACAGCACCATGATGGTTCCTGGTTTTGCAGTTTGAGCTCTGTCCTCTTCTAGCAAGGGATTAAATCAGAGAGGGGCAGAGGGATGAGCCTATCATGACTCATTCACAGGTCCCCAGGGATGAGGATACTTTTTCTTGTGTTGTAAATAGGAGGATATGAAGACACAGATTATCACAGAAATATGGAGGACAATTGTGGAAACTTATTTTGTTTTATGAGAAAAGAAGAACATTGTATGGTATGTTAAACACCTTATGTCTACAACCTTTAATTACGGTAATTAAGTACTGTTCAGTAAAATACTAACAACTAAATAAGATTAAATGATGTATCTATTTTCAGCAGATTAATTTATTCAATCCTGAGATTACTTGGGCTGAGGGATTGTGAGGTTTAGTGTGTTACAGAATCAAAAAGTATGCCATCGGATTTGGCTAAAAAGCCCATGAGAGTTTCTCAGGCATGGAAAGCCAAGACATTGTGGCAAGAAAAATGACCTAAATGAAAGATCTCTGTGAGTGAGATCCCAGTGGAAAGAATGGGCCATCAAAGGAACTACCTTTCTCTGAAGGGAGGAGAGAACTTCCACTTTGACTATGGCCTTGTCTAAATAAGATATGAGTTGGTGAACTCAAGAGGCTTCCATAGCCTTGGCAACTCATGACAAGAGCCTCAGGTGATTACTGACGTCATAAACAAGAGTGTCAATTGTTAAATCAACAACGGGAGTCACTGTACACCTACTCCCCATGTAGGACCTCTGTCCTTATGTGTTGTACTATGTGAATTAACGGTAAAACCACTACTCAAACAGTACTCTATGCTTTGTGTGTCTGTGTGGGTGTAGTCTGTTGAAATCTTTACTTAGTATATACTAAGTTGATCTTCTGTATATAAAGATAATTGAAAACGAATCTTGATGTGAATGGGATGGGAGAGGGAGTGGGAGATGGGATGGTTACAGGTGGGAGGGAGGTTATGGGGGAAAAGCTATAATCCAAAAGTTTTACTTTGGAAATTTATATTTATTAGATAAAAGTTGAAAAAAAGTATGCAAAATTAACTGAGCAGTGTTGTCATGTTATGTTATAGAAACAGATCTATAGCAAATGTTTAGAACTTTGTAATGTTATCATGATAGTATTCAGAGTGGACAAGCACTATGTAAAAAATAAATATTTAAATGTTTCCTAGAAATTCTCACACATAATACAAACTTTTCCATATTTATTTAAAACTTCTCCTAGAAAGCAGTGCAAACCTCTGGTTGATCATTGTAATAGGACATTGACTCAGTATTGAAAGTCATATAAAACCAAAATTCAAATTAAAAAATAAAATCCCAATTTGTTTATGTTAAGAGTGTAAATGGAATGTGTTAACAAATTGTGTTTTAAAACCAATAACAAAGTCTAAAATAATGTGAGTTTCTTATGGGAAAATGGAAATATGAAAGAATGCAGAATCTGCTAAGTTAATAGAGGAAAAAAGATGGAAAGAATCAAGTGACAGGGAAAGGAACTAAATTTAAGAAGGAAAGGAAGAAACTAAACTGTATTTTTAATGTTAAAAAGGTTTTTTCACACAAGAAATCTATAGATATCATTGAGAGAATTCTATGTTGTCTTTATTCTAACGGGCAAATATTAATGATTTCTATTATTGTAGGATATTGTCACTTCATGTGAGTATAGGAAACCAAACTGTACAGAAAGATAGTAGTTATTGCTGTGTAGTGGAAACTACAACTTAAAGGGCATGTGAGAGTACTTCATCAAGTTCATGAAAATGGAATTAAAAGATATTAGTATGATGGTGTATGTTTTTGCAGCCATGCCTATGTAAGGTGTACAAAAAGTTCGTAGAGAATGAACATTACATTGATTTCAAGAATTTTTTGAATTATGAACAAAAGAGATAATGATTTGCAAATTTTACTCACCAAAATAAATGTAATTCTATTTCCCAAGAACTTTTTGAAGTATACTCATAAATTTTCTCAATTTATGTCTGATGACCAAAAAATCTATAGTTTTCCAGAATAATAATATTAAATATATTTTAATAAATATATTAGAGTAAATAATAATATTTGGTTATATTTCCAAATATGATTTTGCTTTCAAGAATCGTTTAATCCAAGCTGTTCAAGAACTTACCACAGTATTGACAAGGTGATGCAAGATCTGTATCTGGGCCACAGGAACATGTTTCTGTTAAGTATTTACTTCTACATAAAGCCTAACAATACTGTGCTAAGAAAACATACAGATTTCCTTTTAATTGTTACATGATTTGCTGTGGAGATTGGAGATGAAAGTGACTTAAGGAAAAGAGTGATGGAAGAAACTGTAATCCTGAAACTAGCAAATGACACCATATATTTATACTCTTTAGGACACAAATTTAATTTTTATATTAATTATAAATGTTTATAGAATAATGAAATTTATTTTTAAACAAACCATGGTATAATTCACATAATCATGGAATATTATACTTCATAGTATTCCCCTGAGAATGCACACATTTATTGTTAATATGCTGCTATTTTTCAAGCCACACTTAGAATGACTCAATCAAGATTTTCTTGCAAATTATTATTTTACCAGTCATATAAGAAATTCATCTTTTCATGTTATAATTAAATCACACATTTTAGCAGCCAAATGCCATATTATGCAGCTTTATCACTCTATCTTCAAGTCCAATCCTGGCTATGAAAGATTTCTCCCTGTTTTAAAAAAATAAAAAAAATAAAAAACACAGTCGAAGATTAAGATTTATCTCTAGTGAGAATATTTTTGATAAGTGAATAAATGCATAAAATATTAAGTAAGCTCTGAAGTATACATTTTCAGTTCAGAAGATAATTTAAGAGTTTCAAACTGATAAATTTTGGCATCAGTAGAATAAGTCTGAAGCCTTGTGACTTAGCCACCAAAGATGATACTACACTCATTTGCAAGAATAAGTGCTTCTATGCTTGTTCAAAAAATATCACATAGCTTTATAGGCACACTGAGTAAATAGAAAACAGTGCTACACACATAAAAATGAGTATAATGAACATGTCCTTTTACCAAAAGGAAGCAATTATACTCAGTAGCAAGTAATTATTTTAGTGAAAAGTACATTTGCTTTCTAGTTTTATTCCGTACTTGAATTTGAGTTGGAAGATACCAGGGAGAATACTTAGTCCAATACCCTTACTACTTCATAAGAGAGAAAAATGTAGCACAAAGATATTGCAAGACAGATGACTTGTTCAAGATGACATTGTTAGGCATAAGCCATGGACTAGACTATCACTTGACGTTTGATACCAACCCTTCCCGTTATATCCCAGTGAGTTTTTGGTAGGGAGTACTTCATTTGGTTTCATTTGGGTTTCCCATAACCCAAGACAAGTTTTAAATGTTAAATTATAGCATATGCTAATGTGTCTTTTGTGGACTTTAAAAGAATAAGGAAACATTGTTAATTTTGTTCCACATGCCAAGAACACTGTACTTTTTAAAAGTCATATGTGGGTGATTCATAAATGTGGATCACTTAACAAAAAGTCTAGTTTCATCAGTTGCACTGCTGCTTTTATTTCACTCAGACTTAACAGTGAAGTCAGAGTGTTGATTTTTCAAATTTTGCATTCTTTTTTTGTAAAGTTTTATTTATTATTTATTTGGGAAGGGAGAGAGAGAGAGAAAGAAATATCTTCCATTAGCTGGTATAATCCCGAAGCTGCCCAGCCAATGTCAGGAACCTGGAACTCTATCCAGGTCTCCCACAACGGCAGCAGGGATTCAGGTACCATCCTTATCTTCCCAAGTGCAGCAACAGGATATTGGACCAGAAGTTGAATAGTTGGTACCTTAAACTTGCACACAGATATTGAATGTGGATATCCTAAGGGTCAGCTTAACTCACAACACCGCAATACTTCTCCCTTATTCAATGTTTTTTTACCCTGATATTAATACTTGCCAAGAGCTTTCGATTTGCTCAGTATTTTGCTGTTTTGAAGATTTTTCCAAAATACTCAAGAAGAAATTTTATTTTTTCTTTTATTTTCTGGTTGACCACCTTTTACAAAGACATACTTAAAACATTCAAAATAATGTACAATGTCTTAGCCCATTTGGGTGACTATAGTAAAATACCTTATAATGGATAATTTATAAACAATAGAAATTTATTTCTTATGGTTCTAGAGAGGGGGAAATCCAAGATCAAGGCACTAGTAGGTGGAGTGTGAGGAGAAGGCTTCACAGAGGGTACTTCCTCACATGATGGAAGAAGGAAACCAGATCCCTCAGTCTGCTGCCTTGACTTAATCACCTCTGTAATGATCTTACCACTTAATATTATTTCATCTCAAATTAGTATATATATTAGGAACACAAACATGCAGATCATAGCAAATAGGTATAGATTCTTTTGTTTTGTTTTGTTTTTGTTTTTTGACAGGCAAAGTGGACAGTGAGAGAGAAAGACAGAGAGAGAGGTCTTCCTTTGCCATTGGTTCACCCTCCAATGGCCGCCACTATCTTTGTGCAAAACATTATTATTATTATTTTTTTTTGACAGGCAGAGTGGACAGTAGAGGGAGACAGAGAGAAAGGTCTTCCTTTTTGCCATTGGTTCACCCTCCAATGGCTGCCGCAATAGGCGTGCTGCGGCCGGCGCACCGCGCTGTTCCGATGGCAGGAGCCAGGTGCTTCTCCTGGTCTCCCATGGGGTGCAGGGCCCAAGCACTTGGGCCATCCTCCACTGCACTCCCTGGCCACAGCAGAGAACTGGCCTGGAAGGGGGGCAACCGGGACAGGATTGGTGCCCCGACTGGGACTAGAACCCGGTGTGCCGGCGCCGCAAGGCGGAGGATTAGCCTGTTAAGCCATGGCGCCAGCCTGTGCAAAACATTATTAAAAGATGACCCTCCATTTTGCACCAAAGCATGTTTGATAATTGTGTCCAATTTGTATTCTTTTGAGTTATAGTTAGTTAATGGATTCCATAGGGCACAATTTTCCCTTGGGTATCCCACCCTCCAATTTAAATATCCAAAGCTTTCACTCTTACAAGGGCATCATGGTAGATATGTTGCATAATTGACAAGAGACAAGAGACAATATCACTTGGATACATGGATCTGGAGATCTAAGACCTGAAATACAGGTCTTGGAATTTAGGGAAAGTGTAAACATAGACTTTGTAGTATATGTGTATGATAGAACATATTCAATCAAAAAAGGGAATGAAGCACTGATGTGTGCCAAAATGTATATGAATCTCCAAAATACTATACAAAGGTGTGACTTTGAAAAAAGCATCAGGGCCGACGCCGTGGCTCACTAGGCTAATCCTCCGCCTTGCGGCACCGGCACACTGGGTTCTAGTCCTGGTTGGGGCACCAATCCTGTCCCGGTTGCCCCTCTTCCAGGCCAGCTCTCTGCTGTGGCCAGGGAGTGCAGTGGAGGATGGCCCAAGTGCTTGGGCCCTGCACCCCACTGGAGACCAGGAGAAGCACCTGGCTCCTGCTATCGGATCAGCGCGGTGTGCCGGCCGCAGCGCGCCAGCTACGGCAGCCATTGGAGGGTGAACCAACGGCAAAAAGGAAGACCTTTCTCTCTCTCTCTCTCTCTCTCACTGTCCACTCTGCCTGTCAAAAAAAAAAAAAAAAGCATCAGGAAAACATGGTTGTGTTGTTCTACAAAGCAAAGTAAGTAGGTGCTTCAAGAAGAAAAAGAGATGAATAAACAAATTATGATATATACATACAATGGAATATTATTGAGTCATAATGAGGAATGAAATATGGGTGCATGCTACAAAGTGAGTGAACCTCCGAAACCTAACAGGTCACACACTGATGACTCAATTTATATGAAATGTCCAGAATGGTTAAAACCATAGTGACAGAAATATTGATGTGGTTGTCAAGGCCTGGGCAAAGGAAGTGAAGGTGGATAGAAATCATTTAATGGGTAAGGGATTTTTGCTTTGAAGGCAATTTTGAAATTAGATAGAAGTGGTAGTTGCATAAAATATATATGCACTAAATGCCACTAAGTTGTTCATTTAAAATTCATTATGAATTTCATGTAGTAAATTACTAAGAAAGGTAAATGACAAGAACAAAAGTTGCTGTGATTTGGAGGAAATTAAAGACTGAAAAGTTTCCATTTTTTTAAAAGACAAGAGGTGTGTCAGTGCTATGGTGAGAAGAGGCCATATTTAGCTAGTTGCAGAATGAGTAGGCTGTTGAGAGATGGAGATGTTAAGCATTGGCTCTTTGGAGAAAATTGGTTGTCAAAGGGAGGAGAAAAGTAAATTTCTAGTTAATCGTCAATGTACTGTCCAGATTTTTTTTTTTTTTTTTTTTTTTTTTTACAGGCAGAGTGGACAGTGAGAGAGAGAGAGACAGAGAGAAAGGTCTTCCTTTTGCCGTTGGTTCACCCTCCAATGGCCGCTGTGGCTGGCGCACCGCGCTGATCCAAAGGCAGGAGCCAGGTGCTTCTCCTGGTCTCCCATGGGGTGCAGGGCCCAAGCACTTGGTCCATCCTCCACTGCACTCCCGGGCCACAGCAGAGAGCTGGCCTGGAAGAGGGGCAACCGGGACAGAATCCGGTGCCCCAACCAGGACTAGAACCCTGTGTGCCGGCGCCGCAAGGCGGAGGATTAGCCTGTTGAGCCACGGCGCTGGCCCAGATATTTCTTTTTCCCTTTTAAGATTGGAGGCGGCCATTTTTGACTGTTTACAGGAAGGACACAGTAGGCAGTTAGGGCCAAGAGTTGTCGAGCTAGCTTTTTTGCTAAAGAAAGAGGGGCAATGACTGGCTGAATGGAAATTAATCAGTAAATTAGGTGGTGATTGCTAGTGAGATTTTCATCCAGATTCTTGTAATTTTTAAATAGGGAGAGGAGAGAGAAATCACCAGCTGAGTGTGAGGAAAGAGAGGCTAAGGTAGCAATGTGAAGGGCTGGAAGAATCTTCAGAGTCTCTGTGGTAATTAGGAATACAAATTGTCTTAAGAAATGACAGGTTGAGTCCTTTGGGCTTAGGGATCAAGGAAATATGGTGGCACTAATATCTATTGGTTTGCATGTCTTCTTCTGAGGCTCTCATCATCCTAGATACAGGTGCACAGAATGTGGCTACTTCTATTATCCCTTTATGATAAGTTCCTTCTTTCTTTTGGAGGAAAATGGGAATTGTTGGAGGAAAATACCCATCTTGCTTTGAATACATTCTGATTTTCTTTTGGTAATGCAGGAATGACTGGCATTTGCACTGGCTTTTCATTTTAGACTTTCATGTATATTATCTCATTAATTGCCAGTATAAAAATGCCTTTATTATTAATATCTCTATTATATAGGGGAGGAAAAACAGACTTAGACCAACTGAAATGTTTTCAAGACTCCACTTGGGCTTTTGGATTCCCAGAGCTGTGTTTTCGTTATGTGTAAGATATATTAAAAAGTTTATTGGGTTAAATAGCTATATACTGGAACTTAGTAGAATATAAACTAGAGTTACAAAGAAGGTATATGGCAGACTAGGTCATGCACGGATAAGAGAATGGAGGTTCCTGTGAAATATGACAAATAACAAGGTTAGATGCAATACATAAAATATATATTATATCTTAAAAGAAATCAATTCTTGGTTCACAGCTCAAAATAGCATCTGTTTTTTCTGGTGTAACAGAGGATGCTCTGGTATTATATCAAGCAACAGTTAGTGAGCAAAAGTAACTGAATGCAATATATTTACCGACAATGGTGCCAAGGCTTTTTAAGACACACTATTGATTTACTTCTTTCAAAACCAAAATGACAGCAAAAGGAGGGGAATCACATGATTCAGGGAAGATAGCTGAGGATTTAAAAGTGGCAAACACAAATCCATTAGTTTTAAAATGGGTCAAAAGATAAATTGGGAAAAACAGTAAACTAGTGAATCAGTGCATTCAACGTTTATTGTAGGGAAAATATGGGATAGTGTGTAAAGAAAAATGTAGGGGAAAGAAGTAAGAAAGGAGTTGGAATAAGAACAATTTTATGAATCTATAGCCATGTAAGTATGTACAAATGTTTTGTTGCTACCTGCAAAAGTAAATTCTGTTTTTTGGTGCTTTATACTCAGCAGGCATATATAACTTATTTATTAGTTATTTTTAGAATATTTGTAAAACTGTTTCAATAATTTACTTACCACCAGAGAGTCATCTAAACAAAACAAGATCTTGTTTGGTCATCTCTCCCTGAGTAGTCCAGTGTGGCTCAGATAATATACTCCCTTAAAAGTCTTAGAGGAGGCAAAGCTATATTTGTTTTGGACTTGTTTTCTAGAGACTTTACTCTCAAGGTTGAATTAATAGAATGATAAACCTGGAAAATCTGGCAACTTAGAATAACTATCGTCAGAAGAGGTCTGTTATGCCTAATTCATAGCATACTTTGTTAAATTTCTGTTCACTATATCATCAGGAAGATTGGATCAAGTATAAAGAGTGTACCAGAATGATGGAGTCAGTCCTGAAGATTAAGGGATGGCATATATTGAGGCCAGATCTACATCCCATTCAATTCAACCTCCATTCAGGTGCTAAACAGAAGCTACATTGTATGTTGTTGTATTGTCATCATGATACCATTGCTCCTAAGTCATGGATAAACAGAAGCATGTTGCCAAAATGATGTATTTCTCATCTTAGATTGGTTAACTTTTCACTTTGTATACTGAACTATCTTTCACTTTTATTTTTCTTTGACAAAAGTGAACAAAAATTCTGTAGTTGGTAGGTTCTATTCATTAAATTTATTCCCTTTGCTATATTTAAATGTTACTCCCTTTCTTCTCAATGGTTCATTGACAGGATCTGTAATTAGAGTTTAATTAACTTTCAGCACTAAAATACAGTGTTTTTCAAAGTGTGCCAAGACCACCTGCTTGTTAAAATCTCCTATACTAGTCCCATCTTAGGTTTTCTAAATCAGAAACTCCAGAAATGTAGCACTAAAATTTGTATGCTTAACAAGATCCCTGGGTGACTTTTAAAAACGCTAAGTGTAATATCCATAAAGAAAAGTGCATCATTCACAAGTCTACAAAGTGCTGAATTTTTGCAATCTCCATATACCCATGTAACACACACCTTGATCAAGAAATAGAATAAAACTAGCACCTCTTGAGTAATCTTTCCCACTACAGTCCCTACCAAAGATAATCACTTGGCTGATTTCTAAAGGCATTGATATGCTCCATCTGCTTTTGTAATTTCCATGAGATGAATCAAACAGGATGTAATATTTTGTGAATGACTTCTTTTGTTTAATAGTTTGTTTGTAAGTTCTGATTCATTTTCTCACTTCAGTTGTAGACTATTCTTTCATATTGTTCAATAATATTAATTTGTGAGGATACCATGATTGTGTATCCATTCAATTTCTGATGAGACAGTGGCTAGTTTCTGGTTTGGGGTTCTTTTGGATAGTCTTGATATAAATATTCTAGTATACAATTTTTGGATTGCAGATGTTTTTCACTGTAGTTAGGAACATTAAGTCAACGCTTGGACCAGACAATGTTGAAGAGATAATGGAGACCTTATTTATGGTTGATGAAATACAGAGACAATCATTTAAACTTGACTCCAGTGACACAATGAGAAGGTGGGAAAGTTAGTAAGAATGGAGTGGAAGGATAGTAGGCAATGTGTGTTTCCAGTTGGCCATATCTAATGACCTACTATCATGACAGGGGGTAGCATTGGAGCTTGAAAGTAGGCACCCACTGAATTCTGGCCTCTACTTCCCATAGAGATGGGGAAATACTCCTTGCAGCCTATTGGATGTTGATTACATTTTCAAATAATGGCTCCCAGGTCTCATAGAATGATAGTTCTGTATTGTAAAACTAAGAAGAAGCAAAGACTTACAGCTCAAGAGGGCAGAGAAATAATTTACAATTGCAAGTTTTCTAAAGTAAATGTTCTAAGGAAAAGGTCAGGCACCTAAAGTAAGGCCTATGGTAAGGATGAATGCTGTTCAAACTTTAGTCAAGCTGAAGAAAATGTTGAGGTCTTCTTAAGTGGTAATACATCTGAGAGTGGAATTGGTAGGTTATAGATTATCTAAATATTCAGCTTCAGCAGATCTGCTATACTATTTTCCAGATTTACACTCCTTCCAACAGTGGAGAAAAGTTCTGGTTGCTCCATATCTTAACAAAAATTGTCATTTTCCTTTTGTTTCAATTTTAGCCATTTTAGAGGGTATTGGTATTTCATTGTGTCTGCGTATTCTATTTTCTAAATGGTTTTTAGCATATATGGGCTTTAGATTCTGTCTGATCATTTCTGAAGATTTTATTGTGCATTTTATCCATATATATACATATATAAATTATTTACCACATTAATATAGTGAATTATTTTAATAG
The DNA here is from genome assembly GCF_033115175.1 of Lepus europaeus. Classification (NCBI taxonomy): domain Eukaryota; kingdom Metazoa; phylum Chordata; class Mammalia; order Lagomorpha; family Leporidae; genus Lepus; species Lepus europaeus. The sequence continues at coordinate 109,705,520 of NC_084832.1, forward strand.
AACTTCTAATGCTAGACTATGTTGCATTCCTCATTTTTTTTTTTTTTTTGGACAGGCAGAGTTAGACAGTGAGAGAGAGAGATACAGAGAGAAAGGTCTTCCTTTTCCATTGGTTCACCCCCTAAATGGCCGCTAAGGCCGGTGTGTTGTGGCTGGCGCGCTACGCCGATCCGAAGCCAGGAGCCAGGTGCTTCCTCCTGGTCTCCCATGCGGGTATAGGGTTCAAACACTTGGGCCATCCTCCACTGCCTTCCCGGGCCACAGCAGAGAGCTGGACTGGAAGAGGAGCAACAGGGACAGAATCCGGTGCCCCAAATGGGACTAGAACCTGGAGTGCCTGCGCTGCAGGCGGAGGATTAGCTTAGTGAGCCGTGGCGCCGGCCACATTCCTCAATTGTTTATATTAAAATATTCTCATTTTAGTTTGGAATTATGTGTGAAGATACCTTATTGAGGATTTTTCATCTAAATTCATAAATGATATAATATAAATTTCTTTTTAGTGATGTCATATTTAATAGCAGCCTTAAAAGTTTATTTTCATTTATTTGAAAGACAGAGAGACATTGATCCATCTTCCATCTGCTGGTTCACTCCCAGATGTAATAGTTGGAGTTTGACAGGGCATGTGGAAGTCAGGAGGCTGGAACTCAAACAAGGTATCTCACATGGGTGGCAGGGACCCAAGCAGTTGGAACATTATCTGCTGCCTGCCACGGTACATATAAGTAGGATGCTGGAACTAGAAGAAGAGCAGACTCAAACCAGGCATTCAGGTATAGAATGTGTGTGTCCCAAGCAAAGTCCTAGTGAAAAGCTCAACCCATAGTGCTGTCTTTACTAGATCTATGTATAATGTCAAAACATTATATAGAAATAGTCACACATTCACATGCCATTCTTGGAATAGGAGATACAGTAATCTCTCTGTTGTTGCAATTTTTCTACATATACCCCTTCAGTGAATAGACTTCCATTAAGCTTTTAATTTCAGGGAGTAAGTTTATTTTGCTCTTGTGGTTCTGACTCCTTCTCAACTCCTTCCTCCTCCTTCTCTCCTGGTTTTTGCTGATTGCTTTCCTTATTTTGTGTTTTCATCTCTTCTTTCTTTATCTTTGAATGTGCAGTGCTTTCTGAAGACTTTCTGGTTTAGGGTGCATCTAATAAATATTTGTCAAATAAACAAAGAACTGAGGGAAGAAATTTTTTCTCAGTATATTGATTTCAAGGGGGTTTGTTTCTTTTAAGGTTTGTAATTTTCTACTGAACTTGACAGAGGCCCGTGTAAGTAAAATATAAGATATATGGGAGAAATTTTTATAATTTTTAATAATACTAAATGGTGTTACATTAATTTTCTACAATGTAACTCTATTCTTATATAGACAGTGTGTATTTCAATCTATAATTAAACATGCAATAGGCCTTGTTCTGTTTCTTATGATTTATAAGGCTTATAGGTCAGGTGTGGCACAACAGGGCAAGCCACCATTTGGGATGTCCACATTCTGTTTTGGAATGCCTGGAATTAAGTCCCAAGATTTGTCACTTCCGATCCAGATTGTAACTAATGTGTGCCCTTTGAGGCAACAAGTGATGTCAAGTACTTGGGTACCTACAATTTATGTGGGAGACCTGGAGGTAGTTTGTGGCTTATGGCTTTGGCCTGACCCAGCCCTGGCTATTACAGGCATTTGTGGAGTGAGCCAGCAGATGGAATACCTTTCATCTGTTGCTCTGCCTTTCACATAAATAACAATGAGTAAATAAACATTAAATATTTATATGTCTTATGATCTTTCTTTTCTTTTGTGTTAATATGTAGCAAGTTTTTTTTTTTTTTTAACTTTTCTAGGTCACTAGACAGCTTTTGTTGTTGTTCTAGTTGTCTAACTTTGTTCTAATGGCTAGGGCAACACTTCAAGAATCCAATCCAAAGTCACGTGACATTGCTTAAGCTTTGCAGCTTCAGGAGATGAGAGGTTAGAATTAGACATCAAGAATAACTGACATGCTCATGAACCACAACTATATCACTTTGAGGAGTTTGTTGCTGGCATCTGAGGATTCTCTCTATCTTTTTTATGCCTGACAACATACTTAGCAAATTCCTGATTTTTGTTTTTTGATATTTCTCTGTGTAATGGTATAGGTATTTCATTATCACCTTGGTCTTCTATAGTTCAGGAATTTTGTCAATGAAATTATCAATTTCATTTTAAATACAAGCACTATGGATGACAATTAACTTTAGCATTATCACTGTAAGAGCAAAGGGGTTAAAAAGTAACAGGCAGAGGAATGAGTGAGTAGTACAATTAAAAAATATTTAGAGAAAATTAGTAAAGTTTCATGGTAGCTATTCAGTTATTGGGAAGAGATTTATTTATTTTTATTCTGGGAGGGACTAGATACTATTTAGAGTACTGAGAGTCAAGAGATAGTGATAGTAAAAAGGGAATGCCTCTAAGGAGAGCGACAGAATCCTTGGTGGAATGAATGAATTGCTTGTGGAGGCAGTAGAGATTGTGAGTGCTTTTAAAGTTGTACAATAACTCTTAAGTCATATAATGGCTATGACTTTGTTATATGTCTGTGGGAGAACCTACTCTCAGTTACACAAAAAATATCCTCCCTGTACTTACTCAATATATACGTCTTGATTTTATTAGAATGACAAAGTACCCTACTCTAGGGGATCAGTCTAATGATTATTAAATTAAGTTATTTATGGTAATTATTCCTTTTCAAGGTACATGTTTTCCTAAGTTTTCTTATTACAATTTTGGTAAAAGAAGATAATCACTGGGTCTCTGGGGAGCTTCTGTGTAAGTTTTTCTCTTACTAGTAAAAAATAAAAGGAAAAAGCAACTTGGCTAAAAATCATTTGCCACCATCCTTGAGTCTTGACTTTGAATGTATTTTTTTATGTGTGATTCCTACAACTCATTCTAAGACTATGAGGCAAGAACATAAAGGAAAAAAAAAATAGCAAAAAGAAGTGGTACAGGCCAGGTTTCTAGTATAATGTTTGGTAATCCTGGTGCCACATTGAAAGTTTCTGTTAGCTGCTTTGTCATTTCAGTTGAAATCATTTAAATGTTCATCTCAAGAGTTTTATTTTTTTTTTTGGACAGACAGAGTTAGACACAGAGAAAGGTCTTCCTTCCTTGGTTCACCCCCCAAATGGCTGCTAAGGCCAGTGTGCTGTGCCGATCCGAAGCCAAGAGCCAGGTGCTTCCTCCTGGTCTCCCATGTGGGTGCAGGGCCCAAGCAGACAGCTGACTGGAAGAGGAGCAACCAGGACAGAATCCGGTGCCCGGCCGGGACTAGAACCCCAGGGTGCTGGTGCCACAGGTGGAGGATTAGCCTAGTGAGCTGCGGTGCTGGCCCTCAATAGTGGTTTGATATTGTTTGTGATATTATTAACTATATTTGAAGTTGTACTATATGCTAAGTAACATTTATTTTGTTGTTGTTTATTATTTTACTTGTACACATTTATGGGGTACACTGTGAAAGGCAACACAAGAATTGAATGTGTGAAAATCAAACCAGATTATTAGCATTTCTATCTCTTTAAACTATGTCAGCTTAATGGACTCTGAACTCTAAAATATCAAAATACTCCAGGTTTAATTATTGTATTTTCATTTTGATCAAATATTAGAGTAAATGTAGTAAGAAGTAATTCTCAGTGAGGACAGTACCACAGTAGATTCAATAATTATTAAGTTCAATACGTCAATCAAATATAGCCCATGTAATTTATTTTATGAAAGACATGCTCTAAAAATGCTTAACCTAAATCCTCAAGATGAATTGCTTCTTCCTGCTTAACTTACTTCTGTTGATGTTATTTTCACCCATTTAATCAAACATTTCTTCCTTTCTTATGATGCTGCTAAATGACTAGTGTAGATACTTTTCTATCAGTATGACAAATGAAATTTATTTGGATATTAGCAGGAATAATCTATACAACTTCCAAGTCATATCTTCAAACAGGAAATTTCATGCCTTTTACTATTTTTCATTTTCCCTTATCACATATTGGGACATGGGTGGCATCCTGGTGAGTTAGCTTTGACCACACTGACTCAAAAATAAGAGTTATGGATGTTGGATAATACATTGAAGCATAGTTATCCGTTTGTTCTACTCTTGGCCCCCATTTCCTCCAATGCCCAGCCATCAGAAAAGTCTTCTAAACCCATATATAATCTGGTGAAGAGATAGATGTGACTATGTAGAGAACTCCTGAAAAGCTAAGTATTTTCCCCAGTGATATTCTACTTACCTGGAAGTGGCTGGGCTATATGGAATCTGAAATGGTGATATTATTCACCCACTTCCTAACAGAAATGGTGGCTTGTGTTGGGTTTAAATTTAGTAGGGTGAGGATTTTCTACATATCTGAGAGTGACTGCAGACTGTAAACTATATTATCATATACCAGACCATTTAGTTCATGCTAAGACTGTCCCAAAAATGTGTTTAAACATAGGTCTAGAAAGGAAGGAAACAAACTCCATAGGGAATGCCAGTAAGAGAGACAGAGTATATGGAAATTCATTTTGGAAAATATTCATTATAAAATTGTGAATAAAAGATTTTGAAGGCAAACAATAAAGAGAAATCAATTAAATGTAGGAGAATGAGAAGCATCTTTTAAATCTAATTCTTTCAAATGTTTCCGACAATCTTGTTATTTGTTGGGACAATGATGGTTGAATCGTAGGTCCTTTCCTTTTTTATTAGGGCAATATTCAAAGGAAGAACATTGAAAGAGTCTCCACATTTGGAGATTACCTTAGAGCCACTTGAAATAAATAAGTTCTATTGTGATTCATTTTGACATTCAAGTTATCTTAATTGCTTCATACTTTTAATGGCAAATCATCATGTTTTAACTCAATACATAAGAATAGTGTCAAATGTATGATGAGACTCACTTAGAAGTGAGTCTCAGCACGTTGATTCTGTAAACAGATGCTTATTTTTTGGGGACTATTGGCAGCTCTGTTAAAATGGAGTTCTTCTGAAGGATGATCTTGACAGAGTTTTAGGAAATGTTAAAACACAGCGAGCAAGAACATTTCTCCCCTGCCTCTTTGGGCTTGGAACTTTGAGGTTTTCCTGGGCACAGCAGAAGATACAGTGTTTTCATGTCACATGCCAAATTCAAGCCAATGACAGTCATTAAAGCAGTGCAGTCTCTTAGCTATTGTATAATGTGTATAAAGTATCTAGAGGTGATTATACTCAATTTTCCCCCTGCTTATTTTAAATAGGAGTTGGATAAAACAGGAAAGGGAGTCTGAGTGTGGCATAAATGTAACGATGAGGGAAATAACATGCACAGATTGTGACAATCCACTTGGAAAAAAATCCAAACTAATTTTGTTCTATTTCTTCTAAGCCATCTGAGAGCCTTTCTACATTTACCCATACAAGACTAAATTACACTGTGATTGAGTTTATGGAAAGATAGCACCACATATGTAGATGAAAGCACAGACAGATATTTATGAAAAACTGGGTTTCCATAAAAAAAGGAAAAGTTGGTGGTTATTTTGAGGTATATTAGTTAATGTTTAAAAATGGAAACTTTAAGGAATATGTCATTTACTCAAACTGCCACTTCCCCTCAAAAAAAAGGGAAATACGCTTTCCATTTCTAGGCCCATGGTAAATGTTGGCTTCAGTGGGACAGCCTTTTGTCTCTCCAGATGTATGAATCACCTCTGCAATATGTTCCTTTTGTTTGCATACTGGGATTCGGTGCCTGTCTGGGAGTGGGGGAAATGTGTGGAGGAAAACCTGTTACTTTGTTACCCTTGGACCAGATTGTTTCAAGTCTGTGTGTGCATATTTTATTTGAGTTTTTCCTTAAATCTTGGCTTTATTTCTTTCTTTCTTGCATATTTCTGCCCATCCTAAAAGAATAAACCAAGTGTTGAACCAAAAATAAATTGCATGTTATTAATAAATCAAACTTTGTAAATCCCTGCTGTTTACTCTTAAAATGGTCTATGTAAGATAGAAAATATACTGGCCTTTTATGTTCTGCATGCAAGCAAATCTAATCTTCTCTTTATAAAAATGTAGCTCCCATAATACACTTCCATTTGCCAGTATGTGATTATAACTCTCCATTTTTATGGGCATGCAATCTGTATCTATATTTACATATAGACAGCTTATGTTAATTATAATTTGCACATGTATGGTGTATATACATTCACTAAGAAGAATGTGTTCTAAGTGTTTCAGTGAGCATTATTTTTGTTAGAATCTTTTGGGATTGGCCACAGTATCATCACTTAGGATATGTAAATTGAAAGTTGGAGAAGCTAAAGGGAATTGATCTTTGCAAACATCTATGTAACATCACTGATCATCCACATAAAGACAATGTGATACAAAGAAGAAGGTAGACAGGACTCTGTATTTGAGACCAGGCCTGTATGAGTTAGTCACAGTCTTTAGATTAAACCAACATGCCAACACATTGCAAATATGAAATGTTCTGTTTGGCTTAAATGAATTTTAAAGAAATCCTTTAAAGTATATTTTATAGGATCAGATATAATAGAAAAAAAAAGTCTCATTACTTTTTGTTGTTGCTATTTGTCTTGACAGTTTGGAATCAAGCTTTTTGCCTTTTTTAGATGTCAGGTCATCTTTGATACAATCTTTAAGTCACAAATTATATAATTTAAAAAAATCTTATATGTCAACTATAAAAAATTTGAAAAATATCAAAATGTACAAATAACCCTGCCATAAAGATATAACCAGTCTGGGGAGTGAGCAGGTAATAGAGCTGTTAAGATGGCTGTGTCCCCTAGGTTTAATATCTGCATCTGGCTCCTGATGCTAGCATCCTGCTAATTCAGATCCTGGCAGGAAGATCGTGGTTCAAATAATGGAGTCCCTGTGACTATGTGGGAGAACTGGATTGTGTTCCTGGCTCTGGCTCCTCACTAGCTCCAGCTGTTAAGGGCATTTGATAAGTGAACTAGCAAATGAGTCTTCACTGTCAGTCTGTCCCTGCTACCTCTCAAATAATAAAATCAATCACACTGACATTTGAGCCAGGTAAATACTTATACTTTTGAAATGGATGTCTGTATATGCATGCATTTTTCTTTTGAAAATTGTGTCCAGGAATATAAAAAGTTTGATTCTTAGTTTGTGACAACTTTTAAATAATATTAATGTAAAATAGATTTGCTTTGCAACAGAGTATCCTTTTGTTTTAGATCAACATATTGCACATATTTATGGATATAATGTGATGTTTTCATATATGTATGCACTATATAATGATCAAATCAAGGCAACCAGCATTTTCATCATACACATTTGTTGTGTCTTCGTGGCATTAACGTTAAAAATCCTGTCTTCTAATCATTTTCAAATAAGCAATGAAGGTAAAAATGAGTGCATTCATCAATTGCATATTTTTTCTAAGTTCTCATAAAGAAGTGGGAGTATAAAAGAAAAAGATGTGTTTGCTTAAAACAAGGTTATTTACATTTGAATGTATATAAATTTATATATGCATTTAATTTAAATATATAAAAACATACACTGTAAAAAGTAGTTCTCTCAATTTTATTACAAATTTTATCTTCAAAGGAAATGAATATTCAATTATTTCCCCTATATATATTTATAGGGATATTCAATATGCCTCTGTATGTGTATATGTGATTTTAAAAAATGTGAACCAATTCCATACTCCTCATTTCGTAATTTTTACTTGAAGATCTTCTCATCAATTTATATAAAGTTGCATTCTTTTCATTGGCTACCTATCTTCTCTATCTGGGAATATTTCACTACATAGCTGCAAATTAATTTAAATATACCAATACCCTATTAAAATATTTCCTTTGATTTGATGGATGCGTTTGTTTTGAATTCAGAAGTGAAATTTTAAAAAGATTTTCTTTATTTATTTGAAAAGCAGAATAACAAAAAGGGAGAAAGAGAGAGTGAGGGAAGGAGGGAGAGACAGAGATCTTCCATCTTTTAGTTCACTTCTGAAATGGCTACAGCAGCCAGGTCTGAGCCAGTCTGCAGCCTGGACTGAAAAATTCCATCTTGGTCTTCCATTTGAGTGGCAGGGTCCCAAGAACTTGAGCCATCATCTAGCAGGAAGCAGGATCAAAGGAAGAGCTTTCGGGAATTGAACAGGCACTCTCATAGGGGATGCTAGTGTCACAAGTAGCCGTTTAACCTTCTGCATCACAGTGTTGCTCCCAGTATTCGTGTTTGAAGTTGCATATCTGTTTTAATGCTATTTTTCCTCTTTAGTGATATTACACTCATATGCTCTTTGTTTATCTGATTTTGCCTAATTTATGCCACTTGTATTTTGCTTTAGTAAACTCATAAGTACAGATGATTATACATGTTTACCTTTTTTGGGGGGTAAGATTTATTTATTTATTTGAAAGCCAGGATTACAAAGACAGAGAGGGTGAGACAGAGAGAGATCTTCCATCCACTGTTTCACTCCCCAAATGGCTGTAACAGCCAGGTCTTGGCTGATGCTAAGCCAGGAACCAGGAGTCAGGAGCTAGGAGCCAGGAGCTTCCCCTAGGTCTCCCAGGTGGGTGCAGAGGCCCAAGCACTTGGGCCACCCTCTGCTGCTTTTCCAGATGCATTAGCAGGGAGCTTGATTGGAAGTGAAGCAGCTAGGACTTGAAATGGCACATATGGGATGCTGGTGCTACAGGCAGCAGCTTAACCCTCTACGCCACACGGCACTGGCCCCACTATTTTAAAACAGAAGTGAAATAAATACATTTCACTTAATTTCTCATCTGTACAACTTGATTTTTGCTGATTATAGTTTTTTTCTGTTTTCGCTTTTGTAAAATGGATTATATTTAAATTTCAATTTTTTTAACCTATAAATATTATATTTGATTTTTTAATTTAAAAATAGATTTAGTTAAACGATTCTTTCCAATGATTTTTGAATCATATAATTTCTTTTTTCTTTTTTTTTTTTTTTTGATAGGCAGAGTGGACAGTGAGAGAGAGACAGAGAGAAAGGTCTTCCTTTTGCCGTTGGTTCATCCTCCAATGGCCGCCGCGGTAGCGCACTGCGGCCGGCGCACCGCGCTGTTCCGATGGCAGGAGCCAGGTGCTTCTCCTGGTCTCCCATGGGGTGCAGAGCCCAAGCACTTGGGCCATCCTCCACTGCACTCCCTGGCCACAGCAGAGAGCTGGCCTGGAAGAGGGGCAACCGGGACAGGATCGGTGCCCCGACCGGGACTAGAACCCGGTGTGCCGGCACCGCAAGGCGGAGGATTAGCCTGTTGAGCCACGGCGCCGGCCCATATAATTTCTTTATAGTTGATCCAATTAATTTTTTCAAGGTGTTCATCTCTTTTAAAATTACAAGTAAAATTGCATGCATTTATGCTATACAATATGATATTTTAGTTTTTATATACATCTTGAAATGGTTAAGTAAAGCTATTTAACTTTTATTACCTCACATGTTTATCTTTTTTTGTGATGAAAAAACTTAAAATCTACTTTCTTTTTTTTATTAGATTATTTGTTTTTATTGACAAACAATAATTGTATATATTTAAGGAGTACAATGTAATATTTCTATATATGCATATATTTTAATGATCAAATAGAAATTTTTAGATATATAATATACATTTATTAACTTTAGACCTCTTAAACTTATTCTAAATGTAATGTCTTTGGACACAATGCATGTGTTCTTTTTTAAATGGAAAAATTTAGCAGTGAAGTCATTGGGATACAGGCTTTTCTTTAATAGGAGAGATTTTATTCCTGATCTACTCTTCTTGCTCATTATTGGTTTGTTCAAATTTTATTTCTTAATGACTTAGTTTTGCTAGGTTGTATGTATTTAGAAATGTATTTATTAATTTTGAGTTGTCCAATATTTTGGTATATAGTTATTGAGAGTAGTCTTTTTCATTTTCTCTATTTCTACAGTATCAATTGTAATCTCTCCCTTTCATTTCTGGTTTTCTTATTGTGAATAATTATTATATGAATATTTATCATGTGAATTTTTGTTAGTCTAGCTCATTTTGTTGATTTTGATTATCTTTTTTCAATAAATCAACCTTTATTTTGGTTGATCTTCTCTATTGCTTTCCTAGCTTTAGTTTCATTTATTTCTGCTGATTTCCTTCCTCATACTAAATTTTATCTTAATTTATTCTTGTTTCTCTAGTTCCTTAAGGTTTCAAGCTCTGTTGTTTGGATATTTCTTCTTTTTGATGTAGGTATTTATGGCTATAAAAATTCCTCTTAGAACTGCTTTTCCTACATCTGCAGTTTTGATAAACTGTGTTTCTATTTTTTATTTGTCTCTATATGGGCATGCATATTTTTCTGTTAAAATGTTCAGGAACATCCTAGTTAATTTCCATATTCTTGTGAAATTTCCAAAGTTGATTTATGGTTTCCAAATATTACTGTGGTCAGAAAAGATATTTCACTTAATTTCAGCCTTCTTAAATTAGTTAAAACTTGTTTTGTGGTCAAATATATGATCTTTTCTGCAGAATATTTTGCATGTGCTTTTAAGAATGTGTGTCTTGAGGCTGTTGAATGAAATACTCTGTATATGTTATTAAAGTCCATTTGATCTAATGTACAATTCCTTATTGATTTTCTGTCTGGATGATATATCCATTGTTAAAAATGAAGTATTGATATTCACTACTAAAACTGCATTACAATCTATCTCTCTTTTTAGACTTATTAATATGTGCTTTATATGTTGAGGTCTTCTAATGTTTGGTGTATATTTTCCATTGTTATATATTTTTGATGAACTTAACCATTTTTCATTATATACTGCTCTCTATTTCATTTTATAGGTTTTTTGTAAGCTTTTTTTAATAAATATAAATTTCATAGGTACAGCTTTTGGATTATAGCAGTTCTTCCCCCCCATCCCCACCCTCTCATCCGTCATCCCCAAACCATCCCACCTCCTACTCCCTCTCCCATCTCATTCTTCATTAAGATTTATTTTTAATTATCTTTATATTCAGAAGATCAATTCTATACTAAATAAAGATTTCAACAGTTTATACCCACACAAACTATAAAGCATTGTTTAAAGACATTTTATAGGTTTTAATTTAAAGACTTTTATTCTAAGTATAACTACACCCACTTTTTCTGGTTACTCCTTGCATGGAATATCTTATTTCATCCTTTTACGTTCAAGCTATGTCTGTACTTATAGGTGAAGTCAATCTCTTGCAGCTAGCATATAAGTGAGATCTTTCTTTAAAGATTTATTCAGTATTCCATATCACTTGATTAAAGAATTTACCATTTATATTAAGGGAATTATTGAGAGATAAGGACTCACTAGACATTTTATTCATCATTTTTGGCTTGTCTTGTAGACCTTCTGTTACTTTCTTCCACCTTGTTATCTTCCTTTTTGATTCGATATTTTCTCCTAAGATATGCTTTAATTCCTTAGTTTTACATTTAGGCTCTCTGCTATAGGGTTTTTCTTTATCATTATCATGAGGCTTACATAAAGCATTTTGTGTTTGTAATGATTCACTTTATGAATATGACTGATCAAATTAAAATGCTCCACACTCTCACTCCCCCGTCTTATGTTTTTCTTGTTATTGTTATTATTATTATTTATTTATTTATTTTTTGACAGGAAGAGTAGATAGAGAGAGAGACAGAGAGAAAGGTCTTCCTTTGCCATTGGTTCACCCTCCAATGGCTGCTGCGGCCAGCGCGCTGCGCTGATCCGAAGGCAAGAGCCAGGTACTTATCCTGGTCTCCCATGGGGTGCAGGGCCCAAGCATTTGGGCCATCCTCCACTGCACTCCCGGGCCATAGCAGAGAGCTGGCCTGGAAGAGGGGCAACCGGGACAGAATTTGGCGCCCCGATCAGGACTAGAACCCAGTGTGCTGGCGCTGCAAGGCGGAGGATTAGCCTGTTGAGCCACGGTGCTGGCCTTGTCTTATGTTTTTAATGTCATGATTGTATAGTTCTATTTTTATACCACCTAATGAGTTATGGTAATGGTATTGTTTTCAATAGTTTTGTCCTTGAATGAATAGTCATTGCAAAGGTAAGCTTTTGTACACACAAACATACCAAATTAAAGTATTTTGAACTTGACTTCCCTCATTTTATCAGTGAATTTTATACTTTTATATGTTATTAGTGTTAGGTATTAGAGTGCTGCCTCTCAGCTTGCAGAGTTCCCTTCAGCCTTTCTTGTAAGACAGGTGTGGTCACTGCAAGTTCTTTCAGCCTTTGTTTGTGTGGGGAAATCTTTATCTTTCCTGAATTTCTGAAGGACTGCTTTGCCAGGTACAGCATTCTTGGCTGCTTTTATTTTTTCTTCCTTCAGCTCTGAGCATATCATCTTTCTCATTGTTGGTGTATAAACTCTCTGCTGAGAAATTTGCTGCTAGTTTTATTGGAACTACTTTATATATGATTTTCTTCTGCTGCTTTCTTTGTTTTTTGATTTCTTTAGGTCTTGGTATAGTCTTGATTGGACTGATCGTGATTGGACATCTTTGATCTTCCTATAGTGTACCTGGATGTTTATATCCTTCTCCAGATTTGAAATGTTTTCTTCTATTATTTCTTTAAATAAGACTTCAAGTTCTTTACCTCTTCTTTTTCATAAAATTCTATTATTTGAATAATAACTCTTTTGATGTTATCTCATTAACCTGATCAGTTTTTTTCATTCCTCCTCAGTTTTGATTTTTTTCGTCTCTATTTTCAAATAGCTTGCATTTGACATCAGAGTTTCTTTTGCTTGATCAATCCTGTTGTTGACATTTATGTTATATATTCTTTTAACATTTATTTATTTATTTGGAAGTCAGAGTTGCACAGAGAAAGGAAGAGAAAGAGAGGAAGAGGGACGAGGAGGGAGAGGAGGAGGGGAGAGGGAGGAGGAGTAGGAAAAGGAGAGGATTTTCTATTTGCTGGTTCACTCCCCAAATGGCTTCAACATCCAGGACTGGGCCAGGATGAAGCCAAAAGTTAGGAACTTCTTCCTGGTCTCCCACAAGTATACAGGGACTCAAGCACTTGGGCCATCTTATGCTGCTTTTCTAGGCACTTTAGCGAGGAGCTGGATCAGAAGTGGAGCAGCCGGAACACAAACTGATGCCCCTATGAGATGCCAGTGCTCCAGGCCTTGGCTTTAACCCACTGAGCCACAGTGTCGGCCCCATGTTGGGTTTTTAACTTCATTCATTATATTCTTCAGCCCCACAGTCTCTTTGTAGATAGAATTTATCATCTTAAAATTAACATTTTGATTGTTTCTTAATTTTATGAATTTATTAAATTATTTTTCTGTGTTTTTTTTGAGTATCATTCAGGCTCTTTAAAATACTTATTCTGAATTCTTTGTCAGATATTTTGTATATCTCCATTTCTTTGGTGTCTACTGCTGGTGAAATTTTGCAGTGTTTGGGAAGTGTCATATCTTGCTTTTTCATGTTACCTCTGCCAGACTTTATGTGCTAATTTTGTATAGACATATTTGAGTAAGATTTGATGGCCATTCCTATCTTGGATTCAGTGGTTCTGGCACCAATAAGGGTGAGGTTGTGCAGTCTTTGTGCAGCTCACGACATTATTACCGAGGATTCCAGAGATCTTAGAAGATATCCCAAGTGTGTCCTCAGTGGCAGAAGGTGCTACGGATATCTCTGGATGCCATGATTTGTCTCTCAAAGTTCCATGTGTTGGCTGGATACTTCATCTCCAAGGTAACAATATTGGGGAATGGTAGAATTTAAGAGATGGGGCCTAGTAGGAAGTGATTTGATCATGAAGCTGTGATTCTCATACATGTATTGACTTATTTCTTCAAGACTGATTTGTGTTAATACTGAATGCAGTCTCATGGAAGAGAATTAGGTCTCACATGGTTAGATAACTTACCACTAGGGTGGGTTGTTTTAAAACCAGTTAATTTCCTCTGTGTCTATGTTGCACACTTGATCTTCAACACACAACTTGCTTCCTGTCTACTATTCTGTCATGATCCGACACAGTATGAGATCCTCACTAGAAGCCAAGCAGATGTGAATGCTATGAGTTTGGACCTCCAGAACTGTGAGTTAAATAAGTCTCTCTCTCTTTCTCTCTTTGTAAATTGCTCAGGCTGTTATTTTGTTATAGCAACACAAAACTGACTAAATGGGTGGCTGTGGATACTAAGGTCTTCTCAATCTGTTTTTCTTCCACTGAGAAAGTTGTGACTCAGAGATTTCTTTCTGGCATTGAATTTAGTTGGAGGTCTGCTGACACTGGAGGTATGATGAGTGACACCTGTGTAAGGACTACTAATGGAACTGGTACCTGGAACCCAGATACCCTCACTGTCACAGTGGTAACAGCGTCTAGATGTGGATGCTTGTCAAGTAGCTAGGGAGCTGAATATATAAGCACATCGGGGAAGTACCTGTCAGATCTATATTGTGTCTGATTTGATGTCTAGAATTCAGGCATGTTCCATGAAAGCTTGGTTTTGGGACCTGAAATGCAAATTGGCCTTCTATGACAAATGGCTCTGGTGTCTGAGAAATGAGCAGACCCAGTGCTGCCACAGAGCCTGCATTGGGACTGTAGATTATTAATGGAATTAAGAGATATATAGAGTTTGCAGAATTGGTGGCTTATTTCCTAAATCAGTTCAATAGTGGCTGCATCCAGAGGTAGGGTGTGTAGCTGCATCTACTTCTCTGAGGGTCCCCAGTGGGAATGCTTGTTGGTTAATTCATTGTCAAATGATGCTGATGTCTCCATGGAGCACACCTTGGAGAATCCGTGTAGTTCTCTCATCGTATGTCTGATACTGATAGCCTCTCACTTTGTTCTTCGTTCCTAACCATTTTTTGGCATCTCAGGTATGGTGATCTCACCAGCAATCCTGTCATCTGTGTTGATGTTTGGTTTTTGATGTTTTCTTCATGTTGCTGTAGCTTCTTTAAAGGGCTTTGAGTTTATCAGACCTCTTTTGGTTTGTGGATAGCTATCTATATTTGAGTCTTTGTAGGAGGGATGAAAGCTGGCATCCCCTACTCTGCTATCTTGGTGATCACATCTTTTCATGCTTTCCTTTGTAAATATAGCCATATTTTTAAACATAAGCAATGCTGCTGTCAAGCCTTTGTCTTCCGTCACTTCAACAACAATTACAGCAAGAACAGCAACTACAGAGACAACAAAAATTCCACTGGGATTTTAATTAGACTTGCTTTGAATCTACAGATCAATTGTAGAAGAATTAACAACTTAAGGATATTGAATTTTCTGATCCATAAGCACCATATGTCTCTGTATTTATTTAAACCTTGTTTAATTTCTCCAGTAATCTTGCATAGGTTTCAGTGAGCCAGTCCTACACATTTATTTTGTTAAAATACATCCATAAATACATCATGTTTTTAAATTTACATTTACATGATATAATTTTAAATTTCTATTTATTTTTTGCAATTATGTAGAAATGTAACTGACTTTTAATATTGACTTATTTCCTGTGATCTTGTTAAATACAGTTATTGATGCCAGTATTTTAAAAAAAATTTTCTGCAGTTGTTTATTAAGACAATCATGCATATTCAAATGTGGACCATTTTATTTAATTTTAATTCTTATGCTTTTTTGAAGTTCTTTTTCCTGACATATTTTAGAACATTGATGTGATAAAAAAAATTCCCTGAAAGGCACACTCTATGAAACTCACTGAGACTGCTTTGTGGCCTAGCATATGGTTTATCCTAGAGAACTGATGAGAAGAATGTATATTCTGCAATTTGGGGTGAAAAAGTTCTGTATATATCAGGTCCATTTGGTCATAGTGTTGATTAACTATGTTGTCTAGTTGATCTGTCCATTAATAAAACTGGGGTGTTGAAGTCCTCTGTTACTGTAGTATTGGAGTCTCTATCTCTCTTCAGATGCATTAACAGTTCTTTTACATAGCCAGGCACTCTGCAATTGGGTGTATATACATTTATTATAGTCACATCTTCCTATTGAATTGATCTCTTTATCATTACATAGTGCCCTCTTTGTCTCTTTTAACAGTTTTGGTGTGTAAATCTATTTTGTCGGATATTAGGCTACTACAGCTGCTCATTTTTGCTTTCCATTATCTTGGAATATCTTTTCTCACCCTTTCACTTTCAGTCTGCATCTATCTTTTGGTGAGATGTGTTTCTTGTAGACAACAAATAGATGGGTCCTGTGTTTTTCAGTCCATTCAGTCAGTCTATCTTTTAACTGGAGAGTTGAGTTGAGGTAATTTACATTCAAGGTTACCACTGTTAAGCAATAACTTGGCCTTGTCATTTTCCTATAAATATTCCTACTGTTTACTTTGGATTTCATTCATACTTTTGCTGGGAATTTTTCTTCCTTCACATTCTTTCATAATGATGAATATATTTCTATGTGTAGCACTTCCATAAGCATCTTTTGTAAGACTGGATGAGTGATGACAAATTCTTTCAATTTCTTTTTGTTATGGAAGATCTTTATTTCATCATCATTCATAAACAAGACCTTCGTAGGGAACAGTATTCTGTGTTGACAGTTTTTTTTTTTTTTCTCTTAAGAGTTGGACTATGTCTCTCCATTCTCTTCTAGCCTATAGAGTTTCTGATGAGACGTCTTCTATGAGTTTAAATGGAAAGCCTCTGAAAGTACTTTGGCATTTCTGTCACACACATTTTAGTATCTTTTCTTTATGCTTTACTATTGAAAATTTGACTACAATGTAGCATGGTGAAGATCTTTTCTGGTCATGTCTATAAGGAGTTATACTTGACTGTCCCTTTCTTTCTCCAGATTGGGGAAGTTTTCTGTAATTATTTCACTACAATTATTTCACTACAAGGCCCTCTAGTCCATCCTCTGTTTCCATTCCTAGAGGAATTCCCAAGACCCATACATTGTATCCCATAAACCCCAACACTGTTTTGTATTTTCCTAATTTCTTTCTTTTCTTCTTTCTCTCTCTCTCTCTCTCTCTCTCTCTCTCTCTCTCTCTCTCTCTCTCTTCTTTTTCTTTCTTCTTTCTCTGTATGAAAAATCTCCAAAGTTTTGTCTTTCATCCGCTGGTCCACTTTACAAATGGCTGTAACAATCAGGGCTGGGTCAGGCCAAAGTCAGGAGCCTAAGATTCTATCCTGATCTGACCACATGGGTAGCAGGGGCCCACGCATGCTGGTCATTTTCTGTTACTATCCTAGATGCATTAATAGAATCAGAAGTAGAGTATCCAAGACTTGAACTGACACTCTGACATGAGATGTCAGTGTTGTCAGAAACCACTTAAGCTTACCTGCTGTAATGTCAGCCTCTGTGTTAATTTTCGGAGCACAACTGTGCTAGGTTCTCAACTTAGTTTCATCAGACTGAAATCAAGATAATGACAGAGGCTGTTATTGAACCTAAGATCCAGGGTCCTCATGAATCTTACTGGATTGGTTGTCTGGGTTATAGGCCTAAACTCCTCAACTCCTAGGCTACTCCCACAGTTTCTGCCATGTTATCTTCTCCAAAGGATGATGGCTTCCTTTATTTTTGAGTCCAACAGGGAAATATTTCTCTGATGCATTTTTAAGATTTATTTTATTTATTTGAATGGCAGAGTTATAGAGGGAGGGATGAGGAGGGAGGGAGGGAAAGAGAGAGAGAGAGGGAGAGAAAGATTGAAATCTTGTATCTTCTGATTCACTCTCCAAAGGGTTGGGCCAAGCTGAAGCCAAGAGCCAAAAATCCAACCAGGTATCCCAAATGAGTGGCAGGAACCAAGCACGTGGGCTGCTTTCTGCTACTTTCCCAGACATTTTAACAGGAAGCTGGATGAGGAGTGGAACAGACAGATTAGGAACCTGTGTACATATGAGATACCTACATTGTAGGTGGCAGCTTAACCTGCTGTACCACAATGCAGGCTCCTTTCTCTGATTGTTTATCTTTTAAAAAGTGCTCATTAGGTTGGGTCATGTTGGTCAGGATAATTCCCTTTGAGTAACGGAAAATCAGCTGATTAGTAACCTAATCATGGGAGTGATTGTCCCTCCTATTCTCACATCATGCTTGCACTCAATGGAAGGATATTATACAGCATAGGTACACATGGAGACAGGATGCTTGCAAGAAATCTTAGAATTCTGCCTAGAGAATATATATTTCCATTTAGTATAGAAGATACAATTTAGTTTTTATTTTCCCATGGATCATGTTATTTGATATAATAAAGAAGAGACATGTTGAAATAAAAGATAGAGAGTGCTGTTTAGACACGAAGTTTATGAAGGATATATAAAAAAGCTGAGTATAATTAGAGCACAGAACCATTATAAGCAGACAGATATTTGAGAAGAAAGATAATTTAACAGAGTGTGCTCAGGTCCTGAGATGAGAAAAAAGTTGAGTTCTGAGAGTATAGGTCAGAATTAAATTAAGGAGTGAACTGTTTGTCATTGTCAGGAGAGAGCTTTCCAGGTAAAGTTAACAAATGTAAGGCAGAAACAAACTTAGGGTATCAAGGAATATAAGGCTGACATTGCTGGAGCAGTGATGGTTAAGGAAAATGACAGTGGCAGAGAAGAAATCAGACTGGTCTGTAGGAACACACTGTATTTTGGTTGGGTTTACCCAAGAAAGCAGATAGATGAGAAGAGATTTATTGGTGAAATTAATCACAATCCTATAATATGCCATCTGCAAGCTGGGGAAGTGAAGCTGGGTGGTGGCTCAGTTTTAATCTGGAGGCCTGAGAACCAGCAGAGCCAGTGGTATAACTATCAGTCTGAGACTGAAGATCGGGGAAACAAAATTATAAGCCCCAGAGTGCAAAGGCCAAAGAACCTGGAGTTCTATTATCCAAGGGTAGAAGAAATAGATATTCCAATTTTAGGAGAGAGGGAGAAAATTCAATTTTCCTCTGCTGTTTTCATTCTATACATGTGTTCAGCTAATTGGTTGATATTCACCCATGTGTGCTGAGGGTGGATCTACTTTTCTCAGTCCATGGACTAAAATTATAAATTTATTCTTCCCAGTCCTATGCAAAAATAATGCTTTATCAGCCACTTGCATATCCTTTAACCCAGTCATGTTGGCACATTAAAATAATCACTATAATCTCATAAAAATTTAACCATGTGTTGGAATTTTATTTTAAATTTTATTTGCTTGAAAGGCAGAGAGATGAGAGATAGAGAAACAACAATCATCCATGTATAGGTTTATTCCCAAATACCATGACAGCTGGGTTTGGACCAGGATGAAGCCAGAAGCCAGGAACTCATGTGGGTCCTCCACAAATAGTTAGGACTCAACTACTTGAGCTTCATTGTTGTCTCCAAGGACATTATCTGTGCATTGTTAGGAAGTTGGAATCAGGAGAAAGAGCTGGAACCTGAACCAAGCACTATGATATGGGATGGCTGTGTCCCACATGAGATCTTACCCACTATTCCAGATGCCCACCAGTGTACTGGGATTTTAAATTTGACCTGATTATAATTGTGCACAATTGAAAACATTAAAGTGGATGAAGGTATGTGCCAGATTAAGATGTTACGATCACTTCGACTGATACGTAGAAAATAGATTGAAAGGGGAAATAGTGGAAACTATTATAGTAGTTATTGGGCTATTTGTTGGCCAGGGAAGATGAAAACTGGATGATTAGAACTCACAGGGATATAAAAAAATGTGATCTATGGTTTTGACAATAAAATATCTTTTTAACTTATCTATTTTCTTAACTTTAATAGTTTTAATTTTTGATATATTGGCATGCTCTTAATGTATTAAAATATGTATGTCATTACTACAGACTTTTTTGTTTACTGCTTGACTTTGTTTTTTCCATAATATTTTAAATTTAATTTGTTTTTAAAGATATTTATTTTCACTCTCCAAATGGCTATGATAGCAAGAGCTGGATTAGGCCCAAAGCCAGGAGCTTGGAGCTCCTTCTGGGTCCCCAACATGGGTGCAGGGGCTGAAACACTTGAGCCATCTTCTGCTGCCTTCCCAGGCACATTAGCAGGGAGCTGGATAGGAAGTGGAGCAACCGGGACTTGAACTGTGCCCTTCGGGAATGATGGTATTGCAGGTTGTCCTCAAATCTGCAGCGCCACATCACCAGCTCCAATACTTCTAAATTATAAAAATTAATTTATTTTCCTTTTATTTGAAAGGCAGAGACACAGAGAGATCTTCTAGCTGCCAATTCATTCCCTAAATGCCTCCATCAGTCAGGGGTAGGCCAAGCCAGTGATAGGAGCACTGAACTCATAGAAGGTCTCCCATGTGGGTGTTAGGGAGCCAAGTTCTTAAGCCATCACCTGCTACCTCCCATGATGCACATTATCAGGAAGCTAGAATCAGAAGTCAAGCCAGGACTTGGGATGTGAGTGTCCCATGTGACATCTTAATCATAGTACTAAGTGCCTGCACCTGTTCATAGTATTTTTGATAATGTTGTTAAAGTATCTCTTTTTCATATTTTTTGTTGTTTAGAAATTGTGTCACTTCCTATGTAATCCATGGTAAAAATTAGAACACGTCACTGTACTTAAAGGTACTATGTAACAGTTATATACATGCTATGGTATACACTCTGCTGTTAATTGAAATATACACAAACAAAAATATTTGCTATGATATTGTGCCATCACCTGGGAATTTTGGTGTTAAAACAATTCTTTATATCCTAGACTTTTGATTCATATAGAATCTCACTTGGGTTTTTTGAGTTTTTATTTTGATTTTGTTCAAAGAATAAAAGTTAAATATTAGGAGACTAATTTTACTGAATTACCTACAATAGGCACACATAGTCCCTTTGATTTTAAAAATCTGTGTCTTTGAAGATGTGAACTTTATTGATTAATACTAGATAACAAAATAAAGAAAAATCTGAGTTTATATTACCTGGGTGTTCCTGGTGCCTTGGGACTCACAAATTAAAGGTTACTATGCTCTTCAGGATGGTGACCTTTACAGAGAACTGAAAAGACTCATCTTTTTATTTAGGGCTTCACTTTGCAAATCCGTAAAGAATGGCCTAAGGTCAGGCTCAGAATCCTCGTCCCAGGAAGGAAGCAAATATATTTCCAATATTAACTGTAGTATTCTTTAAAAATGACAACATGAGTCTAGGTATTATGAGTGTAACAAATGTGCCTGAACATTTTTGTCTTGAGAAAATGATTAACTTTAGATACTCACATCAGTGGGCGTCAGACACAAGGTGCTGTTCCACTCCCCAAGTTCTTTGAGGCGATGATAGGAGGACCCCCACCTCTCCTTTGAAATGGGGTTTATGTGGAGGAATATTTCCCAGAACTCTGTCTACCTGCACCTCACACTCTCATCCAGGGAAACAGCCACTAAGGATAGAAACCTTCCATCCTTCTGAACGCTGAATGCAGAAAGGGCAGTTATGCAACTGTCAAGCTCATACTCTGTGTACCAGTAACAAGAAAACAGAAATAGATCTCTCTTACTCACATTTTTGGAGAAGCCATTTGTTGAAGTTACCCGGGGAACAGATTCTCCTGTAGAGTTAGAGAGAAATGGGCTTGATAGTTTGCATGTGTCCCTCCAGGTTCATTTTCAACCCTCCTCATCCTGCTCACTGCCCCAGATCACATCACGGTCCCCACACCTTCTGCTTTGTCATTGGTTTTGGCCATTGGAGCATCTCTGTAGGAAACTGAGAATGAGGAGAATGAAGTCATAAATTTATTCTCTCTCTCAAACCAGTTGTACTTCTATCCCTACCCTAACGTTTCCTGCTCCTCTTAGTGTTTCTTAACCTCTGATTCTGTTCCTCGAGTTTCTAATATTCTTTTCCTCTTCTGCCCCGTTGGGAATAGGATGGTAACAGTGAATGCTAACTCAGCCTGTGGAGACTTCCTTTTCCTTTATGATGTCCCTAAATCTATACTTTTGAAAATAGTCCCTTTTCAAATAGAGGTCCCTGGAACTATCATGCTGTAAATGTGTCATTTCTAACAGCATCCTAGAAAGAAGCACACCTGATTGGTCTCTTGAATCTAACCTCTGTCAACATTGAGGATCTGGATTTTGTTTGATGATAACAGCTAACCCATTGCTCTATTTAATTTAAGAAAATTTTAATGAGAACTCTCTCTCACTCTGCAGCATAAATCTTACAAAAAGAGAAAATGATGGTAATATTATATTGAAATTATTTTAGATACAGGAATGCTTCAGAGCAATTGTTAGCCTATCACAGATTGTTTTCAGTTCCTTATTTTATTGATCAGAAATTTCACTCTCCATCACCTTTTAAAAAATGTTGTTCTTTTAACATACCTTGCATAGAGTCTGGTTTACCTTGCTTACATGGTTCCTATTATGTGAAGATAAATGTATGTGTGTGTATGGGTAAGCCTGTGAAAGTTCACAAATGCATAGAAAGTTCTAGAGAAAGGAAAAATGCTAGAAAACATTAACAGTTTAATTTCACTTTGTTGTACTTGAATTTTTAATCATATGCCTGCATTTCTTTATCATTAAAGTCATTTAAAATAAATTTTAAAATAAATAAAACATAAATGTTATAATAAAACTGATAGAATAAAATATGTGTATATTTTATTTAACAAATGAGTCCCTGCATAAAAAATTCATGATTTAATTAAACAAACACATTATGGTAAACCTGGTAAGTTCACACTAAAATATCAGATTTCCATTTCAGTGCTATAACAGCAATTTTGATGACTTACAAATTTTGATAAAATAATGCTCTTCCATGTTATTTGTTCTAGGCAATGAGTAGTAGCTGGATATTTTGCTTTTCATGTATTCATTATGATATATAGAGTGAATGTTCGTATTTTTTAAAATTTAAGGAACATACCAGCTTTTATAAGGTCATTTTTAAGGCCATAAACCTATAGAGAATGATTAATATATTCATCTAAGCATGCAGTACCTGCAGGATAAAAAACACATATATGTCATCATATAAAATATATATCATATGTGCATGATATATATATATATATACATGTTATTATACATAAGAATATTATTTGTGGTATAATTGATATAATTGCAGTACATTGTTTTAGAAAACAGAGAAAAGGTTTTAACATGTCTTAAGTATTGGAGAATTCCTAAATTATGTGCCTTCATGTTGTCTTTGAATATTAGTGACAGTTTAAAAATTAGATAGAAAAAATAGGCACTGAAGTTTAGAGAAACAAAAACATATTGAGATGTCAGTGAATAACCTGGCACAATAATCTGATTTTTTTTGTATTATATATAAGGGGATAGGAGTAGAATTGGAGTTAACAAGGTAAATATTAAAGAAATATGGGAAGTAGAAGCCATGGTGGGATGAGTGTCATTTTTTAGGACTTTAGACATCCTATCAAAGCTTATTGCAGAATTTGTATTAGGTAAAAAACCTGACTCAGCAGGATAGTGATAATTCATTGATATTAATGCAATAGGTAACAGAAAGATATCACTCCCTGAAAACTAAAAATAAATAACGTTAAAAATATGGTTAGATTTGTGGTCTTAATAGAGGTTACATGATAAATTGGCATATGAGAAAGAGGAGAAATATATGAGGAGAGAGAAACCTGGTTTTGAGTTCCTAATGAACCTGTAATAGGGAAAAAGTCATCAGGCAGTAAGGAATTCAGCATATGAGCCTCCAGAGTGATTTGGAATCATGTATGTAGGTAAGAGTATGAAAGCCATGGAATTAGTTGATATCTCCATCATTAGAATGTAGAGCTATCATTATTCAGGGCACTAACATTGTATTAGGTGACAGTGAATGATGCAGGTGGTAAGAATACAGAGATGGGCAAAGCAGATATAGTAGAAGGTAAAGCAAAGTTAGGATAACAGTGATGGACAAAGAATTATACAAATTCTCAGATATATAAACTTTTACAAACTGAATTCCTAAGATTTATAATAGTGTTAAGCATTACCTAGAGTGCTATGGAAGCTTAAGGAGAGTTTCTTAAAAGAAACAACCTTAGCACTGAGAATTGTTGGACAAGGGAGATTACCAGGCAAAACTGTACTTCTCAATGAAATGTATGGAAAAAAGTATGCGTTTTTTTTCTTAATTATCCATTCTCTTAATGTGTATTTACTTATTTTTTTTTCAGAGTGATATGTTTTATTTTTTTATTTTATTTTTTTTATTATTATTTTATTTTTGACAGGCAGAGTGGACAGTGAGAGAGAGACAGAAAGGTCTTCCTTTTGCCGTTGGTTCACCCTCCAATGGCCGCCGCGGTAGCGCGCTGCGGCCGGCGCACCGCGCTGTTCCGATGGCAGGAGCCAGGTGTTTCTCCTGGTCTCCCATGGGGTGCAGAGCCCAAGCACTTGGGCCATCCTCCACTGCACTCCCTGGCCACAGCAGAGAGCTGGCCTGGAAGAGGGGCAACCAGGAGAGGATCAGTGCCCCGACCGGGACTAGAACCCGGTGTGCCGGCGCCGCAAGGCGGAGGATTAGCCTAGTGAGCCATGGTGCCGGCTCAGAGTGATATGTTTTAAAAAGTCAAACATCATTGAAAAACTTTTATATTGGAGCATTTATTTACTATGGTGGCTCTCAATGGAATCAGATAGAATTTGAACAAACTAGAGGTTAGCTAAACATTTTAAGAGGAAAATCTTAGAAATGCTACATTAATAAAAAATTTGAAGACATCAAGTATATCTAGAAGGCAGTGCACACATGTCCAGTTGTATGCATACTCAAGTTTGTAAAGGACCTCAGGAAAGAACTGCACACTATGATTTCACCTTTATCTAACCATGTGTTCCTACACCAGAAGGAAGTGAAGGCTAAGACAGAGTTGCTTGATGTAATAGAAAGTTTACTCCAACAGGCATGCAGATCCCTTTATCAGACACTGGATTCCTCATTGATTCAAAATATTGAATGAAATACCTGTCCAAACATGAGCTGACCAGTAAGATAAATAAACAAGGACTTCATGTACTACATCTGATGGAGGGTACATACTTACAATAATTAGTTCAGAGTTTATTAAACAAAAAGTTTCATTTTTCTTTTTTTGCTTTGGTTTTCCTGTGTACTGCATCATCTCAAATGTATTAAGCTTATTTTTTAATGTTTATGTGCTCTTTATTCCATAGTTATGATTTCCCAAGATGTCTTATTACTTATGGCTGTTCATCCATATTTAAGATTAGAACACTGAAAAGCGAGGGGCAAGTTCTGCGTATATAAGGAAGGCTTGTTGATTGGTTGGAAGGAGAGTGACATGCGTTCAGTGATTTTAGAAACTAAACAGCCACAGAACTTTTACCAAGATGAGATGAGAAGAGAGTTTCTAGGAGAAGATCATCTGGAATAGAAAAATGCAACAGAGGTCCAATGCTGTGGCATAGTAGGTTAAGTCTCCAGCTGAATTGTCAGCATCCTATATGGGTGCCAGTTCAAGTCCTGGCTGCTGATCCAGCTCCCTGCTGATGGCCTTGGAAAGCAGTGGAAAATGACCCAAGTGCTTGGGACCTCTCTCTGTCTGTCTCTCCCTCTATCTGTAACTCTGACTCTCAAATCAATAAATGATCTTAAAAAAATAAAATAAAAATGCAACAGAGACTAAAACAAGAACAGAAGAGAGAAGTCATCAGATTTGTAACTGCCCCCCTCCCAAAAAAAAAAAAAAAACCTACATATGAGCATTGAGAAAAGAATTTCATTAGAATGATAGAGATGTAGGCAGAATGTCAGAGAATCACTGAATGGAACTGGGGGAGAAGGCAGTTTTCAGAAGGTTAGATTTAAAGAGAAGAGTAAGAATGAATCATAGTTTGAAGGATGTCTTTGTTTCATGTGATCTCTATTAAAATTAAGCAAACTAACCCAAATGAAACAAGGCAGTGATTCTATTTAATTCTTCACTTACCAAAGCTCCTGTAAGAGACACAGGAAATGAAATTAGATATTTTAATTTAATCTCTAACACATTTTCTAGTCCTTTGATTCATGCACTGATCTATGAAGTTATCCAGAGACAGATGGCAAAAAGAATGTAGAGTATCCAAAAGCCTAAGTAATTCAGTTTTGAGCACTGATTTCTGAATAGCTGTATGCTTGACATAAGAAATTTTATAAGACCGTGACTATCTTTTCTTTTAATCAAAGTTATCTATAATAAAATTATAAAATGTGGGCCTACATATTTGAATATGGTAAAGACATCTTTCCCTCCCTTTCTACATCCCTGTCTACCTCTTGCCCTTCCTTCTTTCCTTCCTCCTTTCTTCTTTCCCTCAACCCCTCCCTTCCTTCCTTCCTATAGATATATAGATATACAAGAAAAAGAGGGAGGGAGAGAAAGACAGAAGGAAGTTTGAATCTAATTGAAGACTGATAAAGGAAAGTAAGACATACCAAAGTATTTCACTGAATGTATATGAGGATTCTATAAAAATGTAAGTCATTCTAATGCTGCCCTGTTGTTTTTATGTCATTACTTTAGATTGGAATGATTATTTGAATCCTAGAATCAGAATAAAAATGGCAAACTATGACCGTTCACCTGAGACCATGCAAAGTTGTTGTTACAACTCGTTTTGGTGAATACAGAGATGATCAGCCTATTTGGAATTAATGAGTGATTTCACAGAAATACTTAGGAGAGATGGGACATGGTAAATTGAATATATACTCTATTTAAATGGCATTTCTTGAGGTATAGTATGACCTAGTTTAATACATCACCAAGACTTTCCATAATATCACATCCATGTATTTCCAGAAGGTGTTATCATATATTTTGTCAGAGAACTTGGAAGCTATAAACTCTTTAAAAGAGTAGATGTTTTATCTTATATATAATTCTTTTCTCTCAAATGTCAAGAATGGTGTTTTTCTCATAAGAATTTCATAAAAAGGCTTTTTAAATTATGAATAAATGAATGAATAAATGAATAAATGAAAATATTGTTAATAAATCTCAAAGATAAAATGCTATTAATTATATACTTTGAAACCTAAAGAAAATAAAGGTAATACTCAAGATTCCATAATTTTATATATATATATATATATATTTTTTTTTTAACAGGCAGAGTGGATAGTGAGAGAGACAGAGAGAAAGGTCTTCCTTTTGCCGTTGGTTCACCCTCCAATGGCCGCTGCGGCCGGCATATCTCGCCGATCCAAAGCCAGGAGCCAGGTGCTTCTCCTGGTCTCCCATGCGGGTGCAGGGCCCAAGCACTTGGGCCATCCTCCACTGCCTTCCCGGGCCATAGCAGAGAGCTGGCCTGGAAGAGGGGCAACTGGGATAGAATCTGGCACCCCAACCGGGACTAGAACCCGGTGTGCCGGCGCCGCAAGGCGGAGGATTAGCCTGTTGAGCCACGGCGCCGGCCAAGATTCCATAATTTTAAATCAACACTATTTCATTTACTCTTTAATTCATTGATATAAATGCTACAAGATTGCTAAAATTTCCAGCTTCTTAAACAACAAGTTAGAACACTCATCTGAAGTTTTATACAGTCATTTGTTTTATTTCTTTTCTTTTGCACTGGTCATACTAGAGACAAAGCTATTCTTACCACCAGGGTGACTCCCAGAATTCTCAAGGAAAACTCTAGTAATTACTTGCATTTCTGTAATTTGGTACAAACCTACACCAGGACAGGAAGGTGTTTGATTCTATTGGCTCCTTCTTTAGGACCTTACATTGTCATTGTCCCAGGTATTTATCTACTCTTCCCATCCATCAGTGATGGTGCATCAGCTATAGATAATTTATAGGATCCTAGTTTTTTCACCGAGTACCTGATTCAGATTTACTATAAAGTAATGATTAGGCTTTTTAACTGGAAACTTTGGTTACTTTTTGAGCTTGACCTCAAGATTTTTTCACCATAAAGCACCACATAACATTTTCTTTTTCAACAGCTTCTAAAATTTCACTTTGAAAAGTTTTAGAAAATGTCATAGTTCCATTTGAGTTCACTGAGTATACCCTGAGTGTCCACAGAATTAGACATTGGCTCATGTAGGTATTTCTTTTTTTTTTTTTTTTTGACAGAGTGGATAGTGAGAGAGAGAGACAGAGAGAAAGGTCTTCCTTTTTGCCGTTGGTTCACCCTCCAATGGCCACTGCGGCCGGCTCATTTCGCTGATTCGAAGGCAGGAGCCAGGTGCTTCTCCTGGTCTCCCATGCGGGTGCAGGGCCCAACCACTTGGGCCATCCTCCACTGCCTTCCCGGGCCATAGCAGAGAGCTGGCCTGGAAGAGGGGCAACCGGAACAGAATCCGGAGCCCCAGTCGGGACTAGAACCCAGTGTGCCGGCGCCGCAAGGCGGAGGATTAGCCTGTTAAGCCATGGCGCCGGCTCATGTAGGTTATTTCTATTCAGGTTTTTAATTTGGAGAAAGGGTTAACTAGGTTATTTTAATAGAGGTGCTACCACCCATATTTAAATTCCTAGAGTTGTAAATCATTGAGCTAAAGATTGATTATGGGGTTATTTTGACCATGAAATGGGGATTTGAGGCTTCTAAATATTTGACTGAACCAGATTTTAAATTGTTTTGGATGGATTATGGTTATACTTCAAATTCTCTGTTCAGTTTTTGTGGTGTTCAAATGCCTTAAGGGTAGAGAACTTTAAAAATCCAAACAAATTTTCAACATTAGTACTAATGTTATTGCTAATATAACTATTTCTTTCTCAGTATTGGTATACACTGAGGGATTGCAAACCTGGATCTAGATAGTGGTTTTGTTGAAGATATATTCGTTTAATTGATAGAAATAAATACTTTGAAAATGTTGAAATCCAGAGTGTATGTCAGGAGAAATTCATACAACAATTTAGTGCGCTTGGATGATTTTTAGAAAATGTTAAAGAAGATTCAAGGTGGCCCCAAGATGTCTGATATCAAGTAAAATAGATGTATGTTTTGAAAATTATGGTTGTTTCCTTTTCTTTATTTGTCCATCTGGCTCACAAAATAATTTTTATTCATCCAATGTACCTATTTGAGTACTTGGATATGGCTTTCTTTTCATCAAAAGTTTTCACTTTATTTCTCCCTCAGTAAAAATGAGTCACTGTTTTCCTTGTCTTTTACCTCCTTTAATCTGTGTCTGCAGACTGTGAGTACCTGAGTTGGCTTTTCTCTTTCTCCTATGGGGACATCATAGTCAATAACTTTAATGAGAACATTTGATGCATAAATATTAAAAATCTGAGTTCTAAGAGCTAGTGTAATAGAAGGAGAAATAAGAGTGTAACTGAAGCAAGTAGGATATTCATGGAGCTGCAGGAGCTGCTGTCTAGTTAGGGGAGACAGCAGCCGAGACTGAAATTTGGTTTTCCTGATTAATATGGAAGTTTTTCAGGGACAGAGACTGAGTCCTGTAGCATTTTAGGAAACTAAGATTACTATTTGGTAAATATTCTCTGGTTTGTTAATTAGTGTATTTCCTATGAAGATAAATGTAGCCAGAAGGAAGAATTAAAAAGGAAGAAGTCATCAACAATTTAAAATAATTATAAAATAGAAACTAGCATAAGTCTTTTACATTTATCCTGATTGACTTTTTACACAATATGCAGACGAAGAAAGAAAATAGAGTTTCCAACTGTGTTGGAACAGATTTGATCCTCGTTTTTCCTTTAGCATAATACAAAATATATAAAGTAATGTGAGTAGACTCTCTTGGATGTAAGCCCTCTTCTACCACATTATGTGTAATGTTTTTGCACCTGTTTTTTTGCTGCAATTTTACCAACAAGGGGTCTAGGGAAGCACTTGCTCATATTTGGCCTACAGCCAAGCCAATAAACAAAAATGTCATTAATCACTGTCACTTGTCAATTCTCCATTTAAGAAATCGTCTCTTTTCATTGTTGCTACTAAAAACACAAGAGAAATTGATAAATTTTGTTTTGGAGAACTGAGGCTAAGTTTTCAAAAGTGAAACATTTTCTCAAAAGAAAAATGTGGTATTTAAAGTTAGATTACAAGTATCAATGACAGTCTATCTGTTAGAGCAAAACCATGCATGTATGTGTGGCTGGTCATCCAAAAGATGTGTTGAATGGAATTTGCATTTAAACAGAATGCTTTTTCTACAAGCCATTTCTTCCAAGTGGTGGTGGAAAGCTCAGATATAGTGCAGGACAGCCATGTTTATATCCTCCTGCCTCCTCCACACATACACTTAATATGAATGGAACACAAGCCAAGAGCAAAGAGTTCATATGGTCTCCACAGTACCTACCAGAAAGGTTAGATAAACAACCTCTGCCCCTCCCTATACAGTAGAGTCAAATTAGCATTATGCAAATCTATTAGATCCACTCAAAAAACAAAGCATAGATGAAACAAGGATCATTTTATCCACATTATCATAATAATCTGACAGAAACTGGGCTGCTACAGAGATAATAGAAAATATTCAGTTCTATCCCACATTTTATTGTATAGGATTCAAATAACTTCATGATGCCTCTGGTTTGTGGTCCAGTTGTGAAAGCAATAAGATGAAAATTATAGCTGGAAATAGGTGTACTGTCTGCGTAGTAGGAAGAAGTGGCTGAGTATGGACTCTAAAATCACATCTTCCCAAGTTTGAGTCCTGGCAGCAACATATAAGAGCTTTGTCACCTTGGACAAGTTATCATATCTCTACATTGTATGTATTAAATAATAGCTAAACACACACACTGCACATCATCTCCTTCGTGCAGCAAAATGTGCACTCAAGAGCAAGTATCCAATATTAACACTGGGCCTGCGCCGTGGCTCACTTGGTTAATCCTCTCCCTGTGGCGTCAGCATCCCATATGGGCGCTGGTTTCTAGTTCTGGTTGCTCCTCTTCCAATCCAGCTCTCTGCTGTGGCCCGGGAGGGCAGTGGAGGATGGTCCAAGTGCTTGGGTGCCTGCACCCGTGTGGGAGACCAGGAAGAAGCACCTGGCTCCTGGCTTCGGATCGGCATAGCTACGGCTGTAGCGGCCATTTGGGGGGTGAACCAACGGAAGGAAGACCTTTCTCTCTGTCTCTCTCACTGTCTAACTCTGTCAAATAAAAAAAAAAATACACACACACTTCTATACATACCCACACAAGAATACACATTCTTGTATACACAGAATCTTATTAAGTACATGATCACAAGAATGGAGTTCAAAATGTCATTCTTCACTTTTTCAGTCCCCATGAACATCTGTTTTTGCAACCCTAAAATGATGATAATAGCATCATACAATTTAGGAATTTTTGTAATGCTTAAGTTAAAAAATTTATATGACAGGGCTGAGCATAGTAACCTTGCACATGGTTTTTGTTTCATCAATGTTAGTTGCATTTTTTTTTTTTTTGACAGGCAGAGTGGACAGAGAGAGAGAGAGAGAAAGGTCTTCCTTTGCCGTTGGTTCACCCTCCAATGGCCGCCGCAACTGGCGTGCTGCGGCCAGCGCACCGCGCTGATCCGAAGGCAGGAGCCAGGTGCATATCCTGGTCTCTCATGGGGTGCAGGGCCCAAGGACTTGGGCCATCCTCCACTGCCTTCCCGGGCCACAGCATACAGCTGGCCTGGAAGAGGGGCAACTGGGACAGAATCCAGCACCCCGACCGGGACTAGAACGTGGTGTGCCCGCGCCACAAGGCGGAGGATTAGACTGTTGAGCCATGGCGCCGGCTGTTAGTTGCATTTTAATTTGACATAGTTTATGAAAGAAAGGATCTTTATCATGTTAAAAGTCCATAAAATTCAACCCTTTCATTTCATATGATAATACAATCCAAAGAGCTACAGAACGTTTATTTCTTTTTTAAGTTTTATTCATTTACATTTATTTGAAATTCAGAGACAGAGACAGAGAACTTTTGCCTGCTGGCTCACTCTCCAAATGCCCACAACTGCTGGGGCTGGGCCAGGTGCAAAGCCAGGAGCCTGGAAATCAATCTGGGTCAGCACCTGCTGCCTACTAGAGTGTGTATAAGCAGGAAGCTGTATTGGAAATAGAGTGGGAACTGAAACTCAAGAACTGCAATATGGAACAGTTGGTGTGTCTTAACTTCTAGAGCAAAAGTCAACCCCATGTCACTTTTGCAAGATAGTACAGGTTTTGCACCTACTATGGCACTGGAAACCATGTTAATCATGAATCTAGGATGTTTTTTATTATGACATACAGTGTGTGATAATCACACAGCATTTTGAGATCTGCATAAGCTAGTAAAACACAAACTGGGGAGAAAACCTAGGAGGTTTTAGCAGGGAGTGATTCATATAAATCTTCATATTTTAGCTTTTAGGAATTAAAGATTGATAAACTCATAAAATTTGGTATTAACTGGGGGGCATATGATAAGTCTGTAGAAATAAAGAACAATGGTATAAAATTGTCATGTCTTTAAGATGTCTTTTTATATGTAACATTTTTATAATTTAAATGCTTGTTAAAACCCTCTTATTTCCTAAGACAATGCTGTTTATTTGGTCACAATCCTGCCCAAGACACATTTATAAAACAGGTTATTTGGAACATACTCCATGCATTTTTCAAGAATAGGTGATGAAATTGCTACTGAGGTTTGGATATTGACGTCTTTCTAGGAAAATGAGGTCCTCTAATCCTGATCATGAAGACTCCCTAATAACTCTTGGCCCACTTTCTACTGAGCTATCTTTTTTTTTAAAACTTTTAATTTATCATCTAAGCTATGCTGCTATTGGGGATTGGGAGAATGAACACATTAGCTGAGTACCAAGAATAGTTTTTTATATTAAACTCATTTGTAATGAGGTGTGTACACATGATAATTTACGCCCAAGAAACTTCAATCTACTATATTTTCATGGTATTTATCTTAAAGTGAAATGTTTCCTTTGAGCTCATTTCAGTCTCTTTCCAATACTTCTATTTTGGTGTTAGGATATTGATGTCTATTAACTAGTAAGGTAAATTGCCAATATAAATATGTTAGAGATATTCCCAAAGGCAGAATCTTGATTTTTTTTTTTTTCCAATATAAAGATGACAATCAGTTCTTGGGCGAAACTGGCTATTAACTACCTGCTGAGTTTATTTGCACATGTCCTTCTCTGTTACATTCAGGCATCTAAAAATTAATTTGTTGCTAGATTACTTTTTTGTATATATGATTATATTGACTAATATGAGATTTTGACAAAAAAAGAGGGCAATTCCAAAGCATTATTTTAGGTCATTCAGCTCTAATCTTTTCCAGGGCTCTTTTGCATGTAAAGTGTCTTTTTATTAAGCTACGGAAATTGGAACTCATCTCCTGGTTTCTAAAAACAATTATTATTTTTGTCTGTTACTAGAGGTGTTTGTGCTTTCTCCTTTTTCTATTATAATGCCCTTCCTTATTATTATATTGGATGCTCTGCTCTCTGGCTGAAAATATCTGTTTTTCAGTTCTTGCTTTTATTTTTGTATTCTTTCATTTTCTCAGGTGCTTATGCTTTAATAAGGCACATCTTATTTGTGCTGCCTCAGTTAAAAGATGTTTCGTGCTTACCTCTTTGTGAGTGGTTCTTCTACTAAAAATAATATAAGGTACATTAATGTATGTATTTTGACCCCATCATAATTATCTTTATCTTTCAATTTTTCGCATATATGTCATTTTACAATTTTATATAATAACATGCTTTTTAGAAAATGCTGAATGCTGGTAAATGCATTGAGTGGCAATTGAAAATTTTTTCATTTATTTATTCGTGTACTTGACTAGACTATGAAATGAGATCTCTTGTGTTGAAATCTAAGCCTACAAACTTAAGAAACTCACTCTTTTTTTGATGTGATACTAGTGCCTATGATAGAATTAAAATAGGAATAGGATTGTAGTGTCTTCCCTATGATTTTGTTGTTTCTTGCTATTACCATGAAATTGGCACTAACTCCTTTACACTCCTTTACTACTTAACTATTGAAACAGATTTCTCTGTAATAAGCCTGCTTTTTATCTTTTTCAGATTCATTTCATCCCATGCTTGTAGTCTGCTATTAAGTTAATCATCTTAAACATTTTTTTGTTTGTGTTAGTCCTCTGGCCATGTCTTCATTTTCTCCACTTTGCTTGGAGTAAAAGTATTCAAAACATTTAGCTTGGAATTCAGAAGCCTGCAAAATAAGGTTCTATGCTAATATCCCAACATTATTCTCCCTTCCCAAATGTAACCCATGCCCACCATCTAGAATTAGCAGTGTGAGAACTCTGACTCTAGAGTTTATCTATGAACTCACAGAAGTTAATTCTCTACACTTCAGTCTTCTCACTGCTAAATGAATGATAATCATATCTCATATCTCGTAGGATTGTTAAAGATTTATTTATTTGAGAGGTAGAGTTACAGACAGAGAGAAGGAGAGACAGAGAAGTCTTCCATCCTCTGGTTCACTCCCCAGATGACTTCAATGGCCAGAGCTGTGCAGATCTGAAGTCAGGAGCCAAGAACTTTTTCTGGGTCTCTCACTCAGATGCGGAGACCCAAGGGCTTGGGCCATCTTCTGCTGCTTTCTCAGACCATAGCAGAGAGCTGGATCAGAAGTGGAACAGCTGGGACTTGAACTGGCACCCATATTGGATGCCAGTACTGCAGGCAGCGGCTTTTCCCACTATGCCACAGCACAGGCCCTGGATTGTTGAATATTAAATGTATTAATACATGTAAATTTCCTAGAGCAGAACAGGCACAAGAAGAGTGCTCAACGTAGATTAATTTAAAAAACAGTTATTTGGTTCAAGATTTTTCATCCATATTACAATTTCCAAATCATCCTTGCACAGTTCTGCCCCCCAAAAATATTTTTTATTGCATAAGACACAGAATTTCTGTGAACTTGGAGAAGATATAAATTTTTTGAGTTATTTGACTCATAATACCATATTACCTTTAATTGATTAATATTCAAATATATATTGCTTCCTCAAGTCATCAGAAGGTTTTGAACATCTATTGCATTCAAGGTATTCTGGTAGTTATTGATTTCAGATTCAGCTCATTCCATATAATGCTTTTAATTATCTTAAGATACACTTTTGTACTATCTACTCATCTGATCAAGTTTTCATTGATTAATCATTCATTGCTTGGAGACAAAATTATTCTAGTAGATACTAGCTGTGCTGAATGAATCAATGCTCAGCAAATGCTCATTATTTTTGGTAATTATTATAATGTAGTTAAAAAAAACCCTAAAATAG
The DNA here is from genome assembly GCF_033115175.1 of Lepus europaeus. Lineage (NCBI taxonomy): Eukaryota > Metazoa > Chordata > Mammalia > Lagomorpha > Leporidae > Lepus > Lepus europaeus. The sequence continues at coordinate 109,740,854 of NC_084832.1, forward strand.
TTATGCAAAGCAATGTACCTAGGCCCTATTACCTTTTTTCCTTCTATATTAACTGAAGAATCTTGACACTAGAGACCAATATATAAAAACATTGTTTACATTGTTTAAAAAGTATATGTTTACATCTGTATACGTTTAGGTATATATCAGAAAGATATATACCAAATAGAAAATAATAATTAGCTCTGAGTGGAATGAAGTGGAAAGCATTAAGCATTGAGTAGACAGAAGTGCTCCCTTTTGTTTTATAGTTAAGAATTTAGAAAGGATGTAATTGTATTTGAATTAAACTTGTATATTCCACAATTTTTTGAAAGTAAAAGTATATATATGTGTGTGTTTATATAATTTATATATGTTATATATATAAACATAAATATATAAAAACAAATATAAACATATAAAATATATATACACACATATATATAATATATACACACATATAAATACACATGTCCATAGACAGGTTAGCTATCTGTCCTAAGGACAAAAGTTCAATATTAAGAATAACACTTAGAACTTCTACTCTTAATTCCAATGCATAAAGAGTTTGAAAATTTTTATTCCTAAGCTTAGAATATGAAAAATATTGAACAGGCTTGTAATTACTTTTTTCTTTAAACCCATCAAAGAATTTTGGGCAAAGGACAAACTATGGCCTTAAATACCAGAGAAGACAAATGCAGAGAATGATAGTTAAATCAGCTTATTAGGAGCAGAAGTCATAGGAAATACTAAGTAGGAAATGCTTAGATGTTCCAGATCGATCTATCTATTCAGCAATCATCTATCTAAAAGGGAGAGTAGAATGGTAGAGAGAGGGAGAGAGAGATCTTCCATAATCTGGTTTACTCCTTAAATATCTGTAATAGCTGAGACAGGGCCAGGCCGAAGCCAGGAGCCAGGAGCTCCGTGTGTGTGTGTGTGTGTGTGCGCCCTATGTTTGGCAGGGATCCAAGTACTTGAGCCTTCTACTGCCTCCCAGAGTGCACATTAGCAGGAAACTGGTTTGAAAGTGGAGCTAGGACTCAATCCTAGGCACTCCAGTATGAGACGAGGGCATTCCAAATGGCTGTTTAATTGGTGGGCACAATGTCTGCTCCTCAATTTTTTATGCTGTCTCTAGGGCTGTAGTGATTTATCTGTTTATAATTTCTGAGAGCAGTAATTTTTTTTCTTTCTTTTCATTTGATTAGCATTCCTAGGAGATTATCAACTTGTAAAATATTAAAATTAGCAAAATTTAAGTTTTAAGTATTACATTCTATACATTTGTTTTCTATTTTATTTTAAATGCTTACCCTTACTTTTTTAATGAATTTTTTAGTTTCTGTTTTTAGTGCTTCCTTCTAGGTTTTTTAGGTGGAAATTATTTTTAAGTCTTTCTTTCTTTGTTGTATATATACCTATAATTTATATATCTAAATAGTAAAAACACTAAGCAATTTTCCACCTGTATTCATAAGTTTTTATCTGTAATATATATATTTTTTCATTTAAAATATTAGATTTCTGTTTTCATTTCTACTATGACATATGGATTATTTTAAAGCATACTTTAATTTCAATGTTGTTGAATTAATCCATTGAGTTTATTTCAAGTTTGGTGAGATAACAGACTTTTTTATGCCAACATATGCTCCATGTACTCTTGAAATAACACAGCTTCTGTTTTTGTCAGTAGCAATGTTTTGCACATCTCAATTAGTTTGTTAATTGTGTTATTTAGACATACAATTATTAAAAGAATGTGTTAATGTCTTCCGATTTGATTGATATTTGCCTAATTCTCCAGTTATTTCTCTCCATTCTGACTTCATATTATAATCATGTTAATGTGCATTTAAATTTATATAACTGTTACATTTTCCTACTGATTCATCTCTTTCCTCATGTAATGCCTATCTCGATTTAATCATCTTGCTTTAAAAATATTCTGTAATAATATGATAGGTGTGTAAGCTTTGCTAGGTTTTTCCTTGTGTGACAATTCTTATTGTTTTTCTTTTTGAATTTCTGTATTGTAATATTTAAAATATATGCTTTCTAAGGAGCATGTATTTAATTAATTCCCTTTTCATTTTACTTGTGTATGACATTCTTTGCTCTTATTGAGAGTACATAGCCTATGTAAATTTAATACAATTATTGATATATTTAATGCTCTTTTCCCCCTCCCTTGATACTTCTCTATCTCTGTTGAGAATATATATATATACACTCCAGAGGTCTCTCCTTTCTATGAAATTTGGGTTTATCTACTCTTTGTCTCTTCAGCAACACTTGTATATCTTTAAAAATATGTTTGGATATATCATCCAGTTACTCTCGTTGTTGAAGTTTGAACATTGGCCTACCATGTATTATTTAATTCTTTATCAAAAATATTTTTCTTCATTTTTGATGCTAAACAAAATTCTGGATATCTTTAAAAATGAGTATAAAAGAAGGCCTGATTGTTTATAGTTTCATTTTGCATTTATATTCTGTAAAATGCAATCTTTCAAATGTCTTTTGTCAATAGATGTTACATGGAAAGAATAGGCAGAAAAATCAGAATTTCTAAGTGAAATATTGAAAAGTATCACATAATTATGTATTTGTGTAATGTTATCACTAATTAAAGCTTTTAGACTTGGTATTTGATTTTTAGAGTTGGATGTAAAATTTATTTATTTATTTTTAGAAAGTTGAATTCTTTTTTGAAAAGATTTATTTATTTATTTGAAAGACAGTATTGAGAGAGAGAGAGAGAACGAGAGAGAGAGAGAAAGACCTTCCATCCTTTATCCTTTAGTTCACTCCCCATATGGCCATAACAGCCAGAGCTGGGTGGATCCAAAGCCAGGAGCCAGGAGCTTCTTCTAGGACTCCCATGTGGATTCAGGGGCCTGAGGACTTGGGCCATCTTCTGCTACTTTTCCAGGTGCATTAACAGGGAACAGGATCAAAAGTGGAGTAGCCAGAACTTGCACCAGCACCCAGATGGGATGCTGGCATTATAGGCAGTGGCTTAACCTGCTACGCCACAACTCTGGCCACAGAATTTATTTTAATACCATGTTAAAGTTGTTCCTAGAACCTGTAATAAGTCTCATCACTTTATTGGTGAAATAAAGACTTATTAATACATTACAATTTATTTAACTAATTTATTCATAAAGATATAGGTATTTTTATTACTATGTTATCTTACTAATGAAGAATTGGAGAAAATAAAAATTTTCCATTTCTGTTATTTTTATGGTATTTAAGTGCAGATTTTGAAATATTTTTATTTGTTGGCCAGCGCCGTGGCTCACTAGGCTAATCCTCCGCCAGTGGTGCCAGCACCCCAAGTTCTAGTCCCTGTTGGGGCGCTGGATTCTGTCCCGGTTGCTTCTCTTCCAGTCCAGCTCTCTGCTGTGGCCTGGGAAGGCAGTGGACAATGCCTGCATGGGAGACCAGGAGAAAGCACCTGGCTCTTGGCTTCGGATTGGCACAGCGCTGGCTGTAGCGGCCATTTTGGGGGTGAACCAACGGAAACAGAAGACCTTTCTCTCTGTCTCTCTCTCTCTCTGTCTAACTCTGCCTGTCAAAAAAAAAAAAAAAGGAAATATTTTTATTTGTATATATTGGTGTGTGCAGGCTTCTTTAACATTCTACCATAAACTAGTGGTTTATAAAAACATTTATATTCTCAGAGTGCCATTATTGACAGGTTCTGGTGAGGACCTGTTTCCTGGTTCCTACACAGCCATACCCTCACTGTGCCCTCATATGATAGAAGACATCAGTGAGCTTGCCAGAGTCTCTTTGGTAAAGGGCCCAATCCCATTCATAAGGATTCCATTCCCATGCCGTAATCACAATCCAGTGGTCTCACCTCGTAATATTATCACATTGGTGGTTGAGATTTCAATAAGTGATCTTTGGGAGCACAAAAGTATTCATTCCTAAAAGTTTATAAATTTAACATAGCAGTAATGAGTGTGGGGATGGTTAGCTTTAAAATGCTGTATAAAGCCATACCATCATGAACGCGCCCAGTTATGTCTGATCATGGAAGCTAAGCAGGGTTCTAGCCTGGTTATTACTTGGATGGCAGATTTAGAATATGAATTCTATTCTTTTTGAATTTAAATTAATATAATGGCTAACCAAAATGTGAGTCATTTGTATAGCATTTAAAATGTTCCAGAATCTGTGTTTTCCACATAAATGGTAGTATTACTCCTCTCAATAACCAAAGGTATTGATAGCAATCACTGTCATGTTTTAAATATGACAAAAGAGGATAGTTTTCCATTAGACCTAAAAATTTCAGAAATCATTTGTGGAATTTCTAATCAGACATACTGATGTAATAATTAAGCAAAGCCCATACATAAAAAATTAAATGTGAGACTCATTCAAATGAATTCATAGTTTTTGTAGCAATGTATAGCCTTTTCTTTTCACTTCCGTCAGATTTATTTTTTCTCAGATATTATCCCTTCTGACTCTCTTTCCTTCGGTAGAACTCATTTACAGCTTTATGTACTCACTGAAATTCCAAAGTAGTTATTTCTTTTGAGAGAGAGAGAAAGAGAGAAAGAGGGAGAGAGAGAGAAGTACGTTAGCTAAGCAGACATCTTTCCTATTTTTTAAATTTTTAGCGAATGATATTATTGCAGGGGCAGTAGGAATACTTTCTCTTGGTGCTGCATATATATTATTTGATCTGGTAATAAATGTAAAATATAGTCTTACATAAACATACATACAAGCCAACAGTTGAAGGTGGCAAATGAATTATAGAATACAAAACTAGTCCCTAGTAGCCTGGCTGTCCTCTGTGTATGAAATCACGTACTATATGAACAGAGCTTCTTTAAAAGACTTTTCCTGAATAATATTTCTAACAGTGTAAGGAACCAGGACCTTGAAGTAAACCTTTTCATTTTTGAAAGTGCATTTACTACTTTAAGATTCTGTCTGGAATCCTCTGTGCATTTATTCGCTGCCTCCTACTTCTTGCCCTGTGTATCTGAGTTCTGACATAGTGGAGCATGAGAAATCAGCTTATCCTCCAAAGCTCATTTCCGACTGCTGATAGGGTACAGGTCAGTGCTAGTGTGTACTGCTGAATCTAACTTCTTTGTTACCTGTGTGCTGTATATTGAAACTCAAGAGAAATGCAATATTTTGGATCAATCAATCAACAAATGTTGATTAAGCACCCATGATGAGCTAGGCAGAGAAGTGCATTAAAGTTGTATCAGGAAAGGGCAATGGCCTCAGGGATATTAAAATTTAGTTAGCTGGTAAAAAAATGTGCACAATTATACACCACTAGCATGATAAATAATGCTAAAAGTAAGCTAAAGGATGGGAGATGATAGCTGAAGAACATAGTTGACAAATGATTAGTATCCAGAATATTTAATGATTGCCAGCATATTAATAAGTAAAAGGTAAATAACTTATATCAAAATGTACCAATGATATGGACAAATAATTTGGCCTTCAGAAGGTGGTTTGTAGATCCAGAGTTAGAATACTTTTGGAAAAATCCTGGTACCATCAGTTATGGTGATAGTAGTGAAAATTATGAGCTAGGACTATGTATTGTGTATATTTTGAAATAAGAGTTAATAGGATTTGCTGATGGGGTGCAGGAGAGGAAGGGATGTCATAAATGACTTTGATTTTATTGTAAGCAAGGGAAAGTAAAAATTACACTGAATTATAGACGAGTTATGGAGATTGAAATTTGAAGAATACAATTATAAATTCAGATTGGCATTTGTTAAGCTATTTAAATCCATGTGGGAATGGGAGGAAATAGCTGGAAATATAAATTGAGATTTTGGTCTGGGATGAAGTTATACTTTGGAAGTAATCAATATTTAGGATCCTGAGACTTGATGAGATTATAAGAGAATGAGCGATGAGTAGATAAGAGATGAAGTTTAAGGACAAATTCCTAAACAGAGGATACATCACATGAAATAGATAACAGAATTTAAGTAGGAGTAGAACCAAGAGAGAGTGTATACTGGAAGCCAAGGGATCAAAATCTTTCTTGAACTAAGTGATGGATGATTGGGTCAATGATTTAGGAGAAGTACAATGAGGACTTCTAGTGAACCATTGCCTGTAACGATTAGTGATCTCTGACCTAGAAAACATCAATTTTACAGAAAGATGTTAGAGAAAAAAATGATTGGTGTAGCTTCCAGAAAGAGAGAACTAGAAGTAAAGCAAATAACAAAGATAAAAGTTTTTGGGATTTCTGTTTTTTTGTAGAAGCAAATAACAAAAGGATAAAAAGAGAGAATGTGAGTTGGATTATATTACCTTTTCATTGTGATATTCCTACATGTTTATATGTTGTTAAAATCGTGTGGTAGAAAGGAAAAGATGGTGAATAAAAGACAAGGTAAAATTTCTGGGGAATTATCTTACAAGTAGGACAGATGAGTTCAGTAAAATATGCAAATGAAAATGTTGATATTAAATAGTAGCAGTGTGGTTTTTCTGTGATTTCAAGAGGTAAGCTGGAGTATAGACTAGGTAAGTTCATGGAGGGTAGGTGATATTATAGCAGATATCTCTTCTGATTACTTTTATATTCTGTGAAATAGAAAGAGTTTTATTTTCCTAAAGCGAATTTGGTGGGACAGTTATGGGGGAAATTATGAAAGATCTTAACAAATGTACTTGAGTGATGAGACTGCATACAGGTAAAATATACTGAAAATGTCAAGTAGCACTTATATTTAATGGTCTGAGACTAAAAAATACATTTGTGTCATTGGTGTTATATGCTTTCAAACTGCATTCATTTGCTTGGGTGCAAAGAATAAAAAAATTTGTAGTTACCCAGCGTTGGGTTACTTTTTCAGGGGATATGATAAATGGAGAAACAGCAGAAATATGAAGGTATGTGTATGTGTAAAAAGAAATGGTTTCAGTAATGGACATGAGCTGCAATAAAAATACAACTAATGAGGTAGTAGGGCATAGTGAAAATGTATTAGATACAAGGTTTATAGTTTCTAAGTATGAATAGAAACTATTATATTTGAGTCCTAGGGAGTACAAGCTGGATAAATAAAAAATTGTCAGTCAGAAACTATTGTCATTGAGGTTTTTTTTTTTTTTTTTTTTTTTAAGATTTATCTATTTGAAAGGCAGAGTAACAGATAGAGGGAGAGACAGAGAACTTCCATCTGTTGCTTCTCTTTGCAAATGAGCTGAACAAGTAGGGTTTGATCAGGCCAAAGTCAGGGGCTAGGAATTCCATCTAGGTCTCCCAATGGGAGGAAGGGACCTAAGTATCTGAGTCATCATCTGCTACCTTCCCAGGCACTTTATCCAGAAGCTGGATCGTGGGCATTCCACCAGGAGTCAGACCAGCTCCCTGATATGGGATGCCAGCATTGCCAGCAATAGCTTAACCTGCTGCATCACAGCTCTGGCATCACCATTGAGTTTCCAAAGGGGTTGTAGTTGTTCGTAATTGGAGAGTTCATCATCCTTCTGGGAACATAAGACTAATGTAGAGATAGATCAACATCACCAAAGCAGAGGAAGTTAAAAAACTGACTGGTCATGTATGAAGTATTTATTAAAGTCACTAAGAATATATAGATAGGGGAAATATGAGACTGTGGAGCCAACATAACCAGTGCATGAAAGGAAGTGTGGAATGGCAAAAGGAAGAGTTGAGGTTGACAAAACTACTGATGTGATTTGTAAAATGTTTCCTCCCATTAAAACAAAAAACGAATATTTATTTATTTATTTATTTGGAAGGTAGTCATAGAGAGAGAGAGAGAGGGAGAGACAGAGATAGATCTTTCATTCTCTGATTCACTCCCGAAATGGGCACAGCATCCAGGACTGGTCCTGGCCAAAGCCAGGAGCCCGGATGAGGCCATGTGGGTGGCAGCAGTCCAAGTACTTGGGCCATCCTATGCTGCTTTCTGAAGTGCATTAACAGGAACTAGAAACGGAGTAGCTAGGGCTTGAACTAACATTCCAACATGAGGTGTCCGCATTGCAAGTGGGGGCTTAGCTCGCTGCACCACAGAGATACTCCCTCTAGTTTTTATTTGTAAATGGAGAAGGTTGATAAAATGATCTGAAGGAACAATGAGACATACATACACAGTTCTAAGGTTGGTAATTTGAAAGATATAGAGGAAATACCACCTGAAAAAATAATTGCATGAGATTATTGTGTTTAAAAAATTGTCAAGTTTCAATTACAACAGAAAGATGAAGGGAATGCACAGAGGAGATGCTGAAAACAGGAGAATGGGACTCCTAAGTTTCAGGCAGGACAGTGGAAGAATTTTTGGAATTAGGGAGAAATAGAAGATGGACTTACAATAGGGATGCAAGGAACCTTACAAGTTGGGATTCTAGATGATGAGAGATGACAGAGTTCTTGGTTTTTCGGGGGGACTTAAGTTTGCAGAATCGGAGGTCATAGAGTTAATCCTGGTGAACTCGAGGCAACTCTTGGTGATAAGGCTGTGCTCCATTAATGAAGGTGGAGGAATGAAAGTCCCTCAACTGAGTTGCAGAACTTTGTCATCTTTTGGTTCTCCTGAAAATGGTGATGCGGAGAGCAGAAGAGAAGTGTTATCAGAAGCAAATGGGATTTTTTTAGGTTTATGACAACAATGAAACAAAGTAAGAAATTGGAAGAAAAAATATATTTTTCCAATAAAGTGTGTGATGATAATAAAGAATGGTTATTCTGTACTTCAGTCCCTGTAAGTCCAAGACATTTATCACCTCTCATCACACAGAATTTCATCCTTATAAAGTTCAAACATGTGGGCCGGCGCCATGGTTCACTTGGCTAATCCTCCGCTTGTGGCTCTGGCACCCCAGGTTCTAGTCCCGGTTGGGGTGCTGGGTACTAGTCCCGGTTGCTCCTCTTCCAATCCAGCTCTCTGCTGTGGCCTGGGAGGGCAGTGGAGGATAGCCCAAGTACTTGGGTCACCTGCATGGGAGACCAGGAGGAAGAACCCGGTTCCTGGCTTTGGATCAGCACAGCGCCTGCCGTAGTGGCCATTAGGGGAGTGAACCAGTGGAAGGAAGACCTTTCTCTCTGTCTCTCTCTCACTGTCTATAACTCTCTCTATGTCTCTCTCTCTCACTGTCTAACTCTGCCTGGCAAAAAATTTAAAAAAAAAAAAGTTCAAACATGCCCCTATTGTGTCCCCAGTTTCTACTTTTGCCCATCTCCCAATATTCTAAACAGACCTTAAAAAATAAGGAAGTTAGACTGTGATACTTCACTATCATCATAATTGTAAATAAATTTAAGTCACCAAGTGGAATATAGATTATAGATTCATTTTAAATTTGAATGTAAATTCCATACAATGTGCTTATAAGAAACACATTTAAAACTTAAGGTAAAGAAGAAAAAAATAAAATTTATGATATAGGAAATACTCATGAGTGTAATACAAACAGAAGAAGTTGATGTAGAAATATTAATATCTTTCAACGTAGAATTCTAGCTCTCCCCAGAAAACATTACTAAAGATGAAAAGCAATATAGAAATAAAAAAAAAAACTGCAAGGACCTAACAATATATCTTAAAAATATACAAAATAAACAAATGGAAAAGTCAGGGTTAAGAGAACATTTCCTCAGGGTGAAAAATATAATATAAATTTGTCAGAGGTTACAGATGAAAGTTAAGAAGTTAAAGAATGTAATAAAATATGAAGCTCAACAAAACCAAATTTTAATGTTTCAATTTAATTTTTATTTGTTTAAGAGACAGAAGACAATAGGACAGTGAAAGAGAGAAGGCATAAATGAATTGCAATAAACGTTAAAACATAAGGAAAATAATTTCAGATCTAGTCAAGATTTTTAAATTGTAAGGATATAGAATGAATAACCTGTACTAATTCAGTTGAAATCTTGGGTCATCTGGACAGTTTATATAAATGCTACATAAGACATTCAGAAATTAAAAAACCTACATAAAATTATTTTGAAATCAGATACAAAACAAAATATTTCCTGAATCTGAAATACTTTGGTCCCAAAAATTCTCATAGGTGAGTTTTACTAAACCTTTAAATAAGATATAATCAAATTATACTTTTTTTAGACACTGGAAAAAGAGACTTGAGAGTATTTAAAAATGTAGAAAAATGGAATTAAATGATAAGTTTACTTTGGTGTCAAAAGATTGAAATGTATGCATTTTTTAATATATACATTTTCCTGAACTTTTTAAGTTCACTCACATATGTGGATTTCTAAATGTCTGTGCACCAAAATAGACTTATCTTTTAATTCTACTTTTTCATGAACTTTCTGAAGTACCTTTCTATATTCTTGACAGCAAAACTAGGGGAAAAGTCAATATAAAAAAATATTGTAAAATAGTCTTACATAAGAATAAAGGTGCAAAATATTAAAAAAAATTAACAGTGTGAATAAAACAACACATAATTGTCACAGATATGCAGGAGTAATACAGCATTAAAATCTCAATGAGATTGACCTTTATTGACAGTCAACATTAAATAACTCAGGATGTCTCTTACATGGAGCAGAGTGATCCCTGAGACATGGGACAAAACAGGGTAAACCCAGACTTTTTCCCAAGATATGGTTTTCAGAGTTTCCAGGCAGCAGCAGAGAGAAGAGGTAAGCAGATGGGGACAGAGGAGGTGAAGTTCAGAGAGGTCAAGGCACAGTTTAGACCAGAATGTGCAGGAACAGAGAGCTGCATGCAGAGCTCAGTGTCTGCAGAGGGAATTCCTGGGCAATTTAGCATAGTACTAATCAGCATGTGCATGTGAAGAAACTGCCCAAGTTTGATAAGAAAAACATCCCAAAGATTATGGGGAACAACCCTTGAAGCTTATGCAGAATCAGAAGCAGTTTGTGTTCCTGTCATCCAAATGGGGTAAAACAAAGCATACTTCATGGATTTTGCCTCAGCAGTGGAGGAAATGTTAGCCCTAGATTAAGGCTGTTTTGATTGCACCATGCAAAGCAATCCTCTTGGCCAGCGCCGCGGCTCACTGGGCTAATCCTCTGCCTGCAGCGCTGGCACCCCGGGTTCTAGTCCCGGTTGGGGCGCTGGATTCTGTCTGGTTGCTTCTCTTCTAGTCCAGCTCTCTGCTGTAGCCCGGGAGTGCAGTGGAGGATGGCCCAAGTATTTGGGCCCTGCACCCCATGGGAGACCAGGAGGAAGCACCTGGCTCCTGGCTTCAGATTGGTGCAGCACACTGGCCGTAGCGGCCATTTTGGGGGTGAACCAATGGGAGGAAGGACGACCTTTCTCTCTGTCTGTCTCTCTCTAACTCTGCCTGTCCAAAAAAAAAAAAAAGCAAACCTCTTAGGGATAAAAGTGATGCTAGGTAGTTTAATTGTGCTAAATTAACAAAATAAGATGAAGTGGAGTCACATACAACTATCCAGCAACAAAAATATTCACAAGTATGTGTCATTTAATGACATGCATCTAATTACTGTGCCTACAACAATAGAAGGAAAGTATGACCATACAATGATTTTGATAACAACTTGTTAGTATTTAGTTAAGCTGAAAGTTTAGCAAGTATGTGTAGACATACTAGTATAGCTTATAGAGAAACTCACATGTATATTTGGTAACTGTACAACAATGTTTATTTATGTTTATTATTAATTGCTAAAATTGGATTAACCTAGTATTCAACAAGGGTAGAATAGTTTTCTATTTATACAATGGGATACTATTTAAAGTAAAATTAGTACTCTCTGTCTCCACATGTTTAGATCTTGAAGACAGAAATTTGAGCTATAAATAAACTTTAGAAAAGTTATATTATGAAAATTTTAAAACATATGTGAGAACACTAAATACTGTTTATGAAAAAATATATACATAGTAAAAGTATAGAGTTAAACCAGATTTTTTTTTATTTTTATTTTTGACAGGCAGAGTGGACAGTGAGAGAGAGACAGAGAGAAAGGTCTTCCTTTTTTGCCGTTGGTTCACCCTCCAATGGCCGCCGCGGTAGCGCGCTGCGGCCAGCGCACCGCGCTGATCCGATGGCAGGAGCCAGGTGCTTCTCCTGGTCTCCCATGGGGTGCAGGGCCCATGAACTTGGGCCATCCTCCACTGCACTCCCTGGCCACAGCAGAGAGCTGGCCTGGAAGAGGGGCAACCGGGACAGGATCGGTGCCCCGACTGGGACTAGAACCCGGTGTGCCGGCGCCGCAAGGCGGAGGATTAGCCTAGTGAGCCGCGGCGCTGGCCTAAACCAGATTTTAAAGTCTGACAATTTGAGCACCTTGAGAAAGGGGCAAACAAATGTGACTGTGGAAAGGATTTAAGAACCTTCAACTTTCCTTTTTTCTTAATGATTTATTTTATTTATTTGAAAGGTAGAGTAATAGAGAGAGGAGAAGAAACAAAGAGATAGTCCATCCACTGGTTCACTCCCCAAATGGCCACAGCAACTGACGCTAGGACATGAGGAAGCCAGGAGCCAGGAACTCCATCTGGATTTCTCTTGTGGGTGTCAGACCCAAGAACTTTGGCCGCATTCCACTGCTTTCCCAGGTGCATTAGCAGGAAGCTGAGTTAGAAGGAGAGCAGCTGGGACTCAAACTTGTGCTCCAATGTGTGGTGCCAGGGTCTCAGGCAGTGGTTTAACCCACTGCACCACAACATCAGCTAGGAAACTTCAACTTTCTTGGAAACACTTTATTTCTTTTAAAATGTAAAAGGTTGAATGTAATTATGATGCAATTTTCAGCAATAGGTGTATTTGACGTTTTATAATATGACTTGAAATTTTGTACACTTTATGTGGAGTTTTTTAAAAAGCAACATCTCTGATATTTAGGGATATGACAAATACAGCAACAGTGACATGATATTTCACTTATTAGATTGAAAATTGATAAAAATCTGTTGAGATCAGGGACTGACAAAGATAGAGCAGGAAATGTACATTCATATACTCATATAACAATGAAGTCTCCCTGTTAATGGGACTGGGAAGGCACCAGAAATTGGCGTTATAGCCATGTGGAAGACCAGGCTGACTCCAAAACCTGACTTCTGGTTTTGACATGGCCTACTCCTGGCTGCTCTGGCCAGTTGAGGAATGAATCAGTGGGTGGGAAATGTCTCTCTTTATCTGTCACTCTTTCAAATGAATCAATTAATAAATCTTTACAAATTTCATATACTTGTTTGCCATTGTCATCAATGAATTTTCAATTTATAATATTTTATATTAGTAAGAAATTTTTATAATTATTCTTGCTAATATGCTTTCCTAAAAACACAAAAATCATACACTTTTGTTTTATCAGGCATAATAGATTTCAGACAGATGGATACTAGTCAAGATTTCTGTTTTGTACAAAGATTTACATACAATAGCCACATTGAGTATCCCATTTGATAGTGGTTGGGTGCTGGGGATATGTGTGTGTGTGTGTTTTTTTTTTTTTTTTACCTAAAACAATATCTTATGATTTAAATTTGCTTTATTGTTCTTGATCAAGAATGGTACCTTGAATTCCATTTGGATATCATGTCTGGTAGTTATGGTTTCAGAATACATGAATACATATCTGATGTATTGTCAGGAAAATTGAGGAACAAATCTGTCAGAACACACAAATGTGTTCTGGTACACTCATGTGACATCTCTGAACACCAGTTTAGTCAAATTGTTAATCTTTTTATTGTATGCTCCAATGGCTGAGGAAAATGATATATAATATCACATTCTTCATAAGCCACAAGGCTGATATCTAAAACTATCAGACGTCTAGCTCACTGCTTTTGTTACAAATCAGTTGTTCATTGGTGCAAGTCATAAAGGATGATGGGAGATGATTTAGCTAGAAGGCAAATCTATTTATTTTTATTTATTTGACAAGTAGAGTTATAGAAAGTGAGAGAGACAGAAAGGTCTTCCTTCCGTTGGTTCACTCCCCAAATAGCTGCTACCGCCAGCATGCTGCGCCGATCCGAAGCCAGGAGCCAGGTGCTTCCTCCTGGTCTCCCATGCGGGTGCAGGGGCCCAAGTACTTGGGCCATCCTCCACTGCCCTCCTGGGCCACAGCAGAGGGCCACTGGAAGAGGAGCAACCAAGACTAGAACTGGTGCACATATAGGATGCCAGTGCCGCAGGCTGAGGATTAACCAAGTGAGCCATGGTGCCGGCCCCTACAGTCAACTTCTTGCCTTGGAAAAACACATAGAGCTGCTACACTCTTATGGGGTCTCCACTTCTTTGCATCACTAGTTTCCAAATCAATATCTAGATTGACTCTGATGATAGAGAAATTACAGATTGGCTGTCTGTCTGAAAAAAAAAAGGATAATATATGGAATAGCAGCCTTTCTTTCTCTTTTTCCCTCCCTCCCTCCATTCATTCCTCCCTCCCTCTCTCTCTCTCTTTCTTTCTTTCTTTCTTTTTTTTTTTTTTCTTTTTTTAGGTATGCCTTTAGTTAAGGTCTCCCAAATAAGTGACAGGGACCCAACTATTTTAGCGATCACCAATACCTCCCAGAGTGAGCATAAACAAGAAGCTGGAGTCAGGTGTGGAGACCAGTGTCAAACTTGGGACATTGAATGGCAGCTTCTATTCATGACATTTCAATCAGAGGTTAAATCACCAAAAATAATTAGGGATACCCAATTATTTTCTTTAATTCCTCCAAAAACGCTGCTATATTGCAGAGAAATTCACTGATTTATCAGAAATTACAAACTGTTATGGGGCAGACACAAGAATCAAAACCTTCATATGCTCTGACTTCAGAGAATACAATTAGCAAACTATACTAAATTGTTTTTTTCAAGAATCAAATGTTATTGTGTCAGAACGTTTTTTCCTTAAACCTGAGAAACAAAGAATACATTGGATTTCTTAATGATAAAGTTGTTTACTAAAGAAATGCTGCATTACCTGTCTCAATACGGGCAAAGTTTGTCTATTTCTTAAGCCAGCCACTATGTTAGAAATAATGTATTCTGTACTATTCACAACGAATGAAAACTGTATTATAAATTTCCTATGCTGCTGAGATACCAGGGCAGATTTGTCCACTTAGGCCACACTCCAATCTTTCTACATTTCATTGACCTCTTTCCAAATATAAAGTGCTGCATAAATTCTTAATGACAACAACAGTGACCTAAGTTACTGTTGCCTAATGGGTTCCAGCTTTAAATGTTGATGGCATAACTTCAGCCCATGAGAGGCTGGTGCCTATGCCATGGAAACCTCCATCACAATCAGCACTAATTTGCAGTCTAAATAGAAAGGCCAAGGTTTCACTAAAGAGGCTAAATTTCCTTCTTCTTTCTGTGACTACTCCTGCTAGCTTGGTATTATAAGCAAATTGTTAATATAGTCACTTTGCACAAATTCATATTTAAGCATGACAGATCCAATTTGCATTGAGAGGACAGCATTACACATTGGAATGAATTCGTGGTTGAAGAGTCAGAAAAGGCCTAGGTTTGGAGAGGACTGTTGCTTTCAGTTTTGTAATCATAGGCAAATAATCCAAATTTTATGATTTGCAGTTACTTCTTTTATTAAACTGAAATAATAATACATTTTGCAAAATTTTGTATTATCCAAAAGAAAATGAATAAGAAACATTGTAGGAAATTGATATTGAGATGTAGCTTACTCTCTGTTTTGTTTGCTTTATTGATAACTGATTTGCCATAAAATTTGGCAATAGTCACTTACAACAGTTACAAAAATTTCAGGTAGTGATACTTATATTGATTTAATCATTGTAGTGCATTGATTTTAATTTAGGAAAACTGCTGTGAGTCTCTTGATCCTTATTTGATGGAAATCTATTGCTAAGAAACAGTAAGTGACAGTTGAGTTGCTATCACTGGAAGGATGGTGCCCACTTTATTAAGTGGAATTTTAACATTAGTTTATTGCTTCACATTGCCTAAAATACAGCTTTTCAACTGATCAGCATGTTCTATTGATTTCAGCTAAAAGTATATTTAAAATTCATTAATTTTCTCCCCCTTGTTTTTTTGCTTTATTCTTTGTCATACATTCCCTATTCATTTGCCCTGGAAGTCCTGTTTCCTGTTAAAAACAATAAAATCATGCTTTTTCCTTTATAAAATATTTCATGGTTTTTTCATGCATTTGAAATAAAATCCAAACTCTGTGTACATATAATCTAGCAGCTAATGCGTTCCACATTTATTCCTTATGTCATTCTCTTCATGCTGACTTCAACCACAAAGGCTTTCTTTCTTGTCTCCAACATGGCAAGCTTTGGGATGCCTCTAAGATTTTTGCCAACACTTGCTCCTCTGGAATACATTTTGCTCTTTTATTCCACAAGGTTGATATCTCAAAAGACTCAAGATAAACATCAGTTCTTCATAGAAGACATTCCTGATCATTCTCTATAACATGTTCATCCTTTTTGCTTAAGTTATTCAAATGTTGACTTGCTTTTGGACTGGCTTCCCCTGCTAGAATGAGATCCGTGTGAAGGCAAAGGGTCATGCTATTTAAGATCATCAATGGATTGCATGCTGTTAGCAAAATGTCTGGCATATCATTGTTGCCCAGCATATGTGTAGGATGGATGAGCAAAAGACTTGTTGACTAGGTGGCTATCTCTATGGATTGACGAAATCAAACCATGCCCCTCTCAATCCTAATTGAAAAAATTATAAATATTTGTTAAGATACTGAATCTACATATCAATTGCAATTCTACTTCTAAAAATATGATTCATTAAAAAAATCATGAATTATTTATCATTTAAGTGATTTTTGTATGTACCCATTCTTAAATATTTATTTTTAAAGAGAGGACTTACTTACTTGAAAGGCAGCATGTAAGAAAACAGGAGAGAGATAAAGATCTTCTGTATGCTAGTTCATTCCACAAGTGGCTGCAAAGGTCAGGGATGGGCCAAGCAGAAGCCAGGATCCAGGAACTCCAAATGAGTATCTCAGACGGATGGCAGGGGCCCAAGCAGTTGGGCCATCATCTACAGCCTCCCAGACACATGAATAGGAGTCTAGACTGGAAGCAGAGCAGCCAGGACTCCAATCAGTACTCTGATATTGAAAGCCAGCATTGAAGCAGTTTAACCTGCTGCTTCCCAATGGAAGCCCCATTCTTAATAATTTAAAAGTATATATCCAACTTCAGGTTCTGAAAAAGAATTTACAGCATTAGGGAATTGAAAGATTTGATGGGAGTTGATCTCACCTAGCAAACTAGAACATCATAATCCACAGACTAGCATCTACACTATGGATCTGAATCATTCAGTTTTGACTTGCAGAATTTCATTGACAATTATCTTTTCCCTAAACCCTGTATTTCCAAAGATGTCAAATGAAAAAATAACCTGGTGACACTATTCAAACCACTGGATTTTAAAGCTTGCTAATTTACTAAAGAGGCCAATATACTTATTTATTGTATTTCTGCTAATGTATGTTTGCTTTTTGTTGCTTGCACTGAAAATAGTCTTGACTTTTACACATACTATATTTAGTGCAAATTTCAACTCTTCAGATAAAGTGGAATAATAAGAAACTTAAAATATTCTTGTCTCATTTAAATTTCATTTTGAAGACCAAATTACACTTAATTCAGTCATTTATACAAAGGGATTCATTTATTGTTTTAATTATATAATCAAATATCAATTGATGCTATCTGATATCCTGAGATTGAAATTTAATTGAGAGACCCTGTTCAGTATCTTGTGAAGGAACCATGCCTTTATCAATATTTTTGCCATTTTTTTTAAAATAATTCAGGTCCTCAAGGTCTTGATACCCTCTGTTTGTCTTTTAGTCTCCTTTATCATACCTCCCATGACCCTTTGTTTCATTTATATCCTCTCAGACTTTAAACTCAGGCTTTTTATTTTAATTTCTCTCAACCTCTCACACAGGCACAAGAGTACAGATTTAACATACGGGTCTTGCCTTGCAGCCAGGACAGTATTCTGGCCACCTTTATAACCATGCCTCCTATTATTTTTTTTTTTAAGGGAAAGATTATTTTGGGGGAAACCCAGCAGACCGGAGGGAAGGGGCAAAGAAGGAGAGAGAGGAGAGTGTTAGAGTGAGAGAGACAAAGACAGAGGTCAGGAGCTGGAGAAGAAGAGAGAGAGAGAGAGAGAGAGAGAGAGAGAGAGAGAGAGGAGAGACAGAGGAGAGCCACGTGTTCAGGAACAGGTCCTTTTAAAACTTTGCTGGAGGGCAGGTGGTGAAGTAGGTGCATCGAATTCCATTAGGATGGGGGTGGCGCTTGATACCAGTGATAACCACTCCTCTTAATAACATTTTTTTCCTTACTTGCTTTAATTTAAACAGATGCTCAGTTAATAAATATGTAGCGCTTCCTTCATTTTACACATGCTCATCTTTTATTTCTCATAGCAAAGTAAATATTTTATGTTAACCAATTCAGGAGTGAAAGATAATTTCTGCTAATTCATAAAAGGGAGAGATGTAAAACCAAGACAAATTCCCTACCAGTAGCCGCACAGATGAAATTGCCGTGGCTAACCCAAATCACATCTAATTGTAACAGATTCCATCAATATGTGAATCATGAATCAATTTTTTTATAAGGAAGGGTGATAATTTCAAAATGAATTTAATGTGAAAGTGAAACTGACTTAGGAAAGAGGGAAAGTCCACTAATGTGGCAGAAATAGGAGTGTCTTCCTGGATTGTGTATTTTTTTTCTTTTTTGGACAGGCAGAGTGGACAGTGAGAGAGAGAGAGACAGAGAGAAAGGTCTTCCTTTGCCATTGGTTCACCCTCCAATGGCCACCGTGTCCGGCACTGTTCCGAAGGCAGGAGCCAGGTGCTTCTCCTGGTCTCCCTTGGGGTGCAGGGCCCAAGGACTTGGGCCATCCTCCACTGCACTCCCGGGCCACAGCAGAGAGCTGGCCTGGAAGAGGGGCAACTGGGACAGAATCCGGCGCCCCGACCGGGACTAGAACCCAGGGTGCCGGTACCGCAGGTGGAGGATTAGCCTGTTGAGCCGCGGTGCCAGCCATGGATTGTGTATTAGAACACAAACCATTTTCCAACAAAAATTTGGCAAGAATGTTATGCCGTCAAAAAACACACCAAACACTGGAGTAAGGTAAAAGGTTTATTGGGGAAAATCCAGCAGACCAGAGGGAAGGGGCGAAGAGGGAAAAAGAGAGAAGAGACTGTAATAGAGAGAGAGAGAGAGACAGAGGGGAGAGAAGGTAGCGAGGAGAGAAGAGAGAGAACAGAGGGAAGAGAGAGACAAGAGGAGAGCAGACGAGAGGAGCCAAGAGAGCCACGTGTTCAGGAACAGGCCCTTTTAAAACTTTGCCAGGGTGGGCAGGGCAGGGAAGCAGGAGCAGCGAATCCCATTAGGATGGGGGTACAGCTTGACACTGGTGGTTGGGCCATGTGGCCACCTGGCTTCCAGCAATGGCGGCAGAGGCTAGAGCCTAGGGTAGTGTCAGGGTGTAGATCGCACCATAGATAAAACTGCAGCATTTCCCTAACAAAGAATAATTAATATAGGAAACTAAGCTATCTTCAAGCCAAAATTGAGCTTATTTGAAACATATAGGTAAATATTGTAATATTTTTATTATCTTTGTAAATGTAACCCAACCCAATTATTTCAGAAGTTATAAACCCATTGTCAGGTGATTGCATTGACATTGTAGCAATTTGTGCTGCCAGAGCCATATCTCTAAGACTTCCAGAGCAGTGCATAATGCCATATGTTTACTTTTCCAGTCTTGAGGGATATGGAAGTGATATTTGGCATTTACTCTGAATTCCATGGAGCAAGAATCTGTGCTACTTGGGAACCCCCTCCCCCTCCCCCCCCCCCCCCCGCAATCCCCCACCCTTGGGTTTAGTATGAGATTTTTCATTATCTAATTAAAAATATTTCTTAATTCTACATACTCACTTTAAAGACCCTTTTAAGAAGCCACTGAAGTTCAGAAACCTTGTAACTCAGTGACTAGAAAGTGACTTGATGGTATAAGTGTCTATGACACTATTTATCTGACCAATGGAAAAATAAGAGGATTTTCTCCAGCCTTGAACAGCATTTCATGATAATAATTATGTAAGAAGAAATTTCCTTTGAGTTTAAAACCAAACAGGTGGAAGCTGTCAGGACACACTAGCAAGGAATCTGAGAAGCTAATTCTAGCTCAATCTTTTCTGTTAATGCCCCTTTGCCCACACAATCTTATTTCTGCCTGATCCACTGTTGCGTAAGACACTGAACACAGCTGTGGATCAATGAAGTCATTTACAGATCCACCTTGTGGGTAAGATAAATGATGGATTAATCTAAGTTCCCTGGGGCCTTTATTTTTGGAACATATCCTAATGGCAACTGAAATCTCTTACTGGAATTTTCTTAAATTGTTGCCTTATTTGTTTCTCCTTCCTAATTTAATGTTTTGTTGCTGTTGTTAGTGTTCTGTTATTGCTTCCAACTTAGCTCAGTTTTATAAGACCTATGAACATTGGCTTCTATGCCAAATTATAAAATAATCTCACAGCAAGTAATTTATCTTTTCAGAACTATGAGGTGCACAACTAAACTGTTGCACTTTATGTCGGAGTATATTGATGTTGAAGACTGAGAGGGAGATAAACAGAGAACAGAAATATTTGATAGAAAGTTAATGTTTTTAAAATTTTTTTCCAGGGAATCAAACTTTGGGATAGTCATGATGAAGATTCAATTAAAATAATGAAGTATGACTGATAGGTGAGTGTCATGTCCTCATTTTATCTCAATCTCTATATAATCTATGAATTATCATTTTGGTCATGGTGGTAGGAGCATGGTGGTAGTGCTTTGTATGCATTATTTTCTTAAATGACTACAATAATTCTAGGAATTTAGTAAGAGTTATCTCCCATTTTACTGATGAGGAACTGCAGCTAAGAAAAAATTTCCTTGGTTTGATGATCTTAAGAGTAGCATACATGGGATGGTAATAAAATTGTGACAATTATACTATAAAATAATAGAAAAATTACATGAATACATTACTTAATGTTAGATATTGATCATAATAACATGGTAGATGATATGGGTAATCAAAATTACTTACAGTGTCGATTAGCTCTGTTATTTCTTTGTTGATTTTCTATCTGGTTGATCTGTCAATTGATGAAAGTGGGGTGTTGAAGTACTCCATTACTATTGTATTGGAGTTTATGTCTCCCTTTAGATACGTTAACATTTTTTTAAGTAGCCAGGTGCTCTGCAATTGTATGCATATACATTTTTATAGTCATATCTTCCTGATGAATTGATCCCTTAATCATTACGTATTGCCCTTCTCTGTCTCTTTTAACAGTTTTTGTGTTAAATTCTATTTTGTCTGATATTAGGATGGCTACACCAACTCTTTTCAGCTTTGTTAGCATGGGATATCTTTCTCCATCCTTCATTTTCAGTCTGCATCTATCTTTTTGCGAGGTATGTTTCTTGTAGCAACAAATAAATGGGTCTTGTTTTTAGTCCATTCAGCCAGCCTGTATATTTGAGCTAGAGAGTTGAGGCCATTTACATTCAAAGTTACTATTTTAAGTAACAACTTGGCCCTGCCATTTTTCCATAAAAATTTCTATTCTTTGGATTTCCTTTGTACCTTCACTAGGAGATTTCTTCCTTCACATTCTTTCATAACGACGACTTTCTTTGTGTGTTTCTGGGTGTAGCACTTCCTTAAACATGTTTTGTAAGGCTGGATGAGTGGTGACAAATTATTTCAATTCTGTTTGTTATGGAAGATCTTTATTTCACCTTCATTCATAAATGAGAGCTTTGCAGGGAACAGTATTCTCTGTTGACAGTTTCTTTCTCTTAAGACTGTTTCAATATCTCTCCAATCTCTCTAAGACTTAAGGTTTCTGATGGGAAGTCAGCTGTGAGTCTAAGGCATTTTTCTCATGCACATTTTAGAAATTTTGCTTTATGTTTTACTCTTCAGAGATTGACTTTAGTGTGTCATGGTAAAGATATTTTTTGGTCATGTCTATATGGAATTCTATTTGCTTCCTGTACTTGACCATTCCTTTCTTTCTCCAAATTGAGAAAATTTTCTGTAACTATTTCACTAAATAGGGCTTATAATCCATTCAATCTTTCTGAGCCTTCAGACACTCCAAAGACCCATATGTTGGGTTATTTCATAGTATCCCATTAATCTCCAACACTTTTTAGTTTTTCTAATTTCTTCTAATTTTTTTTTGATCTTACTGAAAAATTTCCAAAGATTTGTCTTCTAGCTCAGATATACTTTCTTCTGCCTTATCTAGTCTATTGTTAAGGCTTTCTACCATATTTTTATGTGATCTTTTTAATTCTTAATTTTTAATTTTTCTTAATTTCTGTTAAAAATCTCAATTTCATAGGAAAAATTTTTATCCATGTAACTTAAGGATTTCTTTAATTCATGTATTTGCTTCACATTGCTTCTGAGTAGTAGTATTATTAATCTTTTGATTTCCATTTCAGGCATTTCATCAATTTCTTCATCTTCACATTCTAATATTGAAGTGTTGTTGTGTTCTTTTATGGCAGTCATGTTATCTTTCTTATTCTTGTTTCTTGAATTTCTGCATTTATTTTTAGGCATTTGTGGAAATACTTGTTGGTTTTTTTCTCTGATGGCTTTTATCTTTGAACTGTGCCTCTGTGGCTTAGTGGAATGTCTGCTACTTCAGTAAACACCCAGAGGTGTTTGCTAGGTATCACCGGAAGCTCTGTTCAGTGCTCCAGGGTGGAGCAAGTATCCAAGGTGACACCTAACATTGACTTAGTAAGTCTGCTTTTTATAATCAGAAGGGAGGATTTGATCACCTCTGTTGGCATAATATCACCTCCTTTCTTCCAAGGTTATCAATTCCCAGGTGTTAGCCCACATGGGTTCAATATTCTTCCATACTGCTGTAAGAACCACACAAATGATTTGTACAGTCTTCAGTGTGAGCATGGATCCTCTTGCAATGGCTCACCCCAGGTAATCAGAGAGCCCTGATTGTGTGGAGCTGACTGCTCACAATGATTTCTTAGAGTCCCAGATACACCCAGTACCTTTTGTGCAGTCAAGGTTTCCCTCAGTCTTAGCACACAGGGCTCCCATAGTCATGGGGTGCAGAGGATCTACTCAAACTCACTAGATTGTCCTGTCCATAGAGAGGCAGAGATGTACCCAAAGAAATCTGCCTATGGGTATTCTTCCTAGGCAGTTTGAGCCCCAGAGCCTGAGATATGTTGAGACACTGAAGCACCTCACAGTCTTATGTAGGTGTGCAGCCCCCTGTCAATCCTCCCAGACTCAAAGTCAATAAGGAATGTGGTAAAATCCCTGGGTCACACAAGGGTCACAACCCTTTCTTGTTTCAGAGTGGTGCTTTCTTGCCATCACTTGCACGTGCATGGACCTGAGCCACTGATGCAACAACTGACAAGATGATGTCCATCTTGTCTTAGCCAGTTGTTGGGTGCACACACAGGAGCTGGAATACCTGTTATGTATGTCCAAAATGGTGCTCACCCTCTCTCAGCTAGTTGCTGGGTGCCATTGTGGGAAGCCTAGGAGGAAGAAATGTGCATTTTTTCCTACATTAGCAAGTATCCTGTCCCCATACTCCAGGCTCTCCCCACAGCTATATTGCCAGTGGTACTGGCTACTGCACTTTGATCTCATCTCACCATCCAAAACTGACATGCTCTCATCCTCTTGGTTGTTGGAGTCCTGTGTTGTATCTGTGCTCATGGTGTGTGTCCACATCCTCTGCATAGATCCACGGGTCCCTGTCCTTACATAGAATTTCCACTGCAGTTTTCTCCTTAACACTCCCTTGAGAATGTACTCTCTTCACATTTTTTCTGTCACCATTTTTAAAGGACATTGCATTCCAGTATAGTATTCTTGACTGGTAGTTTTGTTCTTTAAACACTTTCAATCTATCATTACACTGCTGGCAAGTTTCCTGCTGAGAAATACACTGAGAGGATTATGAAAGTCCCTTGTGATGAGTCCTTTTTCTCTTTCTGCTTTCAGAGTTTACTTTTTATTTTTGACTTCTAATAATTTGATTATAATACTCATATGTTCTGGTATAGAACTCTTTAGACTGTACCTATTTAGGGCCATTTAGATTTTTTTCTTTGAATGAAGATTTTCCTCTCCAGATTTAAGAAGTTTCTAGCCATTATTTCTTTAAAATAAATATCCTCTCTGCACATTTCTTTCTACTCTCTCTTAGGTTCTCACAGTGTGCTAAGTAGTATCCCATGAGTCATGCGGACCTTCGTCATTCATTTTCATTTTTGTTCCTCTGACTAGATAATTTTTAATGACCTGAGGTTCATTGATTCTTTTGCTAAGCCAATTTTATTCTTGACATTCTATTGAATTTTTAATTCAGTGATTGTAATCTTAAGCTCCAAAGGTTTTGTTTGCTTGTCTCATTTTTATGGTTTCTCTTTTTTGAATTTCTAATTTTGTTCATGTAGTGCCTTTCTAATTTCAGTTGGTTGCTTATTTAAGTTCTTTTTTAACTACTGAGCATAAAACATTCATTTTTAATTCTTTGTCAGGAGGTTTCTAGATTTCCTTTATTTACAGTCACTTACTGGAGTCCTATTTGATTCATTGGTACCATAATGTTTTTACTCTTCATGATCATTACAGTGTTGGTGCATTTACAAAAGAAGATATATCTTCTGTTCTTTACAGACTGGCTTTTTCAAGAGTAGATATTTGATAGAAGGTTGGTTATGGATTCTGGGCAGGTCTATTGGCTGAATCCACAGATTAACAGGCTGGTTGGGTCTTCTAAAAAACCTACCACTTCTAGAGTCTGTGTGTTTGCCATAAGGAGCTCAGGGCCAATGATGTGATGCATTCATTAGTTGTTAAGAGAACCTTCCCTTTCTCTTTGTTTTAATCAATCCTCAGACTTTCTAGCCATGCACATCTCAGTGTTCTTTGTTAAGCAAGACAGAAGTAGGTTATTTGGCAGATTCATAACTACTGGGGAAGCTGGAATTTCTCTTTGCTTTCTCTTTTTTCATCATGAAATAAATCTCATTGTGAGGTTTTTTTTTTTTTTCTACAATATCTACAGAACATTTTATCCCACAGCTGTGAAATACACATTCTTTTCATCAGTGCATGGGACATTCTCTAGGATAGGACATATGTGTCAATTTAAAGCAAGTCTCAAAAAATCCAAAAAAATCTAAATCAAACTATGGATCTTCTCTGACCACAATGGAATGAAGCTGGAGATTAACAACTCAAGAATGTCTAGAACATATACAAACATATGGAGATTGAATAACATGCTCCTGAATGAACAGTGGGTCATAGAAGAAATCAAAAAATTTCTGGAAACAAATGAAGATGACAATACAAAATTAGTATGAGGGAAGAAATAATGAAAATTAGAGAAAAAATAAGCACAATTGAAACCAAAAAATTTATAAAACATCAGTGAAAATAAGAGCTGGTTTTTTTAAAAAAAATAAACAAAATTGATACCAATTGGACCAACTAACCGAAAACAAGGGGGTGAAGACCCAAATTAATAAAACCAGAGACATAAAAGGAAATGTAACAACAGATACCACAATAATAAAAATAATCATAATGATAGTAATCATAATCATCATAATAAAAATAATCATTAGGAATTACTACAATGAGCTGTATGCCAACAAATTGGTAATCCTAGAAGAAATGGACAGATATGATCTACCAAAATAGAATCATGAAGACATAGAAAACCTAAACAGAACAATAACACAGATGGAGATTGAATCAGTAATAAAGATCTTCCCAACCAAGAAAAGCCCAGGACTGGATGGTTTCACTGCTGAATTCTATCAAACTTTCAGTAAGAACCAACTCCAATTCTTCTAAGCTATTCAAAATCATTGAAAGAAGGGAATCATCCCAATTTCCTTCTATAAAGCCAGCATCACCTTAATTCCTAAACCAGAAAGAGATACAATAAAGAAAGAAAACAGCATTGTGGCCAGTGCTGTGGCATAGTTGGTAAAGCCACCGCTTGCAGTGCCAGCATCTCATATGGGTTCCAGTTTGAGTCCTGGCGGTTCCAGTTTGAGTCCTGGCTGTTCCACTTTCAATCCAGCTCTCTGCTATGCCCAAGTGCTTGGGCCCCTTCACCTACTAGACCTGGAGAAAGTTCCTGGCTCTTGGCTTTGGATCAACCCAGCTCTGACCATTGCAGCCATTTGAGGAGTGAACCAACAAATGGAAGACCTCTCTCTCTATCTCTCTCTTCCTCTGCCTCTCTGTAACTCTGCATTTTAAATAAATAAATACATTTTTTTTTAAAAAGAGAGAGCTACAGAACAATATCTCGGATAAACATAGATATAAAAATCCTCAACAAAATACCAGCTAGGTGAATATAACAAGACATGAGAAAGATCCTTCACCTGGACCAGGTAGGATTTATTCCTGGTACTCAGGATGCTTCAATATCCTCAAGTCAATAGATGTGATACAACACATTAACAAACCAAAGAACAAAAACCATATGTTTATCTCAACCAATGCAGAGAAAGCATTTGATGATACATGAAAGGATATAACATCCTTTCATGATGAAAACCTTAAGTAATGGAGTATAGAAGCAACATTCCTCAAGGCAATCAGATAATCTATGACAAACTCACATCCAGCATCTTATTAAAATGGGAAACATTGGAAACATTTCTGCTAAGATCCAGAACCAGAAAAGGATGCCCACATTCACGACTGCTGTTCAGTTTAATCCTGAAAGTTTTAGCCAGAGCCATTAGGCAAGAAAAAGTAATCAAAGGGATACAAATTGAAAAGGAGTAAATCAAACTATCTCTATTTGCAAAATGATATGATGCTATATATAGGGGATCCAAAAGATTCCATTGATGCACTATTGGAATTCATAAAAAGTTTGGTAAAATGGCAGGATATAAAATCAACACACAAAAATCAATAGCTTTTGAACACACAGACAATGGCATGGCTGAGAATGAACTTCCAGGATCCAGGATCCATTCACAATAGCTACAAAAATTTAAATACTTTGAAATAAATTTAACCGAGGATGTCAAAAATCTCCACGATGAAAATTATAAAACATTAAAAAAAGAAATAAAGGAAGACACAAAAAATGGAAAAATTTTCCATGTTCATGGATTGGAAGAATCAGTATCATTAAAATGTTCATACTACCAAAATTTACAGATTCAATGCAATCTCTATCAAAATCCAAATGACATTCTTCTCAGATCCAGAAAAAAGCTATGCTAAAATTCATATGGGACACAAGAGACCCCCCAATAACTAAAGCAATATTTTTTTTTGACAGACAGAGTGGACAGTGAGAGACAGAGACAGAGAGAAAGGTCTTCCTTTTGCCGTTGGTTCACCCTCCAATGGCCGCTGCGGCTGGCATGCTGCAACCTGCGCACCGCACTGATCTGAAGCCTGAGCCAGGTGCTTCTCCTGGTGTCCCATGCGGGTGCAGGGCCCAAGAACCTGGGCCACCGTCCACTGCACTCCCGGGCCATAGCAGAGAGCTGGCTTGGAAGAGGGGCAACCGAGACAGAATCCAGCTCCCCAGCCGGGACTAGAACCTGGGGTGCCGGCGCCGCAAGGCGGAGGATTAGCCTATTGATCCGTGGCGCCGGCCAACTAAAGCAATATTAAGCAACAAAAACAAAGTCATCACAGTACCAGATTTCAAGATATACTACAGTGCAGTTATAATCAAAGCAGCCTGGTACAAGAAATAACAGTTGGGTAGACCAATGAAACTTATCTTTGACAAAGGAGCTAAAATCAATCCCTGGAGGAAGGACAGTCTCTTCATCAAATGGTGCTGGGAAAACTTGATCTCCATGTGCAGAAGCATGAAACAAGACCCCTACCTTAAATCACACACAAAAATCCACTCAAAATGGATCAGAGACTTAAATGTATGACCCAAAGACATCAAGTTACTAGAGAACATTGAGGATACCCTCCAAGATATTGGCATAGGCAAAGACTTCCTGGGAAAGACCCCAGAAGCACAGGCAATCAAAGCCAAAATTGACAAATGGGATTACATCAAGATGAGAGGCTTTTGCACTGCCAAAGAAACATTCAGCAAAGTGAAGAAGCAATTGACAGAATGGGAGAAAATATTTGCAATCTAAGCAACTGATAAATTATTAATATCTAGAAACTTAAAGAGCTAAAGAAACTCAACAATACAAACAATCCAGTTAAAAAACTGGAAAGGACTTGAACCAGCATTTTTCAAGAGAGGAATTTCAAATGGCCAATAGACACTTGAAAAAAGGCTCTGGATCTCTAGCCATCAGGGAAAGGCAAATCAAAACTACAAGAAGTTGGCCGGCACCGCGGCTCAATAGGCTAATCCTCCGCCTGCGGCACTGGCACACCTGGTTCTAGTACCAGTTGGGGCGCCAGATTCTGTCCCGGATGCTCCTCTTCCAGTCCAGCTCTCTGCTCTGGCCCGGAGGGTGCAGTGGAGGATGGCCCAAGTGCTTAGGCCCTGCACCTGAATGGGAGACCAGGAGAAGCACCTGGCTCCTGGCTTCAGATCAGCGTGGTGTGCCGGCCACAGCGCGCAGGCTGCAGTGGCCACTGAGGGGTGAACCAATGGAAAAGGAAGACCTTTCTCTCTGTCTCTCTCTCTCACTGTCCACTCTGCCTGTCAAAAGAAAAAAAAACAACAACAAAAAAACTACAAGGAGTTTTCACCTCACCCCATTTAGAATGGCTCTTGTACAGAAATCAATAAACAACAGATGCTGGCAAGGATATGGGGAAAAAGGCACCATAATTCACTGTTGGTGGAAATGTAAACTGGTGCAGCCATTGTGGTAGAAAGAAATAAGGATACAGAAAGAAAAAATGCTATATGATCTCACTTACATGAATAATTTTTTGTGTGTGTGTGTGTTTTAGACTCCTTTCTTCCAACTTAACATACAAATTTACGTAGAAATACACAAATATACAAATTTACATAGAAGAATTAGGAAGGTTTTTGCTCTTGAAAGTGAAGTGAGTAAACCAGGAATAATGCTTAAAAGGGTCCAGTTGTGTCTAGACCTCAGGACTGGCATATCCAAGTCCCACTTGAAATATTTGCTGAGCAAGTGCTTCCTCTTTGAGATCAGGTTGAATGAAACTGTCTCCTGAACTCCCAGTGTCTTTTCATCCTGAATCAAGTTCATTGAATCAGTATTTGGAGAGCTCTTTCCAGAATCTCTCAAACTTTTTTGGTAACCAACCTCTAGAAAAATGTACTTGTGTACATGCATATGTACTTTGCAAGTGATTTCAATGGTCTCATGGATCCCTGGACAGTTAAAAAACCTTGCTGAGAAAATGCTTGGATGGTTGAAGAGAAGTTGAAGTGAACCTGGGCCTCAGGGCAAGAAAGCAGAGACATTCACCATAGTGGCTGCTGTCTTTGGTGTGAGACTTCACAGGTTTTTCAGAGAACTTCCATGACTTCCATTTTTACAACCACTTTCCAGTTGGACAGAGCAAATGAGACTGTGATTTTAACAGTGCCGATCTGGTGACAGCTGCCAGGATTCAACCAACA
Source organism: Lepus europaeus (assembly GCF_033115175.1). Lineage (NCBI taxonomy): Eukaryota > Metazoa > Chordata > Mammalia > Lagomorpha > Leporidae > Lepus > Lepus europaeus. Next base: position 109,770,540 of record NC_084832.1, read on the forward strand.
ACTTCATTATTTATTACCTATGTAACGTTGACATGTTATTCAATTCTTCTAATCCTCTGTCTCTTCCATGAAGTAGAGATGATAATCATGAGAATCATGATAAGGAGGACATTGGTAGTTCACTGGGTATTTGTGAAAATCCAGTGGCACATATTACTTAAACACTAATCACAGTTCCTGGAACAGGGAAAACTTTAAGTGAATGATACCACATTTGCTTAAGAGAACTAGTAATGAGCAGTACTGAGCCTCTATCTTAGATCATTCAACAACTCCAAGTCCTCTTATTATAATTAATAAATTATAATGCATGCATCCATTCATTTTCTATTATCTATCCATATAAATGATATATTTTTCATTTTTTCTTCGTTTTACATACCTTAGGTATTTTCTCAAAGAAATTGTTAAACTATTCAGAAAGTATTCCTGCCCATAAATCTTATGAAAATAGACATTTGCAGCAAATGGTTATATAAGATGAATAAATCCTAGGAATCTTCTGTCCATTATAGTGCCTATAGCTTTATTTTACATACTTTATTTTATGCTTAGAAATTTAAGAGGGCATTTCTTACATTAAGTATTCTTATCACTCAAGAATTAATAAATAAAGAGGAACTCTAAGAAGTGATTAGGGTCATTGATTACAGTGATGTTTTCACAGGTGTATACTTTTCCCAATACTTGCCAAGTTGCATGAATTAAATATGTGTAACATTTTGTATGCTAATCGAACCCTGGATCAAGGGTTGTTTCAAAAATTGTTATAAATAATACATCATTATCCTGTCCAGGTCCTTGTCTTCTATTCTGAATTCTGTAATGAATGAAAGTTTCTCACTAGGAATGACCAACACACCATAAGAATGTAAGAAGTCACTTGCTTGTATAATAAGAGATTCTTTAGTTAATACAGAAGTTCTCATGGTTCAGTATTAAGGCTCAGATTTAAAATGTTCACTCTCTATGTCAATAAGTTACACTATTACTATTTTCTACTTCCTTTTTAGTACATGCATCCCTGAGTTTTGTTAAGGGTGTGTTTTCTAATGCTGTGCTTCTCAAACATTATGCTGCACATCACCTGGTAATATTGTATACTATAGGTTTTGATTCATTAGGTCTGGGTTTTTGCCTAGAAGTCTACATTTCTAACAATGATATTCCAGTCCTGCTGGCCCTGATACATTTTCTATGTAGTAAGACCATAAGTACACACAACATAGCTCTCTGTGGTTGCTATCAGAGAATCCCGTTCTCTGTGCTCCTTGTGGTGAATGGGCAATGTGTATGTGTGTGTATTTGTGTATTTATGGTGCCTTTTCCCCCATATCCTTGCCAGCATTTGTGTGCATGCATGAGAGTGCAAGTAAGATAAAATTACAATTTGTTCTGGTTTTTGGCTTCCAAGATAAATGCTAGCATAACATGTCTTGTTTTCATTAATCAATAATTAATTTATCCATGAGTCAATGTCTCCCTTGGTTGAATTAGGTCTGGTGTCATTCAGCCATATTATGCTACACATGTACTTTCATTTATTCATTGACTTGACATATGTATTGCATGCCAGAAAATTTATTAGTCAGCAGTTATAGAGTGATGCATGAGTCATGATCTTTCTAGTAAAGGATCATATGTGTAAATGAAAGAGAATGACATGGATGAAAAAATGGCAATGTTGAATTAAAATCAAAGATTAACGCAGAGGAGAAGTTAACAACTGCATTTGTGGGATATGGGAAAGCTTCACAAAGGATATAGCATTGTTCTGGGGATTGATTAGTGAGAAAGAATATTCAGGCAGCAGATCATTAAGAAAGGGTACTCTTGTAGAGGCAGTAGTACTTGTAAAAGCAAAGAGGCATGAAACTGCATGGTGAACTGAAGGAATCACAAGTAGTTCAGATGATTGTAGGGGAGTGGCAAAAGATAAGGCTAGGGAATGGAAAAACATGAAGTCTTGAATGGCCTTTATTCCAAGAAAGGTGTTTTTTTTCTTTCTTTTTTTTTTTTTTTTACCTCATAGGTAATGTGGAGAAATACTGACTTTTAAGAAATAATTTCAGTAGTAATATAAGATGCTAAATAATATAAAGGCAAGTTTGGAGACTTATGAAATTATTACCAGTAGGAAACAATCGATTGTGAGCTGAGATAGTACCAGCCAGAATTGGGAGAGATATGCTAGAAGTAGAAATAACAGGGCTTTGTGGCACATTGGATATTGGAGTTAAGAATGAGGAAAAATACTGTTTGCAAATTTCAAACCTGATTAATATGTGGGGTATAATGGTGTTTGCTAAATCTCTGTATATATAAGTGTGGAAACGGTTTTGGAAGTAGTATTAATGAGTTTAGATTTATCTTGTCAACTTTGTGAATTCTCTTAAGAAAATCAGACAACTGTGCATCTATATGGAATATAGAATTTAGATCTTTCTATTAGCCTGGATCAACTCTCTTCAAAACTCAAAAATGTTGCTTTCGTGAATGACACAGCTGGGCTGTTTTCAATGTGAACACTCACTTTTGTTCTTTTGACTTGTGTTGGGATTTGAAGAGCCCAAAGACCACAAGATAATAACAGTTCTTTGCATGATGTTATATAGCAGTGAGAATGATTAGCTATTTAAGAGCAAAACCACTAATAATTTAATCTGTAAGCATGCTATGAAGTCTGTGATTTTGCATGCCTAAGAGTTAAGTACTATTTTGTGATAAGACAAGAGAACTAGGTGGACATTGTTGAAAAAGGCTCTCTGAAGTCTATTGCTCTGAGGTTTCAGATCAGATTTTCATATGCTTTGTGGTATTAGGAAGTTTGGAAAATATTAACAAATGACATCACTTGATCATTGTTGAGGATAAATCAATAAAAACAATAGTGACTTGATCCCAACTGATGAATGACCAGTCTTCTCTTTAACTTCCTCCTCATATTTAAGAATGAAGTTGGCTCCTTCAATAGTAAATAATTGGTTAATACAGATATTCCAGATAGCACAAGGGATTCTGGTAAAATGAGTTAAGATGGTTGCATTTAAAATGAAAAGGAAACTGAAACTGAAAATGGCTGCAGGTAAGAGTGAATGTTTTGAGACAAAACATGAAAATGCATTCTACTAGGAAGCTGATTGCTCATCTGAAATCATTACACAAAGAATTATTATAGTTTATGATTATATTTATTTACATTACCTATCAAACTGATGAGGTGAGTTTATATTTTCTCCACTTCTTTGTTCCCCTCTATCAACTTTCAAAATAAGAGAATTATTTAATTGTAACATCACTTATTAGTAAATTACTAGGTAATTACATATGTATATATTTTATATGTTTATACATACCTTACTTAAATCTGTAACCAACACCACTAGCAACTTTGTTTAACTCTGCACCATTAATTTCTTCAGAGTGACATTCTGATGTGAGCTGAACAGATGGAATTGCAGGATTGTTCTAGCAAATTTATCATAAAAAATGCATCCGACACCTGTGTAATTTGCCTAATCATTTTCCTAATAAGCTCCCACCATTAATTATGCACGATTTCCACAATGCAATCAAGATAAAAGTAAATCTGATGACTTAATACCCTTCAAAATAATTGGTTCACCCAACACAAGGCCTCCTTTGCTTTCCGTAGCCATTTTAGTTAATTAGAAAAAGGGTGCAGCCTGTTGGAGTCAGCAGAATGGAGGCTGATCGCATGGTGGGAGGTAGACCTGCTGGGTTTTGGGCAGGAGTCAAGGATATTAACTCGTGAAAGAATAGAAGAGAATTTTGCCCCTTCCTCTTCTTTTCTTCCACTTACAATCCATCCCTCCCACCCCAACTTCCAGCCTCCCCCATCCCACCCCAGTAGCAAACAGATGCGATTAGTGTTCTTCAGCCATCAGAAAACTGACTGCAGGACTCTGCAGGTCTAATGAGAATCAACTTCTCCGAGGCTGCTGTCTTGCGGTGCGGTCCACCTGTCACATCATTAGGTGCAGCATGTGCCTTGAATTCACTTTGCTAAATGAGATTTACAGGCCCCACTGAAACCCATGCTGCAGCATCCTGCTTCAATTAGCTAAAGATTAATTGTCTGAGAAAGGGAATGAAAGTTTTACTTCAACTGACCTGAAAAAAAAAAAAAGTAAAAAAAAAAAAGTATGGCTCAGGTATTCCACATAGGCCTTAGGCAGTGTGGAAAAACGTGATAATTTAAAGGTGCTGCAAATTTCCTACACCTTGCCTGGATGAATGAAATTAACTAGCACTAAAAGCTGTCAAATTAAAGGTTGACTTCCAGATATTAGCACCTTAAATGTCACCGAATATTCTGTTGCTTTTTTTTCCTTTTCTTTCTTTTTTTTTCTTTTTGGCAAACATTCACGTCAGCACACCTGCACATGCACACAAACATTTTCTTTCTGCTGTTCCTGCTAACTGCTTGTTCGTGCCCAGCCTGGAGTCACTTGCTATAAATCTTTGATGTAACCATGGCTACAGAACAACTGGCAATTACAAAATTTCCTCCATGCTAATGTTGCACTAATTATGTTTGAATACGCTTTAATCGAAAAGAAGAGTTGGAGGTGAGAAAAGCTTCTGGAGAAAGGGCAAAATGTGGGGTCCCTGCTCCCATCTGCCACATGTTCCCAGGGCTAGTTACATACATGGAATCCTCCAGTGGAGGCACGTCTCCAGTAGTTACAATTTCTTAATTTCTAATTCTTAATGTAAATTACAAACATAAAACTATATTATTATAGGGAATGGCCTAACATAAATACTTTAATTTTTAGCATTGTGGGATATACAATGATTTATTAAGATTTGGATAGAAAATAGAAAACACTCTCATTAGCTAAAATTGATTTTTAATTAAATGAGAACAAACACATAGCATTCCTAATACTTAACATCAGGTCTGGCACTAGCAACCTCATTTGGCTAGCATGTCAGACAGAATGTACAGTACATGAGGGAAGAGGGTATACCCCACATTTGGGGTCAAAGGTGATTGGGGAGTCTCTAGCCTTCAGTTTACCTGTATCATATATCAACTGATCATGACTTAAATTTGTGGACTATCACACCGAGTTTGACTAACAAAATTTCACAACATACAACATGCTTGGAGAAAATACTTAACAAGAATGCACAGAAATGACACTGAAAATGTAAGCGCAAGAAAACAATAGCAGATGTGACACGCTTTAACTCTGAATGTGAACTCCCTGTCACCAATATAGGGAAATTAAAGAAAAAATTTAAAAAGTTACATGATGTAATCAGATAAAAATGTCTTGTAAGAATTCTTTTACAAATATCCAGAAGCTTGAAATATGCATTTGAATCCACTATCATTAACAATGAACTTCACTCTAAGTATATGTTTTACCATGAGTCATCAACTAAAAATGCCAGGAGCAATCATGATTTCAAAGTCATCTAAAATTATATTACTTCTTCTTCAACTAAATTTAGGTTTGTTTCATATCTGTATATTTTATTTTAGTTATGCATATATACAACATTTATAGATATATAATATATATTCAATTCTAAATATGCTTTAAATTCTTTTTTTCAATAAATACATATCCAAAAAGTTTTGAGGATCCTATTCCAAAGTTCCACTCCTCATCTATTAAAGCAGACAAAGACTGGAGAAACATTGTGGCTACTTTGAGCTAAAAAGGTCTTTTATGCTTCTAGCCATGGGGTTTTTCATGCTTCTAGACCTTTGATAGCTGAAGGGTCCCTGGTCTTAGTCCCAGTAGTTGAGATCCCAACAAATAGGAAAGTAGGGACAGAAAATCATTGCTCAGGGCAACATCCTTCTCCATCATCTCCTTTCGTGTTGGTAGAGCTGTATTAGGTTCTTAAAAGAATTCTGCAAAGGTATGCCTTTTCCTAGGTATCTTGTTTGACAACTGTTGAATGTTTACTTATTTGTTTATCCATTAGAAGTTTTGGTTTAGAACAGTATATTATATGTGTCTCATAATCTTCTTCTAAATACTCACATTTGTGTAAATATCCAACTTGCTAGAAATGTTTACTATATTCCATTTTTACAAATATTATTCATTTAATCCTTACCACAAGCTTATGAGTTCAGTTTTTTTTTTTTTTTTTTTGACAGGCAGAAGTGGATAGTGAGAGAGAGAGACAGAGAGAAAGGTCTTCCTTTTTGCCATTGGTTCACCCTCCAATGGCCGCTGCGGCCAGCACATCTCTCTGATCCAAAGCTGGGAGCTAGGTGCTTCTCCTGGTCTCCCATGCGGGTGCAGGGCCCAAGGATTTGGGCCATCCTCCACTGCCTTCCCGGGCCATAGCAGAGAGCTGGCCTGGAAGAGGGGCAACCGGGATAGAATCCGGCACCCCGACTGGGACTAGAACCCGGTGTGCCGGCACCGCAAGGCGGAGCATTAGCCTGTTAAGCCACGGCGCCGGCGAGTTCAGTATTTTTATTTTACTGTTTTACTAATAAGTAAAATTGAGCTACAGTTAATGAATAACTTGCCCAAGAGTACCCCCCCCCCCAAAAAAAAAAAAAAACAAGACTAGGACTCAAATCATATGCTATACTTTGGGATTATAAAACTCATATTTATGAATTATTGTTTAACATTGATACCCTGCAAATTTATGGGGGGATTTGAAATAATGATGTGGCCAAAAATGTATTATGTTTTAAGATCTGAGTTCACGCTACTGAATGTGTATGCAGGGAGAAGGGGAATTTGACATATAACTAAGATGCTCGTGTGATTTATCATATAGATAAATTGACAGCTGACTCCTAGGTAGTATCACTTCCTTGATTATGTTGTAATATCCATGGTTATGAGAGCACATGAGTTTTATTTCTGCTGTTTGGTATCAATTGTGTCTTAAAAATATATTTCAGCATAATATACATAAGGACCATCTTTGCAAGGTGGGTCAAAAGCGATATGAATAAAACCATATAATATTACTGAAAGACATGAAATTCTGAATATGTTAGGGGTACCAATTTTTCTACACTGGTGTTGCATATTGAATACAGTTCTAATTAAAACCCTAGTAGAGATTATATGGATGTTGGCAAAATTTTTCTATAAGACATCTGGAAAATTAGGTTAATGAGGCTAAGCATTAGCATTTTGAAAAAAGTAAGAATAAATACATTTTATGCAAGTTATTATAGTATACCAAATTTCAGTAATAATAGAAGAAGCTACTATTAATAAGAAGTTGACACAAAGATCAAAAGAATAAAATAGTCACTCCAGGAGAAAACAGCATTGTCCAGATAAGGAAAGTGTCATAAAAATTCACTGAGGGATAGAAATGTAAGTCAACATAATATGATGTGGATATTTAGTTAACAGCAATAAATTTATATTGATAAAAAGTAGATTTTATATTGCTTGACTATTTAAATATACTACAAAGAAGTAAAAGTAGAATAAGTTTTTTCCTAGAAAATTTTATTAAATATTGAAATAATGTAGAAAGTAGCATAGGAAAAGAAGACAAATTCAATAATACAAAGGGAAATTTGCATATCACCAAATATTATAAAGACAATTAAAGAGCACATGTAGGTTGGGTTGCTTTTTAGTATTTATGATTAAAAAATTTAAGGTTATAAATGAAATTGAATGTAAATGCACTTGTAGAAAGAATTGGGGAAGGTCCATAAACCAGAATTTAACAAAAGAATGGCTAATAATGGGCCGGCGCCCTGGCTTAACAGGCTAATCCTCCGTCTTGCGGCGCCAGCACACCGGGTTCTAGTCCCGGTCGGGGCGCCGGATTCTATCCCGGTTGCCCCTCTTCCAGGCCAGCTCTCTGCTGTGGCCCGGGAGTACAGTGGAGGACGGCCCAAGTCCTTGGGCCCTGCACCCGCATGGGAGACCAGGAGAAGCGCCTGGCTCCTGGCTTCGGATCAGCAATATGCGCCGGCTGCAGCAGCCATTGGAGGGTGAACCAATGGCAAAAAGGAAGACCTTTCTCTCTGTCTCTCACTATTCACTCTGCCTGTCAAAAAAAAAAAAAAAAAAAAAGAATGGCTAATAACAGTAATTAAAGATGTAAAAATGTTAAACATAAAATTTTAAATATCAAGATGCCTTTCACCTTCAAAACTGGAATTTAAAGAAAATGTTAATATCAAAATACTACCAAAAGACATGAAATAGATACTATAAACAGTGGTCTTGGAGGTAAAAAATAATACTTTTTGAAAAAACTTGGCAATTGAAATCTAGATTTCAGAAATGTTCATGTTTCCACTATATGGAACAGTATTGCTTCAATCACACTCTTTTGATAATCTAACTAGTGCCTTACTATAGTAATGAATAAGAGGAAGTCATCAGAGTATACAGCAGAAGGGAAATTGAGGTATAAAAATTTTCCATCTATTTAGAAATGCAAGTGTGCACACTATCAATGTATATGAGAATGTTCAGATTACTTAGTGTTATAAAACCGGGAAATAGAACTGTGTAGCATCTGAAATTAATTGTCAGGAATATTCAGCCTGTGCCTAAAGTAGACAATAATATAACACAGGATTAAAAGCTAAGCTTTTCAAATATAGTTTTGTTACCGTGCTTTACCACTTTACCTATATATCTTTAGAAGTTTACCTCGTCTATTTGTATCCAAGTCCTCTCATCTAAAATATTGATGATAATCTGTACCTTAGAGTTGAAGAGGAACTTGAATAGGTTAACTTTGTGATATGCTTATTACAGGACCAGGCAATAAGCAAGAATACAATGAATGTTAGTTGCTGTCATTATCCTGAGTTGGTAGTAGGCTTTATGCATTTTTTCCTTTTAAATGCATTAGATATTTTATAGAAAAATGTGGATGAGTTTTTTTTTGGGGGGGTGCCTCATTAAAGAAAGCATGTATCTACTTCTCAATATCCAAGGTAGCAGCATAACATGAAAACAATATTTATGAAAATTTTAATTTTTATTTTTAATTTACAAATAGTAATAGTATATATTTATGGGATAGAGTGGGACATTTCAATACCCAGATATAATATGTAATGATCAGACTGGGGAAATTAGCTTATCTCTTACCTTTTACATGGATTATTTCTCCTTAAACCATTTTTTTGCTCTTTTTCTTTTTTGGGGGGGGTATTAAGTGTATTTTATTTATTTTAATGTTTTTAAATTTTTAATTAGTTTTTAACAGATTCAATGTGCTTCATAGATACAATTCTAAGAATATTTTATTAACTAAGTCTATCACATATAATTATCTGTTCACTTATTCATTCCACAAATAATTAATATACCAAGAACGAGGTAACAGCCAAAGTTCTGGGAACAAATATTTCACTTTCATTATGCAGTTTATAATCTGTTGGAAAAGACATTAGAAAAAATGATTTGCATCACAAGTCAATAGATGCTAGAGAGATAAATAAAAACTTGAAAAGAAGTTGTTATTGTTCATATAACAGTCAGAGAAAACCTGCCTACAGAAGTGGCATTTATGTAGAAATCTGTTTAGATGTTTTATTAGCATTAAACCTCAACTCCAGAAAATAAAAAAAATTTCCAACCACCCAGAGATCATGAATCTATGAAGTAAAAAATAGATGTAATAAAATATTCAATGTGAAAATTAAAATGCATCATTATTATATTGTATTTCTGAGTATACGGATAGAAAATATTGTAGCTGATTTAAATGTAGTTTTGGTTGATTGTAGAGGGCAGAGCAAGATGATACAATATGTGCACCAGCAATTTTTCAATAAACAACAATTTGGACAACTATCCATATGCAAAAATACCTTTACAAGAACTAAGACAACTAAATGAGAAATCACACTACCTAGTTCTAGCATAACAAAAAATTACTTAAGCTAAGAAGTGGACAGTAATTGAGGAAGAAGGGAAAAGGAACTACAAAAGACTGAAAGACAAAATGGCATCAGCAAGTCCTTATGCATCAACATTATCTTGAATGTAAATGGATTAAATTCTTTAAGTAAGTGTCCTCACACACAGAGGACATCAGAAAGCTCACAGAAAAATGGAATTAAAAGACAAGATTGTTTTGGTGCGAACATATTTTGAAATCCCTCTATAGTTTTTTTCATGATGCACATTTTACATGGATTTTTAAAGACCTTTCACAGGCATAGATTTTGAAAAGTTTACACCAAAATAAAGTGATCTTTTAAACCCATTTTTACAATTTTTTAATGTATCTGCATGGAGTGTCTGAATTGATGAAAAAACAGGACCAAACTACATGCTGCCTAAAAGAGACACTTCACTTTCAAGGAAATGCAGAGACTGAAAGTGAAGGAATGGAGAAAGATATACCATGAAATGGAAAAAGGAAGCAGGAGTTGCTATACTTATATCAGATAAAATAAAATTTATGTCAAAAACTGTACCAAGAAAAAAAGTCATTATATTATGGTAAAGGGATCAGTAAAGCAAGAGGATATAGTAGCTGTAAATATACATGTAAGCAAATAGAAACACCTTAATATTTACAGAGAATTAGTAGATCTGAAAGTATAGATTGGACTGCAATTCCATAGTAGTAAGGGACAGTAGCACCCCACTTTAGGTAGTGAACAGATTGTCAAAACAGAAAGTCCACAAACATTAGATACTGGATTCTAGACCAAAAGGACCTAGCAGATATTTATAGAACATTCCCTCCAAGAACACCATATGTCAGACCACAAAACAAGTCATAAAATCGGAGATGAAAAAAGAGACATTAGGATTGATCTCACAGCAATATTAAGAGTCATAAGACAGTTGTGAACAATAATATGCAAACAAATTGGAAAGGCTAGAATACATGAGTAAATTCCTGAACACAGAAAAGCAACCAAGATTTCAACATATAAAGTTTTAGGATACACTATCAACGTAAAAAAATCATCCTATACACAAATAGTGAACCTTATAAGAAGAAATTTAAAGAAGCAATCTCTTTTACCGTTGTTTTAAAAATGAGATAATTTGAAATACATTTAACCAAGGAGTTAAAATATACTTAAACTGAGAATTACAGAATTTTGATGAAGGAAATTGAACACATATAAATGGAAAGATATCATGTGTTCATGGATTTGGAAGAATGGCTAGGGTTACACTGTGACCTATAAAATGATCTATAGATTTAGCACAACCTTATCAAAATACCAATGCCATTTTTCCATAAGAAAGGAATAATATCCTATAGTCTGTATAGAACTGAAAAGACCCTGAAAAGCCAAAGCAATCATGAGCAGAGCTGGAGGCATCGCGCTATAGGACTTCAAAATATCCTATAAAACTATCCTGACCCATACAGTATAGTACTGGTACAGAAACATACAAAGATCAATGGAACAAAATGGAAAGCCCAGAAATAAATCTACACATAAACATTCCACTAATTTCTGACAAAAAAAAAGCCAAGAACACACCATGGGGAAAGGTTAGCATTTTTGGAAAATATTGTTGTGAAAACTGGATTTCAATAGTGCATGAAATTATACCTTTATCTCTTACCATATACAACAATCATTTGAAAATGGAGTAAAGACCTAAATGTTAAACCCAAACTATCAAACTATTAGGAGAAAACAAACAAAAACTCAGGACATTATTCTGATTAATGAGTTTTTGAATATGACCACACAAGGAAAAGCAAATGAGTTTGCAACAAACTAAAATTCTTCTGTACAGTAAAGGAAATAAGAAAGTGAGGAGACGAGAAACAAAGGAAACAAGACAGTGAGGGTGAAAATATTTGCCAACTATGTGTTTGCTAAATTTTTAAAGAACTAAAACAACTAAAACAACTAAATTTTTAAAGAACTAAAACAACTAAAACAACTCAATAGAACTAATCCTATTAAAAATAGCAGAACACCTTAATAGGCATTTCTCCAAATAGACATACAAATAGCTAACAGATATATGGGCAAAAAAACTCATTTGGAAAATGCAAATTGAAATCATATTGAAAAATCACTTCACATTGGTTAGGGTAGCCATAATCACAAAAACAAAAGGTAAATGTGGGAAAGGATGAGGAGAAACAGAAAACTTTACATGTATCTGGAAAGATGTAAAGCCATTATGAAATTCAGTATCAAAGTTTTTCAAAATATTAAAAATGAAATTACCTTATGTTCTGGCAGTCCCACTACAAGGCATATATCCAAAGGAAATTGACTTATTTATGTTGAAAAAAATATCTGCACTCTCATGTTTATGGTAGTACTGTTCACAATAGTCAAATACGAAATCAAAGTGTCTCTCAAAAGGATGTTTATAACAAAAATATTTGTATCAGTGGAATACTATTGAGCCATAAAAGGTATGCAGTATAGTCATTTGTCACACTGTAATAGATTATGTTAAATGAAATTAACTAGGCAAAGAAATACAAATGCATGATTTCACTTGTTGTATATTAATCTAGTGTTGACCTAATAGAAGTAGAAAATAGAATGGCAGCTGTCAGAGATGGGAGTAGAATTGATGGGAGCAACTATTTTTTTTTATAACTGTTGAGGTTTAATTTATTTTTTCCCAAAGAAACCTTTTATTTAATGAATACAAATTTTTTAAAAACAACTTTAGGAATATAGTTATTCTCCTACCACACCTACCCTCCTGCCTACACTTCTAGCCCTCCTCCCCCTCCCCCCTAATCCATTCTCCATTAAGGTTCATTTTTAATTAACTTTGTACACAGAAGGGCAACTCTATACTAAGTAAAGATTTCAATTTGCACACACACACACACACAACTGTTTCAGAATAAGTTTTACAGTTAACTCTCATAATGAGTTGTACTATGAGCAACTAATTTTTAAGGGATGTATTGTTATAACTAATTAGAAGAATTTCAAGAGATCTGCTGTACAGCGTGGTCACTATAGGTAAGAATCATCTGTGGTACAGCATGGGCACTATAGATAATGATAATATATAATGATTTTATTAAAATAAAGAGTGAATGTTATGTATACTCACAAGAAATATAAATATATGAGTTAATGTATTTGTTGGAATTACCAATTCCACACTGTACATAACTTAAAAACCTATTGTACATAATAAGTACATATAATTTTTTTTATATTTATTTGAGTTACACAGAGAGAAAAGGAGAGGCAGAGAGAGAGAGAGAGGTCTTCCATCCACTGGTTCACTCCCCAGTTGGCTGCAACAGCTGTAGCTGTGCCAATCTGAAGCCAGGAGCCAGGAGCTTTCTTCAGGTTTCCCACGCAGGTGCAGGGGCCCAAGGACTTGGGCCATCTTCCGCTGCTTTCCCAGGCCATAGCTGAGAGCTAGATTAGAAGTGGAACAGCTGGGATTCGAACCGGCGCCCATGGGGGATGCCAGCACGGCAGGCGGCAGCTTTACCCCCTTTGCCACAGCGCCGGCCCCAAATACATATAATTTTATCTATTAATTTAAATATAAAATAGCAAATTAAATGTAGCTTTAAATGTAATTTCTACATAGACAAGAAATCAAACCTCTAAATGTAATTTACTCATTTTCATGTAAGATTAGGAAGATTTATAATACAGAGTTTATAACACAGAGATAACTACAGGAACAACAACCAATGACATTTATTGAACACATAATAAGCTAGGAAATGCTGAATGAATCTTATAGATACCCTACGATGTTGTTTCCTTTATTGTTATATTTTGCAGAAAAGGAAACAGACTTGTGCAAAATCTTATTTCCTAAACCACTGATTTTTAACTAGACTTGTGATTCAAACCAGGTTTGACATAAAAATCAACATCCTTAATCTCTAGACTATACTATTTTGTTGTTGGACGTCTGACTACATTTCAGATATTTTAACTTTAACTAAATTCTTGCTTAATTATTTTAAAGTAAAAATTCAGAAGACTTAAGAGATACCTGAACCACCATGTTTAGAGCAGCACTATTCACAACAACCAAAATTTGGAATCAACCTAGGTGTCCATCATCAGATGAGTAGGTAAAGAAAATGTGGTATATACACACAATGGAATATTACTCAACTATAAAAAAGAAAAAATATACCATTAGTGGCAAAATGGATGTAATTGGAGGACATTATGTTGAATGAAATAAGCCAGCCTCAGAAAAACAAAATACCACATGTTCTCCCTTATATGTGGGAGCTAAAATTTAAAAAACAAACATAAAAGAAATGTCTGTGTATCAGAACTGCTGCAAATGTAGTTTTGTCAAGCTTTGTGTTATACCTTTGTCAAACCAATGGTTAAGAATGTTATACTACTTTATTTTTAATGACCTGTGATTATTTTAAAATTTATTATACACTGGTGAAATGAAATGATCTTTTTCTCCATTCAGTTATTACATATAGTTATTTTCCATATTCCCACTAAATCAAGGATCTTTTTGCCTTTTGCTTGTTAAACTTATTTTTTAAATACTATTTTATTTATATAAGGTGAACAAGTTTCATCTATTTTGTATATACAGATTTAGGAGCTTAGTGATACTTTCCACTCTGCCCTCCCTCCTGCCCATGCCCCCACCTCCCTTCTCCTTCCTTTACCCATCTTTGTTTTAACTTTTATTAAAGATTTATTTTTATTTTGTTTTTTATGTATTTGAAAGACAGAGTTACAGGGAGAGGAGAAGAGACAAAGTAAGAGAGAAATATTCCATCCTTTGGTTTACTCCCCAAATGGCTGCAGTGGCCCTGGCTGAGCCAAGCTGAAGCCAAGAGCCAGTAGTTTCTTCTGGGTCTCCCATGTAGATGCAGGGGCTCAAGGAATTGAGACATCTTCTGCTGCTTTCCCAGGCACCATGGCAGCGAGCTGGACTGAAAATGGAACAGCTGGGTGTTGAACTGATGCCCATATGGGATGCCAGCATCACAGGCAGAGGCATAACCTGCTACAGCACAATGCTGACCTCTCTTTTAATTTTCACAATGACATACTTTCAGTTTATTTTATGGTCATAAACTCAACATTCCACTAAGTAAAGAATTCAACAAATAATAGTAAGAAAAAAAAAAACAAAAACAAAAAAAACCCCACTCTTCTTATTTCGTGAGGTATTAAACCTTTTAACTGCAATGTAAATTTAAAATATGTTGTCTCAAAAACTAAAAAAAAAAAAAGACATAAAGAAGGAAGGAGGGTGGGATGGAGAGAGGGTGAGGGAATGAAGAAGGGAATATCATTGAGTTGTTAGAATTGTACCTACAAACCACATTGAATCTGTTAAAAACTAATTAAAATTTAAAATAAAATTTAGTTGAGAAAGAGCAAAGAGCAAAATAAAAATAAATAAATAAGAAATTAAAAATCCAACATTTAATTGGTGATTTAAACAAGCTTAGTAGATTTGGCTTCAATATAATAATTAACTGGTTCACTGATTTTAAATATACATAAAGGTTTGAAAAAAATTCGAGTGTTAGCTCATTCAACGTAATGGCAAACTTCTAAAAATAGTTTCTTGAGATCCTGGATTTTAAAGACAGAGAAAGTTTAGAATATACATGTAGTTCTATATCAGTATATATGTGTGAGTGTATGTACCAGGTCCTGGGCACTTTGCAGATATTAAACGGATTATGCAGTAGATAATAAGTAGACCAATTAAATATTTATCAAATAAACAGCTATTTCAGGATACTTATAATAGTGTTGCAATAAAAATACATTAAAACCTATTATTTATTTAGAACTTATATAAATTAAATTCTCCCTTTATGCCAGCAGCTCTACTTCATGGTTAGTGCTTAGTTTTTCAATTATTCACCACTTGGTGATGTAGATAGTATGTGCCAATGTAAGGTGAAACACTGACAGCTTAAATAAAGGCCCAAATCCTTCTAGCTGCTTAAACTGGAATCATACTTTAAATTCTTGTCTTTTCAGTAGTACTAAAACTTCTGAAAAAAATCTACTTCTAGGGATGTAGTACAAACAACTTTATCCATTTGCCTCAGACCTGTCTCTCATACACATGTTTTGTCAAGATTGTCAATGGCATCCTGCTAATTGAAAGAGAAAACTCCCTGTACATTGGGAATAATATAATTCCTTAATGATCAGTGCTAAGACTTTGGGTTAAGGATCAAAATATGGGTATGGCTGGGATTGTGGGATGTCTGTAATTCATACTGGGAAATAATTGAAAACACTAATTTAGGCTGGCGTCGTGGCTTAACAGGCTAATCCTCCACCTTGCGGCGCCAGCACACCGGGTTCTAGTCCCGGTCGGGGCGCCGGATTCTATCCCGGTTGCCCCTCTTCCAGGCCAGCTCTCTGCTATGGCCCGGGAAGGCAGTGGAGGATGGCCCAAGTGCTTGGGCCCTGCACCCGCATGGGAGACCAGGAGAAGCACCTGGCTCCTGGCAGCGGCCATTGGAAGGTGAACCAATGGCAAAAAGGAAGACCTTTCTCTCTGTCTCTCTCTCTCTCTCACTATCCACTCTGCCTGTCCAAAAACAAAAACAAAACAAAACAAAACAAACCACTAATTTATTCATACTTTTAAAATTAATTAATATATAACATAACTATGTTTGGTAGTTTACATAATCATCTATCACAGGAAGAATGTACAATTATGTAAAAAAGTAAATTAGAGTAAGCCAAATAGCACTGTGATATTCTACAGGAATAACTTTCATTGACTCTAACTTATTCCTTTAGATGGTGTTTCATTTTTAAAATTTAGGAACAATTTCAGATAGTTTTACCTCAATGCTATTGAAGTGTGTAACTTTCTGCCAACTCTACCCATTCAATTGTTAACTCCTATCTCTGCAATAGGTAAAAATGAGTCTGATAACAGATGTGTGATGTGCCACTCACTGGGTGTTAGAGTCTAAGAAAAGATTTTGTAGGCAAGCATACTATCCATGTCTGCCTTCATAAGCCTGACTTTGCTGCCAGTCAGCTTTACGCAAAGCATAAATTATCAAATGGGAATGGGCTGGAAGGTCATTTTTGGACATGAAAATTGGGTATGAAATTGTGAATGCAGGGAAACAAAGTAAGATTTTGCCTTTCATTTATTTAGTTGATTAGTTAATTATATTTGGGATACAGACAGAATGAGGAAGGAACAGAGGAAGAGAGAGAGAGAATGAAAATGAATATCTCCCATCTGCCAGTATACCCCTCATATGCCCACAATAGGCAGGGCTGCATCAAGTTGAAGCTGTAAGGCAGGAACTCAGTGAAGAACTCATGTAGGTCTCCCTTGTGGATAGCAAGGACTCAACTACTTGAACCCACCACCTGCTGGTCTCCAGGGTGCACATTAGCAGGAAGCTGGGGGCTGAGGAGGGTGCTCTAACAGTGACACTTAGATATGGAATGCAGGCTTTCAAACAGTATTTTAACTGTTGTGCCAAATGCCAGCCCTGGATGCTGCCCTCTCAATTCCTGAGCTTAGACATCCTGATTTGGGTTGCCAGATGACACCTCTCCTAGCACTGAAGACAATAAACTCAAATAATAGATAGATTTAATTTACATTATCAATTACTTAAAAAATAGTCCATGTCAAGTACAGTACTACAGCATTCTAGTGTGCTTTTGGAAAACTAATATAGCTTCATATTGCATGAAAAGATCTTTAAGTCTTGAGTACCATGCACTCTTATTTTGCAAGAAGTTGAAGAGGTGAGAACAGAGAGATATTTAAGATAATACACATTGATAAATAATGAATGTAGAACATTTTACTTTCTGTAGCATTTAATTTTTTTCTCCCTTTGCTTTATTATCAGGGAAATCTGAAACATGTGCGCGCGCACACACACACGCACTCCTCAAGTCCACTAGTGACTGTGGAACAGGAATACAATTATAAGTTTCCTCACAGCAGTGAGCTCTCTATCCCAGCTGTGCCTTCAGTGGCTTGAGCCAGCTTGATTATGCTAAAGCACCCCTGGAATCCTTCCTCTTTTGTTTCATTCCACTCATGGTCTTAAAGCTTAAACATTTGACATGCTTGGGCAGTTTTCTCTCTAATTTCATCCAAACTGACTGTGCAGTGAGGTTTAATGTGTAGGTGTAGCCAATAGGTACAAGCAGCTTCTTCAGTATTTTTTTCCTTTAGCGATTTGAACCCTGGATGCATTCCAGGTTGGGTAAATATGTTATGGTAAAAAGTGAAATCATTTCACAAGACATATAACAATACCAGAACAAACTGATTTAGATCAGTATCTAGGCAGGCATAGTTTGCCTTTGAAACTGCAAGTATAATGCTTGTGGCTTTGAAAACATAAAAGATGAAATTTCTTAGGAAGTCAACAAAACTTCATATATGAATTATATTGTTACACATAAGAATTACATTGTGACCCATTAAAGCCAAGTGATAATGTAACATTTAGGGTGGCTGATTCATACATTAATTGCTCACTAAGGTTAAGAATATATATATATATATATATATATATATATACACATATACATATGCATATTTAGGAAATTTTGGTAATGTGAATAGTATTAGACATTCACTTTTGAATAACTCATAGTGAGTCCATCAAGTCTTCATACCTCATATGAGAAATTCTATCAAGTCTTCATACCTCATATGAGAAATTCTATATTTGAACAGCAATGAGGAGAAAATTTGTGATACGAAGAGTTATTATTCATAGTTCTCAACATTCTTTAAAATAAAATGACAATACTGTGGGCTTTGGTTCTTTTAAAACTTTTTCAAGAATCATGGATAGAGGTTCTTGGCTTCCTTGTGGGAATACTAATATAGTAGTGACTGTCATCTTTACATCATTTACAGTCTCTGGTTAATCACTTATGGACTGTCATTCTGTCAAAGCCTCAGCAGTCAACATTGCCTAGAAAGCCAGCATTCAGGAGTCTGAAATTGTGTTGTAAATGGAATGGTTATGAGAAAGAGAAGTTATTCCCTGTCACATTTGAAGTAAACCCTGTACCCACCATAGCAGTGAAGAATTCTTCAATTACATTTGCACTGATCTGATTGCGGTAAACTAGACACAGGTGAAACCTGAAAAGAGTCAAAGGGAATGATACTATTTTGTGAAGAAGTAATAATAGCATCAGATACAGAAAAGAAGATTGGGTGCTACTATTATGAAGATGTGTGATTATGGACAGTGATTCAACTTCTTCAACCATTCATTTCCTCCTTGGTAAATAAGAATGTTGAGCTAGAACAGCAAATCCCAATCAACTCCAGGAAACATTGGTTCCTTACAAGTTAATAAACTGTACAAATACAGGTACACAAATATAAACTCTGCAAATGAGACATATTTCCTTTGAAGCTGCAACAGAATGCATTTCAACAGTTTAGTGTTTGTGAAGTGTCTTGTCATGGAACTTTGAAGTTTTGTCTTTTGCAAACCATACAATCTCGCTTGTGAGTGCAACAAAACTGCCCCTGTCTTGTGCACACATCAAAAATGATACATAAATGGAAGGGCAATAGGTGTTCTCAGTAAACTTACAAACAAAAATGGGAATCTGTACTGAGGGTTGGCAAACCATGCTCTAGAACATATAAATAATATCTGTAGTTTTCTACTGAGTCTACTTTCAAAATAATTACATAAATCTGATTTTTATAAATAATTCTGCTTTTCCCCATAAACAATACTCAGACAATTCTATCATTGCATCTCATATTTTCAAGGGTCACAGGTTTAATTCTTAAGCTGTTTGAACTTTAAAATTAAATAATAAATTCTTCCTTGATCCATTTTTATTCATACTTATTTGTACTTCTTAGTAGTCTTTTTGTTTCATGGTAGATTTTTTCTAGATCTTTTCCTAATTCATATGTGTTATATTTTTTTCCTCTTGTTAATAATTTCCACTTTTATCAATATATTTAAAATATCCTACAGAAAAGTTGATAATTTCTTCCATTTTGTGTTTTTTCTTTCTAAGTCCTAAAATTGAATCTCTGGGGGAGACGGTTGGCTGTCGTGGGGACATACCCATAGATTTTTACTGTTCCCTGTAAGGTAAAACAAATGGAAGTGTAAATATGACAATTCATACTAAATTATAATTTTATGACTTGAGAGACTAAAAGACTTTTTTTTAGTACATTAAACATGCACATTTCATGACAGAGTACATTGGAAGTTCAGCAGTTATAGATTTTTACTTCTTTAAGTCCTCATCTTAATTGAACTTCTTAAGCATCCATAAACATGAAATCAACTGAAAGTTTTTCTTTGGCCTAAACAAATATCCACAGTATAAGTCGACATGTTTTGTGATTTCTGGAAGGCAAGGACTGAAGAGAAGTCAGAGATCCATGAAGCACAATGTGAAATAGCTTTCCTTTGGGAGGGAAACCATACATATCAAGAACCTAGACTCTATAGAATATTTAAATGACTAGTGGATGTGACCTGGGCTCTAGAATTACAGAATAAGCTATTAGTTCCAGTGATGTTAATGTTAATTTTTCAGGGGCCGGAGCAGTGGCGCAGCGGGTTAAAGCCCAGGCCTGAAGAACTGGCATCCCATGTGGGCGCCAGTTCTAGTCCCGGCTGCTCCTCTTCTGATCTAGCTCTCTGCTATGGCGTGGGATAGCAGTTGAAGATGGCCCAGGTCTTTGGACCCCTGCACCCGCGTGGGAGACCTGGAGGAAGCCTCTGGCTCCTGACTGTGGATCAGCGCAGCTGTGGCTGTTGCGGCCATCTGGGGAGTGAACCAGCGGATGAAGGCCTCTCTCTCTGTCTCTACTTCTCTCTTTAACTCTGTCAAATAAATAAAATACATTTAAAAAAATTAATTTCTCACAGCCTTAAACTTCAACAAGTTGTACAAATGACTATGGAAAGCAACTTTCTGATAAATCTGAGAAGAAATTTAATATTGAAACATATTTCTTGATCTCAACCAGTTGATCTCAACCAGTTTTACTGCTATTTTTTCTTTTTAGTCATGAACTTCATTGAAATTCAGTTTGCATGAAATGAAACCCTCCATATACAATGGATACCTGTTGTGTTTATATTTTCCACTGTAATCACCATTCCATTCAAGGTACAGAACATTTCTGTTATGTTACATTGTTCCCTCCTGCTCCCTAAAGGTGAATTCCATTTTTCCTACTTGTCACATCCAGTCATTGAATTTGATTTCAGTGCGAATTCATTGTGTTTACTCAATTGTGCCTGGATATTTTCCTTGAAAAATATATTTAAGATTCACTGAAAGTGTTGCATATGTCAGTGGATGACTCCTTTTTATTGATGAATGTGTTTTTATATTCAAAGCCACGATTATTTGTGAACTATATAATTCTATCATTTGTGTTGTTTGACAATTTCTACCTTTTCTTTTGCATGTTTAACCCATTTATACTTAATATAATTATTGATATTGTATTTCAGCCTATGTCTTTCTATTTTCTTTCTTTTTTTTTATTTTATTTTTTTTAATTTTTGACAGGCAGAGTGGACAGTGAGAGAGAGACAGAGAGAAAGGTCTTCCTTTTGCCGTTGGTTCACCCTCCAATGGCCGCCGCGGTAGCGCGCTGCGGCCGGCACACCGCGCTGTTCTGATGGCAGGAGCCAGGTCTTCTTCTCCTGGTCTCCCATGGGGTGCAGGGCCCAAGCACTTGGGCCATCCTCCACTGCACTCCCTGGCCACAGCAGAGAGCTGGCCTGGAAGAGGGGCAACCGGGACAGGATCGGTGCCCCGACCGGGACTAGAACCCGATGTGCCGGCGCCGCGAGGCGGAGGATTAGCCTGTTGAGCCATGGCGCCGACCTCTATTTTCTTTCAATTTTGTATGTCATCTTTTCATTTTTTTCTTTGGGATCCCTAAATATCTTTAAGATTCCATTTTTGTCTTCTCTCTATATTTTATCTTCTGTATATTTTAGTAAGTAAAAATCACTTTGCTCTACTGTATGTTATCTGCTGTGGGGTTTAAAATATGTATTTTGAACTTACTAAAATCTTCCTTTTTTTTTTTTTAAGATTTATTTACTTGAAAGGCAGAGTTATAGAGAGGTAGAAGCAGAGAGAGAGAGAGAGGGAGATAGGTTGGCCATCCGCAGATGGCCGCAATGACCTGAGCTGAGCTGATCTGATGACAGGAGCCAGGAGCTTCCTCCGGGTTTCCCACATGGGTGCAGGGGCCCAAGGACCTGGGCCATCTTTTGCTGCTTTTCCAGGCCATAGCAAAGAGCTGAATGGGAAATGAAGTAGCCAGGACTTGAACCGGTGCCCATATGGGATGCTGGCACTGCAGGCAGTGGCTTTACCCACTACACCACAGTGCCAGCCCGTACAATCTGCTTTCTAACAATACTATATCATTTACATATACAGTAGAGTGTTTCATTCCTTATCTTTTTATTATTATCATGTATTTTGACTCCATATATAACATATACCACTCTATATATTGACTTTTTTTGGTCAAAAATTTAGAAAATTTAAAAAAAGACATAGAAATCTTTTTTGTTTACATACAATTGGTAATTATTGTGTCTTACTAGTTTGTATTACATGAACTATTTATTGCAAAGGACTTCATGAGATAGGGGTTTTGCTATTCTTTCCACTGTATTCTTTCCACTTTTATCTGTTTTTAAATGGAATTTCTTGGCAAACATTATGAAAAATATGTTCATTGTGCATAGAATTACAGACATACAGACATTAATCAAATTAAATTAAATTATTTTTTTTTTCAGAAAATTAAAATTTTCCTTTATTGTCTTTGACTTGAATTTTATCTACTTGACATTTCGAGTTTTTTTCCCCTATATGTAATTTTTCTTATTTACTTTGAAGAGTGTCCTTTTCATTGTCAATGGTTTTTATTAATTTTATTTTTCTGTGTCATTGTGTAATATTACTTGGGGTTCATTTAGGTTGATTTATGAATGGAATCTTTAAATTGAATTTGGAATTTGGACAGTTTTCAACTATTTTCTCAAATATTTATTAGCCCCTCCTTATCTTTAGGATACTCTCATCCTTTCTTCCCATCTATCAGATTATTAAGACTCTGTTAATATTTTTCAGCCTTTCTTCTCCTGATATATTCTATCTGATAATTCTATTGTCATATTTTCTATTTCAGTTATATTTTCTTTGATAATAATCTATTAATTCCATCTGTGTCAGACATATTATTCAGGTTGTAAGCTCCAATTAACTCTTTTTCTACTTTCTGTTTTTATTATCATGTGATTTTTAGCTTCAATTATTTATACTTACTTAACTATTAAATTCCTCATGAACCAACAGCCAAAGTATAAAATCAATTAAGATGTCCATCTTCAGATTTATGGATAAAGAAAATTTGATATATATATGATACATATAAAAATGACATACATACATACAGATGTATGTATGTTATTCAGGTATAGAAAAGAAAGAAATTCTACCATTTACCTCAAAATGGATATACCTGGATAACATCTTGTTGTGTGCAATAAAATGCTACACCTTCTCCCTTATATGTGGGAGTTGAAATTAAAAAAAGAAAAATTAAAAAAAAAAAACAAAAAGAAATGTTTGAAAGGTTTGTGTGTTTTACTATCACTGCAAATACAATTTTGTAAAATTTTGTTTACTATTTTTGCCAAACCAATCGTTAAAAATGATACACTAGTACAGTTTTAATGATCTGTGATTATTTTAAAATTTACTCTATATAAGTAAAATGTTCATCTTTTCATTTGATGTTATTGATGGCTCTTGCCTGTCTTCTCGCTGAATCAGTCTTTGTTTTTGAACTCATTGAATTCTTAATTTAGTGGAGCATTCAGCCCCTGATTATAATGTACATTAAAAATATGTTATTTCAAAAGTAAAAGAAAAGGAAAGCAAGCAAGCAAGGAAGCGAGGGAGGAAAGTATCATTATATTTTAAAATTGCATCTCTGAACTGCATTGAATCTATTTTCTTTGTAGTAATATCACATTAACGTGAAAATTGAGAAGTGTGTTGTAGTAATTGTGATGCATTTGCTGTGACTCTGATAATCTAATATATCAATAAATTCCGTAGTATTAAATTCCTTGTGAGCTAATGTCATCATCTTGCCATCTCTGGTCCTGTTTTTACTGACTGATTTTTCTCCTGGTTATGAGTCATATTTTTCAGCTTTATTTAAAATGAACTTACATTTAAAATATGTATTTATTTTAATGGCAGGGTGACAGAGAGGGAGAGATAGACAACAAGATCTTTTACCCACTGTTTCACTCCCCAAATGACCATAAAAGTTGAGGCTGGGCCAGACAACAGCCAGGATCCAGGAACTCCATCCACATCTCCCATACAGGTGGCAGAAATCAAGTACTTGGGCCATCCTCTGCTGGCTTCCAGGCACAATAGCAGGAAGCTGGATCAGAAGTGAAGTAGCAAGGATTTGAACCAGACACTCTAATACAGGATGTTGGCGTCCCAAATGGTGGCTTAAACTGCTGCACCACTGCATGGGACTCAAAATAAATGCACCTTTTAATTTTATGATTTAAAATCTTTTTCTTTTTTCTTTATTTTTTAACTTTTATTTAATAATTTAAATTTCTAAAGTACAACTATTGAATTATAATGGCTTTCCCCCCCCCCATAACCTCCCACCCACCCACATCCATCCCATTTCCCACTCCCTCTCCCATCCCATTCACATCAAGATTCATTTTCAATTATCTTTATACACAGAAGATCAATTTAGTATATACTAAGTAAAGATAAAATCTTTTTCTTTTAAATTATTGGATTTGGAATTTGCGATAGAGATAGATTGTTGGGAGGGAGGTAGGAAGGGAGAGAGGGAGAGAGGGAGAGTTAGAGAGGGAGAGAGAGAAAAAAAAAGAGAGAGAGGAGCTACAGTATGCTAGATCACTCTCCAAATGCTCACAGTATCTCTCTCGTGCCAAACACGGGAGCTGGAAATTCAGTTTAGGTGTCCCACATGGGTGGTAAGAACCCAGCTGGTTGAACCATCATTACTGCCTCCCAAGATGTGTGCATTAGCAGGGAGCTGAAACCAGGAGCTGGACCCAAAGAGCAAACCCAGGTACTCGTATAAGGAATGTAATATGGATGTCCTTTCCAGCATCTTAACGTTGGGCCAAATACCCATACCACCCCTTTTAAGCTTTTTTTAAAACTTGATTTCAGCAGTTATCTATTAGCTGTTGGGCATATTGGATAGTACTGGGTGTACAGATCCTGTTACTTTCTTCCAGAGCCTGCTTTTGTTCTGCAGACCTACTTGCCTATAAGCATTGATCTTTTTGTGGCTTTTTAAAAAAATGTTTTGTTAGTGCACTTCTAGAGGCTTCTAGTATTTCCTATTTGTTTAGTCCTTATTCTGCGAGATGACATTGCTGAATTATCTATTGAATTTCCTGGATATTCAATGACATGTGTTTGAGATGTGATACTGAGTTTGAGCTTGAAAGGTTAGATATCAGTTCTCTTGTAGGTCTTTATTCATGTTTCTTTGCCTGACTTCACAGAGTATCACGCTTTGCCTATTTATCTTAATATTCAGCTATGTGGCTATAGCTTCTCTGTAACCATTTTCTCTACAGTGTGTGCCCTGCATACCTTAGCCAGGTCAGCTTTCCTTATCTCAGCAAGATCTTGTTCTGCTTGGATTCTCTCTGCCCTTACTTTCGGCCTTCAAGGAAGCCTATGATTGTAAGATGTACTTCATTTGTTCTTCTCTCAGAGATTCCAACCTGTTCTGTATGTTGTCCAAATAGTTGTGAAGAATTTTTTTTTTTTTTTGACAGGCAGAGTGGACAGTGAGAGAGAGAGACAGAGGGAAAGGTCTTCCTTTTGCCGTTGGTTCACTCTCCAAGGGCTGCCGCGGCCGGCGCACCGCGCTGACCCGCAGGTAGGAGCCAGGTGCTTATCCTGGTCTTCCATGGGGTGCAGGGCCCAAGGACTTGGGCCATCCTCCACTGCACTCCCGGGCCACAGCAGAGAGCTGGCCTGGAAGAGGGGCAACCAGGACAGAATCCGGTGCCCCGACTGGGACTAGACCCAGTGTGCCGGCACCGCAAGGCGGAGGATTAGCCTATTGAGCCATGGCGCCGGCCAAGAATTTTCTATTTAAATGGTCTAATTTACTAGTTTTTTGCTGTTGTTTGTTTTATTTTGTTTTTTTCTTTTGATTTTCAGTTTTCTGTTATTGGTAGGAGGGCCAGTCCAGTACTAGTTATGCTATCATGACTAGAGTCTTGGCTTATTATTATTTTTCTTTATGAAAAATTGTAGTGTCAACTTTCTTTATCATCAGAGTTCTTATAGTTAGTCATTACTTAATATAAGTTGTGATTATTTCATATTATTCTACTTCCCAAAGATATTTTCTCATGAAACCTGTGAGTGACAGAACACCTTTATATTTATCAGTACACCCCATGTTTGTTTGTTTTTTTTTTTTTTTGACAGGCAGAGTGGACAGTGAGAGAGAGACACAGAGAGAAAGGTCTTCCTTTTGCCGTTGGTTCACCCTCCAATGGCCGCTGCGGCCGGCGCGCTGCAGCCGGCGCACCGCGCTGATCCGATGGCAGGAGCCAGGTGCTTCTCCTGGTCTCCCATGGGGTGCAGGGCCCAAGGATTTGGGCCATCCTCCATCTGCACTCCCTGGCCACAGCAGAGAGCTGGCCTGGAAGAGGGGCAACCGGGACAGAATCCGGTGCCCCGACCGGGACTAGAACCCGGTGTGCCGGCGCCGCAAGGCGGAGGATTAGCCTGT
Organism: Lepus europaeus; assembly: GCF_033115175.1. Taxonomy (NCBI): domain Eukaryota; kingdom Metazoa; phylum Chordata; class Mammalia; order Lagomorpha; family Leporidae; genus Lepus; species Lepus europaeus. Next base: position 109,797,314 of record NC_084832.1, read on the forward strand.
TGAGCCACGGCGCCGGCCAATCCCATGGTTTTTGAGAACTCAGAATGGAGCCCACTATTTCAATAGCAAAGGTCATTAAGATCAGTAACTGTGCCTTAGGACCAATTAGAATGAATGGAAAGTCTCAAATAAAAAATAATGTAGACATTAGTACCATTTAATTTCTACTTTAGCTGGGATTTCTTATTATATATGCAAACTGCTTTAAATAATAAAAGTGTTAGCATAGCAATTATATGCACATGTTTAAAGGACATGAATACATCCTTTTCTTCTAAAGATGTCAATATGCTGTTAGAGCCTTATTTATACAGATATTTCATCTAGAGAAGTTTTTTATTCATTTAGGATGGCTAACTGTAATACATTTTTATGCTCCATTCTCTGTGATTTCTATTTTTTCTATTTCTGCTGACTTTTCATTAAAGCTAGTATTTTTCTCTAAAATGTGTAGGTATCCTTTTGTTTCTCTTTGTTATGCTCAGAGTTACAGAAGTCTGTTCCCTTTGCCTAAAAGCTTTATCTGAGTCACTAGAAATGCAGCAACAGTAAATACCATGTCATGTGATCACTAGAACCTAAGGCATTGAAGACTAATTCTTTTGACTCTATAACTCTGCAAAGCATGAGGAAAACATAAAGAAAGGAATCAAAAAACAAAGCCATGCTAAATCACTTCAACACATTTAAAAAAATTTTATTGCTACACTGTTTTAAGATTTACACTATGATGCTGATGAGTGGCTTCAGTCAACTAATTGTTTAGAAGTTCATTAATTTATATTCTGTATTTCCAAATAAATGTTTTAGTCATTAACCTATAGAATCAATGGCCCTAAACAAGAGCTTAGCTACATAGTTGTCAACGGATCCTAAAAATTCTCACAGAGGTGATAAGCTAAATGAATTAATAATTCTGCTTCTAAATAAGTAAGTGAATTGAATTAGACCAAGACAGAAGCATTGTTTTGTCTCTCAGGCCTATGGCTTGTTTTAAAAATAGGTCTTTTTGGATCCTTTCCACAGATCCACAAATTGGTCTTCACATTTACATTATTAAAATCAATTGTCAATAAAAATAGGTAGAGCCTATGTGTTTTATTATTCAGTACTCATTGCTTGTGGAATACTTCTCCTTGGGACACAGTGCTTACAATCCTAGTAGTTCTGCCAGTCATAATACCTCATCTCACTTATGGTCAACCACTTGGGCGTGTGTCCCAGTCTGAAATAATTCACAGACTTCCTTCTGGCAAGACCAAAGAGAATTTTCCCAAGTTACTTATGGGCATGAGAAGAGAGATGTTCCCTTCCTTTTTCTCCTGTTAGAACTGGTAAATTGGCAGGTTGTGAATGGAGCTAACAGTGGATATCTGTCCTGCCATGTGGAGATAATCTATCTCCTGAATGAAAGCAACATGAAAGGAGGATAAAGCCAAAAAAATGGGAAATCATGACTTCAGAATTTAAGCCCTAAGTAAGCCATGTCTAAGCCAAATCCATGACACAACTTTTGTAAGTCAGTGATTTTTCTGTTTTATACAAAATATTTTCAATTAGGTATCTGTGAATTGTCACATACATTTCTAATTAATATCAAAAGCAAGGAAAAGTGAAAGCTTTAAATTCAGTTTGAGATTGCAAGACTCTATAATGTTATCTATGTTGACACACTTGCATTTCATTGATTGATGGTTATTGTAGTTTTAACATATCTTTGTGTTTCATTTTGTTTTAGATGTGTCTCTTCTAAGTGACATATAAATGGTATTTGAAAATGCTGTTTCGTAATCTCTGATTTTTGTAATGAAATTTAATCCTCTACATTTATTGCTGATATAGTTGGATTTACAGGATGTTGTTTATTACCATGTTGTTTTCTTAACTTCTGTTGTTGTTTTCTTCATTTTGGTAGAGTAACAAAGATATCTATGCTCCTGTAGTACAGATTAAGACATGTGTCCAAGTTCACATAGGTGGTTACCAGTGGAAATGTTACTTACCCCAGTATGCTTGAATTTGGCATTTGTGCTTTTAACAGGCAGATAATATTGCTCCTATGGTGCAGAAGAGTAGAATTTGCTTAAAATGTTTGCAGTAGGGATCAAAAATCGATGATAAGTTAAACAGATGGTAACAATTTGAATTGTTTGGACCTTAAAAATGATTTGTGTTGCAAGTAAAAGAGAGCCATGTGGGATGATTGAAAGACTTTTTTGGGTGATTTGATATGCAGTATCCAAGGACCAAAAAAAAAAGGCAGGAAAAGATATTGTTTTGAGTTGGGGATTCCAATGCACCACCCAAAAATAGAGTTTATAAAATTTAGAAACACAGCAATTTGTTGAGTAGTTTGTTCAAAACTTCCCAATTGAGAAACATTGTCTGGGCTAGAATTTAAAAACAAATGATCTACGTTAGGATCTAGAGATGCCATGCATTCAGTTGTGGCTTAAAAGTTATTGGATAATAAGGTAAAGCCACAAGAGAACACAGGTTAGCACTGTAGGTCACCACATAAAAGCCTCTGTTGTAGAAGTTTTTAAAATTTTATTTATTCATTTATTAATTTTAGAGGGAGGGAGTGAAGGAAGGAGAGAGAGAAAGAGAGAGAGAGAGAGAGAGAGAGAGAGAGAGAGAGAGAGAAACTCCTATATACTGTTTTTGGGGATCTGGCAGCCTAATCCAGGTCTTCCATATGGGTGATGACAGGGATTCAAGTACTTGAACCATCACATGCTACCTCCCAGGGTTTGTATTAGCAGGAAATGGGACTTATGGAGCCAAGACTCCAACCCAATTGCTCTTTGATATGGGACATGAGCATCTTAACTGCTAGTTCAAACATCTACCTATATAAACTTTAATAAAAGAATTCCTAGATACAGAGTTTTGGAGACAGTGTCTGCTATAAAGAATGTAATCAACAATGGCTATCTAATGATGGAGATGGTGATAAATACTATAAACTTACCTTCATCTTATGTATACTGTACAGGTTCAAGTCCAAAGCCACAGAGTTTAGAGAATTATTCCATTAATTCTCATGTTATAAGTATTCTCCAACTGTTCTTTTGGGCTAGAAAGAAATATTGAACCTGAATCCTCAACTATGTTTTGCTTCCAATGAAAAGAGGAATGAATACTAGGAAGAGGATGATGAGAAATATGTTCTTTCATAGTAATTTGTCAGCCTCAGCAAAAACTACACTAATTTCTATGGCCCCTGAAATAATCTTAGAAAAATAGTGGAAACTTTTATTTAGTAGCCATATATATTTTTTCCAGATAAACCAGAATAAGATTTATCGCTAAATATATATATATATATATATATATATATATATATATATATATATAACATTTCTCAACAGGTTCCACTAGTATAATTTGGTCATGTTCAACTATATGTGAAAAGCACTTTTTCCCCTTCCCCAAACACATCTTCACACAGTGGAGGTGAAATTTGTGCCTCCCAAGAGACTTTTAGAAAAAGAGAGAGGTGGAAGGAGAAGTTGAAAGGCAAAGAGTGAGTTCAAATTGTCAGGCTGCGTGATCTGTCTGAATTTTACCCAGGGGATCACCCATTTTTATTGTCAGAGGCTGAGAGATCTTGGGAAACAAAAACGGCAACTCAAAAATAATGGGAAAATCCCAAGCCAAACCGTGAAAATGAATGATAATATTTTACAAGTTGTGAAGCAGTTTTATTTCAAAGGGTGTTTTTGAACAATCACAGTGTTTCAACTACATACAGTTTCTGACTGACATAAGCTCCAAAGGATTGAAATAACACTGGCAGAAAATGAAATTTCTGAATATAGTTTAATTTTCCTTTTATTTTTAAAAGGTAACAGTGGCACAATACTATTTAAAGTTCAAATACAAACTATGCAGATGTTTTACAATTCCTACTGCCACACTAGACCCTTGTATTTTTTTTTTTTTTTTGACAGGCAGAGTGGACAGTGAGAGAGAGACAGAGAGAAAGGTCTTCCTTTGCCATTCACCCTCCAATGGCCACTGTGGCCGGCGCACCGCGCTGTTCCGATGGCAGGAGCCAGGTGCTTCTCCTGGTCTCCCATGGGGTGCAGGGCCCAAACACTTGGGCCATCCTCCACTGCACTCCCTGGCCACAGAGAGAGCTGGCCTGGAAGAGGGGCAACCGGGACAGGATCGGTGCCCTGACCGGGACTAGAACCCGGTGTGCCGGCGCCGCAAGGTGGAGGATTAGCCTAGTGAGCCACGGCGCCAGCCGACCCTTGTAATTTTGTTACTTAAAAATATATACTGACTTATTTTTGTTATGTTATTTTTGGTAAAACTGATGCTAAAATGAACATATAATATTTATAGATCATTTTAAGAGAAACCTCCATTCTAACATCCTGAAGTTGACTGTACTTATCTGTTCCACACTATTCATTGGTCAGTATGTTCTGAACCTGCTTTTGTAAAACTGATATTATGTCCATGTTTTTAGATACAAAAAACGTGTTTATGGCCAAGGAGTAGTAGAACTAGGGTTAGGATTGTTAAACTTCAAAATTCAAGGATTTAGTTCATTATACTAAACTCTTCTTTGTTTAAGGATTTTAAAATGCCATGGTCATATGTATTCATTTATAACTTTATTAAATACATCTTTGAGCACAGGGATGTCTAAATTTCTGATACCATCTAATATATAGGAGAAGAGTTCTGTGGACTTTGGGAGTTCATAATACTGAAAACATGTATATGCTGGTCTCAGGTATATAGACATAATCTAATCAGAGAACTTACTCAATTTTAACATAAGTAAATTATGAGTTTATTTTAGGAAAGACAATTGAAAACTGATCTTCTTGTATTTCTGACTTGTGTCTGATAGTTGGAAGAAATCATTAAATCCATTTCAGTGAGTTCTGTTATGAAGACTTCCCTAAAATATATTGTAATTGGTATCTCAACATGTTACAGGCTAAGTATGCATTGCAATTTGTGCAGTAAAAGACAGTACATGGAACAACATAAAAAGTGATATTTATATCATTAGTTTATATTAAAATTGGATTGTTAATGTTGAAGTCTAATTTGTACTGAGATGTCATATAGACAAGTCATTTTTTCTTCCTTTTAAGCATCTACTTTAAATTTTCTCTCTTATTCATATAGTTTGAATGTTAACATTGAAAGAAAATAGAGTAAGGAACATGAAAAGATAAGAAACTTCTTTGAGATGGTCACTGCAGAACTAGGTCAGATGCTTTTGACATCTGAATGTTATGGGTAAGACCTGTCATAACAGCTCTAACCTAACTTGGTCCCATGGGGGTCTCCATTTCTGGATGGAAATATCCCCCTTAGCATCTGTGAGGTGCCCCAGGTGATGGTAAACTTTTGTCCTAGTAACTTTTTAAAATTGACATTTTTTCACATTCTCTAAGGTCATAATTTTTCTATAAATTAAAAAAGAGATTAGGTCTAATGTGCACAGTATTAGGATATTGTAAGACAGAATAGTAAGTTTAATTTAATCTTAAGACTGTTGTCATCCTACCCTAAAATTCACTCAAAATGGGCTCTGAGTTATTGATTTCTTTGTCTCAGAGTGAATTTTATAACCTAAAGTGGATGAGTAATGGTGTGAATCTCTGGAACGGAAGGCTGAAGACTAAACTAATAAAATAACTCCATTTCTAATCTCCTTGCATGGATCTAAGGACACAAACTCATGTGAAGCAATGATAAAAACAAATGTTTGCAATTTATCTTAATCAACCTGAAAGGTGGGAGGGTAGAGAGAGAAATCTTCTTATTTTCTGGTTCATTTTCCACATGCCTGAAACAGCCCGGGCTGGGCTAACCCAAAGTCAGGATCCCCACACTCAATCCAAGTTGCCCTTGTGGGTAGCAGGGACCCAGCCATTTAAACTATTATCTGCCAACTCCTAGGATGCATTATCAGGGAGATGGGTTGGAAGAGAGGAGCTCTGGGACTCAAGCTGGTACTCTAATATGGGACATGGCCATCCCAAACAGTGTTTTAACCTTCTGTGCTACCATACTTGCCTCTATTTGTAGTTATTTGATTTGCTGTATCAACAATTTACTATCTATTCAAAATTTAAGGAAAAAAAAAAAGCCATGATGTCAAAATAGCAGCAGTGACAGTGGATGAAAATAGTTTTGGCAATGCTGTTGAATACTGAGCAGAGAAGATTTCAAGAAATTGGTTTAAGGAATTATGGACAAAGATGTGGCGGGTAGAATTCTAAAGTGAACTCCTTTATAAACTACTTTCCCCTGATTATTCACTCTTAACACTGACATAAAAGATTTTGTAATAAGAATTAGGGTTATTAATCATTAATATAAAGATTGTGAGATGCATCCCAGTGTGTCTGGTTATGCCCAGGATATTTGTTGAGCCCTTGAAAACAGGAGGCAGAAGAGTCTGCCAGAGACTGAGGCAAAAGTTGTAAGAAAGGTGAAGCAGCAGATGAAGTCAGAGGGAACAGAGAGCATGAGAAGGGAATGACTTGCTGCTGCTGGTTTTAAGGAGCTCTGCACATGGGGGAAGCCAAGAGTAATCCCCATAAGGCAAGGAGCAGAAAGTGAATTCTTAGTCCTGCAACTTCTTGGAGCCAGTATCTGCCAGTAACATGAATGTGTCTGGACTCTGGAAAATATCACAGCCCTCTAGACACCTTGCTTTCCATCCTGTGAGGTTCTAAAGACAGACATCAACTGAGTTATACTATACCAGAACCCCTGACCTGCAGAAAATAAAGATTAAAACTGTGTTACTTTACACAGGCAATTTCTTATAATAGCAGTGGAAAATGAATCCATCAGAAATTCCTCTTTTCTCAGAAGAGAACTTGCCATGAGAGGCCAGTTGGGCATGGAAGGGGATCAACCTATTGCAGGAACAAAATGAGCCCACAGTCTCATCAAAGCCGTAGGGAATCCTGGAGGGTCAGAAACATCCCTTATGAAACAAAGAATAGTGGTTTCCTGTGATTATCCAGAGAGGCAGCTGTTAATTAATTAATGCCATTGTATAAATGAAAGTGCCTTGGTTAAGCTTCATCTCAATTGTAAGAAAACTTTTATCAGCATTGAGAATCTATTAGTCATCTGGCCCTGGCTCTTTGATTCAGCAGATCATGCAAAACTTTCATGTAACACATTTCTGTAAAAGATGGTGTCAAATCACGATAGATAATACCAAATACAAAACAAAGTGTATTAGTTATCAGATACATTCTATTTTAGAGGCAGAGATACTCAGGTGGCTCTGGAGTTTGTGAAGATATCTATGACAGGAAAGCAACTGGCTTGAAAGATAAGCTGTCCCATTTTTGTTTTTAAATGTTTAGTAAGATCAGTTTTGATCCATGTATGACCCTGGGTAATCACCACCCCAATTAAGATAAAGAACATTTTCATAAACCCTAAAAGTTCTTGCATGAGTTGCCATGAGTCTTTGTCATTTCCCTTTCCAGTAGCTCAGGTTTATTCTCTCAATATGCATGAGTTTTCCTTGTAAGAAATTGCATTAAAAAGGAATCATGGAGTAAATACTCTTTGGGACTTGAATTTTCACACTGAAAGAAACATTTTTGATATTTTTCCATGCTATTATATTAATTGCTTCTTCATTTTCTTCTTTCCAATTACTTTTTTATTCTACTCTGTGATTATACTGCCTGTCAATGGAAGTATATTTGGTCTTTTTCTAAATTTGGAATGTTATGAATAGGTCAACTGTGAACATTTGTATGTAGGTATTTTTATGAATATATGTATTTATCTGGGACAATATAAAAGGAATTTCTTGAGTGTATGTTAAAACATAGTTAACCTTATTCTAAACAACAACACTGGTTTCAGCAGTGAATGTACTTTATAGATATGGTTTGGGTATCCTCTGAGGGTTCTTACAATGGAAGAGTTAGTTTCCAGGATGGTGATATTTTGAGTAGTATTGCCATATAAAATTTAAGAAACAGTTTGTTAGTTTCTGTATAAAGAAATTTGATATTTTGTCGATCAACTTAGGGAGAACTGATATCTGAAATATGTTTAGGATTTTATGCTCAAACATTAAATGTAAGTTTAATTATTTAGGCTCTCTTTGATACTATAGCAATAATTCGGTGTTTTTTTTTTGTTTTTTGTTTTTTTTTTTCTTTTTGACAGGCAGAGTGGACAGTGAGAGAGAGACAGAGAGAAAGGTCTTCCTTTGCCATTCACCCTCCAATGGCCACTGCGGCCGGCGCACCACACTGATCTGAAGGCAGGAGCCAGGTGCTTATCCTGGTCTCCCATGGGGTGCAGGGCCCAAGCACTTGGGCCATCCTCCACTGCACTCCCGGGCCATAGCAGAGAGCTGGCCTGGAAGAGGGGCAACCGGGACAGAATCTGGCGCCCTGACTGGGACTAGAACTCGGTGTGCCGGTGCTGCTAGGTGGAGGATTAGCTTGTTAAGTCACAGTGCCGGCCCTTGGTATTTTTCTTAAATCAATATAATTGAAAGTGGGGCTCCTATTACCTTTTAAAATATTACCATATAACCTATTTCATATAACCTATTTCATAGGTTAAAGTAAATCAATTTTCCTATAAATTTTAATAATTAGTCTTCATTTTGACACAAAACTAAATAAATTGTCTACTTTTTCTATATTACCACATTTTAAATATGCACAAAACACTAAAATATGGAAAAAATAATGGTTTTACTTTGTTTCTCTTCGCAGCTTTTACCAAGTACTGATTTGACTCTTATGTTTTCTTCATTATGTTCTAAGATAGTTTCAGTTAACCTTTCTCAGGGATTTTAAATGCCCTTATTCATTCTAATCTTAGCATTTTCAAGTCTGTTTTCACCTAATCAGAACACTTCTTTTTCCTATATTTATTGATGTTGTTTTATTCCCTGAACAATAAGAGATTCATTTCAAAAATTGAAAATAAGGAAAATTACCAAGGTTAATAATCTCTCAAATAAATGATCATTTCCCCATATTTTTCATTGGCATAATTTTAGGATTCATTCAGTTATATTGTGTAAGATTTCTAAAGTAGAGAGTGAATCTTGCATGAGAAAAGATTTTTTCCAGAAAATGCCTATCTATAATTACATCGCTAAAATAGGAAATCTAAGTGTATAACAAATTTTTTTCTCTTTAAATTTCTACCAAATGCCATTTTAAAATAAACCATCAAAGCTTCCACATGTTAAAGGAATCCTTGATGTGTCCAATTATATCAAGTATGATTTGCTTAAGTGGTGATTTTCTTTAGGACATTTGTGACAAGTTTGAATATGTAAGTTCTTTCATATAGTAACTTCCCCACTATTTGGTTATTAACTATAATTCATACATTCACTGCCTGGAATATGTCTGAAAGTATTAGTATTTTATGGTGACTTTTCTTCTAAAAATTCAGTGATCCATTTAATGATATAAATATTAATAATGATTAACATTTATTAATATTTCCTTTACTTATTTCACTTTAAGGCCTTAGCATGTACCATAAGAGTAGGTAATTGTTGTCACCAAATATTTTTTCCTTTCTTCCTTCTTCTCTGGTGAATTGAAAATCTTGGTGAAGAATATATTGTCATTTTTCTAATCATCATATTCAGCAGCCTAAGAACTAAATTATGGTCATAACTAACAACCTCATCTTAAGTTCTCCAGATAACTAACAACCTCATCTTAAGTTCCCCAGATCTTCAATTCTCATACTGTATTTTGAATATTCACCAGAATTTCCACATTTTGCGTCTCATCAACCTTTAAGATTTCTATAATTTTGAAAGAAAATCTTAGAAATTGTACCTTGTAGGAGAATCCTACAGAGAGATTTCTTGATCTTTTTATGAATACACATACACAAACACACAAATATTTGCATATGTAACATACTCTAAAATGAATGGAAACATGGGATTAAAAGATGCTTGGTTTTGTGTAAAAAAGAAAATCCATGCACATATGCACACTTTCATATGAGGGTATTTCAAAACATTCTTGGAAAGATGGAAATGAATGGTGTTTTGGTGCAAAAAAAATTGAAATCCATGCACAGTTGTTTCATAATATGCATTTCCATGAATATTTTGAAGGCTTCTACAAATGAGAATCTGTTTTAAAAAAACTCATCTGTCTTTTTTATTTATGTATTGAACCTAGAAACCTTTAATTTAAGGTCTAAAACTTCATGCATTTCATATATACAAATTTAGGAGCATAGTGATTCTTCCCATCCTGTCCTCCTTCCCACTTGCACTCCCACTCTTCTTTCTCCTGCCTCTCCAATTCATATTCTTATTTTTTACTAAGATCTATTTTCAATTAACTTTATAAACATAAGATTAACTCTACACTAAGTAAAGAGTTCAACAAACAGAATTTAAAAAAAAAAAAAAAACAAACAACCCTGTTCCTCAACTGTTGAAACAAGGGCTATTCCAAGTTATCCATCACAAAATATCAATTTCACTTCTAGAGATTACCTTTTAGGTACTCTATTAGTTACCACAGAACAGGGAGAACAAATAGTATTTGTCTTTTTGGAACTAATTTCACTAAGAATAAAGTTTTTCAGTTGCATCCATTTTCTTGCAAATCACAGAATTTAATTTTTTTAAAGATTTATTTATTTATTTGAAAGAGAACTATGGAGACAGAGACACAGAGAAAGAGAGGTCTTCCTTCTGCTGGTTCACTCCCCACATGGCCACAATGGCAGGAACTGAATCAACGTGAAGCCAGGGCCCAGGAGCTCCTTCAAGGTCTCCCACATGGGTGCAGGTGTCCAAGCAGTTGGGCCATATCACACTGCTTTCCAAAGTGCATTTGCAGGGCATTGGATTGGAAGTGGAGCAGCTGGGATTAGAAACAGCACCCATATGGGATGCAGGTACTGAAAGACAGGGTTTTAACCCACTGTGCCACAGCACTGACTCCAGGATTCAGCTTTAAAATGCTGTGTAGCATTCCATAGTGTCCGTATACCATAATTTCTTTGTCTAGTCTTCAGGTGACAGACATTTGGTTTGTTTCCATATCTTAGCTATTGTGAATTGAGCTGCAGTAAACAAGTGGGTACAGATAACTCTTTTCAAATTCTGATTTCATTTCCTTTGGGTTAATTCCCAAGAGTGTGATGGTGGGATCATATGGTAGGACTGTATTCAGATTTCTGAGGTATCTCCATATGTCTTCCACAGTGGCTGTAGCAGTTTACAGTCCCACCAACAGTGGATTAGGGTACCTTTTTCCCCAAATCCTTTCAAGCATTTGTTGTTTGTTGATTTTTGTATGAGAACCATTCTAATGGGACTGAGGTGGAACCTCACTGTGATATTGATTTGCATTTCCTTGATGGCTGGCTAGTGATCCTGAGCATTTTTTCATTGTCTGTTGGCCATTTGGATTTCTTCTTTTGAAAAATACCTGTTTAAGTCCTTTGCCCATTTTTAACTGGGTTGCATATTTTGTTGTTGAGTTTCTTGATCTCTTTACTATTCTGGTGATTAATCCTTTATCAGTTGCATTATTTGCAAATAATTTCTCCCAATCTGTTGGTTGCCTCTTTACATTGCTGAGTGTTTCTTTTGCAATGTAGAAGTTTCTCAATTTGATGTAATTCCATTTGTCGATTTTGGTTTTGTTGCCTGTGCCTCTGGGGTCTTTTCCAAGAACACTTTGCCTTTGCCAATGTCTTGTAGGGGTTCCCCAATGTTCTCTAATAATTTGATGGTATCAGGTTGTAGATTTAGGTCATTGATCCATTTTGAGTGGATTTTTATGTATGTTGTAAGGTAGGAGTCTTGCTTCATACCTCTGCATATGGAGATCCAGTTTTCCCAACACCATCTGGGGGCCGGCACTGTGGCGCAGTGGGTTAATGCCCTGGCCTGAAGTGCCGGCATCCCATATGGGTGCCAGTTCTAGTCCCGGCTGCTCCACTTCTTTTTTTTTTTTTTTTTTTTTTTAATTTTTGACAGGCAGAGTGGACAGTGAGAGAGAGAGAGACAGAGAGAAAGGTCTTCCTTTGCTGTTGGTTCACCCTCCAATGGCCGCCGCGGTAGCGCGCTGCGGCCTGCGCACCGCGCTGTTCCGATGGCAGGAGCCAGGTGCTTATCCTGGTCTCCCATGGGGTGCAGAGCCCAAACACTTGGGCCATCCTCCACTGCACTCCCTGGCCACAGCAGAGAGCTGGCCTGGAAGAGGGGCAACCGGGACAGGATCGGTGCCCGACCGGGACTAGAACCCGGTGTGCCAGCGCCGCAAGGCGGAGGATTAGCCTGTTGAGCCACGGCGCCGGCCCCGGCTGCTCCACTTCTGATCCAGCTCTCTGCTGTGGCCTGGGAAAGCAGTGGAAGATGGCCCAAGTCCTTGGGCCCCTGCACCCACGTGGGAGACCCAGTAGAAGCTCCTGGCTCCTGGCTTTGGATCAGTACAGCTCTGGCTGTTGCGGCCATCTGGGAATTGAACCAGCTGTCTCTGTCTCTACCTCTCTCTGTAACTCCGTCTTTCAAATAAATGAAGTAAATCTTAAAAACAAACAAACAAACAAACAAAAAAACCCCCACCATTTGTTGAAGAGACTGTTCTTTATTCAGGGATTGATTTTAGCTACTTTGTCAAAGATAAAATGATTTCTAGAATTTCTGTTTTGTTTCATTTGTCTACTCATATGTGTTTTTTTTTTTTTTTTTTTTTTGCCAGTAGGGGCTGTTTTGATTATACCTGTTCTATAGAATGTCTTGAAATCAGGTATTGTGATGCCTACAGCTTTGATTTTGTTGTATGAGCTTGCTTTAGATATTCTGTGTGTCCTGTGTTTCCATATGAATATCAGCATTGTTTTCCTATATCTAAGAAGAATGTCATTGGTATTTTGATTAGTATTGTATTGAATCTATAGATTGCTTTTGATAGTGTGGATATTTTAATGATATTGATTCTTCCCATCCATAGACATGGTAGATTTTTCCATTTTTGTGTGTTTTTCTATTTCTTCATTTAATTTTTTGTAATTTTCATCATAGAGATCTTTGATATCCTTTGTTAAATTATTCTAATATATTTAATTTTTTTGCAGCTATTATGAATGGGATTGATCTTAGTCATTCTTTCTCAGCCATGGCATTGTCTGTGTATTTTAAGGCTATTGACTTTTATATCCTGCAACTTTACCAAACTCTTTTATGAGTTCCAGTCTCTTTTGTGGAGTCATTTGGATCCCCTATATATAGAATTATGTCATCTGCAAATAGGGATAATTTGACTTATTCCTTCCCAATTTGTATCCCTTTGATTTCTTTTTCTTGCTTAATGGCTCTGGTAAAACTTCCAGAACCCTATTAAATATCAATGGTGAGAGTGGTATCCCTATTTGTTTCCAGATCTTGGAGGGAATATTCCAACTTTACCCTATTCAATAAGAAGCTGGCCACGATGTTGTCATAAATTGCTTTGATTGTGTTGAGGAATGTTCCTTCTATATCAGACTTGCTTAAAGTTTTATCATGAAAAGATGTTGTACTTTACCAAATGCTTTCTCTGCATCTATTGAGATAATCATATGGTTTTTGTTCTTCTATTTTTTCATGTGATATATCACACTTATTGATTTGCAAATGCATATCAGGGTTAAATCTTACTTGGTCTGAGTGAATGAAGTTTTTCATGTGTTTCTGGATTTGAGTGGCTAGTATTTTGTTGAGGACTTTTGGGTCTGTGTTCATTAGGGATATTGGTCTATAGTTCACTTTCTCTGTTGTATCTTTTTCCCGTTTAGAATTAAGGTGATGCTGGCTTCATAGAAGGAGTTTGGGAGGATTTCCTCCTTTCAGTTGTTTTGAATAGCTTAAGAAGGATTGGAATTAGTTATTTTCTTAATGTCTGGTAAAATTCAGCAGTGAAGCTCTGTGGTCCTGGGCTTTTCTTTGTTGAGTGCATCCTCATTACTAATTCAATCACTGGCTTGTTTAATGGTCAGTTTAGGTTTTCTGTGTGTTCATGGCTCAACTTTGGTAGGTTGTATGTGTCTGGGAATCTATCCATTTCTTCTAGGGTTCCCAATTCGTTGGCATACACCTCTTTGTAGTAATTCCTGATGATTCTTTTTATTCCTATGGTATATACTTTTACATTTCTTTTTTCATGTTTGATTTTATTAATTTGGGTCTTATCCCTCTTTTTTTTTTTTTTTTTGGTTATTTAGACCAATGAATCAATTTTGTTTATTTTTTCAAAAAAAAGCTCCGTTTTTCAATATTGTTTATTTCTTCTCTAATTATAATTATTTCTTTCCTCCTACTAATTTTGGGTTTGGTTTATTGTTGTTTTTCTAGGTCCTTGAGGTGCATTGATAGTGTCTCAAGCATACCAAATTTAAAAAAGTTTATTTGGTACCTTTCCAATTTCTTCAGGTAGGCACTAATTGCCATAATCTTCCCTGGTAGCATGCTGTATCCCAACAATTTTGATATGGTGTGTTGTTGTCTTCATGTGTTTCCAGAAATTTTTTTATTTCACTTTTGATTTCTTCTATGACCCACTGTTCACTGTGGAGCATGTTGTTCAGTCTCCATGTGTTTGTATATTTTCTAGAGATTCTTGAGATTTTTAATTTTCAGCTTCATTACATTGTGGTTCAACATGATGCATGGTATGATTTCAATTTTTTTGAATTTCCTGAGATTTGCTTCATAGTATAGCATGTGGTCTGTCCTATGGAAAATTCCATGCACTGGTGAGGAGAATGTGTATTCTGCAACTGTAGGATGAAAAATTCTGTAGATATTCATTAGGTCCATTTGGTTTATAGTGTTGAATACTTTTCATTCCCTTGCTTATCTTTTGTTTGGTTGATCTTTCCATTGCTGAGAGTGGGGTCTTGAAGTCTCCTATTACTATTGTATTGGAATCTTTCTATCTATTTAGATCCATCAAGAGTTCTTTTAAATATCTAGGCATCCTGCAATTGGGTACGTATACATTTATTATAGTCAAGTCTTCTATTGAATTGATCCCTTAATCATTACATAGTGTCCTTCTTTTTCTCTTTTAACAGTTTTTATGTTAAAATCTGCTTTGTCTCATACTAGGATGGCTACATCTGCTCTTTATTGCTTTGTGCTAGCATGGAATATCTTTTTCCAGCCTTTCACTTTCAGTCTGCATGTATCTTTGTTGGTGAGATGTATTTCCTATAGGCAACAGATTTCTGTTTGTTGTGGAATTCGCCTTCATTCATAAATGAATACCATATTCTGGGTTGACAGTTTTTTGTTTGCTTGTTTGTTTTAAGACTTGGACTATACCCATTCTCTTCTAGCCTATAGGGTTTCTGATGAGAAGTCAGCTGTGGGTGTAATTGTAGTTCCTCTGAAAATGATCTGGCATTTCTCTCCTGCACAGTTTAGAATCTTTTCTTTATGTTTTACTTTGGAAAGTTATTAGGATTTCTTTGTGCTTTCTGTACTTCAATGCCTTTTTTTTTTTTTTTAAATCAAATTAGGGGAATTTTCTGAAGGCCTTCTGAACCATTCTTTCTTTCCACACCTTCAGAAACTCCTGTGACCCATATTGAATTGTTTCATAATATCCCATAAATCTCTAACACTGTTTTTAATTTTTCCATTTTTCTTCTTTTCTGTTGCTCTGACTGTAATTATTTCCAGAGATTTGCCTTCTTCCTTGGATATTTTTGTTTTGCCTCACTAAGTTTGTTGTTAAGGTTTTCCACCACATTTTTATTTGATCTATTGAATTCTTCATTTCTAATATTTCATTTTGATTTCTCTTTAAAATCTCTATTTCTTGGGAAGAATTTTCACTCACTTAATGTATGGGTTTCTTTAAATTGTGTATTTGCTTCTGATTACTTCTGAGTGATTCTATGATTAACTTTTTGAATTCCATTTCTGGCATTTCATCAATCTCCAGATTATAGTATTGAAGTGATATTGAGTGCCTTTGGGGGTGTCATGTTGTCTTCCTTATTCTTGTTATTTAAAATTTCAGCATTTATTTTTAGACATTTGTGGAGATACTTTTTTTTCCTCTGATGGCTGTTACATTTCTACTATTCTTCTGTGGCTTTGTGGAGTGTCTGATCTTTCAGTGAATACCCAGAGGTGTGTGCTGGGTATGGCCAGGGAGCTCTGTTCAGTGATCCAATGTGAGCAGAGTTTCCAATGTGATGCCCAATTGGTTGTTTAAATCAATCTCTCTCTCTCTCTCTCTCTTTTTTTTTTTTTTAGAATGGAAGGTTTGTTCAGCTCTGTTGTCATAATCTCACCTTCACCTCCTCTCCTCCAAAATGACTAATGCCTAGGTGCTGGCCCCAGTGGGTGAAATATTTATCTGTACTACCACAAGAACCACACAAAAGGATCTTTGCAGTCCTCAGTGTGAGCTTGAATCCTGTAGCAATGGCCCACCTGTGGGAATTAGGGATCCATGAGTGTGTGGAACTGCCCACAACAATTGCCCAGAGATCCATCTACACCCTATGTCCTCCCATGCAACTACAGTTTTTCCATAGTCTCAGCACACAAGGCTCCCAGAGTCATGTGGTGCCAAGGATCCACTCTGCCCTGCCAATCTGTCCCATCTACAGAGAGCTGGAGATTCTCCAGAGCCAGCTACTTGTTTGTATTGCTTTGGTAGCCTAAGCACTAAAACTTGTGAGCTGCTCAAAGTCTACTTGGGCTCCCAGCCCCCTGTCAATCCTCCTAGCCAGACTCAGATGTCTCTTCTCAGCTGGTTACTGGGCACACGGACACAAGTTTGTGCAGCTGCTGCATATGTCAAAATGTTGCCTGCCCTATCTCAGCTAATTGTACGGCACCATTATTGGGGGTGGGGAAGAGAGAAACATGCCTCTTTTTTCCTTCTAGGTTGCCTGGACTTTGGCAATCTGTTTTAGCAACACAAATGAACTAAGGTACTGAGAAGTGATGGTATTGCTATAGCATATGGAAAAATGCAGAAACAGCTTTAAAACTATATAATGGACAGAGGCTGGAAGACTTTGGAGGAGAGACTAGAACAAAGTTTATAGAGCTAATAATGGAGCATTAAGGGCAATTCATAAGAAGAAAGATGCAGGAAAGTCTCATTCTTGGAAATGACTTAAGTGGTCTGGAGCCAAATGTTGATAGACATATGGATAGTAAAGAACATTCTGATGAAGGTTCAAATGGAAATGAGGAACAAGGTACTGGATACTGTAGGAAAGGTAATCCCCATCATACAGTGGCAAGCAACTTGTCTGAATTGTGTCTGTGTTATAAGAAGGATGAAATAGGATGTGGCTTGAAGAAATCTCTAAGTACCAACATGTTCCAGGTGCTGTATAACTTCTCTTAATTCTTTAGGATAAAATATGAGAATCAAGAAATGATTTAAGTATGGAGTTTATAACAAATTTCAATTCAATCCCATCAAGGTGGCATGTACCAATGCCATCTCACTAGTCCAAGTGATCAGTTTCAGTTCATAATTGATCATAATGATAGGATTGTCAAAGGGATCACATAAACAAGATTAGTGTCTGCTAATACTAACTGATAGAATTAAAAAGGAGAGAACGATCCAACATGGGAAGCAGGATACACAGCAGACTCATAGAATGGCAGATGTCCTAAACAGCACTTTGGCCTCAGAATCAGCCGTTAAGGCATTTGATCAAGCTAAAAAGCCCATGAGAGTATTTTAGGCATGGAAAGCCAAGACACTGTGGGAAAAAAAAAACAAAAAAAAACCCTTAATGAAAGATCTCTGCGAGTGAGATCCCAGTGGAAAGAACACGTCATCAAAGAAGGAGGTACCTTTCTCTGAAAGGAGGAGAGAACTTCCACTTTGACTATGACCTTGTCTAAATATGATAAGAGTTGGTGAACTCAAAAGGCTTCCATAGCTTTGGCAACTCATGATAAGAGCATAGGGTAATTACTGATACCATAAACAAGAGTGTCAATTTGTTAAGTCAACAACAGGAGTCACTGTGCACTTACTCCTCATGTAGGATCTCTGTCCTTAATGTGTTGTACAATATGAATTAATGCTATAACCAGCACTCAATCAGTATTTTACACTTTGTGTTTCTGTGTGGGTGCAAACTGTTGAAATCTTTACTTACTATATACTAAATTGATCTTCTGTATATAAAGATAATTGAAAATGAATCTTGATGTGAATGGCATGGGAGAGGGAGTGGGAGATGGGTTGGTTGTGGGTGGGAGGGAGGTTATGGGGGGAAAAAGCCACTATAATCCAAAAGTTGTACTTTGGAAATTTACATTTATTAAATAAAAGTTTAAATAAATAAATAAATAAAATTTAAAATAATTTTAAAAAATTAAAACACACACACACAATGCAATCAGCATGTAAAGATTTGGAAAGTTCTCAACCTAGCAGGTAAAGAATAACATGTATGTTTAGGTAACAGAACCAAAGGTTAATCCAAGCAACGGTTATTTATTTTAAAATTTGTTATATTTAAGAAAGTCACACACACAGAGATATAGGGAGAGCTTCATTAATTGTCTCATTCTCTGAAAATCTACAATGGCCAGGACTGAGCTGGAGATGGAATCAAAAGTCAGGGAGACAATCCGCATCTCCCATGGAGGTGGCAGAAACCCAGTTACTTGAGCCATCACCACTGCCTCCTAGAATATGCATGAGCAGGAAGATGGAGTCAGAAGCTGGCTCTAGATATCAAAACCAACTATTCTTAAGGGATGTGAAGGATTTTCTTAAACATTTATTTATTTAAAGACAGAGTTACAGAGAGAGAGAAGGAGAAACAGAGAGGTCTTCCATCCACTGGTTCACTCCCTAAATGGTTGCAGGAGTCAGGACTGGGTCAGGACAAATTCAGGAGATGCTTCTGGGTCTCCCACATGGGTGCAGGGATCCAAGCTTTTGGGTCATACTCTGCTGCTTTTCCAGGTGCATTAACAGGGAGTTGGATTGAAAGTGGAGCAGCTGGACACAAATCAGCACCATATGAAATGCTGATGCTACAGGCTGCAGCTTTAACCTACTAAGCCTCATCACCTGCCCCAGATGTAGAACAGTTTAGCCTGTATCTTAAATAATAGACCAAATGCCTTACCACAAGCAACAGTTTGATAAGGAGGTTAGAATGGATAGAAGGAATCCAGCTGTCATCAAGGAAAATGGGAGAATGGCCCCAGAGGAATTTAAGAGATCTCAGGGGCTGCAATATTCATCATAGGCCTTGAATACTAGGGCCTTGAGAGCAGAAAGGAATATCCAGGGTGCTCTTGAGATCTTGGGGCTCGCTGCTTAGAATCACCTTAGGTTTCTGCTGGTGAAATGTTCCTTGGTATCCCACTGTGGCTCAGGTGGCCCAAGGTGTTGCTCTGCCACTCTGGAAGGCACAAGATATAACCTTGGCAATGTCTACATGGTGCTAATGTTGCAGGACTGCAGAGTACAGGAGCTGTGGAGGTGTGCCTGCCTCTTGCTATATATCAAGGATGGCCTGAAATCCTCTGCTGAAACTTGCTAAAGAGATGCTGTTGCTACGTGACCTGCACAAGGTCAGTGTCCATAGAAACTTTAGGCAATGCATACTGCAGCCTCACACCCTCAAACATGACTCTAGACTGTACAGCCACTAGTACACAAAACAAGTCTGAAAGAGCTGCAGGGTATCAAATCCAACTCCTGAGAGTTGTGGTGCATGAGCTGTGCCCAGCAAAGCCATGGGAGTGACATACCCTAGGAAACTGGAGCCTCAGGGCCAGCCTCATGTGTATGGAAGGTGGTACATTGACTCATTCATTGTATTTTATTTTTTAAAAAGACTTTATTTATTTATTTGAGATATAGAGTTACAGACAAAGGGACAGACAGAGAGAAAGGTCTTCCATCTGTTGATTCACTCCCAAAATAGCCACCAATGGTCAGTGGCCAGAGCTAGGCCAATCTAAAGCCAGGAGCCAGGAACCTCCTCCAGGTCTCCCATGCGAGTGCAGGGGCCTAAGCTCTTGGGCCATCTTCTATTGCTTTCTGAGGCCATATCAGAGAGCTGGGTCGGAAGAGATGTGGCCGGGATGTGAACAAGTGAACAGGTGGAGCCTTAGCCTACTATGACAAAGTGCCAGCCCCTCATTCACTGTATTTTAAAAGTGCATAACTAGCTTGGTTTTACAGGCCCACATGTGGAGGGGAATTTGCTCCTGGGTGACTTGAAAGTTGACTTGTGGGCCGGCGCCGTGGCTCAATAGGCTAATCCTCCGCCTTGCAGTGCCAGCACACCGGGTTCCAGTCCCAGTCGGGGCACCGGATTCTGTCCCGGTTGCCCCTCTTCCAGGCCAGCTCTTTGCTGGCTCTTGCTATATATCAAGGATGGCCTGAAATCCTCTGCTGAAACTTGCTAAAGAGATGCTGCTGCTACGTGACCTGCACAAGGTCAGTGTCCATAGAAACTTTAGGCAATGCAATGTGTGAGGCAGCTCTTGCCCGGGAGTGCAGTGGAGGATGGCCCAAGTGCTTGGGCCCTGCACCCCATGGGAGACCAGGAGAAGCACCTGGCTCCTGCCTTTGGATCAGCGCGGTGCGCCGGCCACAGCACGCTGGCCGTGGCGGCCATTGGAGGGTGAACCAATGGAAAAGGAAGACCTTTCTCTCTGTGTCTCTCTCTCACTGTCCACTCTGCCTGTCAAAAAAAAAAAAAAAGTTGACTTGTATGTTGACCTCACCCATAAGATGTTAAGATGAGATTTTGGATATTAACACTGGTGTTGGAATGAATTATGAGTTTCAGGGAGCTGTTGGAATGGAATGAGTGTATTTTGTATTGGAGAAGGAAATGAAACTTGGGGAACCAGCATTCTATGGCTTGAATGGCTTCTTTCCAAAACTGACGTGCTGCTAATGTGATAGCTTGAAGAGATAGGGGTCTTAAGAGGTGATTAGATCATGAGGGTTGATTTCTCTTGATTGAGATTAAAATGCTTCAAAAAATGTCTTTGTGCAGTGGTTGGCTAAGTTGTCCTTTGTGTTTCCTAACATGTGAGGGTATTGCATTATTCTCCTCTATATAGTGTAGCAGGGAGCAGCCCTCACTAGGAATCACTAGGCATCAAATCTACCCAGGGCCTTGACTCAAAACTTCCTAGTCTACTGATGTATGATAAAAGACATTCCTATCCTTTATAATAAACTACACAAACAGTCTTAGGTACTGAAGTTTATATTATGAGGATCATTCTTCATTTTGTGATATTTTTCCTATTTCTAGACATTATTCTTAAGCGGCACAGATTTTTTTTTTTTTTTTTTTGACAGGCAGAGTCACAGAGTCAGATAGTGAGAGAGAGACAGAGAGAAAGGTCTTCCTTCCATTGGTTCATCCCCAAAATGGCTGATCCAGCCGGCGTGCTGCGCCGATCCAAAGCCAGGAGCCAGGCACTTCCTCCTGGTCTCCCATGCGGGTGCAGGGCCTAAGTACTCGGGCCATCCTCCACTGCCTTCCCGGGCCACAGCAGAGAGCTGGACTGGTAGAGGAGCAACAAGAACAGAATCCGGCGCCCCAACCGGGACTAGAACCCGGGGTGCCGGCGCTGCAGGCGGAGGATTAGCAAAGTGAGCTGCGGCGCAGGCCAGTGACACAGATATTTTGCATTAACTCTAGTTTAGCTTTCCATACTAATGAAAAGTTCTGATATACTTTCTAAGGTGTAATCAAATACATATCCCACATTAACATGGTTTTTTTACATGAATAGTTGCGTTTTTGGTAAGGGTATACATATATTGAAAAATACTTCATTACAATAGGATGAAAAGGCAAATATCTAACTTTCCACTTGAAAGATGTGGATTCCAATTAACAGACGGAATAGATTTTTGTGCTTTGAAAGATTTTGTGATGTCAGTTTAAAATGTGTTGGGGCTGGTGCTGTGCGTATTGGGTAAAGCCACTGCCTGCAGTGCCAGCATCCCATATAGGCACCGGTTTGAGACCCAGCTGCTCCACTTCTGATCCAGCTGTGGCCTGGGAGAGCAGTGGAAATTGGCCCACGTCCTTGGGCTCCTGTACCCGCGTAGGAGTCCTGGAGGAAGCTCCTGGCTCCTGGTTTCAGATCGGCGCAGCTCCGGCCCTTACGGCCAATTTTGAGGGGAGTGAACCAGCAGATGGAAGATCTCTCTCTATCTCTCTGCCTCTTCTTCTCTGTGTAACCCTGACTATCAAATAAATAAATAAATCTTTAACAAATATGTTTTGTTTGATTAATCCATATTTTTTGTATATAAATGTTTCTTATTCTCATTTATTGGTAAAATGTTACAAAAATCCAAAACATCCTTAATCTGTTTCTCAGTGATGCTTGCAATTCTTTGTTTTTCATTTTTTAATTTATAGAGGGTGAAGAGATTTCATGTATTTCGTATATATAAATTCAGAAGCATAGTGACACTTCGCACTCTACCCTCCTCCCACGTATGCTCTCACCTTCCCTCTTCCTTCCTTTCTTATTCGTTTAATTTTTACAATGACATAGTTTTAGTTTGTAATTGTAAGGTTACTCCTCCACTAAGTATACAGCAAATAGTAGGAAGAAAAAAAATCGTGTTCCTTACTTTTTTTTTTTTTTAAAAGGATTTATTTATTTCAAAGGCAGACTGATAAAGAGAGAAGGAGAGACAGAGAGAGAAAGAGAAATCTGCTGGTTCAGTACCTAAATGGCTGCAATGACCAAGGCTAGGCTAGGATGAAGCCAAGAGCCTGGAACTCCATTGTAGTCTCAATGGCAGGGGCCCAAGTGCTTGAGCCATATTCTACTGCTCTCCCAGGTGCATTAGTAGGGAACTGGACCAAAAACAGGGCAGCTGGTCTCAAACAGGCACTCTAATATAGGATCCTGGTGTTGCAAGCAGGATCTTAACCTGCTCAACAATTATGCTACTCCAAGACCTATTAATGTCCCAGTTAAGGAGACACTTCAAGGGTCTTAATACTGTTTTATATGTACGTTGTCATGTCACAACTCCTTTCTTGATATTCATGGCAGGATTTCAGAGAGAAGGAAGACAGTAAATGAACATTGGCTATTTGAAAAGGAAGTAAGATTGAGCCTTTGTCTTACTGGTTAAATTTCCTGGCTCTGTTCATAATTCCAGCTTCCTGCTAATGCACATGCTGACTAATGGCTCAAGTAGTTGGATCCTTGCCACCCATGTGGGAGGGTAAGTTCTGAGCTCCTAGCTTCAGCCTGGCTCAGCCCCAGCTGTTTCAAGCATTTAAGCAGTGAATTAGCAGATGGAAGGTTTCTCTATTTCTCTAGTTTCTCTCTTTTTGCCTTTCAAATTATAATAAATGAATAAACACTAAGGAAGTGAGAAGAAGCTCTATTGGGCCTAAACAAGTTTTACCCGTAATTAGCTCTGCAAGTTATTAGTCACAAAAGGTAATGCATTTAAGTTGGCAAAGATCAATTAATAAAACATTTTCCTGGGGCTGGCACTGTGGCGTAGTAGGCTAAGCCTCTGATTGCAGTGATGGCATCCCATATGGGTGCCAGTTTGTGTCCTGGCTGCTCCTCTTCTGATCTGGCTTTCTGCCTATGGCCTGGAAAAGCAGAAGATGGCCCAACTGCATGGGCCCCTGCACCCACCTGGGAGACTGGGAAGAAGCACCTGACTCCTGGTTTCAGATTGGCTCAGCTCTGGCCTTTGCAACCATTTGGGGAGTGAACCAGCGGATGGAAATCCTCTCTCTCTCTCTCTCTCTCTCCCCCTCCCTCTCTCCCTCTCTCCCTCTCTCCCTCTCTCCCTCTCTCCTTCTCTCCCTCTCTCCCTCTCTCCCTCTCTCCCTCTCTCCCTCTCTCTCCCTCTCTCTCCCTCTCTCCCTCCCTCCCTCCCTCCCTCTCTGTAGCTCTACATCTCAAATAAATAAATGAAAATCTTAAACAAACAAACAAAAGACATTTTCCTCTCAGTTTTTCCTGTGCTGAGTTTGTGTACACTAACACAGAACTTAGTGGCTTGGCTGACAGCAAGCCCCATCCTGGGGAGTTGAGTGCAGGGAACAGAGAGGAGGCTGACTTCATGAAGGTTACAGCTTTCTTCTTGCCAGGTGGATGTCTCTGGGAGCTCATTCCTGGGGCTTTCCTTAGCAGCTGCTTCTCTTAACTCTCTCTCATTCCTCATCTAGCGCAAGACAGCAGTGTTGCATTAATGGCTAAGTGCTGGGAACACCATGGTGTGCATGATGGCATTCAGAAATCCTTATCCTCACATGCTTTTGCTGTGCAGTTCATTTTGTAACAAAGGACCAGAAAGGAAAATGTGGATGAGAGTGAAAGAGAAGAGCAGGGGGTGAAAGACCACATTGTAGCAAATGAATTACATTCAAAGTCAATTTTTAACTAATTCTTCCTGTGGTTATTAAAAGAGGTAGTGTTACGTGGAGTCACAAACCTGGCCTAGAAAATGAGTATCAATGAGAGATCCACTTCTAGGCATAAAGCATCCTCTTTAGAGAAAATCATTCTTGAAGTCCACATATTAAGTTTGTTCTATTCTAAGGCAGGTTTTTTAAAAAAAATCTAACCAGAAAGAAAGGAAAACGGTTGGATTTATCCATCCTAAAGAGAACATAAATTGACCTCCTGGTGGTGACAGAGTACTGAGATGGTAAAACACACACACATACACACACACATACAACACAGAAGCCTTCACAGCAACAATGGAGAAAGTTTCAGTTCAATTTCCTTTCATATACAGTGTACTGCTTTATATTGCAACCCCATAATACATTTATTAGGAAAAATTTATAACATTTTCAAATAACTGACCAAAAAACTCAATGTACCTGAGCACATTTTTTTAGCTTCTTAGTACTATTAGTTGCAATATAAACTTTTCTCTACTTTTTATCCCTTTCCTTCCTTTCTTCCTCCCTCAATTCCTTCCTTCCTCTCTCCTTTCCTTCCTCCCTCCCTCCCTCTCTCCCTCCCTCCCTTCTTTCTTACTTGAAAGGACCTATCTCAAGCTGTGGACATATTACAGAAAGTTAAATTCCTTTTCCTTAAAGAGCTGGTATAAATGATTTTATTAGCCAGCACCTTGATCATGAGATTTTACACCCTTAATTCTACTCCAGATACAGCAGCAGCATCCACTTTAATTGTACCAGAAGGAAGAGTCTCAGGAAAGTACCTCCATTTGCACAGTCATCTAATCTGTGTATTAATTGCAATGTAGAAACTTGTTGGAGGTGACCTCTTCAAGATACGCACATCTTGCCATCAAAAATCCATAGGGGAGTTTGAAATGGAGTGTGAGAACTTGCAGCATTGTACTCAGTGTCTTGGGAGACACCATTATCATGACCCCTTAAATTTACTGTCGTTGTAGACAACTTGCTAAGGGAAAGGGGGACTTCAGAGTTAACTCAGCAGCTTTGGCAAATGAATGTTCCATGAGAGTATTACTGCAACCCCCAAGAGGGGACATTAGTCTAGCTCTTCATTAGCAGGGGTGAGAAAAAGCTGTCCTCTGTGTTCCTGGATAGGCAGACTTTATTCCGGCAGGAGTTTCTCTCTGGAATTCAATTCTCTGAAATTCTTAGTGCTACCAAAGTCAGACTTGTCTTTAATGGAAATGGGATAAGGGGAATCTGAAAATGTCAAGTGCAGAGTTTTATTTTTCAAGGAGACTGTGGGTTTACAAATTGGGAGAAAAAAGCAATTCCTTTAAGCAGAATTAAAGTGTAATTGTAAAAGTCCAACGCACCGCAATTTGACAATGTGCACTAACTGATAATGCCACCCACTTGACTCATTTACCAATTTAAGGTTATTTTGTAATCTCCCTGTGAGCTTGCCAGCATAATAGGACTCTGTGAGAACCTCGGTGTGTGTGTGTGTGCCTGTGTGTGTAGCTCTAAAACAGCAAATGATTTCCCCTAATGCTTAAGAAAATGTTGCTAACAACTTCTTTTCTTACTACTTATATAGTAGTAATATTTATGTGAGATAATTTCATACAAAGTTAAATTTTAGAGCAATTTCCAACAGAAATTTCAAAATCATGCACCACTAATGGAAAAACTGAGGACAGACTGAAAATATGAGTGGGATTGATGAATTATTTAAATTCTAATAAGGGAATATTGAAATTCAGTAGCAAAAATTCTCAGAATTTTATGATAAAATATTTAAATTTAACTGGATTTGTCAATCTATTCCTGATTTCAAAAGGAATGACCACAGATGGTATACTAAAATAATTTTGTATTTTTCCACCACTACAAAAATATGCTGATAATCATGAAAAACAAATATAGGATGGCTTTCCTTTATTAAAATATTAAGCTGCTTGCATTTAGAATTTTGAAAATATGATTTATTGGATATATTCTTTTTTTAAAAAGATTTACTTTATTTATTTGAAAGACAGAGTTACAGAGAGAGGTAGAGACAGAGAGAGAGAGGTCTTCCATCCGCTGGTTCACTCACCAAATGGCTGCAAGAGTCAGAGCTGAAGGAATCTGATGCCAGGAGCCTAGAGCTCCTTTTTGGTCTCCCATGTGGGTGCAGGGGCCCAAGCACTTGGGCTATCCTTTGCTTTCCCATGTGCATTAGCAGGGAGCTGGATTGGAAGTGGAGCAGCTGGGACTCGAACTGGTGGTGCCCATATGTGATGCCAGAACTACAGGCCAAAGCTGTGCCACAGTGCCAGCCCCTACACATACTCTATATGCACTAAATAGAGAAAGATTTTAATTGGAACCTTAATTTATACTTGAGATCAATATTGTGATGGATACCAATCTTGAACCAGTCACATAATATGATTTTTTTTATATTTGCAAAAGTAAGCATATGAATAAAACACAGCATTTTAAAAATTTTATTTGCAGCAACATGGATGAAACTGGATGCTTTGTGTTAAGTGAAATAAACCAGACACAGAATGACAAGTGCTTCTTGTTACTTACATGTGGAATCTAAAAAAGTTGATCCCATAAATGTTGAGAGTAGAAGGTGGTCACTGGCCACTGGTGAAAATAAGAGGAAAGTAAGGAATTGGAAAAGGGTTGATTCACAGATACTAAGTTATGGTTAGATACCAGAAAAAAGTTATATTGTTCCATTGCACAGTAGGGTGACTATAAAATGATAATATTTTGTGTGTGTGTGTGTATATATATATATATATATGTATATATATTTAGAGCCGGGGAAAGGGTTTTGGATGATTTTGCTATTAAGAAATCATATATTTTTGAGGAGGTAGGGATGTTTGTCTTGGTTTTAAAAACACACAATATACGCAAGTATTAAATCATTGCATAGAACTCCATAAATATATAGAACTTTTGTGTTAAAAAAAAAAAAAAGCCGTGGGGTCTGGAAGAAACTTCTGGGGTTGATGGAAGCAGTTTTGGCATTGATTTTTGTGTTGTTTTGATTGATATATATTTATCTCCAAGTATATCAAGTTGTACTCATTAAATATCTACAATTTTTTGTATGTCAATCACATCTTAATAAAATGTCTAATAGTGACATCCATCAGAGAAAATAATTATAGAGTACTTACTCATCAGTGTGCTGGCTTGAGTCCTTACAAACGAATCTCTATGAATTCTTGAGCTCTAGGAATTTAATAGTGAAGACATGAATTGTTGTATTAGTTTGGTGTTTTTTTTTTTTAATAGAACATAGAGTTAGTGATTTGAAAAAAAGAAAGATTTTTACAAGGTCACTGAGAAGGGAATCTCTTGTCTCTGCTTGACCAGTTCTAAAAGTGGAAGATTCGTTATGGCACAAAGGAAATGGATCCATTGATGGGGACTCTAATTGGAAGCCTCTCATCTTCCACCACTGGGCAAAATTTCATTTTCTAAAGCAATTGAGACAAATTGATTATACTTACCAGCTTTTAGAATACTGGAAGCTCCTTGTCTATTTGCTCTCCTGAATGTCCAAAGCTCCCTTATATTTTTAAATAAACATTTCTACTTTTATATTGCATCTTTTTGATAAGATAATTTTTATTTGTTATTTGTTATTCAAGTTTCATGTATTTTGTATATACAGATTTATGAAATTGTTGATATTTCCCACCCACTCTCCCTCCAGCCAAACTCTAACCCTTCTTTCTCCTCTTTCTCCTATTCCCACTCTTAATTTTTACAAAGATCTACTTTCTATTTACTTAATGATTGTGAAGTTAACCCTACATTAAGTAAGAGTTTGACAAATAGTATGCAGAAAAAAAGAAAAACAAAAACAAAAAAATACCATTCCTCAATGGAAGAAACAAGGGCTGTAAACAATCACTGAATCTCAAAATGTCCATTTCACTCCAGTATATTTTAGATATTCTATGAGTTACTTCAGATCAGAGAAAACATATGGAATCTGTCTATTTGAGACTAGCTTATTTCACTAAATACAATGGTTTCCAGTTGCATCCATTTTGTTGCAAAAGACAGGATTTCATTATTTTACGGCTGAATAGTACTCCATAATATGTGTGTGTGTGTGTGTGTGTATACATACATATACATATATATATATATATATATACCATGATTTCTTTATCCAGTCAACAATTGATTGCTTCTGAGTAGATTCCAAATCTTAGCTGTTGTGGATTGAGCTGCAATGAACATGGTGGTACAGATAACTCTTTAATATGCAGATTTCTTTTGGTTTGGGTAAATTCCCAGGAGTGGAATGGCTTGATCATATGGTAGGTTTTTGAGGTATCTCCACATTATATTCCACAGTGGCTGGACCAGTTTACATTCCTCTCAACAGATTAGTGTACCCTTTTCCCCATATCCTCATCAGGATTTGTTGTTTGTTGATTTCTGTATGAGAGTCATTCTAACTGGGATGAGGTGAAACCTCATTGTGGTTTTGATTTGCATTTCCCAATGGCTAGTGTACTCCAATAGTAGTTAATTCCTAGATCTTATATCCTGTAAGTTTCAGTAAGTTCATAGTTTGTCCTTTGTGCTTTTTCTATCATATAACCTATTTGCACTTCCAGAAAATTCCTTATGCATCTCTGTATTTTGCTGTGTACATTCTCTCTTTCTCTCCCTCCTCTCTCCTCTCTCTCTCTCCCTTTCTCTCTCTCCTTCCCTGTCTCTCTCCTTTCTTACTCCATTGACTCCATAATAAACATGGTGTTTTGTTTGTTATTGATTTTTTGTTTTTTGCCTGTGCTTCCCTAGACTGTAAGCTTGGTTTTCTCTTTTTCTTCCATTTTTGAATTCAACATCACTTCAGAATACTATACTATTTTTCATTCACATCCCCTTCAGTAATCCACATATATGCACAGTCTTGGGATAAACTCCTCCCAATTGTGCACTAACTTGTTTAAAGGAATCTGACCTATACCAGCACTCAAACATTCTAGTTTCCTTGGAGAGAATTCTGAATAGCTCCATTTTCCTGTTTTGAGGATTGAATAGAATAACAGCCTAGGTATGCTGATATCTCATGCCTATGAGAAATTACAGTAGATTCAAGCACAGTGGAGAAGCTTCATGCTTAGCTGGTGAGTATACCTTTTCTGATTTCTCATTGATAGTCTTGAATTTACATTTTGGCTTCCCATGGAATCTTTCCAGTTCAATATGTTCAGTATCAGGTTTTTGCTGGAATCATGTGTCAACACATGCACTCAGAGATTGGAGAACTAATTCAGTGCTGAGTTTAATGTGAAGTGAATGCACCAGTCCCTGGCATTTCTACCTGCTTGACCAAGAGACATTTACCTGAGCTGGAGATCCCCCTTCCTGGTTTGGAGATGTTGGTTGTATGACATCATAAACTAGAAGATAGCTTGAAGCCAATTGCTACAATTTCCAGAATGGATACTTCCTCTCCTTTATCATCTTTGCCAGACCTTGGTTAGAATATAATTGAGACTTTCATCCTAGCTGCATAGAGGTATGTTTTTGTGTTCTACTCAATATGGATGAACATTGTACTATACTACATATGTAAGAGAAGGAAGGGTTTTTTAAAATAATTTATTTGAGAGAAAGTGAGAGTAAGAGAGAACTCTCATCTCCTAGTTTACTCCTCAAATGCCCACAATAGCTGGGATTGGAGGTGGAAACTGAGTCCAGGTCTCCCTTGATGATGACAGGAACACAATTACTTACTCTGATGTAGGATGTGGGTGTCTTAAGTGGCACCTTTACCACCAGGCTAAACAACCATTATGTAAGCAGAGGTTTTTGATCCTTATAGGCACAAGAGAGAATTACTGAGGTCTCTATTTTCCTTTTAAGAAGCCATTCAATGGATTTTACTTGATAACCATACCTGAGTCCCTGGAATTACTGGCTTTTCTGAGCTAATGATCTGATTCCAAATAGGGAATGCTAAGAAATTGATACCTTTTAAGATTTCTATTTATGATTCTCATTGACATTCACTGGATGAAAGATTCACAGCAATGGGGAAAGCTAATGATCCTTACTCCTTAACTCATTGTACTACTTAATACATGAAACTCAGTGAAGACTCCTGGAGTACTGGTAATACTTTGTTCTTAATTTGAGTGTAATCAGATGACAAAAAAAACCTCATTGATCTGTACACTTATGTTCATTTCTTGGTATATAAATAGTGTTTTCTAGGACTCTGATCTGTGGGGTTTTATTCTCAATGTAAGTAGAGTTGACATTAATTAGTGACTTTGATGATCAAGCCATGATGAGCCTTGGAAGCCTGCTTTATCTATGACAAAATATGGGGCAAATGTACAAACTGATAAGGCAATTTTAGCAAAGTGTTTTACTGAAAAGCACAAAGGGATTGATAGAGTAAAGCGAAAAGGTCCCAGGAAATCAGCCAGGAGAGGCTTCTCCAGTAGGGAAAAGCTGTTGAAAGCAGTGTTATTTCCTAATGGAAAATTTATACAAAGGTCCTTTAAAACTCTTTGCTTGGTGTGGTGAGCTCATCATGACTTCTTATCTTCCATTCATCACATTTAGTAATTGCTTTAACAGGACAGGGAAAACTTGGGACTTGTTGGGGAGGGGAGCTGTTTTTCGTCAGCATACTCTTGAAACTGGCATGAACAAGCCCATCCACCAGGGCTTTTGCCTGCCTTTGGCTACAGAGTCTGCTTGTCTGCCAACCAATCAATCGAATTCTTTATGTTGTCTTTAAACATCATACTTGCTTTCTAGCTCAGGACGCTTTCTCAGCCAGATTAAGAAAATGCTTCACATTACTGGAGGGGTCTTTTGTCCTTGCTACCTTTTTTTTCCAATTCCTGTTCTGATTCCTTTCAATGGTATATTAGACCCAAATTTCTACCTAACACAAGAATGAATTCACATGGAGGAGCATTGCTGATGGTTAGTCCCAAATATAGGTTAGGAGTTTTGTCCATGGGAATTAGCTTATCCAATGACATATGGTAAAGTAATTGTAGATCCGTAACACCTATTGCCTTTCCTGCACGGCTTCTACCTGTAATTATGCTAATTCTTATCTCCATTCTCTTCACAGTTACCAGTTTAGTCTTGAAATTTTGAAGCAGTCACATAACACTGTGGCTTTATACTGAACGTGTAGAGAGTTAAATCAACAGTATTCTTTTGTGCAATTTTCAGCACGATTTTCTTGCATCATGTACTTGGTCAGGGGTGCTATTTTTAAATAAAAATTTTACATTTATCATTGGTATGAAAAAAGATAATTTGTAAATGAATTCAGTCACCTACAAACTATCCTTTTCCATACATACTTTTACTTATTGTAAGATTTTTTTTACTGATTTCCCTTTTACATTTAACCTATTCTCATACTATGGTTTCTCTTCAGATCGTATAAATCTTCCCCTTACATTTAACCTATTCTCATCTCAATGAATTTTGTTTTTATCTATGCTTCAGATTCACACAAAATTTCTTAGTTTTTGGGATTAATTAGAAAATCTTCAATTGTTTTCTTTTTCATTCAGCTGACAAACAGAAGGCTTCTGTAGTTTGACATTGTCCTGTTCTAATCAAAGTTGATTTAGATACACAGTGTCAAGGCTATTTTGCAGAACCCTACTCCCAGATGATCAGGGGCTGAAGGAAAATGCTCCAGCAAAAAAAAAAAAAAAAAAAAAAAAATCAAGATCTTACTCCTTACTCTTTCCCAAGTACATATTTGACTAGAAGCAGTAACACCAACAAAATAACTCCGGACTTTCATTGTGGCACCTTACAGGAAGACACACTAATCAAAAGGAATATAACTGAAATACTTTTGACTATCCATCTGGATGCAATGAGGAGACAAACTTGGACAATTATATGAACGGGAACCATCAATAAGCACATTTCTTGCTAGAAAAGTCTAAGGTCACTTTCATGGGACTTTGGGGTCAGAGCTATGCTAAACATTAGCTCAATTTAATCATTTCCCCAGATGAACCCAAGCAGATTAGTTTCATGAAATGACAAAGAATTTCTCCAAGATATTTTACTTATAATATATTCAGGATGACAAAAATTGTACAGTAGAACTCTCATGACAATTACTATTATAAAATGATTCCTTATGAAAAGGTAATATATTTTAAGTTATACTAAAAGTAATTTGGAAAATGATAACACCTCATAGGGAAACTTTGAAGAGTGTATTCAGAAAATTCTATTTAGCCTATATTCTCTTGCTTTTATTTTCTTATTTTTTATTGATAGGTACAATGGTATATTTATTGAGTCCTTAGAGTCACATATAGATTTCATAACAAATTCTTTTTCAATAAGAATCACATTTTCTCAATTCTATGCCAACATGAAATTAAAATTCTTTTTCTACTGCCTGTAACAGTCAATGTCTCCATAAAATGGGAATTCAGTGATAATTTGCATTAGATTTTTAAAATTTTACTTACTTCTAGTTTTTTAGGGTATTTTACTCAAGACTGAATGTTATCAAGATAAGAATTGTATATCACCCATATCTGACATGTACCTGACACATATGTGGTGCTTATTAAAAGTTCTTGTGTATGATTATTTTGGATTATAGTTTGGATGGTCCGAAGTAATGAAATATTCATAACTAGATTTTTACTGATCCACACTTTGAACTATGCATCCTTCAAATACTATTTAAGTGATATTTGAATAGTTAAGCATTACTATTAAATTGTTGTTACAGATTATTAGCTTTTTGGATAATGTTTATGAAGTTAGATACCATGGTTTATTTTTAACTGGAGAACAGTACCCTGGGCAATTTTCCAAGCAAATTTGCTAAATGTTTTCAGATTCCTTTAATCTATAAAACACTGTATCTGGTGAGAATTGTAATTAATTTGTGTAAGGATCACTTTAACGATTCTATTCATCCTTATCATGTTTATTAAGTCCCATTATAATAAAAAAAATGACAAGTGTGCTCCTTAGGAAATATTCTCAGATATTGGTTATAGACATAGATTGTCATGAAAATGAAGTAAAGGGACTCATACTAGTTTTTATACATTGCCTGTTTTTCACTGGACTTGTAACTAATGTTATCAGACCTTGGATATTTGGACCAGTTCTGTTGTCGTGGATTCATTAAGTTACCAAAAGTCAGGTACAATGATTGACAGATTGTCTGCAGGAGAAAGTGAGTCTAAGAAACATACTTGTTTTCATAGCTTCATGTATTTAAAATAAAGGAAGAGACATGTATAGTTTATGGCCTGGTATAGTAGAAAATGTGTTTTTGAAAGCTATTCATCAAATTGTTCTTAAAAGATGTGTATAATGTAGATTTAGTACAAATATCCAGTTCTCCCTTATTTGCAATTTCAGTTCTCTGGGCATAGTAGTTATAAACAAAATGCTCTATTATGTTATAAAACTTCAAAAAGTTCATGGAAAATAGAATAACTAGCCAAGTTCATTTTAATGCTAAATTTTTTTGAAATGCCTACATGGTTTTCTATACATACATTTTTCAAGGACTTTTTGAAGATTCCACATCAACCATTACTCTACCTACACAATGTCAGACTAACCTAATCTTTTCTTTGGAATTAATGAGAGTGTAAGGCACCTTGCACTTCATTTCTCAGGATTTCAGATTCCTGGAGATGATATAATTAAAATGTGATATATTACATTTGTTGATTTGTGAATTTTGAGCCATCCCTGCATACCAGGGATAAATCCCACTTGGTCCGGGTGAATGATCTTTCTGATGTGTTGTTGGATTCAATTTGCTAGTATTTTGTTGAGGATTTTTGCATCTTTGTTCATCAGGGAAATTTGCTCTGTAATTCTCTTTCTCTGTTGTATCTTTTTCAGGTGTAGGAGTTAATGTGACACTCGCTTTATAGAAGAAGTTTGGAAAGATTCCCTCCCTTTCAATTGTTTTGAATAGCTTGAGAAAAATTGGAATTAGTTCTTGAAAGTTTGGTAGAATTCAGCAGTGAAGCCATACGGGCCTGGAATTTTCTTTGTTGGGAAGCTCTGATTCAGTGTTCATCTTGGTATTGGTCTATTTAGGTTTTCTGTATCTTCATGACTCAATTTTGGTAGATTGTATGTGTTTAGGAATCTCTCCATTTCTTCTGGATATCCCAATTTGTTGGCATACAGCTCTTTGTAGTAATTCCTGATGGTTCTTTTTATTTCTGTGGTATCTGTTGGTAGTTTTATTGATTTGGGTTTTTTCCCTCTTCATTTTTTGTTAGTTGGATCAATGGTGTATCAATTTTTTTTTAAAAAAAAAAACATAGCTCTTCATTTCATTGATCTTTTGTATTGCTTTTTTGGTTTCAATTTTGCTTATTTCTTCTCTAATTTTAATTATTTATTCTCTCCTACTAATTTGGGGTTTGCTTTGCTGTTATTTTTCTAGATTTTTGAGGTACATTGATAGCTCATTTATTTGTACCTCTTCAATTTCTTCATGTAGGTACCAATTGCTGTAAACTTCCCTCTTAACCCTGCATTTGCTGTATTCCATAAATTTTGATATGATGTATTGTCATCTTCATTCATTTACAGAATTTTTTATTTCTCTGTTGATTTCTTCTGTGACCCATTGTTCATTCAGGAGTGTTTGTTTAGTCTCCATGTGTTTGCATATGTTCTAGAGATTCTTAAGTTGTTGATCTCCAGCTTCATTCCATTGTAGTCAGAAAAGATGCTTGAAGTGATATTTTGAGTTTGCTGAGACTTGCTTTATGGCATAATTTATGGTCTATTCTAGAGAAAGTTCCACGCCCTGATTAGAAGAATGTGTACTCTGTAACTATGGGATGAAAAGTTCTGTAGTTATCAGATCCATTTGGTCCATAGTGTCAATTAGCTCTGTTGTTTCTTTAGTTGATTTTCTGTCTGGATGATCTGTCCATTGATGAAAGTGAGGTGTGGAAGTCTGCCATTACTATTGTATTGGAGTCTTTGTCTCCCTTTAGATCAATTAACAATTCTTTTAAATAGCAAGGCACCCTGTAATTGAGTACATATATATTTATATTAGTCACATCTACCTGTTGAATTGATCCCTTAATCATTATATATTGCCCTTCATTGTCTCCTTTAATAGTTTTTGTGTTAAAATCTATTTTGTCCCTTATTAGGATGGCTAAACCAACTCATTTTTTTGCTGTCCATTAGCATGAAATATCTTTTTCCATCCTTTCACTTTCAGTCTGATGTATCTTTGTTGGTGAGTTTTGCTTTTTGTAGACAGCAAATAGATGTGTGTTAGGAGGAAGCTGAATATGAAGTGGAGCAGATGGGACTTGAACTGCCCTCTCAATATGGAGTCACTTAAAAATCACAATGCATTAAAATTCTCTGTCATTTCAACTAGAGAGTAAGATCTTCAAAGTGCTGTTCATTTTTTTATTTGTGTATTTACTTATTTTTTTTTAATTGAGTATTTGGATAAGGGCCTAGGATCAAGGACTGAACTGAATAGCTGCATAAAGTTATTTTTATCAGTTCACAGAACCTTGCACTTTTTATAATGATTACATTTTAAATTTCATTAAAATGATATGTTCCATTTGTTTCCATCAGTATTTCATAGTGTAAATGAATGAGTTACAGGTCAGACTCCTATGACAACTTGAAGGTTCAGGCCATATGACACTGGACAAGATGTGGTCATTATGTAA
This sequence comes from Lepus europaeus, assembly GCF_033115175.1. NCBI lineage: Eukaryota > Metazoa > Chordata > Mammalia > Lagomorpha > Leporidae > Lepus > Lepus europaeus. The sequence continues at coordinate 109,833,502 of NC_084832.1, forward strand.
GAAATGGATTCTCAAAGCGAAGGGGCTGTGGTGAGAACAAACTCTGTTCAAACCAAATTATGCAGCATGCCCAGAGCCATGCATGGGTTTAGCGGCTAGTGTCAGACTGGTTTTAAAGGGCAGATTATTGCAACTGATTTTTAAAAATTTGTAGAAACGAACTGTTAGGAGGGGAAGAGATACCCTTTGGAAGAACAATCTTAAGGGAAAATAAATGTAAAATATTGAACTTTCAAATTTTTTAAAGACTAGATGGTTAGTTGTGCCCCTGTCAGAAATGAAAATACAAGGTGGAGACAAGTTTGAGTGCAAAAACTCATGACTTCATCTTGACATGTTATAAATAAGGTGTTTTGAAAGACTTAGCATGGAACCAAATACTGTAATAAAGTATATGCTTATCAGGATATAAGGAGTTTTTGAGGAAAATATCTCTAGAAATGAGTTAATATGAGTACTTCCTGTGTTAAGCCTAATACTCTGTCCAGGAAGCTTGGGGGGTACCTGATTTTATTTGTAATCTTTAGTAATTTTAAAATTACACCTATATTTATGTGTTAAGTATATGATTAAACAATATACAATTATGTTATGATTGATAAATTTTAGCAGAGAGATGAAAACGAACTTCATATATCCACACACACACACACACACTTATATACATATATATATATATATAGAGAGAGAGAGAGAGAGAGAGAGAGAGAAGCATGCATTCTATATTCTGTTCAATTCAATTTCTCAAATGTCCAAACACAGTAATTTGTAAAAACTGAGATGCAAATTATGTCCATTATTATGAATTTGAAAAATTTAAATATCTTCAATAATCTTAAAATAAATATACTAAATGGTAGTGTTGCCTTCATTTTCAGAGTCAGAAAACTGATAATATTTTGAAAGATTGTCAACAGAGTGTTAGTGCTAAACAACTTTTTAAAAAAATATTTATTTACTTATCTGAAAGGTGGAGTTACAGAGAGGCAGAGGCAGAGAGAAAGAGAGATCTTCCGTCTGCTGGTACACTTCTCAAATAGCCACAACAGTTGGAGCTGGACTGATTCAAAGCCAGGAGCCAGGAGCTTTTTCTGGGTCTCCCATGTGGGTGCAAGGGCATAAGGACTGAGGCCATATTCCACTGCTTTCCCAGGCCATAGTGGAGAGCTGGATCGGAAGTGGAGCAGCCGGAACTTGAACTGGTGCCCATGTGGCATGCTGGCACTGCAGGTGGCAGCTTTACCTGCTAAGCCACAATGCCAGCTCCAGCAACTTACTTTAGAAAAGATGATTCCCAAGTTATGGAAATATCTCATTTCTAGACCATTCTATGCATTCTGTTTCTTAGTTTTTGTATTAGATTTACCTTAGCTTTTAAAAAAAGACACATTAATGATTCCTTATGGTTTAACAAAATTTTTATTCCAGTTTAGTAAATATTGCTGTATTGCTAACCTATCAAATAGTTCTCTGCTCTGCATTGTGACCATTGGGCATTTTATGGGAATATTTTTCTTATAAATACTTGGATTTAGTGAAATGTCTCAACAGTGTTATATATTTTAGTATTTATGTTTCTTCTTACCAGCTGTTTGAGGTGCCATTACTCCTTTAACTTAGAAGAGGAGGGCCAGAGATTGTGGTGCCGTGAATTATGCCACCACCTGAGACACTAGTACCCTGTATGAGTGCTGGTTCAAGTCCCCTCTGCTCTACTTCCAACCCAGCACTCTGCAATGTGCCTGGGAAAATTAGCCGAAGATGGCCCAGGTACTTGGGCCCCTGTCACCTGCATGCGAGACCCAGATGGAGTTCCAGGCTCCAGGCTTTGTCCTGGCACAGCATGGGAATTGAGAGCATTTGGGGACTGAACCAGCAGATGGAAGAACTAACTCACTCTCTCTCTCTTTCCCTAACCTTGTCTCTGTAACTCTGCCTTTCAGATAAATGGAATAAAGCTTTAAAAAACTTTAAATTAGAAAAGGGTATCTTTAGATTTAACAAATAACAGGTTGAAAATATAGGAAGTGTATTATTTTAGAAGATGATATTAAAATTAGATAAGTTGGAAAAACCAATTCAGAATCTTCCAAACAAAGCAGGGGACTCAGAATAAAATGCCTGTGCTAACTCTTTCTAGTATTCTAATTTAGGGCATACTAAATTTGTATTTTTGAAATGATTTTCACAGAACCAAATTTAGTCTTGAATCTTTTATTTAAGAATCTTACGCATTTAATTTAGCAAATTATGTAAGCTTAGGAACAAGAATTCACATGACATGATTATTTGTGTGTCTATTTATATACATTGTTTTAATCTCTTGTTTTTATTCTGACATCCTACCACCACAAGCAGTAATTTAAAATGTTGAGAATGATTTACTGAACAACAGAAAAAGTAAGTCATGTACCTTCTAGCATATGTAGGTTAAGCATATTTAAAACAAAAAAAGAGGAAATTGTATTTCCCATACAATTTTAAAAGCATAAATGTTAAAGCTTTAGAGAAGTCGCCTAATGAAAAAAAGAGAACTTGAATGACAAAATAAAAAATAATTAAAACCAGAGAATTAATCTTTGTCTTTACACACACTGGCTGATGCTAACACAATTGCAGAAACCATGTATTTAAAGCTACATTTTATAAAACCTCACTGGCAAAAATCAATAGAAAGCTTTAGTGGGTAGAATGTGTGTAATAGTAACAAGTAGAAAGGTTAGTGTAGAAGTTAATGGTTCTATCAGGAATAAAACAGAGTTAAAATGTGAAGGAAAGGTCTACCACAAGTGGTTCATTAACCTTTCAGAACCCCAGCGTATCCTCGCTGTAAAGATTACAACAAATCTGACTCAGACCCTACTAGCATTTGCTAATACTCCACCTTAGCACACCGCTGTTTCAATGTCTTAAGATAGATAGAATTATTTTCATTATAATTACATGTTACTGCTGAAAACTAAAACATCAGGATGAAATTGCAAAGGGCATCAGTAAACACATACCCTGGAAGTTTTTTTAAAATTTATTTATTTATTTATTTTAGCTTGCTTCTTTCCAAGTCTTTTTCCATCTGGTTCAGCTTCAAACTGACCAAAGGTGGTAGCAACTGAAGCAAGGTTCAGTGAAGGATTATCTGGTGGTCACTGTCACATCAATGGGTAGTTAAATTTATTTCAGAACTCTTAATTTTCAGTTACTCCTGCTATGGATTCAGTGTTAAGAATGGAGAAGAATTTTTCAGATCTGCTTTGTATCATGCAATGAAATACAATAACATTAACTTCTTTTTTGTCTAAAAATAAATTCTCTGACCTTTGAATCACCTGGCAGAAGTGTTTGAGAAAAAGATGACAATTCCACTTGCATTGTAACAATTCAAAAGTCCAATTATCATTACAAAAGCCTCGATTTGAAACACACTGGCATTAACAATGTAATGTCTTTGTCTGGAGTTTAGTCTCAGTGTTGCCTCCTTATTTTCTGTAATCACCTTTGATTATTTTTTCCCTTAACAAAAGAGTGAAAGAAAAATCCCATCTTTGTCATACCTTCCCTCCTCACAGTACCTGGTTTCTTCTTCGTCCCTGTGCCCTCTCTCAAATCTTTCTTGCTTTTCTTTCACAAATCTCACAGTAGAAGTTTAAATGAGCAGCTGCCATAGGAGATAGTGCCAATGTTCTCCAGCCAACTAACCAACAGGGGGTACTCTTGTACAGAATGACTGGCTCCCCTTCTGAGACATAACTAACCTCTGTGACAAATGCAGTGTCCACCAGTTTGCAGTCTGAAATCCCAGGCCTTACATTGCTTCCAAATTTTCCAGTTGGTAATCTATCCTGCTGGGCCGATTCCTTTCAAATTTCCATATAATCCAAAAATGAAGTTATTTTTATTTCCTTCTTTTTTTTTTTTTTAAAGAGGGGCAAATTCAGTTCATAATTAAGGGAGGAGTAGTTTTTGGATTCTATCCCTTACATGAAATCTGTTATAAATATGTCCTGCCAAAATCCTGAACCATAATGTGCCAGTTTTGTAATAGGTTTAGTTCTCTGGTCTTTTTCTCTAAGTCCAAATTCTCTGTCATTTTAAAACATTTTGTCCTTGAAAACCCTATTTTGTTTTCCCTCCCAGTTTTCTTTTCTTAAGAGATGACGTGGTGTGTGTGTGTGTTTCAAGCCATCCCATCTGTGACAGTTGAAAACAAAAATGTTAGCCTGAGTTTTGGCACAACTTGGGCCTCCATCCTATAATCTCATTTGTGCCTGTCCCGGAGCTCTTCTTATTAACCAGAATTCTTATCTCATAGCCACAGCCGAGGGCAGCATTGTGGCTCTTTGAGTACAATTGCTGCAACAGCTGAAACCACGTCCAGATCTTTGTTAGAGCAGACACCATCTTTGGAATGGACTCTGATGTTGAGAATTGCTGAACCCCATAATCTTTTTCATTTCTCTTGCTTGAATGATGGTCTGAACAGGGCAGCTCCAGAGAACAATGACTCTAGCCCTTTGAAATGTTGATTTTCATCTGTGCAGTGAGCACATAAACTCTTTCTGTAATTGGTCATTGATAATAAAGCTTTCTACAAAAAATACCATAATTACCACCTAGTGGTCACCTCACTTGCCATAAATCCACAACAAATTTTATTAAGCTTAGAGTTAAATGAGAACTTAAATTTAGCTGAAGTAATTTCAACCTTTTATATTTTTGTTGCGCTCCTTTCGCATAATTTTAAATACAGTGCTTAATTGGATATTGATTCTTTAGCACTAGAATTTTTTTTGAGAGTCAAGATTTTACTGTTGACTTGAAATTTAGTTTTTTTTTGGGTAAACATTTTTCTTTTCACACTGTATATTGAATAATATAGAAATATTTTATAATAAAAATGGTTGTCATATGGTTAGATTACAGGATTTACTATTTTAGACTGCTTACTTTGTTTTATATAATGCTTCATGACATAAATAATTTTTTGGATTGTTGGTAACACGGGAGTATGTTTATCATCCAGAAAGAGTGGGTATATATACTAAATCTATATGATATTTACTTATTACTATTGAGATGTTACATCTGTTTCTCAAAAATGAAATTATTTCAGTCTTCTGTATATAAAGCACATGTATTAATTCATCATTGTTTCAAAATAGAAAAATTGAATTTATTTATTTGACTTCAATATATGGAGTCAAGCAATTGCAAAATTTTTAAGATTTGGGAATAGATGCATTACACTTGTTATTTCAGAATAGTTTAACTTAGGAAAAAAGTGCACGAAGGTTATGGTGTCTCCATACAAGTGGTTTTCTTTGCATTTTCTGTTATAGGAGGACAATTTTATTAATTTTCAGCATTTATAGTATTGATATTTTTAGTAGTAATACCAATTGGTGATTGACAGTTGAACAGATTCCTTACTTTATAGAGTAAAATAGGAATAAATGTTATAACTTCATTTAACTGATAATCTCATCCAAAAATATAGAATAATACACCTAATAATATCCTGAAACTCTCTACTCTCAAACATTATTAACCCACTGCTATACCATGAAGACAAAACAGTGTCTGTGACAGTGGAAGTATTCAGTCTCAAGAAACCTCACCATTTCTATGATCACATATTGTTTAACAGTAAGAGAAATTCTCAGTTGCACACAAGAAAGGAAAAAAGGATGATGAAAAATCTAAAACAGAATTTCCAAATGCAAGTGTTCTAGTACAGCAGGATAAGCTGCTGCTTGGAATGCCTACATTGCATTTCAGATTGCCTATTGAAGTCTTGGCAACTATAGTTTTGATCCAGCTTCCTGCTAATGCATCATTGGAGGTAGCATTGAATTTGATGACTTAAGTGTTTTGAACAATGCCATGTATGTTGAACCCAAATGGTTTTCCTGGCTCCTACCTTCAGACTGGCCTAGCCCTAGCTGTTCCAGGCATTTTAAAAATTAAGCAGCTGATAGCATATATCACTTTCTGTCTGTCTCTCTATCCCCCTGTCACTCTGCCTTTCCAGTAGATAATTGCAAATTAACATTTTTAAATAGAAAAATTAAAAATGCAAGAATAACCGCAAAAAGGCATGGTTATTTTCCAGTTACTTAATTTGATTGGGTGACCAATGAGTAATTTCGCAACAAAAATGAAACAGAAAATATATATAAGTTAATGCTTACTATACCATAAATCTTCAAGTTTTAAAATGCATATATTTTTAATTTACTCATGGAGTTCATTTGGAAATTTACCTGTTCTGATATTGTTTTATTTTCCACTGACTTCCAAAGAAGCAGTTGATCTTGAATCCTAACACACTTAGTGATCCCTATTTATATCGAGCATGACAATCCAAACATGGATGTATTCATATCTCTCTTCAGATATGCACTCAGTTGTTACTCCACTGCATACTACCTATGTACTGTTGGGCAATTCTAATTTATAGAATAAGGATAAGAGTACATTTCTTTACCATGGTTCTAGTTTTTTAGATGTTCCTTAAAAAAAAGATGTATTTATTTGAAAGGCAGAGTTAACGCTCACTTCAGCAGTACATATACTAAAATTGGAATGAAAGGCAGAGTTAGAGAGAGAGAGAGAGGAGAGAGAGAAAGAGAGATTTTCCATTTGCTGGTTCACTCTCCTGGCCAAAGCCAGGAGCCAGGAGCTTTTCCCATGTCTCCCATGTGTGTGCAGGGGCCCAAGTACTTGAGTTATATGCAGCTGCTTTCCTAGGCATATTAGTAGGGAGCTGGATCCTAACTGGATCAGCCAGGACTCAAAGTGGTGCCCATATGGGATGTTATCATCACAGGCAGTGGCTTGCCCCACTGTGCCATAATGCTAGTCTCATCTACTATGATTCTTTAGATTACATTTTAGTATGTTATCTTCTCTCCCTATCTCCCTCTGTTCTCTTTGTCCATACTCCACTCCTTACTCCACTATAAGTAGCTGTCTAGCTACATATCATCTATTTACCTATTTACTTTTCTATCTAGGTGATAATACTACGAGGAATTAGAAATCTAATATCAGTATCTTAAGTACAATATAAAATATAAAACAATATGACTAATACAAAATGTGATTAGTGTTATTAATGTAGCTGTTATATTATTAATATAATAATATAATAATATGAAATTGACTACTTAGCATTAGTCATTATAAGCTACCTATTACAGGTAGCCAGTGGTCAATCAATTGTACATAAAAACCAATGAATACAACCCATTTTTGTTGCTATAGTATTGCTTTTTTTGGTCAAAATAGAATATGGTTATACCATTTTCCATATCAGCATGATAAACTTTAGGTTGACTTTCATCACCAAGTGGAATTAATAGAGTTGATCACGTAGTTGTAATTAATGTCATTTGAAGAGAGCTATAACAGGGTTAAATTTGCAAAACAATGTATAGCATTTTGCAAAATGTAAATTAAAATTTGACAATGTAAAAATTAATGTCTGCATCTGTTTCTCTAGGAAGCCAAAATCAGTAAGCATACATGTACACTAAAACTTAATCCTGATATTCATAAAACAATTTGTATGGCTTATGATAAGACAAAATGTTGCAGTCCAAATAATACACTAGCTCCAAAAAAGAAATAAATAACATAAAACTTAAATTTTTTAGACCTCAATAATATGTTTTTAAACCCTTATTTTCACTATTCGTAGATATAAATTAACTAGATGACTGGGTTACTCATTTTAATTCATACAAATAAATAGTAGTATTTACTAAATCTCACAAAAATATTAGAATTTAGCAGATTCAAATGATTTTGGACTTTTCTCATATTTAGACATAGTCTATAAGTGTTGACCTTATGAATGAATTTAACTATGTTTCAAACCTTTAAATTAAGTTTAATTTATCTAATTTATTTTTGCTTAGAATGGGTGAATCTAACTCACTTTTATGGTCACAAGGATCAATCCTTAACCATGCTTTTATAGAGACAGGGGTTAACTATTTTGTTCATTTGCTTACATCTAGAGATGGCTTGACCTGGTCTATGAAGTATAGGAAACACTGACAGATACCTTAGAAATATTTAAGGGTAATATTCCTAAAGAAATCATTAGTCTGAAAAACCCAAGAATTCTTGGCTCTAATTAATGCTTGAAACAAACTGTAATTAGGAGACTTGTAGAAAACATTTGATTATTAAATGAATCTATATTTTTAAGTGTGGGCACTGCTTTTAGCTGTGCCAAAATATATTGAAAAAAATTTATTCTTTCACTAAAATAACATTAGATAGGAAATTTGACAATATCCCTCAATTTCAGTCAGGATACAATTTCTAGAAATAAAATTCTTCACCATTTGCCTCAGAGATCAAGGAAAAATACTTGGAATATTGGGAGAATTTCATGTCTATATTCATGATGCAAACTCTGTTTCTCTGACTGAGACAACCATAATGAATAAGAATCCAAATCTCCAGGTTAAACCACTTTTCCTTTATTCATCTTTTATGGCCATTTATCTTTATATTACCACTTTACAATATTAGAAAGATGAGTGAAATCATTTGCTCTAAACTGCTTAAATTCTTAGGAGGAAAAGCTCAATGTAAGAGCAAATTATTATTATCTTTATTACTGTAACAAACACGGTGCAAAATTATTTTTGAGTCAAAAAGAACAAAGCGTAGTGTGATTCTGTATCAAAAATGACATGGTGGGTGGTAAGTCGTTTTCATTTCTATCAAGAGTAATACAATGATTTTCACATTGCACTGTTTATAACATTTACCTGCTTAAGGCCTCACTTCAGAAGCTCACTTTCAAAATGTCTACTATCTTTCCTTCCCATATAAATTTGCTAAATTTTGTTCTTTGCAACACATGTGTAATTTCAGAAAAATTAAAGAAGTTAATTTCTTGCCAAAAAGTGACTGCAAAGAACTCACGACTTCATGCAGAAGATTTCACAGTACTGCACATTTTCTTTCACATTATAGTTTTAATGTAAATTTGAAATTTTAAAAGGAAGTTTTCTTTGCAGTTTTTCTGTGATTATTTCTTGCTTATCCCAGTGTAACAGTTGGTTAGAGACAACCCTGTTAGCTTCATAAAAAGCCCATTTTCTCTTTTCATATTATGTTCCTGTGCTTCAATTTTTTATAATATTTTTTTACTGATTTGCATTAATTGTATATGTTGTGTGGAGGCCTTCTTAGGCTCAAATAGATAGCAGTTGGTGTAAAAGCATGGGAATAATTCCATTTCCAAGGTTTGGTGTTCATAGGAAAATTGCAAACTGGATTATGCAAATAACTAGTTGGGTCCTGTGGACTGGCTACCTGTTTTAAAGTGACAGTAAATCTACAAACTTGTTCTTAGTTCATCTCCTATGTTTTTATCATTTTATCTTTCTTCTCCCTTGTCATCTTTTGTTTCTCTTTCTCTTCTGATGCTCTGCGTTTCGATTTACCTGAACATTCACAAACATATTTATTATTTTCTTTTAGAATTTACTCCAAATATCACACTCAGTTAACTTTTAGGGCTCAGGCAATTCTTGTTATGGAGAGCATGCTCTACCTTTCCCTTTTTCTAGCTGGCAGGTGTTGTGCAAAGGAAGGATAAAAGTAAATGGGGTATCAGAGTTATTAAGGTATCATAAAACTGCTTCTGCTTTTCTGTTTAACTGCTCTGGGAATCTTGGCAATAAAGCAATAATTTTGTATTATTTTCAACTTCATGGCTATAAAAAGTTACTTCAAAATGTTTGTGGAAAACCAGAATCAAAAACAAAGTTATTTTGGTGCAAACAGTTTGTAATGCCCCAACTAGTACTTTCATAATATGCTTTTTCTAGGAACTTTTTGATGACTCCTTATACTCATGGACTTAAAAACATTTTGTACCAAAATAAAATTATTCTTTGATTTCATTTTCCCATTAAAGTTTTGAATTACTCTCATACTTCCCTTACCTTCAATTTTGTTGACCAATTTTGAACGGAATATTAATTGTATTTTAGCTATCTATTGGCAACTATGGAAAGACTTCAAGTAAAATCCCATTCTTGTGATTTTTCTTACCCTATCTTGTTATTTCTGTATTGCCTTGTTCAATTTTAGTTTCTTAAGCATAAAAATTTGATTGCTACTATAAGTATTTTTTGTCAAATTCTTTAATTTTAAAGATGGTTAGGGGCCAGAGCTGTGGTGCAGCAGGTTAACGCCCTGGCCTGAAGCATTGGCATTCCATATGGGCGCCAGTTAGAGACCCAGCTGCTACACTTCCAACCCAGCGCTCTGTTATGTCCTGGGAAAGCAGTAGAAGATGGCCTAAGTCCTTGGGCCCCTGCACCCATGTGGAAGACCTGGAAGAAGCTCCTGGCTCCTGGCTCCTGGCTTCAGATTGACGCAGCTCCCACATTGCGACCAATTGGGGAGTGAGTGAGCCAGCGGATGGAAGACCTCTCTCTCTCTCTCTCTCTCTCTCTGCCCCCCACCCCCGCCTGTCCTCTCTCTGTGTAACTTTTTCAAATAAATAAAAATAAATAAATAAAGATGGTTCATAATTGGTTGCTAAAATTTTCTGAACACATGACTTAAATAATACAGGTATATGTTAACTGCTTATTGATAGTTCTAGGAAAGATTTCATGAAGTTCTACACTTTCCAGGTCTGTGACACTAGTATAGTCCACTCAACTTTGTGCTGGTTTCTGCAGGTGGTGTAAGACATTTGTAAGATACTGTAAGTGAGCTATTTGCACTATAAGGTATTGAAGTAAACTAGATTTATTTATTATAAATTATTTTCAAATGAATGGTTAATTCATTCTGAATGCCATGTACAGATCTTGGTTTTGGGCATACATTGTTTTGCTTTTGGCAAACAATGACCAAGGTCATTATTCACTGTGGCTTATATTTGAGAATAGAGGGACAAACTGTAGGCATTCAGTTGCTAGACTGTTAAGTTACATTGGTAATGAGATAGGATGCACCAGTGCAACAGCAAGCAGTGTAGGAGGTTTCAAGAGTGCTAGGGGTGAGTGAGTTGGTTGAAATATCAAATATGATGGTGGATAATTCTTGTAAGAAAACCAGGTTGAAAAAAAGTTGAAAAACTGCACCTCCAGTTCATCAGATGCCTGGGCAAAAACAAGCAAAGAAAAAAGCTAGGACAAAAATGCCATGGTTAGGAATATGTTTGAAAAGTTCCAAGAACAGGAGAAAGTGCAGGTGAAGTATAATGGGCACAGTGGGTGGGGCGTGCTAGCAAGTCAATCAGAGATCCTTGGGCCAAAAATTTCAATTTTTGATTTAGATAAATGTGCAGACATTGCAAAGTACTGAGCAGAGAATAGCATGCTCTGACAAATTAAAATCTGTACTTTAATAGAATAAAGTAAAAATGGGAAACTACTTCATACAAAAATTGGTATTGGTGCATCTTTCTTTATCCTTTAGTTTTTAAAAATTCTTTGTAAATCAATTTTCCTTCAATGGAATCAATTAGAATTCACCTGAGGATATGACCTTTAAGGGAACCTTATGGTCAACCTTTTATAAAGACTTCTTCACTTCCCTGCAAATAATCTTCTTGTAGTTTATACTCAGACCATGTACAACACCATTGCTAAAAAAAATCTGAAGCTGGAATTAAAGGAACCTTAAATAATCAAAGATAAGCAGGTCTGATCCCTAACAAAAAGATTAATTTTTATGGAGTTTAAGAAACTGGTATATTAATGTTTTAGAAATTTAGTTTATTTTGGAATTGCAATAAACATATGCAATAAACATATGCAATTGCAATAAACATTATGTTCTATAAAATTTATATGTGCAGGGTGTGTGTGTGTGTGTGTGTGTGTGTATGATTGTGCTCACACACAATTATTTTACACTAGTTTGTTCATTTTTTTAACTTTTATTTAATGACTATAAATTTCCAAAGTACAGCTTATGGATTGCAATGGCTTTCTCTCCCCATAACTTCTCTCCCACCCACAACCCTCCCCTTTCCCACTCCCTCTCCCCTTCCATTCACATCAAGATTCATTTTCAATTATCTTTATATACAGAAGATCAATTTAGTATATAGTAAGTAAAGATTTCAACAGTTTGCACCCACACAGAAACACAAAGTGTAAAATACTGATTGAGTACTAGTTATAGCATTAATTCATATTGTACAACACATTAAGGACAGAGATCCCACATGAGGAGTAAGTGCACAGTGACTCCTGTTGTTGACTTAACAAATTGACACTCTTGTTTATGGTGTCAGTAATCACCCTAGGCTCTTATCATGAGTTGCCAAAGCTATGGAAGCCTTTTGAGTTCACCAACTCTTACCATATTTAGACAAAGTCATAGTCAAAGTGAAAGTTCTCTCCTCCTTTCAGAGAAAGGTACCTCCTTCTTTGATGACCTGTTCTTTTTTTTTTTAAACTTTTATGTATTGAATATAAATTTCCAAAGTACAGCTTATGGGTTACAATGGCTTCCCCCCTCCCATAACTTCCCTCCCGCCTGCAACCCTCCCCTTTCCCGCTCCCTCTCCCCTTCCATTCACATCAAGATTCATTTTCAATTCTCTTTATATACAGAAGATCAGTTTAGTATATATTAGGTAAAGATTTCAACAGTTTGCCCCATATAGCAACACAAAGTGAAAAAACTACCATTGGAGTACTAGTTATAGCACCAAATAACAGTGTACAGCACATTAAAGACAGAGATCCTACATAATATTTTTTTAAATTAATTAATTTTCTATGCCATTTCCAATTTAACACCAGGTTGTTTTTTTCATTTCCAATTCTCTTTATATACAGAAGATCAATTCAGTATATGATTAGTAAAGATCTCATCAGTTTGTACCCACACAGAAACGCAAAGTATAAAAATACTGTTTCAGTACTATTTATAGCATCACTTCACATTAGACAACACATTAAGGACAGATCCCACATGGGGTGTAAGTACACAGTGACTCCTGTTGCCGACTTAACAATTTGACACTCTTGTTCATGGCGTCAGTAATCTGATGACCTATTCTTTCCACTGGGATCTCACTTACGGAGATCTTTCATTTAGGTCATTTTTTTTTTTTTCCAGAGTGTCTTGGCTTTCCATGCCTGAAATACTCTCATGGGCTTTTCAGCTGGATCCGAATGCCTTAAGGGCTGATTTTGAGGCCAGAGTGCTGTTTAGGATATCTGCCATTCTGTGAGTCTGCTGTGTATCCTGCTTCCCATGTTGGATCGTTCTCTCCCTTTTTTATTCTATCGGTTAGTATTTTCAGACGCTAGTCTTGTTTATGTGATCCCTTTGACTCTTAGTCCTATTATTATGATCAATTGTGAACAGAAATTGATCACTTGGACTAGTGAGATGGCATTGGTACATGCCACCTTGATGGGATTGAATTGGAATCCCCTGGTATGTTTCTAACTCCACCGTTTGGGGCAAGTCAGCTTGAGCATGTCCCAAATTGTACATCTCTTCCCTCTCTTATTCCCACTCTTATATTTAACAGGGATCACTTTTCAGTTAAGTTTCAACACTTAAGAATAACTGTGTATTAATTACAGAATTCAACCAATAGTATTAAGAAGAACAAACAAACAACAAAATACTAAGAGGGATAAAGTATTAAGTTGTTAATCAACAGTCAGGGCAAGGGCTGATCAAGTCACCATTCCTCATAGTGTCCATTTCACTTTAACAGGTTTCCCCTTTGGTGCTCAGTGAGTTGTCACCGATCAGGGAGAATATATGATATTTGTCCCTTTGGGACTGGCTTATTTCACTGAGCATGATTTGTTTCATATTCCTCCACTTTGTTGCAAATGACCAGATTTCATTGTTTTTTACTGCTGTGTAGTATTCTATAGAGTACATATCCCATAATTTCTTTATCCAGTCTACTGTTGATGGGCATTTAGGTTGATTCCAGGTCTTAGGTATTGTGAATTGAGCTGCAAGAAACATTAAGGTGCAGACCGCTTTTTTGTTTGCCAATTTAATTTCCTTTGGGTAAATTCCAAGGAGTGGGATGGCTAGGTTGAATGGTAGGGTTCTATTCAGGTTTCTGAGGAATCTCCATACTGACTTCCATAGTCGCTTTACCAGTTTGCATTCCCACCAACAGTGGGTTAGTGTCCCTTTCTCCCCACATCCTCACCAGCATCTGTTGTTGGTAGATTTCTGAATGTGAGCCATTCTCACCTGGGTGAGGTGAAACCTCATTGTGGTTTTGATTTGCATTTCCCTGATTGCTAGTGATCTTGAACATTTCTTCATGTGCCTGTTGGCCATTTGGATTTCCTCTTTTGAAAAATGTGTATTGAGGTCCTTGGCCCATCTCTTAAGTGGGTTGTTTGTTTTGTTGTTGAGGAGTTTCTTGATCTCTTAGTAAATTCTGGTTATTAACCCTTTATCTGTAGCATAGTTTGCAAATATTTTTTCCCATTCTGTCAGTTGCCTCTTCACTTGCCTGACTGTTTCTTTCGAAGTACAGAAACTTCTCAATTTGATGCAATCCCAAATGTTAATTTTGGCTTTGACTGCCTGTGCCTTGATGGTCTTTTCCAGGAAGTCTTTTCCGGTGGCTATATCTTGCAGGGTTTCTCCAGTGTTCTCCAATAATTTGATGGTGTTGGGTCTTAGATTTAGGTCTTTAATCCATGTTGAGTGGATTTTTGTGTAAAGTGTAAGGTAGGGGTTTTGCTTCATGCTTCTGCACGTGGAAATCGAGTTTTCCCAGCACCATTTATTGAATAGACTGTCCTTACTCCAGGGATTGGTTTTGGATCTTTGATCAAATGTAAGTTGGCTGTAGATGTTTGGGTTGATTTCTGGTGTTTCTATTCTGGTCCATTGGTCTATCCATCTGTTTCTGTACCAGTACCATGCTGTTTTGATAACAACTGCCCTGTAGTATGTCCTGAAATTTGGTATTGTGATGCCTCCGGCTTTGTTTTTGTTGTATAAAATTGTTTGTTTATTTGACTGTTCTCCCTCTCTCTCTTCCCCCTCTTTCCACCAACTCATCCATTTACATTTGTTATTATGATTTTTTAAAAACAGCATTCTCTGATTTCTTCCTGGAAAGTCATGAAGACAAAAAAGAAGTCTTGTAATATTTGTTAGCAGGAGTAAATTAGGATTCCAAGATACTACAGTGGAATATGGCCTTTAATTCAATCAAAAGAAAGAATAATTGATTAACGGGAAGTAGAATGGAAAGTTGATGTTCTCCTACCATGCCAGGAAAGGGTCCTATGACTATGTCTAATGCTTACTTCTGGTTTATTGACAGTGAAAATGCCAATTACCCAAGCAGTCAATGTTATTTTCAGAATTTGTTAATCTCAGTACTTGTCATGTCCACATTTTACTCTCATTCCATACCTTTCTAAGTTGTTACTTTGATTTTAAAATTAATATCAGTAGCAGTAGAAAGGAAATCATAATGGGATATAGAGGAAATATAAAGAAACTTTAAAATCAGTGGCAAAATAGTAGGAGATATCAAAATTAAGTTTATATTTTTTCTCCAAGTTTAACCAAGGTCATGTCTTTTAAATCATCCTAAATATCACATTTGTAACATATTCTAAGTAGTTTATTCCAGTATTTAGATGTTTCTCACAGCTATTATTTTTCTTTGTAGTTTTCTAAAGTGTAACATTAGTAAACATTATTAAAATCTTGAAGTTTATTATCTAACAAAAGAAAATTTGACAGGCAAAACTTAAGGAATCTTTTAATTATTTTAGCTAGCTTTTTCTCCTTTATGTATTCCAAATGTTAACACCTTTTTGATGTCTTGTTGAAGCCAAGGAGAAACAGTACCCTACAAGTACTTTTTTTAAACCTAAAAAAATCCTACAGAGAATGCACTCACATTGAAAAGAGGAATATGTGTTAGGAATATGAACCATGAGATGCCTGTGATAAAATAAGGATAGGAGTATAGCATGCATCAAAACAATTCATAATACATATATGACTTCCAAAAAGTGACATGCATCTATATTATACAGAGAAAAATGTATGTATGTGTAGATACTTATAGATGTATGATTATTTCTCTGTCGATATATATTCACCCTCTCATGCTGGCTTCTTGTAATTCCTATCTCAAGAGTTTTAATTGTCTCATAAAATTATAAATATTTACTTTTGCTTTGTCTCGTGACTGTTTATCACCAATATGTCACATTTTTTATGTGTAGTGACAACTGACCACTCATCATTAGTAAAATGTCTCTTATACAAGCTATAAACACAGTAGGTTTTGAAAACAAACTTCAAAAATTAAGCATCCTCTGTGAATTTCTATAGATCATACACACCAATAGAGTTGCTTTGTGCTGTCATTTTCTTCTGTTAAGGCTAACTGAGTTATCCACAACAATTATGCACCTAAACTAAAAATATTGTTTTAACAACTAAATTTAAGCAAGTTATCAGGTAGTTAGAATGTTTGCTTGTCTGTCTTTTGAGAATCCAGAATTGTTTACAAAACAGAAAAAGGAGAAATATATTTTCTCTTGATACTGAGTCTCATTAATATGCAACCATGTAGTAATTAATGTTCATAGATTATGGATTTGTTTCAGCTTAGCAATAACAAGAATTATACAATTTTTAAACTGACTTACCAAATTAAGATATGCCAATATCTTTGGGTGATTTATTTTTAAATAAAATTTTGCTGAAAGAAAATGACTTAAAATCATGTAAGTCAGTCTCAGGATCTATGTATATAAAGTAGATTTAGGGACACCATGTTATTGAATAATTTTTTAGAAAAAAAAAACACCATTTTTAAGACTAAGTAACTCAATTTCCTGCCAGAAGCATGAGTACAACATCTATAAATTTTATGGTCTAGAATTCGAGGAAGTTGTTTTAAGGCACAGCAATCACAGGAGACATTGATAACAGGGAATTTTTAAAAAAATATTTATTTATTTATATGAAAGTCAGAGTTACACAGAGAGAGGAGAGGCAGAGAGAGAGAGGTCTTCCATCCAATGGTTCACTCCCCAATTGGCCGCACCGACTGGAGCTGCGCTGATCCAAAGCCAGGAGCCAGGAACCTCCTCCGGGTCTCCCACGTGGGTGCAGGGGCCCAAGGACTTGTGCCATCTTCTTACTGCTATCCCAGGCCATAGCTGAGAGATGGAGGGGAAGTGGAGCAGCCGGGACTAGAACCAGTGCCCATATGGGAAGCTGGCGCTTCAGTCCAGAGTGTTAACTCGCTGCGCCATAGCACCAGCCCCAATAACAGGGAATTGATACTGGGAATGTATGTGAGTATTTAATACTTTTGCCGCATAAGTATTTTATAACTGTAGACATTGCCAAAAATTTAGGTAGTATATATAATTAATGTACTCATTGAATTAATAAAATCAATTAAACTTTTACTATGAGCAATGGACAAATAAAAAGACAACATATGGGGGGGTGGCATAGTGGTATAGCTGGTTAAGCTGCCACCTGTGACACCAGCATCCCATTTGGGTGCTGGTTCAAGTTTCAGCTGCTCCACTTCTGATCCAGCTCCCTGTTAATGCACCCTGAAACAACAGAAGATGGCCCAAGTACTTGGGTCCTTGCACCCACCTGGGAGACATGGGTGAAGTTCCTGGTTCCTGGCTTCTGCCTGGCCTAGACCCAGCCATTGCAGACATTTGGAGGGTGAACCAGTGGATGGAAGTGCTCTCTCTCTCTCTCTCCATCCCTCAACTCCATCTCCTTTTCTGTAACTCTGCTTTTCAAATACATCTTAAAAAATGTTTTTTTTTTTTTTTTTTTTTTTTTTTTTGACAGGCAGAGTGGACAGTGAGAGAGAGAGACAGAGAGAAAGGTCTTCCTTTTGCCGTTGGTTCACCCTCCAATGGCCGCCGCGGTAGCGCGCTGCGGCCGGCGCACCGCGCTGTTCCGATGGCAGGAGCCAGGTGCTTATCCTGGTCTCCCATGGGGTGCAGAGCCCAAACACTTGGGCTATCCTCCACTGCACTCCCTGGCCACAGCAGAGAGCTGGCCTGGAAGAGGAGCAACCGGGACAGGATCGGTGCCCCGACCGGGACTAGAACCCGGTGTGCCGGCGCCGCAAGGCGGAGGATTAGCCTGTTGAGCCACGGCGCCGGCCAAAAAATGTTTTAAAAAAAGACAACATATAGTTTCAGTTCTCAAGTACAGTAATGGCAAATTGATGATGGCAATAGAATTTGATGAATTTGATAAAAAATTTGATTTAATGGCAAAAGAATAATATTGTAAACAAATTGCAAACACTACAAACAAATTCTGTAAGCATGACAGGAAAACTAAGACAGTAGCAATAGAAAATGAAAAGTGGAACCCGATTAACGTGGATAAGATTATATATTAATAGGAATATGAGAAAATATGGAGGAGTGAATTATTACAATTTTCTTCCTGTCATGGACCAACATAGTGAGATAAAATATAGCATGTAAATGCTGTAGCAGAAAAACTTTAATAGGACTAATTTATAAAGAGCAGACATTTATTCCTCATCGTCCTGGGGGTTGGGAGGTCCAAGATCAATTTTCCAGCCTCTGCATCCTCATGGTGGAAGATGAAAGTGCAACACAGACAAATTCTACCATCGAGCCCTGTTATAACGGCATGAATCCTCTCAACAGGGCAGAGTCCTCCTGACCTAAGCATTTCCCAAGAGGTACCACCTCCCAGCACTGATGTGTTATGGATTAAGTTCCCAACACATGAAATTTGAGGACACCTTTAGACCTCAGCAGGAATTTGATGTGGAATGATATTTGGTGTTAACTATATGGACTACAAAATACTTGCTTTACATTCAAGCAGGACACTCAGTTTTGCGAGAACTCAGTAGACATTTGCAAAAGGCAGTTGGAAATCAATCTGTGCCCCCCCCCAAAAAAAAAAATACTTGGCAATTATCAGGAAAGAAGGGGTGGTTGAGGCTCTGGTTTATGTGTTTTGACAAAGAAAATAAAGATGAATCTGGATTTGAATCAGATTAATATGGAATATAATCTCTGAGCTTGCCTTTGAAAAATGAACATGAATTCCACAGGTTGAGAAGAGAGACAAATATCAAAAGCAAGATGGATTACAGAGGTGTTGCAGGGAATGATTATTTTTCAAATATAGGAAAAGAAATCACATGCAGTTATAGAACCATCCCTTTACATACATGCATATGTATGCATGATGGTGTTTAAAAACTTGATGGAAAAGCCACATAACAATTTGATTCCATTTTTCACAAAGTTTAAAAAATATACCTGGACAAGAGCTGACATTGTAATGCAGCAGCTTGAGGTGCCACTTGTGATGCTGGTATCTCTTATCTGAGTGCTGGTTCAAGTCTCAGCAACTCCACTTTTAATTCAACTTCCTGCTAATAGGCCCAGGAAGAAGGTAAATAATGGGCCAAATACTTGGGTCACTGACACCAATGTGGGTTACTGGTATGGAGTTCCTGGCTCCTGGTTTTGACCTGGCCTGACCCTGGCTGTTGTGGGCATTTGGAGAGTGAATCAACAGATGGAAGGTTGGAAGATGCCTCTCTGTCTTTTTCTCTCTCTCTCTTGCTCTGTCTCTCAACCTTTCCCTCTGTTGGTCTGCCTTTCAAGTAAATAAGTGAATAAATCTTTGAAAGATATGTTTATACGTACACATATAAAGTACTTCAAATGATTTATGGAAATATGCAATTCTGAAAAACTGTTTTTGGTTGATGCAAAGAGTTGTGAAATCCATGGATAAACTTTTTGAATAATATTAACTTTTCATGAACTTTTTGAAAATTTTTCCACATAAATTTCAATTTTGGGGGAGTCATAATAAACATCATTTTATTTTCTGTGAACTCCTTGAAGAACCCTTGTGCAGGCATGGGTATAAGTCATATTTTTAATTCTTGATGAATGACTACTAAGATCTTTTCTAGAGAGCAAATCTTGGTAAGTTACAATTTAATAATATTTTATACACCTTATTTTATCATATGCTTCCTACTGAGGAATGCTCAGTTTTCATGATATGTTATCTCTATATTTTTGCCTTCATCTTTGAAGGATTTTTTTCTGTATTTGCCATAGAATTCTCATATGTTTTAGTTTAGTACTTTAAATACATGATTCCACCGTCTCCTAGTTTTCATCATGTTACTTAAATGTCAGCTGTAAATATTCCTATTGCTCATTTGATAATTGCTAACTGTATTTTGGCTATTTTAAATATTTTTGTTTTTGCTTTTCAGAAGTTTAACAAAGATATGATATGTTATTTTTATAAATTTTAGGGCTCTCAGAATATCTTTGCTCTATGGGTTAAAAATGTTCCTGCATTTTAGAAAATTAAGGCCATTATCACTTCACATATTGCTTTTTCCCATTTTTTTCTCTCCCTCTTGAACTCTGGTGCTAAGTTATATCTTTTAATTCTTCCCTGCATGCCTCTTACACTTTTTACTGCTTTCTCCATTTTTCTCTGAATTTCTGTTTAAATGTTTTCTATTTCCTG
Source organism: Lepus europaeus (assembly GCF_033115175.1). Taxonomy (NCBI): domain Eukaryota; kingdom Metazoa; phylum Chordata; class Mammalia; order Lagomorpha; family Leporidae; genus Lepus; species Lepus europaeus. Next base: position 109,854,064 of record NC_084832.1, read on the forward strand.
TCCTCAGTTCATTAAACCTGTCTTCTCTGCCTAACATTTGTTTAAGTTCATTTGTGGAGTCTAAATTATTTTCAGTCCTTAAAATCTATTTTTTAAAATGTTTGTCAAATACCTGATAAATATTATATTTTATTTATGTTCTTAATCTTCTCTGTTCTTTTCTTTAAACCTGGGAGCTGTTGGCTACTAACAGTAGCATCTGGTTTGGCTATTTTGTTCTCTCCTTTCATCTTATGAATTACATATGTGTGTGTGTATGTATGTTTTATTACATTCAGGACTTTTGTATAAAAATCCCCCCATGAGGATTTGCCTTTTAGAATCCCCAGCAGATTAAACTGGTACTCAGCTATTTAACTCAAGTTATGGACAGAATTGAGATGACGTACGGCTTGTCTTCACTCTCAAGTCATAGCCTTCCATTTTTCTACTTAAGGAGCCTCTGTGTTCATTGTTGCATCTCCTGGACAATACTTTACATCCAATTCTTATTTACTTAGCATAGAGTGACTTTGCCATCTGTTAAGCTTTTCGAAATTTTATCCAGCTATCTTCTGAATTAGGTAAATACCTTAAGAGGATAGCCAGAATTCATTCAAGTTCACTTATCCCATAAATATACATTTCTGAAGACTTTGAATTGATTTTTCAGCTCTAAAATCCTGGAATTTCTGCCTACTAGCTTCTGCTTTCTTCCCATGGAAGATTTAGGCTTAGTATTATGTTCTGAACACTGTAAGGGCAAATATTCTCATGGTAGTGTGGTTTGACTTATCAGTTACTGCATATGTAGTTTCTTGAACAGTGCTATAATAAGGATCCCTATGGTCCTGGCTGTTTCAGTCTTTCTCTAAATGTTTCTATGTTTCACTCATTCAGCAGTTTATCTAGGTGACCTTGATACCAATGTTTTTCTCTCATAGGTTATGTGATCATATTTATAAGTAGAAGTCCTACCAAAGTTCTTAAAAAGGCAATTTGAAAAAAGTGACCAAATATAATATAGACAATGAATCCCTACTACATAGGACAGTAGAGTTTAAATGAAAGTAAAGGTTTAGAAAACATGGTGCCTAACATAATCTCAAAATATAGTCTCACAAACACCATATTCCCAATGCTGACATCATGAAAAATAAAAATCCCTGAACTCTCAATTCCTAAAGGTCAATATACCAAAAATTAGGATCCTGAAATATTAAAATCTCAAATGGTGACATCCGCAAAGCTGAAATTCCAAAAGCTCCAATTCCCACTATAAATGAAAGGCTATATTCATTTAAGAGAGGTTGAAAGCTAAGTTCTGGGGAAAATATTAATCAATTTTTAGTTGTACACAGGATAGTTGCCAAATGTTTCAATCCTGTACTTCTTCTGCCTCTTCACACGTGATGCTATGTTTGCCTTTAAAAATTTCCTTCATTATTGAATAAAATAATTCAAAAAGCTCAGTAACCTTTTGAACCAAAGATATTTGCTGATATAGATATTTCTTCAGTTCTACAAGACAGATTAAATGATGAGTTATTCTTGGCTAGAGATTTGACTGTCAAAGAAGATACACTTATTTATCACTAAATCTAACATAGAAAAACTAGTCCCTGCTTCACTTTGACTAATGGACTGCAGTTTCAATGAGATTCTGTTTTCAATGGAAATTGCTAACTCAGGAATGTTGGCTTTCAAGATTTAACATTTGGATTTTAATCCTTTTAGGATTTATTTGTTTATTATTTGAAAGGCAGAGTTACAGAGAGATGGGAAGAGACAACTTTGGTATCATGACATTTTAGATTTTGATTTTTAGGCATTTTTTATTTTAGGGATTTCAACTTTCAGGATTATGATACTTAGGACTATGTCTTTTGAGCTTATGACACAAACCATATAAAGTTATATGAACATGAACATACTTGCTCTATTCATTATTGGGAATTATAAACTTTCATTTTATAATTTCTTAGCATGCTAGGTGAAAGTTCTCATAGAGGCATGTTAATAAGTGGTCATTATTGAGTATTAAAGAACAGAAAATAAATGGTTATTATTAAAAATAGTTCTAATCCCCTTTCCTATGAAAGTCCTAGATTTGAGTGAACAATATAAGAAAACCTTCAAGTGGAAGTTAGGGAAAATTTAGAGCATGAATGTGGTCACGTGTTAGTCATGCACACCTCTGTAGTAATCAATAAGATAATCATCCAACTCTTGGTTTCTAGCTTTTTAGTTACAATTATAAAAGCATGTGGTACTCCAGTAATGTATAATTTTTCCTAACTGAAACATATATGGGCAATTAATTTATAGTTACAATCTGTGGGGTTCCTTTTTATTTGTGATAAATTTCAAATTACTTAAGGTATTATCAAATTTATAACTATAATGAATGTTAACAGAAGTTTCTTTCACCTATCCTATCACCTGTCTTTGTATCATATATCTATTATCTTTCACCCTATTTATCATTTATCATTTATCTCTGTATCTAACAGTCATCTATCATTTATCTATGTATATATATCATCTATCTTTACCTGTCATCTGTTTATCATCAATCTACATATATCTATATAAGAATATGATTTATTATAGGAAAACAGATAAAAGGTGTGTGAATATAGTTGTTTCTCCCTTTTATCCATGAAGCTTTTTCATAAACATGATTCTTCTTTATGACAATTCACTGAAGGAGAGAATTCTATAAGTTACTATACTTGATATGTACTGCAGTCTATGATGAAAATGATTTAACTAGAAATGCTGTGTTGAAAAAAAGTCACTAACATGTGTGACAGATGGGATAAAGAGAAAATCATAAATACTTGGAATTATGTTAGGGACACAGATTTGAGTTTCAGTTTTCAATGAACTTCAAGTAAATGGATGCCAGTGATTTGAGCAGTGAATATGGGTTCTTGGTGTATTGCTATCACATATGATCTTTTTTAATGCTTTTGGGAAGTAAAAGTAAAGATTTTCAAGATTTTAAACTACAACATGGTTGAAACTGTGGGATTTCTTAAGTCTGCTATAGAAGAACAAAATAGATGGAAAGTCATTTAATGATCCAGAAAAGATATCAGTTAGGATGAAATACATGCGTGATTGGACAAAGAGAGAAAGGGAAAAATAATTTGATATTACTTGAATCCAAAAGTAACAACAATGATCAAAGATGGATGGGATCTTAAGTTCACCTGGGGAAATATGAACATGTACCTTCTTAAGAGCATTCAGAATGGACCATCATTACCTTGGATCTCCTTAACTATATACTTCTGACTCCTAAATACAACTGGGCAATTAATTGTTATCAAAAACTTCAGAAATCTAAAACTATATTCTAGATTTTGACCACTATCTTGGTCCTATCCCTGTTTCAACTATTTATGTAAATAATGATTCCTTTTATCAAACACCTAGACTAAAATACATGACATCATTCTTGACTTTTTCTCTGATGCCACATCCAGTTCATCAAAACTTCCTATATATCCTACTTTCATTGTACACCTAGATTTTAATCATTTCTTATCTATACACCTGTCTACATATATACACTAAAACATCTCGCTGGAGCTTTGTTATATTTTATTACCTATTCCTATAATGTCTACCCTGCCCTGACACAGTATTCAGAAGGATTCTTGTAAAATACATTCTGGATCCTGTTCTATTATGATAAAAATCCACAAAATGATTTTATTATACTTAGAGTAACAGCCATTCATTTTTTTTCCCTATCCCTACAGAATTCACATGAGTCTACTCATAGCTGATTTTCTGGTGGCATCCTCTGCTTTTCCTGCTCTCCTTCTTACCCATTTTATTCCACTCATCATCACAGTTTTCTTTGCTATTTGATGATCATTCATTAAAGCATTGCAATTACTATTTCCTTTTCTTGAAAGATCTTCTTTTAGATATATGCATAACTTTCTCCCACAGTTACTACCGATGAGTTATTAGAATTTATCCACAACTGATAATTTACTTATCTGTTTAATTTTGTCTTATGCTCTAATGTAAGCAGGATGATGGGCATTTTAATATATTGCTAAATTCTCAGTAGACAGAATTGTGCCTACATGTTAGTAGGTCCTTCTTTTGGTATGTTTATTAAATAGCTGAATGATACCTTCATTGAGGAAAAATTTATTATACTGTAAGTATTTGCTTACCTATGAAGCCAACTGAACTGTGTGTGATCTCTGAGAACAGGGCTTGCCTTAGTTTGAGGAAACCATCTATGCCAAGATAGAATCAGCAGTATACAAAAGTTATTCAGAGAAGTGCTTATGAAGAATTAGGAGTGAGCAAGAGAGAGGATACAGAGTCTTCATATTGCAGTGCAGATCTGAATCCTGTAAGGAACAGGGAAGGAAGAAGTAAAGAGAATTGCAGACTGCATTGTAGTTCCAAGAAAGTGTCAACTAAGACAATAGGAGTCCTTATGCCAACATGGCCATTTAAAGAAACATAGTGTCTCATAGCAGCAGATTTGCATTATAAGTTCATTGTAATAAGTGAATAGTGGGAGTCACCTGTGGGAAGTGTGACTGAGGAGCAATGTGTTGGTAGATACAGAATGTCCACAGTTGGGCTCATCAGTCAATTGTGTTCCCTATAGTAGGAGATCTGAACAGCAGATTTTCTTAGGCTCCACAGGGTCTAATTTTTAAAACCACAGGTCCTACCACAGTACCTGACCAAATCAATGAGGTCTTGAATAATATTACCCTTGCCTAAGATACTGCTCACTGTTCTTTGCCAATTTTATCCATCTTGTTTTTCCAGTTCAAATCTTCTATTCCATGAAAATATTTTTAAGGTAATTCTGTTCTTAAAAGAGTCTCTCTGAGTAAGAGTATTAAATATACAAAAAGGCATCATAAACTCATGGAAAATGCACATTATTTTTGAATTCCATTCTGCATTAATATTTTGAAACTCCATTGTATTAGACATATAAACACTATTAATTTAAAATTAATATTAATCCTGTCTATTTAATACATGCATATTCTGCTCATTAAATTGTATCTTCTGAGAGACAAGCTACCTTTAATACATATATATTAGATATCTAACACATTTCATATCTAAATAATGCTATGTTCATGATATTGCCTTAAATAAATGAGAACAGGTTGAGTATGCCTTGTTTTAAAAACTTGGAGTCAGAAGTATTTTGAATTTCATATATTGGATATTTACCTATACATAATGATTTATAATGGGGGATGGGACCCAAATCTGAACAGCAAAACTTATACACATACCCTGAAATTAACTTTATGCAATATTTTTAGTGCACCTGCACTTTGACTGTGACCTGTCACATGAGGTCAGGTATGGAATTTTCATTGAGTCCTATTGATGCTCAAAACATTTTGAATTTGGGGGTGGGCCTTGTGGTACAGTGAATAAGCTGCGCTTACTACAAGTCTTCACCAGAAGGAGCTGTATAAATGCACTCTTTGTGGTATGAATGCTTAATATCTAGAAACGTGTCCATATATGCTAAGGGAAAAGAGTGATATAAATTTCCCAAGAAAAATTATTTGTATAGTGAATTTTTGAATATGAGGGATATATTCTCTCATATTAAGCTGTTTCTTCCATTGACTATCTATGTAACAGTTGGATTCCTTTGCAAAAAATAATTGATTAAATCTGGCATATGAACTTATCAGCTGCTATCTTTGTTGAATCTCATTTTTCTTCAAAATGTCATTGAGAAAATTGAGAAAAGAAAACAAACCACCCATTCACAGGTTTATAATATATTGAGTGCTTGCTAATCTGTTTTTATGATGCACGGTACAGATGCCTCTAGTTCCATTAGTCTTCTCAATCTTTTTCAACATTGTTCAACCAAGCATAATTATACTTTTCTTGGACAGCTTGATTGACACATATCAAAATATAAATGTTAAGTGTTATGTTGAGCAACTTCATTTTTATCCTGCCAACCTCTATACACACTTCTACCCATGTCAAGGGCAATCAATGTTGTGCAGTACTCATAATTTAATATTATTAATGTGCAAGCAAAACCTAGTTTGTTGTATTCATGTAATTTGTCATATTGGACTCCAATGTGATAATTATAGAATGGAATTTTTGCTTCTGTGACTTCTTCAGTTGCCATTTCTTAAAAAATTCAAGTAGTGTGTACAAAGATCACACAGCTCACTATGAAAACATGTGAAGTTCTACGTTACAAGCTCAGAAACAACTGAATTAACTTGAGAAATGCTTTTATATATATATATATATATAATATATATATGCTTTCCTAAAGACTTGAAAATTTAGGAGAATTGAATTGCAAGGTTCTGAGTTAATGAAATTAACCAATTTATAGTGCCATTTCAACATGGAAAGCCTTTATTAAAAATTTTAAGGGACACATTAAAATATTCTTATTTATGGGATTCCATATGACATTTCAACACATGTATACATTGTGTAATGTTGAATCAAGATTTATGTATTTATCTCCTTAAACATTTCACATTTTTTGTTAAAGACATTAAAAATCCTATACTACAGTTATTTTAATAGATATGCAGTATGTTAAGATTATCTATGCTCATCCTGCTGTACATAGAATTCAGAGTTTATTACTCCTATGTAACCATAACTTTGTATTAATTAATCAATCTTTTGCCATCTACCCCTTTTCCCTTGCATCCCCAGCCTTTTATAACTACTATTATACTTTAACCTATATGGGATCATTATTTACTTAGACTCCGCATATAAGCGAGAACATTTAGTCCTGCGTTTCTGTGTTTGGCTTATTTCACTTAATATAATGACCTCCAGTTCCACATCGTTTGTTGCAAATAACAATATGCCATCTATTTTAGAGTTGGCTGTTATTCCACTTTTTCCACTCATCATTTAAGTCATTCCCACTGCTTGTATATTGTGAATAATGCTGCAACAAGGATGGGGGTGAAGGTATATCTTTGCCAGAGTCTTTCTATATCCCTTGGGATTATGCCCAGTACTGGGATTGCTAGATCATGTGGTAGTTTATTTTGCAGTTTTAAGGAGTGCCTATCCTGTTTCTCACAGTGGTGGTATTCATTTTCATTCCTACTAACATCGTGCCAGGGTTTTCTTTTTGCAACATCCTTACCAGCTTTTGTTCTCTTTTGTCTTTTTGACAAGTCATTAAAAAACAAGTGATGTGATTCTCATTATGGTCTTTATTTGAACTTCTTTTATGATTAGTGATGTTGAGCATTTTTTGTATACTTGGCCATTTGTATGTCTTCCTTTGAAAAATGTCTATTTAGATATATTGAACATTTTTAAATTGGATATTTATTTAGGATACAGAAAGGAGGGAGGGAGGGAGGGAGAGAGAGAGAGAGAGAGGTATGTCATGATTCCTATCTACTAATTCACTCTGCAAATGCCTGCTACAAGCAGGGCTGGACCTGTGGCTGGGAACAAGGTATTTCTTCCTGAGGCTCAGGTACATTGGGCCTGCTTAAGCTTAAGAACTGAGCAGGAAAAAGAGAGAAACTCTGTTGCCTCCACTATTTTCTTTTCACCAAATAGCAAATAATATAAATTCACTGATGGAAGGAAACAAGAATGAAAAATGAAACCCTTTGTGTGGCACAGACATACTAGACTTGAAAGAACTAAGAGTATTACAATCAAAATTAGAAATCCTCTGGTGTTGAAGAGGCAACACTGAGAACAAAGTGAGGTAGTGTCACACTGCATGAATTTGATTCCATTTTGGTGCACTGATGGCATAAATAACAGTATCAAAGTAGGCAGTTATTGACTAGATTGATCCATCCGACACATTGAATTCTGACAGAGAACAAGTATGCCTCATTCTTAGACTTATTCATATATACTACCATCTCAGTGTTTTTTAGGCACAATATTTGGTGTTTAATTTTTTGGTATTAAATAAAATATTATAAGACAAAAATAGGCATTTTGTCAACACACACACATATATATACTATATATATATAGTACTCAACAGAAACAGACCCATAAATGAATAAGATATTACAACTGTCAGACCGAGACTCTAAAATAGCTATTGTTGAAGAATTTTGTGGAAAAGATGAATGCAACCTATAAAAATGAAAAATATCATCATACATGTTGAAAGAAAGCTAGAAATAAAAACACACCAGAGATGAAGAATACTTATGATGGGGTTATTTTCAGATAGATCAGAGAAAAAGAATGAATCAATAAATTTGAAGATAGATCAAAAGAAGTTTCCCAATGTTCATGTTGAAAAAAAGGAAAAGAATATATGAATGGAGAAACAAGAACATATTGTAAAGATCTAGCAGAGCAGAGTAGGTACACTATAGTAAAATTTGCTAATGTAGCCATAGATGGTGTTCAAAAGGATAAGGAGAGCAAAATGTAATGGTAACTATTGGAGACATGTAGGTTCAGGTGGAGGTGAGGTAGAAACATAATGGAAAGAAAGTTGATGTCTCATCAAACAATACAAAACAAACTCACAACAATGCATAAGATAATAGAGAAGTGTCTTAAAAATACTGAAAGAAAAATATATTCTTACAGGATTCAACATTAAGTAAAAATTTTAGAAAATCCAAAAATGTAGTTGTACATCAGTAACTGACCAAGTTGGAGAAGCTTCATTTCTCCCAGTGTCCACCTCTTAAAAATACAAACCTGGCACATAACACAGAATGGATGTAATTGGAGACCATTATGTTAACTGAAGTAAACCAATCCCAAATAAAACATAAACTTCATATATTTTCTCTGATTTGTGGTAGCTAATATAGAGATTACCAAAAAAACTAATGTATTTGGGTGAAATTTCCATCTTGAGATTTGATTATTTCTATAGCCCTTATCTATACTTCTGAGGAATAGTATTCTTTCTACTTGTTAAATTCTTTATTTAATGGAGAATCAAGCTTATGATTATAAAGTAAATTAAAAGTATACCATCTCAAATATTAAAAGAAAAAAATAAGGAAGAGGAGGGTGGGTGGAGTGAAGAAAAGAGAGTGAGAAGCATCATCATGTTATTATAACTGTATATATGACATGCATGGAATCTGTTCTTTATATAAATAAATAAATATAAAGAAAACTAATTTAGAAAAGAAGATGATGTACCCAGGGTCTGCAAGGCTGGGAAACAACAGGGTGATTCTCATATATACTGAATAGATCACTGAGAAAAATCTTGCCAACATACACAGCAAATTAAAAAAAAAAAAAAGATTCAAGAAAAGTATGTTCCTCTTTAACAAATAGCAAGGACAAAAAGATATTCTCACAAACAGAAAACATGTCTTCCAATACCCAATCTATTCCAACTTAACACCTCCACTTTATGTGGAATCAGAATGGAGAGAAGAGGTTGTAGAATGTGGGTCAGTAAACAAATTTTTAAGAAGCAAGTTCACTAAAACACAAAAGGATTAATTAGTTGAGGGGTTGTAAAACATATGTAGAAGGAAAGCATATGAAAAAAACACAAAGAATGGAAAGGAAAAAACTAAATTATATTGCTATAGTGTTGTAACAATATGCTTTAAAATTGTATAATATATTACATTGACCTGATAACTAAGTACTAAAGAGACTGAATCAGTAGTCAAAAATCTCAATGAAAAGAAAAATCGAGGACAAAACGTCTTCACTGGTGTACTCCAACAGACTTTCAAAGAAGAATGAATATCAGACCTTCTTAAATGGTTCAAAAAATTTGAGATAGGACACTTATAAATTCATTTTGTAAGGCCAACATGATTTTGAAATTAAAGACCAACAAATGCACCACAAAGAAAGAGAGTTTATAGGCTAGTATCCCAGTGAACATTGATGCAGAAATCCTTAATAAAATAGTAGCAAAGTGAAATCAATAACCATTAAATAAATCATAACCTACTTTATGATTCCAGCTATATGACCTTCTGTAAACGTTGAATCACGCAGACAGTTAAGATCAGTGTTTTCCAGAGATTGGCATGGCTGAAAGGTAAGGGATTTGAGTAGGTGAAACATAAAGGTGCTTTTAAAGCAGCAAAAATACTCTGTATGATACAATAACAGTGGGTAATGTCATTATAAATTTGTCTAAATGCATAATATATATATATATATATATATATATATATATATATATATATATATATATATAATAACAGGAGAGAGCCCCAGTGTAAACTATGGATGTGCAATGATGATGATGTGTCAATGCAGTTTCATGAGGTGTTACAAATGTACTACAACTATGAGAAATGATGATAGTTGTAGAGACTATGAATGTATAAAGATGGGAAAATATGGGCAATCTTTGCTTTCCTCTAAGTTTTCTGTGAATTTGAATTTGTTCTAAAAATAATAAAAAAGAGTACCACATACAAAATTGGACTTATCTTTTGGATACAAGGATGGTTCAACACATGAAAATCAATCATACAAATATATACACATTTATTTAAAAGTTATTGAAGGGGCCAGTCTATGGTGCAGTGGGTTAAAGCCCTGGCCTGAAGTGCCGGAATCCCATATGTGCGCCGGTTCTAGTCCTGGCTGCTCCTCTTCCAATCCAGCTCTCTGCTATGGCCTGGGAAAGCAGTAGAAGATGGCCCAAGTCCTTGGGCTCTGCACCTGCGTGAGAGACCCGGAAGAAGCTCCTGGCTCTTGGCTTTAGATCAGTTCAGCTCCAGCCATTGTGGCCATCTGAGGAGTGAACCAGTGGATGGAAGACCTCTCTGTTTCTACCTCTTTCTGTAACTCTGTCTTTCAAATAAATAAAGTAAATCTTTAAAAAAAAAAAGTTATTGGAACTTGAAGTGTAAAACAAGCATCATTTAAAATATCCAATTATAAACATTTAAAGAAAAATTTAACCAAATATTTGCACAACTTTTCAATTGAAAAGTAAAAAACAATGCAGTGATATGTGAACAAAGCCTTAAATATGTTTGTAGATAAGAACATTAAATAGTGATAACTGGTCATTCTTTTCAACTCAATATATAGAGTAAAAATGAAATCCCAGAATACATTTTGACAAGCTGGTTATGAAGCATTTGCAAATTGTGTTCTCTGGAAAAGATACAAGTGAAAGATTTTCATTACCTGACTTCAAGATTTATTCTAAGGATGCACTATTCAAGACATTGAAGTGTTGGGGAAAAGTTGCACATAAAGAACAAAGGAAGAGAGTAGGATTCCAGAAGTAGAGCCAAATGTGGCCAATTTCTTGCAAAATAAATGCCAAGATAATGCAATAAGAATTGGGTTTAGAAACTTCCCCCAACAAATAGAAGTATAATGATTATACATTCAGATGTGAGAAAATGAACTAAACATGTTACCTCATTCCATATATCAGTGCTAACTTGATATAAGATTAGAATATATGAAACTGTAAAACTTCTAGAAGAAAATAGAAGACTTTTGTGACTTGGGTTTAGTTGTGTTCTCAGGACACAGAATCACAAATTGCAAAGTAAAGAAATAAATAAATTGGTGTTTATCAGAATTAAACCTACAGTTCTTCAATAGATACTCCAGGAAAATGCAAAAACAACCTCAAGGGACATATTTTCTTGTTTTGAAAAAAAAATTATGCAAAATACACATCTGATTAAGGATTTATGTCCAATGTATATAAATGAATCTTCCAATTCAATATTAATAAGACCAGGAAGCCAGCAAACTTTGAGCAAATGAAGTGAATAACCATTTGCCGAAGAAGTTTATACGAGTGACACAAATTCATATGACATATGCAACTGTTATCAAGAAAATACAAATCAATAACATAATCAGATACCACTAAATACTTACCAAAAAGATATGATTTAGTTGACTGACAATCTTGAGTGCCTTCAGGGATACAGAACACCTAGAAACCTGATACATTGCTGATAAGAATGGTAAACAGAACAGCCACTGTTATGGGTTGAATTGTACAATCTTAACCAGAAGAGGATCAATGGCCTTTATAAGCCCAGGAGAGTGAATTTACAGGTCTTCCCCATGGTACTCAAGAGAACCAACCTTGTGACACCTTCACTTCAGGTGTATGGTCTCAACAACTGTAAGAAAATACATTTTCTGATACTGAAGGCTCCCAGTTTATGGTCCTTTGTTACAGTGCCCCTGTTAAAGTAACAGAGCCATGTTGGAACACAGGTTGGTGTTATTTGATACAGGTAAATACATAGTTCCATACTAATTACAAATCACACTCAGAAATGTTTCTACAAAAACTGAAAATACATATTCATTCAATAACATTTATGATAATGTTCATAGCAGCTTTATTCATAACAGTTCAAATGGAGGAAAATCAATTTGTCAACTGTTAAATATACTAATTATGGTACATCTACACCATGGAATGTTACTACTTACTATATATTAATACATGCCAAAAGCATAGATAAATCCTCATTACATTATAGAAGATGAAGGAACCCAGATACAAAACCCTTAGTATTATAAGAATGTTTGGGGGGGGGGGGGAGGGTTCCTCCAAGATGGCGGAATAGGGAGGGAGCACACTGATAGTCTGGGAAAAGATAGTTTAATAAAAGTGGAGATACTATAGTTTCAGGGGAAAAGTTAGGGAAAAAGCTGCAAAGGAAACTCTTCCAGAACTAGTGGGACATGGTAGACCTACATGGAGGGCACAGGTGCCCACGACTCGGGACCCCAGCCACCGAGTCTACATACCAGCGCAAAATGGAGGTGAGGCAAAACCACAGTAGCCCGAGACACTGGCAGGGAAGCGGCAGGAAGGGCCTAGAGGGAATGAGGCTTGAAGCCCCATGGGGGAGTCACCAGGCTAACTAGAGGAGAGGGAAAAAATAAATAAATAAATAAAAGGAACCAGTATGGACACTATTCTCTCTCTCCACTCACCTTACAAAGCTGAGCAAGACAAAGAGCAGGCACCATTTTGGACATACGTAAAAGCTGCGCCCACCATCAGCCAAGCAGAAAAATCTGACTCTGGTGGGGAGAAATAACAGGAGGTTAGGACGTAGTGAATGTGTGGAACTAGGAATTGAGACTGTGAAAAAAAAAAAAAAAAGACCAAGAGTATGGGAGAGCACTCACAGAGTACCGGAGAAGCGAGGACTCTCCAGAGATGCCACAATCTCAGTAACCTTGGCAACCCGGTGGGGTATTACAGGGGAATTTGAGCTTACACTGAAGTCTGCACAGATCCTTTGTGTGGTCCTTGGGACAGAGCAGATGAATATTATACCCACAGGGGCCAGAGCTCAGAGCTCAGTACTGCCTTCAACTCCCCACAGCTGTGCAGATTTACTTCCCTTCTGAATAAAAAAAAAAAGAGAGAGAGAGAGATTTACCATGCCTAACCTGGATGTGTCACATGTTGCACACCGTTAACCCTGAAGAACCTAACAGAGCTTGCTGGCCACACCCATCACAAGCCTCTAAGCATCCATCAAAAGCAGACAGTCCACTTAATCTAGGGTCATAATATACAGAGAAAACCCACCACAGCAAGGAAAAAAAAAAAAGAAAGAAACCAAAGAACATCTCCATAATGCCAAGCAACAGATGCAGAAATTGAGGAAACAAGAACAAGGAAGACATTATGACACCCCCAAATGAAGAAGACACCCCAAGCCAAGATTATAAGATGATGAGATAGAAATTCAAGATACGATTTCAAAAAAATTTATGATAAGAACATCTAGAAGTTCTCAAAAACAAATTCTTGAAATACAGAAATCCTTACTGGACAGGAGAGAAAATCTCTCTTGTGAAAATGAAATCTTAAGGAGGAATCAAAATGAAATGAAGAAACTAGTAGAATATGAAATTGTGATAGTGAAGAGAAATCATAATGAAATAAAGAATTAAATAGATCAAATGACAAACACATTAGAAAGCCTTAAAAACAGATCTAAAAAATATTGTCAGGAATCTACAGGATACTATTAAAAAAAAAAAAGTAGTAGTTCCAGAAGGCATGGAGAGAGAGAAAGGATTAGAAGGCCTTTTTAGTGGATACTAGCAGAAAACTTCCTGGGTTTGGAGAAGGATAGAGACATCCTAGTACAGGAAGCTCATAGAACCCCTAATAAACATGACCAAAAGAGATCCTCACCAAGACACGTTGTAATCAAACTCACCACAGTGAAACATAAAGAAAAGATTCTAAAATGTGCAACAGAGAAACGTCAGATTACTCTCAGAGGATCTCCAATTAGGCTCACAGCAGACTTCTCATCAGAAACTCTGTAGGCAAGGAGGGAATGAAGAGATATAGCTAACAGATACTAAGAGAGAAAAACTGCCAGCCCAGAATATTATATCCTGCAAAGCTCTCATTTGTGAATGAAGGTGAAATAAAGACCTTTCATAGCAAACAGAAATCGAAAGAATTTGTCTCCACTTGTCCAGTCCTGCAAAAGATGCTTAAAGATGTGTTACACACAGAAACACAGAAACACGGCCATCAATATGAAAGAAGGTAAAGGAAGGAAACATCACAGCAAAAGATCACAGTAAGCTCAAAGCATATATTAGAAAATACCTTTGGCAAATGGCAGGGCAAAATTACTACTTATCAATGGTCACATTGAACGTTAATGGCCTCAACTCTCCAGTTAAAAGACACAGACTGGCTGAATGGATTAAGGAATAAAACCCATCTATTTGCTGCTTACAGGAAACACATCTTTCCAACAAAGATGCCTGCAGACTGAAAGTGAAAGGTTGGAAAAAAATATTCCATGCCAACAGAAACCAAAAAAAAAAAAAAAAGCAGGTGTAGCCATATTAATATCAGACAAAATAAACTTTACACAAAAACTGTTAAGAGAGACAAAGAGGGGCACTATATAATGATTAAGGGTTCAATTCAACAGCAAGATGTAACTATTATAAATGTATATGCACCTAACTACAGGACACTGGTTTATTTAAAAGATATGTTAAGGGACTAAAAGGGAGAATTAGATTCCAATACAATATTACTGGGGGACTTAAATGCCCCATTCTCAGAAATAGATCAACAGGAGAGAAGATCAACAAGGAAACAGAAGATTAATCTACACTATTGCCCAAATGGATCTAACAGATATCTACAGAACTTTCAATCCTACATTAAAGAATTTACATTCTTCTCAGAAGTACATGGAACCTACTCTAGGATTGACCACATACTAGGCCATAAAGCAAGTCCCAACAAATTCAAAAGATCAAAATCATATCATATATCTTCTCGGACCACAATGGAATGAAGCTGGAAATTAGCAACTCAGGAATCCCTAGAGCATATGCAAACACATGGAGATTGAACAATATGCTCCTGAATGAACAATGGGTCATAGAAGAAATCAAAAGAGAAATCAAAAACTTTCTGGAAGTAAATGAGGATAACAACACAACATATTAAAAACTTATGAGATACAGCAAAAGCAGTGTTAAGAGGAAAGTTTATAGCAATAGGTGCCTACATCAAGAAATTGGAAAGGCACCAAATAAATGAGTTTTCAATGTATCTCAAGGATCTAGAAAAACTGCAGCAAACCAGACCCAAATCTAGTAGGAGAAGAGGAGTAATTAAAATCAGAGAAGAAATCAACAGGATTGAATCCAAAAAAAAAAATTACAAAAAATCAGCAAAACGAAGATCTGGTTTTTTGAAAAAAATAACAAAATTGACACACCATTGGCCCAAAAACTAAAAAAAGGCGAGAGAAGACCCAAATCAATAAAATCAGAGATGAAAAATGGAATGTAACAACAGACACCACAGAAATAAAAAGTCATCAAAAATTACTACAAGGACTTATATGCCAGCAAACAGGGAAATCTATCAGAAATGGACAGATTCCTGGACACATGCAACCTACCTAAATTGAACCATGAAAAAACAATGAAATCTGGTCATTTGCAACAAAGTGGAGGAATATGGAACAAATCATGCTGAGTGAAATAAGCCAGTCACAAAGGGACAAATATCATATGTTCTCCCTGATCGGTGACAACTCACCGAGCACCAAAGGGGAAACCTGTTAAAGTGAAATGGACACTATGAGGAACGGTGACTTGATCAGCCCTTGCCCTGACTGTTGATTAACAACTTAATACTTTATCCCTCTTAGTGTTTTGTTGTTTGTTTGTTCTTCTTAATACTATTGGTTGAATTCTGTAATTAATACACAGTTATTCTTAAGTGTTGAAACTTAACTGAAAAGTGATCCCTGTTAAATATAAGAGTGGGAATAAGAGAGGGAAGAGATGTACAATTTGGGACATGCTCAAGCTGACTTGCCCCAAACGGTGGAGTTAGAAACATACCAGGGGATTCCAATTCAATCCCATCAAGGTGGCATGTACCAATGCCATCTCACTAGTCCAAGTGATCAATTTCTGTTCACAATTGATCATAATAATAGGACTAAGAGTCAAAGGGATCACATAAACAAGACTAGCGTCTGAAAATACTAACCGATAGAATAAAAAATGGAGAAAACGATCCAACATGGGAAGCGGGATACACAGCAGACTCATAGAATGGCAGATGTCCTGAACAGCACTCTGGCCTCAGAATTAGCCCCTAAGGCATTTGGATCTGACTGAAGAGCCCATGAAAGTATTTTAGGCATGGAAACCCAAGACACTCTCTAAAAAAATTAAATAAAAGACCTAAATGAAAGATCACTATGAGTGAGATCCCAGTGGAAAGAGTGGGGCCATGAAAGAAGGAGGTACCTTTCTCTGAAGGGAGGAGAGAACTTCCAATTTGACTATGACCTTGTCCAAATAAGATTGGAGTCAGCAAACTCAAAAGGCTTCCATAGCCTTGCAACTCATGACAAGAGCCTAGGGTGATTACTGATGCCATAAACGAGAGTGTCAATTTGCTAAGTCAGCAACAGGAGTCACTGTGCACTTACTCCTCATGTAGGATCTCTGTCCTTAATGTGTTGTACATTGTGAATTAATGCTATAACTAGAACTCAATCAGTATTTTATACTTTGTGTTTCTGTGTGAGTGCAAACTGTTGAAATCTTTACTTAATATATGCTAAATTGATCTGTATTTGAAGATAAGTGAAAATGAATCTTGATGTGAAAGGAATGGGAGAGGGAGCAGGGATGGGAGGGTTGCGGGTGGGAAGGATGTTATGGGGGGGGGAATCCATTGTAATCCATAAATTGTACTTTGGAAATTTATGTTTATTAAATAAAAGTTAAAAAAAGAATTTTTGAGGATTGAAGATATATTTGAGACAAATCAATTTTCAGTAGGTTCTGGATGAGGACAGTGATTATTATAATTGTGCAAATAAAATTTTCATAGGTATAAACACGTTAATTGTCTTGTTTGTAATGATTGTTCCATAAATATATGTGATGGTCAAAATACATTAAATAATATACTTTAAAATGATTAATATTATTGTACATGAACTTTATATCCATGAGCTTCTTGAAGTATAGCTTGAAAGAGATAAAACTTAGATTACATTTTTGTACCTTGATTCAACTCTGGATATCTTCACATGTGAAAAAAATGTTTCTATCTTTTTTGAGAAACAGTTTGTTGACATTTAAGAGGCAAAGCAATAGGGAGACAGAGATAGAGATAGAGATAGAGATAGAGATAGAGATAGAGATGGAGATGAATGGAGATGGAGGTAGGAATAGGGACAGAGATAGAGATGAAGTTAGAGATAGTTAGACATAGAGATAGAGAGAGATCTCCCAAGCTTTCACCCACTGATTCACTCTCCAAATATATGCAACAACCAGGGCAGGGTACCAGGACCCCAGTACTCAATCCAGGTCTGCCATGTGGATTGCAAGGATAGAGCCATCATCGACCTTCTCCCAGGTATACACCATCAGGAATCTGGATAGAGAGCGGAGTTGAGACTCCATTCCAGGCCCTTCTGTATCAGATGTAGCATCATTAGAGGTGGTTTAACACAATGTGCCACAATGCCCACCCTTAATGCAGTTTCACTGGATCTGCCACACTATAATTGCTGTCATTAAATGTATATAACAAAGATTTAACTGTTACATTTAAAACTGAAGCCAAAGCAGTGATAATATAAGTGGAAATTGGCTGGCGCCGTGGCTTAACAGGCTAATCCTCCGCCTTGTGGCGCCGGCACACCGGGTTCTAGTCCTGGTTGGGGCGCCAGATTCTGTCCCGGTTGCCCCTCTTCCAGGCCAGCTCTCTGCTATGGCCCGGGAAGGCAGTGGAGGATGGCCCAAGTCCTTGGGGCCTGTACCCACATGGGAGACTAGGAGAAGCACCTGGCTCCTGGCTTCGCATCAGTGCGATGTGCTGGCCGCAACGGCCATTGGAGGGTGAACCAATGGCAAAAAGGAAGACCTTTCTCTCTGTCCCTCTCTCTCACTATCCACTCTGCCTGTCAAAATAAATAAATAAATAAATAAATAAATAAATAAATAAATAAGTGGAAATGGGTAGGAAAATGTAGCCAGAGTACACTGTTTTCAAAAGGAAATAAACACAAAATCTTCATGTTGATGGTGCACATTAAGTAGAGAAAGTAAAGATGATTACAGAAAAATATAGCAAGGATAGAATTAGTCTGTTAGCATTTTAAACAGTTAATTGTATTCACTTAAGTAAATTTTTCTAAGCTTTAAGTTTTCTCATTGGAATAAGAGGTTGCATCAATAATAGCTAAATTTTCTACTAGCACTACCTAGGGAAATGGACTCAAGATGCCCAAATTTAAGTTGTCAGGATGCATTATTGAAATCTGAATAAAATAGGGGGATCTGTTTGGTCTTAAAGTATACAAATAAATATGTAAATGTGATAGGGATATAGCACACTTAGAAAAGATTTGGAGAATTTTGAGGACAAAAATAAACTTAAATAAACTTAAAAATTAAGGATTTGATGCAATAAAATATTAAATTGAAAAATGCTTAAGGAGCTAATGAAAAAAAATGACATCACACAATGATAACTTCCAAACATATATCCAAGAGGTGACTTTAAAAATATTCTCTGGCCAGCATTGTGGCATTGCTGTTAAATCTGCCCCCTGTGATGCTGGCATCCCGTAGTGTACCTGTTTGAGTCCCAGCTGCTCTGTCTCTGATCCGTATGTCTGCTAATGCTCCTGGGAAAGTGGCTGAAGATGGCCCAAATCCTTAGGCCTCTGCACCCACTTGGGAGACCTGGAAGAAACTCCTGGTTCCTGGCTTCGGTCTGGCCCAGCCTTGGCTATTGCTGCTATTTAGGGAGTGAACTAGTAGATGGGAGAGTTCTTTCTCTCTCTGTCTTTCCCTCTCTCTCTACGATTCTGCCTTTCAAATAAATAAAAGAAATATTTAAAAGAATAGAATCAGCTTATTTTTATTAAAGAGATTGTACTACTATTCCAGAACCTTATCCTTACTCTGCAGAATCTTACCTTTAGAATATCTACCATGACATGGTCAGAAGGGAATGGCAGCAATATTAATATGTAAGGAAAAATGGAAAGAGTTCCATTATTCTTCCATGTATTTCCAGGTGAAATATGATGTCTACAAATACTTAAAAGTTAGCCATATGGAGGAGAGATTAGACTTATTTATTTAAATAGATTGTGTAACGCAAAAACTACAAAACTGGGACTTTCATTTATAGACAAATATAGTTTTAGGGAAACTTCTGGTTGTGAGACTTACTGAAAAATAAATACAGATGTTTGGAGAGCTGTTTGAAATCTCTATCCCAGGAGTTACTCAAACTTCCAATATGTAGTCAGGTTTTCTATGAAAATTCAAAATGGACGGAGTGGCTGGAAAAGATCAGATTTAATGTGCTTTCTAATGTAAAGACTCTGATTGCCTGATCACTCTTATGTGCTACATAAGAGTAAGTGAAGAAATTAAGGGAAGGCAAATTTCTGCCCAAAATGAGTAAGAACTTGCTAAGAATTATGATAGCACAATGACCTAATGTGTTCTCTCAGTAGTAGCCTCCTTCCCTAAAGTGGAAATGTCAAGGCATATTCACTGTTCAGAATCTTTGTAGGTCTCCCTCTCCATGCCTCCAGGAACTCCTAGAACCTGAATGGTGGGTTTTTTTAATAGTATGCTGTAGATTACTGACAATATTTTTTAGATTTCTAATTTCCTTTTCTTTTCTTTGGTTTGACTGTATTATTTCCTGTTCTCTGTCTTCTAAGTCCGATTCTCTCTTCTGCTTTGATTTTATATACAGAGGACCAACTGCCTGTTAAGCACAGATTTCAACAGTTTGCACCCACCCACACACACACATAACATAACGTATAGAGTACCATTTGAGAACAAGATTTGCAGTCGATTCTCATAGTGCAACTCATTAAGGATGGAGGTCCTACATGGAGAGTAAGTGCACAGTGACTTCTGTTGTTCCTTTAATTATTAACTCTCTCTCTCTCTCTTTTTTTTTTTTTTTGACAGGCAGAGTTAGACAGCGAGAGAGAGACAGAGAGAAAGGTCTTCCTTTTCCATTGGTTCACCCCCCAAATGGCCACTATGGCCGGTGCGCTGTGCCGATCCAAAGCCAGGAGCCAGGTGCTTCCTCTTGGTTTCCCATGAGGGTGCAGGGCCCAAGCACTTGGGCCATCTTCCACTGCCTTCCCGGGCCACAGCAGAGAGCTGGACAGGAAGAGGAGCAACCGGGACAGAATCTGGCGCCCTAACCGGGACTAGAACCCGATGTGCCGGCGCTGCAGGCAGAGGATTAGCCTAGTGAGCCGTGACACCAGCCTAACACTTTTATTTATGATATCAATGATCACCCGAGGCTCTTGCCATGGGATGCCAAGGCTATGGAAGCTTTTTGTGACTATTGACTCCATCAGTATTTGGACATGGCCATAGCAAAGTGGATGTTCTCTCCACCCTTCAGAGAAGAGTATATCCTTCTTTGATTGCCCTTTCCTTCCACTGAGGTCTTCAGAGATCCTCTGTATAGGGTATTTTTTGCCAGAATCTTGGCTTTCCATACCTGAAATACTCTCACAAGCCTTTTATCCAGACCAGGAAGCCTTATGGGCTGATTCTGAAATCAGAGTGTTATGTACAGTGAATGTCATTCTAGGAGTCTCTGTGTGGACTGTTTCCCATATTGGACTTTCCTTCCTTTTTAATTCTGTTTATTATTATTTCTAGGCACTTGATGTTATTTATCTGATCATTTTTACACTTAAACCTACCTATATATTGACTTTAACATTTAATATGATCATTTTAGCAGTTAAGATGCCATTTATCCTTGTGCTTTAGAAAGGACTGCACTCCTATCTGGTGGAGGATGGTTCTCAAGTCTATGCCAATGAAGCCATCGCATAGAAATCAGTTGGTAATTGTCACTGTGTAATCATCCTCTCAAAACCAACCTACCAAAAAATGGAATGTATTCATAGACATTATGCCCATTTTCCCTTATGATATTTGAAATGGAAAGAATGCTGAGTTTATTCCAGTTTCTGTAGAGCCAAAAGAAATGATTGACTTAGAAGAAAATGAACGTGAATTGAGCCAAGAGGTAGAAAAATAAAATAGACTAGATTATTTTATCATTTGAAATTCTGATCTATCTGTATCTTTTATAGCGATCAAATTCCCACATTTTCTACGATTCCTCATAGCAGCAGTTCACTATTTATGAATGATTTAATATTTTTTTTATTTTTTTTAACTTTTATTTAATGAATATAAATTTCCAGTGTTCAGCTTATGGATTACAATGGCTTCCCCTTCCCATAACTTCCCTCCCACCCGCAACCCTCCCCTCTCCCGCTCTCTCTCGCCTTCCATTCACATCAAGATTCATTTTCAATTCTCTTTATATACAGAAGATCAATTTAGTATAAAGATTTCAACAGTTTGCACCCACATAGAAACACAAAGTGAAACATACTGTTTGAGTACTAGTTATAGCATTAAATCACCATGTACAGCACATTAAGGACAGAGATCCCACGTGAGGAGCAAGTGCACAGTGGCTCCTGTTGTTGACCCAACAAATTGACACTCTAGTTTATGGCACCAGAAACCACCGTAGGTTCTCGTCATGAGTTGCCAAGGCTATGGAAGCCTTCCAAGTTTGCCGACTCTGATCATATTTAGACAAGGTTATAAAAGACAGGGTGAGGATAGTAACCAATGATCCTAAGAGTGGCATTTACCAGGTTTGAACAATTATACAGCATTAAGTGGGGAAGAGGACCATCAGTACACACAGGTTGGGAGTAGAGCCATTGGTGGTAGAGTAGAGGTTATGATTACAAAGGAATGAGGCCCAAGTGCGTTAGACAGGGTCTAGAACAAAGGACAGAGTCATTATTAGAGGAGCTAAGAAAGGTGCTGTCTAAGCTACAATTCAGTTTTCTGATTGAGAGGCAAATAGAACCTGATAGAAGGGGCTTGATAATAATCTGGTGGGCTTTAGGCCTTGTAAGTTAAGAGGCCCAGACCTATCTATCTCTTCACATGGGGTATATCCTTAGGGAGGTGTGAACCTCCTAGGGGAAGGCACTCTGTTGACTTTCATTACTTGGCTGGCCTGGGAGGAGAGCTGGCCAGGTAAAGGCAGGTGGCATCTCTAACAAGAAATTTACAGTTCTGCCTGCAATGTTGCTGACCCTACTTGACCATCCCCTCAGCTGCAGTGGTCACTTTGGAAGTTGGGCTGAGTGAAGGGCTTTTCAGCTTAGAGCCAATAAGATCTGTGGCTCTGACCTGGGCATCCTTCGACTCCAGAGCAGGTCCATTTCCAGTGATCCAACTCTTGGCAGAGCTGCCGGGGCTCTTCACAAGCTGACTTCTGCTGAAGCCCAGGTTTACCACTTTGAAAGCCTCTGCAGTGGACTGGTCTGTTGGGTCTCCTTGAGGGCAGATCACTGTACAGATCAGCCATTAATAGGCCTGCCACCCATTGCTTCTGATGCCTAGCTTTCTTTTCCTCCTGGTTTGTATTAAAGCAGACCAGAGGATGCAAGTCAAGGGAGTGCCCGTGTCCCATCTCTAATCCTCGGTGGCCTGAACTACAAGTCGATAGTCACAGGCATGTTCTGTAGTAGTTTTTCTAAGGTAGACAATGCCCATGAGGAAAATTATATTCTCACTTTAAAACTTTCTTTCCCTTTTGTCTGAAAGGGAGGTTTTTTCTACTTACTGTTTACTTCGCTGATGGCGAAGTAAATCTAGCTATGAGATTATAATTTAAGTTCTTATTTTGGCTATGCTATTACAGAAAAATGTTAGCCATCTCTTTTATAAGGTCTAAAGATTAAATTGTGCGTCCTACAGATTCCTTCATAATAGAATTAGTTTCCTACCTTGAAGAGAATAGAGAAATGAAAGAACAAGTTGGGCTTAGAATAGAGAAATGAGGGAGGAAGTCCTAGATCGCTTGCTGACAATAGCAATATCACATGAATACTTAGCAAACCGTTTCAACCCTTAGATAACAACTTAAGAAAACATTTACCAGAAGATCCGATGCCTTCTATAAATTTTAAGAATCACCTCTTAAATATCTAACATGGTATAGTTTGTTTAACCAGTAAACTTAAGCACAACCATATAAAATGTTTTTAGTTTCTTTCTACCAACAAGTTTAAAACATGATACACAGATTCAGGTCACACAAATTAAAATGTATCTTTGATTGATTTTAGCAGCTTAAATTTATGGACAATCTTATCTATAAGCCATTTAAAATAAAACTCTTAATAAAATTTCCCCATGTGGACATACAATATGTACACACATATAACACAGCATAGTAGACCAATATAGCAATTTTAATAATAGCTTTTAAAATCTTTAACTCTTTTTGTAGATTGCCAATTGATTTGAATTGCTTTTTGTTTTTAGTAACCTCGGTTAACCATATTTTCTCTCAGTTGGTACTGTTAATACATTATTGGCTTCATCTGTTTACAGAGCCATCCCAAAGTACTGAATACAATAGAAGTGGCTGGAAAAAGTCCATAGGAACCTATAGGAGGACAGCTAAACACAGAACCAACAACGCTTTAGTTTTATGAGCAGCAAATCATATATGACTGTGGATGACAAAAGACTTTAAATCGCCATGTTTAAAATTATAAACTCATCAACCAACAAGAGGCACTTGCTTACTTCACAGTATTTTTGAAAGCACTTGTAGGATTTTACAAGTATTTAACCCTATAGGCCTCTGGGGCTTTCTCATTAAGATAACTCTCATGTCTAGTAACACAAGATCATTAGACTTTTTAATTCTCAAACATTTGTATTAATATCATTTTCCATTATAGAAACTTAAAATTTGGTACCATGTCACATTTTGACAGTCCTTCTAATATAATCCAAATAGCCTGATTAGTTGGTGTCTCTATAAGATGAGAGAGATAGGTCCTTCGATTTTTTCAGTTGGGCCCAAACTGGAAAATCCAAAGTCCAAGATTTACTGGAAATTTTAGAGTCCAGATTGTTTGAAACTTTGATTTTTTGAATGCCTGTCAAGAATGCCAAGAAGGCTCAAAATCCAAAATATCTGGTTGAAATAAGATTCCTTAAAATCATGACATAACATAGACCAAATTTGATCATTGTTACAAGATGATTATTCAAATCATATTTAAATATTGCATAGCTCATAATAAAAATTCAGCTGTTTTTGAACAATTAGAATTTAACAGACATCAAGAGAACATAATAGATTACTTTAACACATTGCTCTAACAGAGAATCAGAGTTTAATTCTATGTCAAAGAGAAATTGAGCTTCCTGTGATCTTTTGCTGTGAGGTTTCCTTCCTTTACCTTCTTTTATATTGATGACCATGTTTCTGTGTTTCTGTGTGTAACACATCTTTAAGCATCTTTTGCAGGGCAGGACGAGTGGCAACAAATTCTTTCAATTTCTGTTTGCTATGAAAGGTCTTAATTTCACCTTCATTCACAAATGAGAGCTTTGCAGGATATAATATTCTGGGCTGGCAGTTTTTCTCTCTTAGTACCTGGGCTATATCTCTCCATTCCCTTCTAGCTTGTAGGGTTTCTGATGAGAAGTCTGCTGTGAGTCTATTTGGAGATCCTCTGAGAGTAATCTGATGTTTCTCTCTTGCACATTTTAGGATCTTTTCTTTATGTTTCACTGTGGTGAGTTTGATTACAACGTGTCTTGGTGAGGATCTCTTTTGGTCATGTTTATTAGGGGTTCTATGAGCTTCCTGTACTAAGATGCCTCTGTCCTTCTCCAAACCTGGGAAATTTTCTGCTAGTATCTCACTGAAAAAGCCTTCTAATCCTTTCTCCCTCTCCATGCCTTCAGGAACTCCTAGAACCCGAATGTTAGGTTTTTTAATAGTATCCTGTAGATTCCTGACAATATTTTTTAGATTTCTAATTTCTTCTTCTTTTCTTTGGTTTGCCTGTTTCCTTTCCTGTTCTCTGTCTTCTAAGTCTGATATTCTCTCTTCTGCTTTGCCCACTCTGATTTTAAGGCTGTCTAATGTGTTTGTCATTTTATCTATTGAATTCTTCATTTCATTGTGGTTTTTTGTCACTATCACAGTTTCTTGTTCCACTAGTTGTTTCATTTCATTTTGATTCCTCCTTAACATTTCATTTTCATGAGAGAGATTTTCTATCTTGTCCATTAAGGATTTCTGTAGTTCAAGAATTTGTTTTTGAGAACTTCTTAATGTTCTTATCAATTTTTTGAGATCTGCTTCTTGCATTTCTTCTATCTCATCATCTTCATAATCTTGAATTGGGGTGTCTTTTTCATTTGGGGGCATCATAGTGTCTTCCTTGTTCTTGTTACCTCGGTTTTTGCGTTTGTTGTTTGGCATGTTGGAGATATTTGGTTTCTTCACTGTGGTGTTTTTTCTTGTTACACTGTGGCTCTATATTAAGTGGACTGTCTGCTTTCGGTGGAGCCTTAGAGGCTTGAGATGAGTGTGACCTGAGAGCTCCGTTTGGTTCCTCAGGGTTGAGGGTGTGTCAAAGGTGACACTCCCATGTTAGGCGTGGTAAATCTCTCTTTCTTTCATTCTTTTCTTTCTTTTTTTTTTTTTTTTGATTCAAAAGGGACGTAATTCCGCATAGCTGAACGTAATTGGAGGTAGGTAGCAGGCAAATGATATACCCACAGGAGCCAGAGATTGGAAAGCTCTTTCCCAAGGACCACACAGGGAATCTCTGCTGCCCTAGGTGTGGGCTCCAACTCTCCTGCAGTCTCCCACTGGGTTGCCAAGTTAGATCCTAATCTCCTGTTATTTCACCCCTCCCCCCAGAGTCATGTTTTTCTGCTATGTCAGGGCCGGCGCAGACCTGAGGTCGCCCTGCTTATGACATATGTCCAAAATGGCGCCTGCTCTTTGTCTTGCTCGCCCTTGAGGGGTGAGCAGAGAGAGAGAGAAACTCGTGTCCGTATCGGTCACATTTTTTTGTTTTTCCTCTCTCTCTTCTAGTTAGCCTGGTGAACTTTTCCCCACGGAGTTTCAAGCCTTGTTCCCTCTAGTCTCCTCTTTCTGCTTGCCCGCTGGTGTCTTGGGCTATTGCGGTTCGGCTCACCTCGCGTTCCAGCGCTGGTGTGTTGATTCTGCCACTGGTATCCCGAACTTTGGCTCCCACGCTCTCCACGCAAGTCCTCTGTGAATCACTAGTTCCGGAAGAGTTTCCTCTGCTGTTTCTTCCCCTACTCTTCCTTGACCCTGCAGTATCTCCACTTTTATTAACCTGTGTGTTCCCGAACTATCAGTGTGCTCCCTCCCTATTCCGCCATCTTGCCGCTCTCCCTCATGATTTAATAATTTTAATATTTCTTTTTACCCTTTACTATTTGAAAATCTGAGAAGTATCCTTACTTCAGTATTCTAGTGGCTTTGGCTATCTTTTACACTCATTTTTAGCAGACTAGATCAGATTCCAAATGTCTTAGTTGTTTTTCTATCTGACTTAAGGTAACTATTTACTAAAAATGCACCCTGGATATGGCCACTTTAAAAAAATTTGTTAGTTAACAGATTCAATACTTAGTAAGCATAAAAAATTTTCCTTTTTAAATAACTATTTCCTGTAGTTGAAGTCTAGGATGGAGATATGACTTTAATCTGAGAGAGGTTTAGGCATTGCCTATGTACAATTCATAAGTTTTAGTGGAGAATATAACTATGGACCTTGGTCATTGCAGTAGATTCAAATCTATTTTACCCTCAGATTCCAGACCATGTCAATCCACAATCAGTAGATAAGGATATCTCAAAAAGTTCATGAAAATGGGATTAAAAGGTAAGCTTACTTTAGTGTAAAAATGTTTGAAATCTATGCATAATAAGTACTTGCATAATATGCATTTTCTGTGAACTTTTTGATGATTCCTTGTATTTGCTATATGTTCTTACACTTATTGTGTCTTTTATTTGCTAGTGGGAAGTCTTCTCACCCAACCAAATTGGTTGGGTTGCTTCAGACAGACATTAACTATAGGGTGGATTCCATAAAGAAGCAGAACTAAAAATAAACAAACAACAAACAGACCCAGAAACCTTGCCAGCTCTGCCAGGTATTGCTGTCAGTGTTTCTTAATCTTCAAGAGACCATTCCACCATTGTCTTATACCAGCTTCAGAATGGAAAGATCAATGAATTCCATGAGTATGGGAAATTAATATATTTCAATTGTGAAGTGATGTTCTTGATCAGAAGTAGTGCCACGTGGATACTGTGGTGGTGGATAAGCATTCTGTAAGCCCAAGGATTGAAGTTTTGGTGGATACACTGAATGCAGGAAAGGCTTATACTGATATAAAGAAATGCCCTTTATAATGAAAACAAAATGTTGCCTTCTCAGGATGGATTTGGACTGATGTTATTAGGTTGCTATCAGAAAGCTGACTGATCACTTCAAAGATTGGTTGGTTTCAAGAAAGAGACTAGATGATTGGGCATTTGACAGTGGCTGTAATTATGTTGGCTTTGGTGAGTGAAGTCCATGTTGTTAAGCTTATCCATAACCTTCATCTCTGCTACTATGTCCTCTTTGTTCATAAGTCAGCCAATAATGACTGCAGAAAGAGGTATACTCAGTGGAATCAAAGAAGAGATCATCCTATTTATTTGATTATAAATGTCCTCCTTGAATGGGGTCATCCTTTAGTGAACAGTAACATGTGGCACAATATATTCACATGATTGGACCACTTAGAGTGATCTAGCAATGTCTCTCTCCCCAAATTTCTTGTCAGAATTTCCAAATCATGTTCTTTGGGCATCTAGCTAAACCATTGGCTCCAGCTTGCGATTTGCTGTATAATCACACATCTGGATATTTATTATTCTAAACAAAATTAGGAATGGAATTCATGTCTTGAAGTTCTGTCCACTAGAGAAATTTTCCTTCACCCTTCTCCCTCAGAGATATCTTAGAAAGGTGATGTAATATTGTGGCTACTCAGATCACTTGATAAATAGATTGGAACACCAAAATAAAGAATAGTTTGCCTCTCAAATTCAAAGAGGCCCAGTACACATTGTGCCTCTCTTTTAGTTGTAGGAGGGACAAGGCACAGTAAGTTTTCTGCTACCTTAGAAGGGATAGGTCCACACAACTGTATCTGTGCAAATTTCACTGAGGAACAAGTCTCCAAATGTTAGTTACATTTATTTCCCAACATTTGGTAGACAAATGTCTTACCAGTATGTTTGGAGTAGTTGATACTTCTTGATCACAAGGTCTAGTCAGTATAATCTGAACATTGTAATGGACCAGTATTATATCTTATGGAAGATAAAGGTGATCAAAATCCCTGGGAAAAAATTATGATTTAGAGCTGGTGGTTGATACATTACAAAGATAGAATAATGAAGTTGTATTGTTGGCCTCATTAGCTGAAGAAAAATTGCTTTTGGTAAGCTTTATTAATAGAAATGGAAAATCAGTGTATTACAGATCAATAAAGGCATATTAGTTACCAAGGGATGTGCTAATTTGCTCAAGCAATGAAACTACATCTGATACAACAGGTTCAACTAAAGTTACTAATTGGTTAACTTATAATAATCCACTATCATTCTCCAGTATCCGTCTGCCTTTTGCACAGGCCAAATAAGTGAATTGAATTGGGGAAGTAATGGGAATTTCTACTTCTCCATTTTTCAAATTCTTGAACATGGTAGTAATCTCTAAAATCCTTCCAGGAATACTTAAAATTGTTTTTTTGAGTTTATTTACTATTTTATTTGAAAGTAGAACGCCAGAGAGAAACAAAGAGAAAAAGAAAGAGGAAGGTAGGTAGTTATTTTCCAATGCTGGTTTACTCACTAAATGCCCACAACGGCTACAGCTGGGCTAGTCCGAAACAAGGAGCTAGGAACTCAATTCAAGTCTCCCACATGGGTGGTGTGGATCAAAGTACTTAAGCAATCATCTACTGCCTCCCAAAGGTATGCATTGGAAAGTAGCTGTAACAGGAGTGGAGGTGCATACTCAATCCCAGATTCCAATATAGGAGCAGGTGTCCTAGGTTGCAACTTAACATACTGTACCACACTTGCCAACCTGCTGAATTGGTTTCATGTTATTTTCCCCATATAGACACAGTCATGGTTATCTTCAATTGGCCTTTGTCACCATGACAAACTTTATTTAACAGTGAGAGGACCAATGTGAGTGTTCTGCCATTTTCTCAGTATATTTATTCCAATTATATGTTACAGAACTATAGAAATAACTACAGAATTGGTTTGGTGACCCTTTCAGTTCACTGGGAGTTGGACCTCTGTTAACACTCTTAAAGCAGTTGCCCTAATAAGCCCCTCCACTATCTGGTGGACCACAGTGGTATTCTGTGTCTCAAGGATTTAGTGTCGTTTTAGATCAGTAATGAATTCAAGATCTCTTGGATTCTATTTCTATTTCGGATTTAGGATCACTGTAAGCAACAAGCTAATACTGTGGAACTCTATAGGATTTTTAAAAGATAATTGATTTGTTTATTTATATGAGAAGCAGATATACTGTGTTGATTGCTGCTGTGACTCTTCAGTTCATGATTATAACTAACCTACTTTGTCTTGGGCATCTGAGTACTACCACTTGACCCCTAATAATCAGGGATTCAGTTATTCCCATACTACTATTTCCTATTCTAAGTCCTGGAATAAAAACTATTTTTTATTCTGGAATAAAAGATGGCAGTTCCTATTGTAAGTTCTGGAATAAAAAGAAGAGGGGTCTCAGAACTTTTCAAGGATGCTGGGAATCTCAAATAAATTTACTTCTAACAGTCTTGGTAAAAGGTTTGTCCTCTCAGAGCCGGTAAGTTGGTCTTAAATGACAAATCTACTTCAATATCCCTCAATCACTCCATCTTTGAATTCCTTCATCTACATTATATTGAGAGAAATCTGACATTTCAAGATCATTCACTTTGAGCCATCTTTTCTTCTATGTTTCAGAAACCAGCCACACAAACTATTAGAACTCTAACTCTCTAAAATATAACACTGAATGCAGAATCTTCTTAGTGGGTCCAGAATTTGTCCTGATCCAACTTTATGTTCCTTCTACCTTTATTTCATATCCTTATTATTAATTTGTGCACATATCCTCCATCATTTAGCCTGTAAAAGTTAGAGAGATCAAGTAGTTATTTGGAAGTGCACTGCCATTTCTCATGGGTAATGCACTTTCAGGGCTTATTGGAAGTTGAGTCTAGATATTGGTCTAAGACCAGTGAAAAATTATACAAAGGCAGTGAATGGTAAGAGACCATTACAGTTTTCTTGGCAATGCATTTCATCTCCTCAGATGACCATGTTCCGATTATCTCACCATCAACACTCCACTTTTATTGTATTCACCCTATGAATCCAGGGATTTAATTTGCCTAGTAGTTCAGTTATGGGAAGTATCCTATTCTGGGTTTTATTTCAACAATCTCAGCTCTGTGAATACAACAGATAGAGTTCTTTCTTAGAGCAGACATGGAAGCTTTCAGTATCTAGACTGGGAATTCTAACTCTTGATTTAATTATCTTCTGGCCCTACTTCATCCAACAGTGTTAGGAGTAACTCATCAATCTCATTATGTTCATCACTTTAACAAAAACATTCACAGGTAGTATGTATATGTGTTGTAATTACATGGCCTCTGGAATCTAATGCTTGTGCCAATAGCAACCTGGATTCTCAGGCTTCAGGCTCATACTGAGATTACCCCATCAGCTCCCCTGGTTCTGAGGCTTCTGGACTTGGACTAGCAATGATGCTGGCCTTCCTAGTTATCCAGCTTGAGGCTAATGCATCTTAGGACTTCTCAGTGTGAGTCAATACTAATAAATCTATCTATCTATCTATCCATCTGTCTGTCTATCCATCTTTCTTCTTCTTCTTCTTCTTCTTCTTCATCATCATCATCATCATCATCATCTATCTATCTGTCTTCTCTTGGTTTTGGTTCTAACTTTCTGGAGAATTATGACTATTTGACTCATGCTTAAGATTGTTTTTCACTAGAATGACACCTGGTACCCTAAAACTGGAGACTACTCAGGGAAGAGCAAATTTGCAGTGTGTATCTTGAGAGTCACCTCCTGATAGAATTTCTTCTAGGTCAGAAGAGGTCAGTCTTTGTTCTATTAAGGCCTTGAACTGACTGGATGAGGTTAACCCACGTTGTGGAAGACAATGTGCTCTACTCAAAGTTCACTGATTTAAACGTTAATTTCATGCAAGAAATATCCACATAGAAGCATCCAGAATGTTGTTGGACCAAATACCTGTGCCCTATGGCCCAGGCAAGTTGGCACATAAATTAACCATCACAGAAATTGTAACAGGACCATAGAAACATTATATACAATTCATTGGATAAGCTTATTTTATTTTAACTTTGCCTTCTTCTTGGGTATGCTTAATATTTATTTACATATACTTATATTTTAAATTATTTGATAATTTTATATTTGACTCTGGTCAACAAACTGTCTTCCTGTAGAAAATTGTGAAGGTCATAATCATATTATCACTTTTTATCAAATCAACTTTGGGTTTTAGTAGTCAACATTTGTTTCTCTTGCTCAAAGAAATTCCTAAAGTAACACAGAAATCACAAAGATTGGCACAAATCCACAGGAGGCTGCCCTAAAATTTCCTCAAAGAGTTGTGGTCTTAATAGGTCATTGGATAAGACCTGATGAAATTTTAAAAGGGCAAAATCTTATGTCTAAGGAGTACCTTATACTAGTTCATAAGTTCTACACATTTTAAAGGTTTCAAAATCATTTGAATGTTTACATTTTTCATTAGCCTAGTTTAATTATATTTCAAACTACTATAAACACTGTATTAAAAATAACTAGAGTGAATTTAACATTTTCTATGTCATGATAGCCTGGGTTCATTACCTTTTACTAGAGCAGTGCTTTGATGTAACAGATAGCTGTAAACATCTAACATCTAGTATCAAGATCTCCTGGAGAAATTATTGCTTTCCTGGTGATAAACAGGTTTATCAAACTTTTATCAAAGTTCAAGGTATAGTTCAAGACCTCAAAAGAAAATTGTAACTTCAGACCTTATGGAGGTGAATTTCCTGCTCTTTAACTGTCTTTTAATTTGTCTCCCTTTAATGCAATCTTTATTATATCTTCGACTGCATGATCTGGTGCTATAGAACAGTTTGGAAGAAAATTTCCAGGAAATAACTCTACTGCTGCACTGAATTACTGTATTTCCTCAGTCGTATCACATCTGTGATGCCACTTAACACCTGCATCACACTTATATTGGTGAATTGCTGTTGCCTGTTCTGTGACTTAATAGTACAGAATATACAGCATATGTTGGTAATTCTTTTATAATATGTTAGAAAATGTGCATACAAACGAATCCTCTTCAGGTGCAAGAGCATGAATTTATAGTGCAATTAACAGTTTGAGCTCACACCTGCTTTAAATACCACATAGGCTTGTATTTTGATTATAAGGTGCATGGTGAGACCACCCAAAGTCTCTATTCCATATGCAGTGTACAGCCGTGGGGCAGAATCCATTACCAAGTCTTGAGCTTTGTTTTCAAAGATAAGCATTTTAAATTTAAAAAGAAAATATCCTTATAAACAAATAAGAATTGAAAACAAAATGGTATATATTTTAAAGGAAGAGAAAAATGAAAACTAATGGAATCAATAAACATTTAATGGTAAAAATGTGATTGAATCCCACATGTAGGAAGAATTGAATTAATACTTCTGAGTCAAAAATTTCTTGATATCTGTGCCTCTTACTTGTATAGTTCAACAAATAATACCACACCCGGATTTCTTAGTTTTATCCTTTTGTCCACCACTGGTTTGTGAAAGCTTTTATTGTACCATATCATTAATAACACTAAAATCAAGAGTAGTTTTGTGAGTCTTACAAATATATCATTGTATCTCTAATTGATTTTTCTTTATTTCTGATGTGGTTCTCTGCTGATGATGGATCATTCAGATTTCCACCTCTGTGCCATGCCTGCTGACTGCCAGCTTACCCAAATGTCTTTCCCCTATATTAAATAAAGTTGTTCATAAAATGGAATTTATTTGAAGAAATGTTTTATGCTTTGCATACTACCTTTTATGGTTGTGCTACTTACAAAATAGCTTTTTCCAAGTTGTATCTAGTCATTTACTTGTCACTGGAGAATCTTTTTATAAACAAGGAATGTTAATGTAGTGAATTTATTAACACTTTTTTCCTTATATTTTTTATTCCTTTAATATAGAATATTTCCCTAACCGAAAATCCTTAAATTATTATTTTGTTTTCTTCTAATAGATACGAAAATGTTTTTTCATATCTTTGATTCCTTATATGCCTGTAACTGTCTCTATGTTTGGTGTGAGGCAGCAAACCAATCTCATATTTTCCCCTCATGCGCATACTTTTCCCACCTTGAGTAATACTTTTTTCTAGACTACAATGAAATATCACTCCTGAGTGACACAAGTTTATGTAGGATTAACCAGGTTTTAGTCCAGTGGTCAATTCTCTATCCCTGCAACAAGACTATATTGTATTGCTTCATTAATAGGGTTTTATTAAACATAATTTTGATATCTGATAAGATGTTCCTACATCATTTTTTCTTAGTTATTTTGATATTTTTCTAATACAGTTTAGAATCAGGTTGTCAAGTTATTAAAGACATGCTGGCTATTTTTCTTTAATTGGGATGAATTACATCTAATACCAATTTGTAGATAATTGCCTTCTTATGAGTATTTCATTTAGTTAATTTCTTTTAATGATGCTTTAAGATTTTATCTGTGGAAATCTTGGATATCATTCATAATATTTATCCCTGTGTTCCTTATTTTTTATTTGTTGTTATTCTTGTTATTTTGGTAGGAGGTATTACTGTTTGAAAACACTTGCTATTTCCCTTGAGGGAGACACAGTTCCTTACATCTTTGAGTTGTGGATTCTTCATTTGATGTATGGATAATGTTACTTATGTAGTTTATAGACAGAGATTTTAGGAATCGGTGTATGGTTTGATCTATTTTTCTTTCCCTCCAGTTTCAACCTTTTATATAGGTATTGCTCCATCATTGTAGGTCCTTGCATGTACAATGGAGGGCTTTGCCAGAGCTGATCTGAATAAACAGAAAGCATGAGCAGAAATATCACCACTTAAGTTCTAAGCTGCTGAGATTTGGGAACTGTTACTGCTTCTCATTTTAACCCTGCGTTTTTCGATCTTTTTTGGTTTCATTATAGTGCCCTTCCTCTGAAGAGCTTTAAAGTAATTTTTTTTTTTTAAAGTAGAGTTCTGCTGATTGGCAAATCAAAAAAAAACTAAGAACAGTTTTACTACTTAAGATTTTCTTCACCTTCAAAAACCAATTTTATCCCCATGGGGATGATATAATATTAAAATATTTTAACTTGAAATAGTTACCAGTCCCTTTGTGTTTTTGAATATTTATGAATTTGATTTGTGTACAGTGGTTTGATATAATGATATCTTGCTTCAGTTTCTAAGTACATTGCAGGGGAATATCAGACAATTTGGAAATAATGAAATAAATATATAGATTAATTTTTGAAATTCATGTTTAAAATATATGTGTCAAGATTGCTACTGTCACGATAAAAGCACAGCAATGGAGTGCATGATTGCTAAGTAAATGGACTGAATAAAGGGAAAACAGTAACTTCAAAGAAGAAACTAAAGAATAAAACTAGTAGAAAAAGTGAGAACAATAGCAAAATATGTATTTCAATACTCATAAATTTTAAAAATGCATTTAATAATAAATTTTATCACAGAATACTTACAGATATTTTTAAATAAACAAGGAAAGCAAACTGCCTAAACGAAAACAAAAACAAACTGAAGAAAAAAACCATAAATGTAACAAGTAGGCATTTCACAGAGAATATGGTTCGAATAGCTAAATAACAAATTAAAATGCATCAAGTTCATTATTATTAATAGAAATGCAGAAGAAATTTCATATTTATTCCATTGAACATCCATCAAGTCAACCAAAATAAAATATTGGGAGTTTCCAAGTGCTAGGCTCCAAGTGTTAGTGGAACTGTGTAGTGATAGCAACCAGTATGTGAACCCATGGTGTAAATTGGCAGTTTTAGAAATAGTTTTCTGTTATTTAGTAAATTTGAATATCTGCTTACCCAAGACTCAGAATTTCCACTCCAAGGAATTCTAGAAGAATTGTTGCATGTGTGCAAGAGAAGCCATGTGAACAATATTCAAAGAAGCATTATTTAGAATAGAAAAAAAATGAAAAGAGAAGAAAAGTTTTAAAATATCCCAACAGGCAAAGAATAAAAATAGGCTGGCGCTGTGGCTTAACAGGCTAATCCTCCACCTTGCGGCGCCGGCACACCAGGTTCTAGTCCCGGTTGGGGCGCCGGATTCTATCCCGGTTGCCCCTCTTCCAGGCTAGCTCTCTGCTATGGCCCGGGAGTGCAGTGGAGGATGGCCCAAGTCCTTGGGCCCTGCACCTGCATGGGAGACCAGGAGAAGCACCTGGCTCCTGGCTTCGGATCAGCGAGATGCGCTGTCCGCAGTGGCCACTGGAGGGTGAACCAACGGCAAAAAGGAAGACCTTTCTCTCTGTCTCTCTCTCTCACTATCCACTCTGCCTGTCAAAAAAAAAAAAAAAAAAAAAAAGGCTCTATCTCTCTAACTCTGTCTTTCAAAATAAAAAAAAAAATCTTTAAAAAAAAGAATAAAAATAGAGAAATGGTATTACACTACAATGGCATATTACATGATGAAAATTAATCAAGTGTTGCTATGCACATCAATATAGATTTCCTTAAAATAATAAAAGTATGTCACTAAAGAATCTATTCAATATTATTCCATTCACATAAAATTCAGAAATATCAAAACTAGAAATATTGGAAAATATTTTTCACACATGTATAGAAAAACTAGGAAGGAAGCAAGAGATAATATAAAATTCAGAATATTAATAATTTTAAATTATTTTAGTATTTATAAATGTATTTTATTTACACAAAGGCATAGAGAAAGAGAGTGCTCTCTCTCATCTACTGACTCACTCCCCAGATGCCCAAAACAGCTGAATGATGGCCAGGCCAAAGCCAGCAGCCAGGAACTTAATCAGGGTCTCCCACGTGGTTGGCAGTAATCTAATTACTTGAGCCATCAACTACTGTCTCCCATGGTGCACACTACCAGGAATGTAGGTAGAATCAAGAATGGAATTGGGACTTGAACTCCAGCACTACAATAAAGGATGTCATCTCAAATTGTTTTTTAATTGCTATGTCAAACTTCCTCCCTGGAATATTAATTACTTTATGAGTAGGCAATTCAATCTGGGAGAAATCCAATGCAGGTAATAATTTTTTTTTTTTTGACAGGCAGATTGGACAGTGAGAGAGAGAGAGACAGAGAGAAAGGTCTTCCTTTTTGCCGTTGGTTCACCCTCCAATGGCCGCTGCGGCCGGTGCATTGCGCTGATCCGAAGCTGGAAGCTAGGTGCTTCTCCTGGTCTCCCATGGGGTGCAGGGCCCAAGGACTTGGGCCATCCTCCACTGCACTCCCGGGCCAAAGCAGAGAGCTGGCCTGGAAGAGGGGCAACCGGGACAGAATCTGGCGCCCTGACTGGGACT
The DNA here is from genome assembly GCF_033115175.1 of Lepus europaeus. Classification (NCBI taxonomy): domain Eukaryota; kingdom Metazoa; phylum Chordata; class Mammalia; order Lagomorpha; family Leporidae; genus Lepus; species Lepus europaeus. Next base: position 109,891,256 of record NC_084832.1, read on the forward strand.
AGAACCCGGTGTGCCGGCACCGCAAGGTGGAGAATTAGCCAATTGAGCCATGGCGCCGGCCAATAATTATTAATATATTATCTTTAGGCTATATAATATACATGTATTTTTCTGTGTTAGGTATATGCACATATATAATTATTTAATATTATATATATTATTTCTCCTCTTTCATTTGAAATAAATTAAAATCTAAGAATATAAATCTTTAATCATAATCAGGTAAGATATTATACTCTATAAGATATATTAGGGTACTTCAAAAAGTAGTGAAAATGGGATATAAAAATGAGCTTATTTTTGTGTGATTCTGTCCCTGTTGCTCCTCTTCCAGTCCAGCTCTCTGCTCTGGCCTGGGAAGGCAGTGGAGGATAGCCCAAGTGTTTGGGCCCTGCACCTGCATGGGAGACCAGGAGGAAGCACCTGGATCTTGGCATCGGATCGGCGCAGCACGCCGACCTTAGCAGCAATCTGGGGGGTGAACCAATGGAAGGAAGATCTTTCTCTCTCTCTCTCTCTCTCTCTCTCTCTCTCTCTCTGTCTGTCTCACTGTCTAACTCGGCCTGTCTAAATATATATATATATATATATATATATATATATATATATATATATATATATTTGGAAGAACAAAATCATCTTAGCTCTCTAATAAGTCCACCACCCTTAAGGTAGACCACATTAAATTTGGTTGTTCCTTCAATTTTTATATTTTATCTTGGAGACATATAATTTTGCCCAAGTAAAAGGTTGTAGTATGCCTTATGCAGTATTTTGAATAAGGGAAGCTATTTGCTGTTGTTTTGACCTACCATTAGTGCTGTTCTTTTCCCATCTTTTCAAAATTTTAACTCCAAAGAAATTTCAAATAAGGTGGTCAAGAATGCTAGGACTGAGAGAAGAGACTGTAGAGGTAGTAGACTATGGGTAGATTGAGAGGCAAGAGTCTGTGATGTAAAAGATTGCAGATATCAGATGATATAGTCCCAGTAGGTAAAGTACTCAGTGGTAAGAAAGAGATAGGAAGACATCCTCAAATCAATGCAACCTAAAAATTTTAATTTTTAAGGCACTCTATCATTTCAGTCTGTCAGAGTACCAAGAAAATGATAATGATCATATTTCAATCTTGATCAGCAGAGAGGAGTAACGAAGAAATTGGTCTAGTAGCTAGGCATGCCAATATGACATCAGACCAATATCTATAAATACTAATACCCAAGAGTATATCGAATGAAGCCAAAGCAAATTCACATGACTTATTAGCTGGCTAAAATAGAATATGGAGAGATTATTATTTGTTCATAGGCCTAAGGTAGTGATTGGTACTCACAGTTGACAAAAATTAATGTAACAAAAGGAAAACATTTTTTTGAGAAACAGGCAGTTTTCAGGATTTTTAATAGAACAAAATCAGGGAGGGTCAATTATCTGCCAAAAATGAATTCTTGTCAATCCTAGAACTGCTCCAGTGTAGGCCCCACTGACCATGCTGCTGGCCAGAGGTCAGACACTTTCTGAATGGAGTGACGTTCCAAACTACATGGCTGCTGCCCAAAAGCCACACTTGTCTATTGGCACTCCCTTCAGAAAATAGATTCTATGGAGCCCATCTCGTCATTTCCCCAGTAGAGTTTAGTGTGAGCCAGATTGGAGCTATACATTTTTGGCCTATTCCTTAAAAAGACAAAGCTCACTGTGGGAGATTTCTTAAATCATGGAAGGGTGGCCAAAAAGTAAAAGTGATCAGTCATGGCACACACAGTCATACATTCATTATATCTGTCAAATATATGCCAACAAACTGAAAAACAATATTCCCCGAGGCTTGGGAGGGATGTCCAAACTCTGAAAATTACTCCTTTTATTGAAGAAATTAGATAAAAGATTTGAAAGAATTTAAGGAAATATCCCAAAGTATACAAGAAAGTGTAGTCTCTTGGAGATAAAAGGAGCTGTAGTAAGAGAAAAAAACAAGGAAAATAACTGATCTAAGATAAAATTTGTAAAAAATTAAACATACATTATCAAAATTGAAATTACCACTAGTAGCACTAAAACGGAATTGACTTTTAGGAAAGCTAACAAGTAATAAAAGTGAGAGTATCAGTCAGTAAACATAATGTATATTTGAATGGGTAATTGTAGGATTGCTTAGTAAAGCAAAATGTAGTTGAGAGTAAGGAAAATAACAGGACACAATGCAGTCAGAATACCTAGCCACCAACATGGAGAACTCTAACCTACTTTGACCAAAACCAAAACCAAAACACAAACTGAGTGACAGTTATAATCAATTGATCAAATTTACCTAGAAACAAGATTCTGGGATGCAGATAAGATTGGCCAAAGGTACAGTGACTCTGGAGCTACACACCATGGAATATTGAGGAAAGTGGAGAAAAAAAATCTCCAATTTTGACTGAAATTTCAGAATGTACCTGCAACAAGACTGTTAAATGTGTTCTATCAATTCAGGAACCCTAAGGAATAGATAGTTATTGTCTCTATTTAATGGTTGTAATATCATTAACAATAAGACCGTAATAATGTATCCAAGGTCACATGCATCATAGTGGAAAATATTGGACAGTTTTTAATATCCCTTCTCACTTTTATATCATTTCAACACAATAACTTTATATTTATTATGATAATAATGATAACCCACCTGCTGTCCATATAATCCTGTTTTAGAAAAAAAAAGCTTCTATTCTAAAGTCTAGGATCTGGGTTTGACTCTCAAAGAAGACTTCAAGGAATTGTTTTGCTTATTTATTATGGCTTTGTGCAGGTGGGTACCTTAAGATGGCTTAGTCCAGCTGAAGAATTTTAATGAAGGCAATGTTCTGAGCTAAGTTTCTCTTTGTCATTCTGTTGGTTTCTCTAATCATAGTTGATAGAAACTGAGTAGCCTAGTTAAAAGTGAAACAGAAGAGGTAACTAGACTTAGGTTTTAATTTCTGTGTCTTCCTCTTAGAATTTGGATGTGGCAGTATTCAGCAAGACAAAAACACTCCCGCCATTATATTGATTTGATCATAAAGAAATTAATTCTCTCACAAAACTAGAAGTTTGGGGGTAGAAAACTCTCCAGCTAAACTTAATCAGAAGCTCAGTAAGGTCCTTAAGGATACAAAGCACTGTTTTCAGCGCTGTCATTATTCCAAGACTATTACTTTTGCAGTTACCAGTAGTAGAAAAAACTATATTTTCTTATTCATGACTAGATGAAGAGCCTTCCTAAAGGAGAAGTAGACTATTGTGTCTATGGAAATCATTGAGCCTCTGTACATACTACAGAGATTTGTTAGGAAGATTTGAGGGAAAAGGGACCTGCTCCTGAACATGTGTCTCTCTTTCTCTCCGTCTCCTGATCTCTGTCTCTGTCTCTGTTTCTTTCTCTTACACTCTCCTTCTCCCTCCTTTTCCTTCTTCGCCTCTTCCCTCCAGTCTGTTGGGTTTCCCCCAATAAACTCCCTTAAAAAAATTGAGGGGATATTTGGAGGACATTGGAAAACAGAAAATGCGGACACCTCTGCCTGTGGGGAGCAACGTATCCATGGAATCCTAGTTGTAAAAAATAATGGATTTCATTTCTGATTAACACTCCTTGTGTCAGTAGTTCTGTTAGGTGCAGCAAATAGTATGCCACAAATACAAGCTACAAGCAGCAAATGCAGATCCAAATCCATGTCTAGGTGTAGACAATTGGCTCAGCAATTAAGTCAAAGCTTGGGACAACCACATCCCATATTGGAATCCCTGGATTTGAGTCCCAGCCCTACTTCCTACCAGATTCCTGCTAATAGCAACCTGGTAGGGAACAGACGATGGTTCAATTATGTAGGTCTCTGCTACCCACATGGGAGACCTTTTTTGAGTTTTTGGATCCTTGCTATAGCTTGGCCCAGCTCTAGATGTTGCAGGCATTTGGGACATGAACCATCTATTGGAAGTTCTCTCTGTGTCTGAGTATCTCTCTTTCAAATAAATAAATATTTTTTTAAAAAAGGAAGAAACAAGATCAAATCTATTTGATTCTTGTACTTCAGTTTTAACCATTTTGCTGTCACTTGACAAGTGATAAGAATATACAAAAGAAAGCAGTTAAACCTATGAATTTAAGGCACTCCCAAAGAAGAATCCAAAACAATTAAAATGGATGCAGTATTAATGTTTACATAACATTTTCCTGAGCTTCAGAAAACCTAGAGTTCTAAGAAGCTATACTAAGTTATTTTTGAAATTAAGTTTAAAAATTAAGTGAGCACATAAATTGGTAATTTCTTTTCCAATTAAAACAATGAATAGAATGAGTATAAAATGCATAATAATTATTCATATAAGAAAATTAGCAGATATTTAACTCCAACTATGGAGCAAATTGGAGTGCACTGTCATTTACATCCAAAATATTACATCAGTTTTTAAAAATAGTTTAATCCATTAACATGATTTACTTTTTCACACTTCAGGTAAAATCACTGCTGTCTGTTAGTAGAATCTTAAATAATAAGAGGAACTCCCCAAAGGTACCAAATAAACTAATCCTTGCTTAGCATGGGAGAATCTTCCCAATTGGAACGTGTAGTTGTGTGGCAACCAGCTAATGCCTGATGATGATCAGCAAATTAGTAGATTGACCAATATGTTCACAGTCTAATCCTTTTCTTACTTAACTGACAGCTGATTTCCTCATTCAGGGTTATTAGTACACAAAACAGGATTTGGGGTTTTAATTTTTGTTTCTTTTTGTTTATTGTATTAACCTGGCAAATTACTAGTCACTACAAGACATTAACTGCTGCTGATATGGAGAGGATGTTTTTTCCACTGAAAGTATGTGCCCTAACTTGCTTTCCTTTTAATTCCAATTGTCACAGCCAGAAACCTAGGATCATTCTGTACCCCTGTTCTCTTGAAACCTACATGATCCAAACTGCTCTGGTGATTTTTTTTAACTTTACTAATATCTCACATTTGTCTCTTTCCTTCTTTAGGGGTTACTTATTTTGGGATTTCAGCAAATTAAACAGACTGAAATTGGTCTCCAAATGTCCAGATTTATCTTTTCCCTTTCTCTTCTCCTCTGGTTTGGATATGGTTTGAGAACCCCCAAGAGTCAGGGTGCTAAAATAAAGACTTAGTCTCCAGGGTGGTGATATTGGGAGGAGGTGGAACTTTAAAAAGATGAGGCCCACTGGGATGTCTTCACATCATTGGTAGTGTAACATTTAAAGGAATTATCAAGTTATTTCTCCTGTGACCCTTTGGTCATTCTTGTAAGAGGGTTGTTTAAAAAGGAACAAGCCTGCTCCTGCCTTCTCTCTTTGCTTCTTGTTTGAGACATGACTCTCTGGTATACTCCACCACTGCTGCTCCAGAACTGAACCCATGTTGGCATCATATCCTAAACCCCCAAAAGTATGAGATAAATAGAGCTTTTTGACCTAGGCCAGAGATGGAAAGTGAATAAAACAGCATCTTTCCATATTTAGACAATGAATATCAGATGGCATCCTTCTATTCAAGAGGTTTCAATAGCTTTATTGTATCTGCTTACTGAAAAAAGAAATTCCAGGATTATGTTTGCTTCATTCTTCATTAAGAGATTTCAGAAGTAATGAACAGAAGAGAATACATTTATATGGGTATTTTCTTTCATAGATAATCTCAAGTCTTGGGAGTTCTCTCCATGCCCACTTGACTAGTGCAGGGGGAGGGCCATAGGAGGCTCATATATGAAATAGTTCAGAAGAGTCTCTTTCCCAAGGAGTTCTATTTGTTTCAAGGATTGACTTATTTATTAGAAAGGCAGATTTAAAGAGGGAGAGACAGAGAGATCTTCCAACCCTTGGTTCACTCCCAAATGGCTACACCACCTGGACCTGGGCTAGGCCAAAGTCAGGAGCCAGGGACACTTTCCTAGTCTCCCACATGGGTGGCAACGTCCCAAGAACTTGGATCATCCTCTGCTCCTTTCCCAGGTGCATTAGTAGGGAGCTAGATCAGAAGTGGAACAACCAGGACTTGAACCCAGGTACTCTGATATGGGGTAAAGGCTTCAGAACCAGCAACTCAACCCATTAGACCAAATTTCTACCCCAAGAAATTCTTATTTGTTCTCTTCATGTTTCTTAATGGTATTCTTTTTTACCCTGTCTCTCTAACTTCCATCTTTCCCAAACGTCCTCTCCTAACCCTTCCTCTCTGTTCTGTTTTACTCATCATTCTTTATCACAATTGTGAAAAGATACAGGTGGTGGAATTTTGGGATAAGATTTAAGTTGGGAGCTGTATATAAGTTGGATATACCTGTAGTTTATCCAGACTAACACAGAGTGCAGACAAAAATAAGTTCTTCCAACTGCTTATGTCAGTCCAGAAGGATTACATTTGTGGCTAAGATGAAGGTCTTATGAGACTGAATTTGCAAATTTCTTTAGTGTGTTTGGAGGTGTCAGTGGCAACCTGGGATTCTAGGGTTCAGAATTTTTGATCCCTGACCAAAGAGTATCACTTGCTAATTCTAACTGGATTAACAACTGAGGTAGGAAGTGACGTCTTGGCTCTCTCCATATTAGTTTTTTTTTTTTTTTTAATTTCTGTTCCTTAGTGCTACCTTCCCATTTGCTCCTCTTACCATGCTTTTTACTTATTCCTAAATTTACTACTCTACATTTCAGCCATGTCTTGACAATAACCCTTCCCTTTCCTATATACATTGCATGCAGTTAGCAAACTCCTGATGTTTAAAAACACAATGTAAATTTCATATTTTCTTGTGCTGCTGGGGCGATCCTATTATAAAACACCTAACAAACAATTAAAACTACTGTTGAATTAAATCTTCAATGTGCTGTGAACTCCTGTGTGTGATTACTGTGTTCTGTTATCTTTGTATTTCTAAAACCTGTTGCAAACATTGTAATGTAGTACATTTATTGAGTTGAAAAAAATTAATTTTGGAACTAGAAAGATATGACTTGAATATTGGCTCTGCAATTCTTACCTCTGGAAAAAAAAATGACTGAGCCTTCTAAGCTGAACATCTTTATACTCATTTATTTGTTCATTAATTGATTCATTCTTTATTCATCCATTTCTCGCAAAATATATTAAAAACCTGCTATCAGTCATTCTGCTTAGGTGCTTATATATTGATAAACAAATAGGCCAAGATTAGATAGCATCTTATAAGATGACAAATTAATTGGAAATGTCAAGATCAAAGAGAGGCGACAAATTTTAAATAAGATGGTGGAGTCAGATTCATTCACAAAGTGACATGCAAGCAGTGATTTAAAGATATAGATACTTGCAGAAGAATATGCCAGGCAGAGAGATGAACCAATGGGATGTTCCTAGAGCAGGATTATGACTTGAATTTGAACACTAGACCAAGTATAACAGAATAGCTTTAGCAGAGTGTGAGAGGATGAGAACAGAAAGGAAGATGGGGGCCTGATTATGAAGGACCTTCAAGGCCATTAGAAACATTAGTGGCTTTACTCTGAACAAAATGAGAGGCTCTTGACAGGATCCGAGCAGGGAGAGAGAAGGACCATTTTACATTTCAATCAGGATTTATGAATGTCATGCAGAAGCAGAGTGTTCTGTGGGGACATAGTTGTGATATTCCAGGGAATAGATTATATGGATGGGATGGCTGATTTGGAGTTGGAGAAAACTGATCATATTCTAAAGACATTATTGAGGCAGACCTCAATTGATCTGTGGATCTGAAGCCTGAGGTACCTATTCAATATGTGAGTGCAGACTCCGTGTTGTCAGATACACAAGTCTTGAGTTCAGTGGAGAAGCCAAATCTGAAACAATCAATGCAGAGATTCTCAGCAAGTCTGGTAACTAAAGCCATGAATCCAATGAGATTGCTAAAATAGTGGATATCAATGAAGACAAATCTTTCAGAATAACCAAGGGGGCATATTAGTAAGAATCCAGGATGTGGCAGACATTTGGCTGAGTGGTTAAGAAACTATGCAGGATACATCCCGCACCACAATACCTGGATTTGATATCAGACTGTGACTTGTGACTGCAGCTTCCTGCTAGTATAGACCTTGAGAGGCAGCAGTGACTACTCCAGTGGATGTGTTCCAGGCACCCACATGAGAGACCTGGATTGAATTCCTGGCTCCCAGCTTCAGCCTCAAGGTTATTGCAGGTTTTTGAGAAGTGAACCAGAGGATGGGAGTGTCTCTCTTTCTCTCTCTCACTCTCTCTTTCTCCCTTCACCCCTCCTCCCCTCCCAAATTCTTTGTCTCTCAAATAGATTTTTTTTAAACAAAATTATAGGGATGAGAAAGAAATAGCAAATATTTAGAATAAAAAAGTGATGAGGGATTAAGCATCATAGTATGATGTATTTGAAACTGAACAAATTATTTCGATGAGGTGTTTACACTACTCTGTCTATTGATAAGTCATGTAACACAAACATTGATAATTGACTATCAGCTGCAGGAAGATGGATGTTATTGTTGACTAGGATAAGAACAGCTTTGTGAAATTATAAGAGATAGTGGGCCTCATTCCTTTGTAATCATAACCTCTACCACCAATGGCTCTACTCCCAACCTGTGTGTACTGATGTCCTCTTCCCCACTTAATGCTCAAACCTGGTAAATGCCACTCTTAGGATCATTGGTTACTATCCTCACTCTGTCTTTTATGACCTTGTCTAAATATGATCAGAGTCGGCAAACTTGGAAGGCTTCCATAGCCTTGGCAACTCATGACGACAGCCTAGGGTGGTTACTGGCGCTATAAACTAGAGTGTCAATTTGTTGGGTCAACAAAAGGAGCCACTGTGCACTTGCTCCTCATGTGGGATCTCTGTCCTTAATGTGCTGTACATTCTGATTTAATGCTATAACTAGTACTCAAACAGTATGTTTCACTTTGTGTTTCTGTGTGGGTGCAAACTGTTGCAATCTTTATACTAAATTGATCTTCTGTATATAAAGAGAATTGAAAATGAATCTTGATGCAAATGGAAGGGGAGAGGGGAGGGTTACGGGTGGGAGGGAAGTTATGGGAGGGGGAAGCCATTGTAATCCATAAGGTGTACACTGGAAATTTATATTCATTAAATAAAAATAAAAAAAAGAAATTATAAGAGATAGATGAGGTGATTATGAACAGAAAGTGTTAATTAAATATGGTTCAAGAGAACAAAAACACACACAAATATAAATGCTAATATATATGATAAGATCTCATATATATTAACCTATACCTATCAGGAATATGTTCACTTATATTTTATTATTATATGTTTATATATAACTGCTTCTGCAAATGTGAGCATTGTTGGAAAGAGGAATAAAGAAATGATTTATAACAGAAGAGAATATGGGTTGCACTAACACACAAACACAGAGAATGATGTCCTTGAATAACTGACAGACATTATTATGTAATTGATGGCCTTCAGAATGGTCAGGAAAAATCCATCCACCATTAAAAGAGGAAAGGAAAACCACAGGAGTTCAGTAAGAGATAGGTGTGTATATGGAATTGACACTGGAAGATGTAATAATCTATATTAATTTTTAATTGCTAAATAAGAAATTATTACAAATAAAGCAGCTAACAACACACATACTCATTATCTCAGAGTTTCCAGGGATCAGAAGTTCAGACCTAGACTAACTCAATCCAGTGCATAGGGTCTCAACACACTGCCAATGAGGTGTTAGGGCTGTGTTTTTCCCTGTCTTGGAGTTTGTTTCCTAGCTCATATGACAAAATTAATTTCCTTGAGCTGTAGAACATATGAGAGCTGTGACATCAAAGCTTACAGTGGAAAAAGAGATTTCCTGTCACTTTGAGTCTATCTTCAGAGACGGTTTGGACTATTGTAAAAATGATTCTCCTGGTTAAACAAAGCCCCCACCCATGCCCCAGATAATCACCCTTTTGATTAACTAAGCTAAAATGTCTTCACCATAAAGAGTGATAAGTATGTGGAGTGATGCACATGTACATTAGTTGGACTTATCAGTTCCACAAAGATGTATATTTCAAAACATCATATTATACATGGTAAATTTGCATAATATTTCTTTGTCAATTGAGGAAAGCAACTAAAAAATTAGGGAGGAATTAAGGCAGTGGAGACTTTAACTACATCTTCAAAGTCCCTTTACCTTTTAAATGTAATGTGTGTGTTGTGTTTGGTATCTCATTGCTTTCACATATTCTACTGGTTAGAAGTGGAGCACAGATTCTGCCCACTGTCAAAGGAGGGCCCTACAGAAGAGTGTGATCCCTTGGTGTGTTTGCCAGATCTTCTAAATGACTCATATATTTTCCTCTGATGGAAATAGGAAACCAAGTCAATAACTAGAACTGAGCATCGGAAGGGAGAATAAAAGGCATGAGAAAAAAGAAAGGCCTATTTAATGTGATCATAATCAATTCATGTTTTCTCAGTCTACTCAGGCTATGAGAGTTTTCTATAGTGGAGTAAGCTGAGAGTTGAATTTAACTCATGAAAGTAGAGCAAAGTGGGGGAATGGTGAGGTAGTTAACATTGGGGTATTTTTTTTTTAGTTAGCTGAAGAATGAGCTAAATTTATTTTGTGTCCTCAGAAATGCATAAAATAGTATTTTCCCTTCATATTCATTAAAAAATACTTAATGTATTTAAATTAATGTATTTGAGCCCATGATAATACTATAAATCCTATGAGTATTCATTACTTATTTGATATTTGTAATAATCATCAATTCCTTTGCCTGTTGAGGAAAATCTCAAAGGAATATTAGATTTGTCTTAAATGTTAATAAATATGTAAAATGTATCTATACCACCGCATAATAAATGCTCGTCAGTATTTAATGGCTTTCCTTAAAAATTAAAAGTTTTTTTCTTGTCTTTCAGATCTTTTTCCTAGTCTCAGAATGGTTTTGAAATGCAGATATAATGAATATGAAATATAATTAAAATGTCTTCAAATATATTTAGTGACTTTTGCAAAGTTGATGTTAAAGCCAGCACTGTACTTTGCACCATGTAAGATATTATTATGTATACATTTCAAAGATTTTCCTCATCTTTGTATACCAAAAGACATTGTCTGCATCCATGTTTTCTTTAGGATCTGTTGAGGGGCCACTCATGACACTGGAGATGACCAGTATGGGGATTGAATCCCTGTAGGCCCATGTTTAAAGTGAATCTACTTAGGAAAGCTCAAATGTCACAGTGCAGAGAGACAGGCAGTGTATTTTTGTAAAGATTTATTTATTTGAAAAGCAGAGTTACAGGAAGAGGGAGAGATTGAATCTTCTCCCTACTGGTACACTGCCCAAATGGCCGCTATAGCTAGGGCTGAGCCAGGCTGAATCCAAGAGTCTGGAGCTCTATCTGCGTCTCCCATGTGGGTGGCAGGGGCTCAAGCACTTGCCAGTCCTCCACTGCCTTCCTGAGAACATTAGCAGAGAGTGCTTATTTGGGATGCTGGTGTTGCAGGGGGACCACTTACCTGATGAGACAAAATGTCAGCGTCATGCACTGTATTTATTAACAGAGCTAGTACCATGTGTTGCTAGAAATGGCATAGGAAGTAGGCCAGCGTCACGGCTCTATAGGCTAGTCCTCTGTCTTCCTATTTCAGTAAAATAATAAGGTTAGCTTGATAATTTCCTTCTTACATTTTTGGATTTTTTAAAAATTTATATTACTAGGCTGGCGCCGTGGCTCAACAGGCTAATCCTCTGCCTTGCGGCACCTGCACACCGGGTTCTAGTCCTGGTCGGGGCGCCAGATTCTGTCTCGGTTGCTCCTCTTCCAGTCCAGCTGTCTGTTGTGGCTCAGGAGTGCAATGGAGGATGGCCCAGGTCCTTGGGCCCTACACCCGAATGGGAGACCAGGAGAAGCACCTGGCTCCTGGCTTCAGATCAGCGCAGTGCACCGGCCACAGCACGCCGGCCGCAGTGGCCATTGGGGGGGGGGGGGGGGTGAACCAACGGAAAAGGAAGATCTTTCTCTCTGTCTCTCTCACTGTCCACTCTGCCTTTAAAAAAAAAAAAAAAGAAAAAGAAAAAAGAAAGAAAGAAATGGCATAGAAAGTAAAGTGTAAAACAGCATTTATGGGGGAGAAGCTGTGGCTTAGCAGGTAAAGACTTCTGATCTAGTTCCCTTCTGATGCACCTGGGAAAGCAGTGGAAAATGGCCCAAGTCCTTGAGCCCCTGCACTCACATGGGAGACCTGGAGGAGGTCTGCACTGTTGTGGCCATCTGGGGAGTGAACCAGTGGATCAAAGATGTTTTTCAGTGTCTTTCTCTCTGCCTCTTGTTCTCTGTAATTATGATTTTCAAATAAATTTTAAAAAACAAATACAAAACAAAAAATTTGTGTACCTGTAGCTGTGGGTCACTAATACATTTAGAAATGTTTATAAGGGGGGCTGGCACTGTGGCATCGTGGGTGGGGACACCACCTGTTCCAGTCCCAGCTGTTCCACTTCCAGTCCAGCTCTCTGCTGTGGCCTGGGAGGGCGATAGAGGATGGCTTGGGTGCTTGGACCCCTGCACCCTCATGGGAGACATGGAGGAGGCTCCTGGCTTCAGATTGGCACTGCTCTGGCCATTGTGGCAATCTGGGGAGTGAACCAGCAGATAAATAAAAAATAAAAAGTTAAAAAAAAAAAGAGAGCCAGTACCATGAGCTGAAAGTGAGAGCTGAATGAATACAAGTAGGAGAAAAGCTACCAAATTGAAGCAGTTTCAAGGTCTTCATCTGCCACTAATAAAGTCATTAAGAATTAGATCCTTATTATTGGTTAAACTAATACTTTAAACTCTATTAGTTAATGTCTTAATTGTTGTTCCTAGAAAACTTATTCATTCTCTCTCTCTCTCTCTCTCTCTCTCTCTCTCTCTCTCTCTCTGTCTCTCATCTCTATTCCCAACTCTCTTTTTCATTTTCTTGGAGTGACTGCGAAAGAGGGAGAGTGAGAAAGAATTTTCTGTCTGCTGATTCACTCCTCAAATGGCTGCAACCACTGGAGCTGCTCCGGGCAGAAACTAGGAGCCTACAAATACATCTGGGACCCCCCTCCCCAGATGTCTGGGAGGTGCCCAAACTCTTGGGCCATCTAATTCTGTCTTCCCAGGTGCATTATTAGGAAATTGGATTAGAAGCTGAGTAGCTGGGAATTGAACTGGCACTCTGATATGGGATGCCAAACTGCTTAACTTACTGTACCACAATGCTGGTTACAGCTTTCTAAATTATACTCTAATAACCAGAAAAACTGGGCCGGTGCTGTGGTGCAGCGGGTTAAAGCCCTGGCCTGAAGCGCCGGCATCCCATATGAGCACTGGTTCAAGACCCAGCTGCTCCACTTCCGATCCAGCTCTCTGCTATGGCCTGGGAAAGCAGTAGAAGATGGCCCATGCCTTTGGGCCCCTGCACCTGCATGGGAGACTTAAAAGAAGCGCCTGGCCCCTGGCTTTGGATTGGTGCAGCTCCAGCTGTTGCAGCCAATTGGGGAGTGAACCAGAGGATGGAAGACCTCTCTTTCTCTTTCTGTGTAACTCTGCCTTTCAAATAAATAAATAAATCTTTCAAAACTAACCAGAAAAACTTATATTCCAGAAAGTATTAATTTGATGTCAGTGATTTATATGAAGGCACTATAACACAAATTATCCTACTGTAACTACAAAGTATTGCATTCATCTAGATATAAAACACTATCCTAATGTCCATCATCCATAATAATTATTGATTTTTAGCCTATACACTACACATTGTCCCATAAATATGTGGTTGGTTTGCATGAAATTTGTGGTAATCACAGAGGGATTATGAAAAACAAGAGAAATTGATCATTATTAATGACATTTTCAAAATTCCTGATTCCTGAAAATGGTATGAAACTGGAAAACTGACATTGATGATGAAGTAATTGCCTTAATAGGAGGGAAGGAGAAAGTTAGAGAAAGAATAAGCTCAACCACAGTGATTGCCTTTTTTTAAAGAAGAAAAAAAAAGCATTAGAAAAATTATAGGCAAAGAGTAGATTTCTTTTCTGCTCCAAGAATTATAATTTATATGATTTGATACTGTAATTTTTAAGATCAAGCATACTTGATCATTTTCCTCATTTGTACTTTTTCTGCATTCTTGCCTGATTCTTTTTATCATTTAATTACCTTATCAATCACTTTTCCCCCTTTAGTTCTTAAGTACCACTGAACATCATCTTCACAGTGTTGTAAAGCAAAATTGATTTGCTCTCCCTTCATCTTTCCTTTTTCCTTTTTAACTAGCAAGGACTGAGTCCAACATAGCTTAAAATTATATATTAGATTTTAACAAGGTGGATAAGTGTTTGTTAAACTTCCATGTTTCAAGCCTGTAGTTGGAAAAATCTATAAGGAAAAATAAAATTAAAATAACAGAATGAAAATGGTATATTGGAGTAATCAGAAGAATGCTACTAGTATTATAATTCCTTAATGACAGTCCAACAAAGGAATGCAAAGGAGGACACCCAAGACAGACACACATACACACACACACATGAGCGTGTGTGCACTTATTTAATAAGTTCAAGTACTTATCTATAGTTGGTTTATTGTGATGAGGCACAGTCATTCTAACAAAGAAAGAGAAGGAAATAAATTTGAACACTTAAAATGGCCCTCAATATATGTATTACTTTTTCTGAGGCTATTCAATTTGGATATGCATTTAGATGATCCCATGCAAAAATAATTTCTGAAAATGTGCTGAAATCATATTTTATTTGTGTGAGTTTGCTAAACAATATTGAGGGTTTTTTTTTTTTATTTAAAGAGTTACTTGTTTATTTAAAAAGCAGAATTACAGAGAGAACTTCCATCTGCTGGTTCACTCCTCAAATGGCCTCAATGGCTGGGGATAGGTCAAACTGAAATAAAGAGGCTGGATCTCCTTCTGGGTCTCCCACATAAGTGGAGAATTTCTGCTTCTTTCCCAAGTGCAGTAGCAGGGAGCTGGATTGGGAAGAGAGCAGTCTGGACTCAAATGGGATACTGGCACTGCAGGAAGTGGCTTAATCCTCAACCACAATACCAGCCCCACTGAGTATCCTTAAAACATCAGAATTTTTATATAATTGTTAAAGAAACAAATGAACAAAAGGATTATGTCAGAGGATTTACCTTCATAAAATAATGTGATGTTGTTGATAATACTTCAGAATAGGAAAGTTTTTTATGGACACGCCCATGATATCCAAAGAAAATGTTGGGTTCATTTAGTGGTTATATATTCATGTTGGTTTCTTACTTGTAACAAATGTGCCATAGTGATGTAAGATATTATTAACACTAGGGAAAAATGGACGTAAGATGCAGAGAACTCTGTACTGCCTTTGTAATGTTGTTACAATTCTAAAAGTATTCTACTACCAAAATTCAGTGTTAAAAAGGTATTAAAGATTGAAATAATCCTGACACTTGTTATATAGTGGCCGGTGCATATCTCTGTTGTCTCCTGTGATAGCTTGAAGATAGAGAAAGCATACCTAGCAAACCTGTGGTTATGACTAAGGAAGTTTCAAGGCTGAACATAAAAGTCACCACTATTTTCTTTGCCTCTATATGATAACAAAGAAGATAAAATATACTATAGAAGAAATGCCTTAAAATAGAATTTATAGAAAATAAATAAAACCCAGCAGCTTTTTCCAGCTACAAAATTGCTTATGAATTCAGACTTAGTCTCAGAGTAAAGAGCAAATCCCTGGTGATGCAATATGATCTTAATGTGGTTTAAAATGAAATCAAGGTGAAACTGCAGAACCATTTGCAGGGACTCCAAAAATATATAAAGTGATAATTTATAAAATCTTTTAACCAAACAAAAAACTCTGTATGAGGATCTTAACAGCATGCCTAGTAAAGTCTTTCTACTAAGGTTCTAAGAATCTGAGATTATGTTAAGATTCCAAGAACCTGTCTCAGGATATGATAAGATTCTTAGAATCTTAAATCTATTGTTCCGTATCAGCCTCACAGCTGACTGAAGGTGGAAAAGACCCTATCTTGAAGAATTTTTCCTAGTGTAATTTTAAAATGGGTAGTAATTTAAAATGTAGGATGTCCACAACATTGTATATGAATTATGTATCAGGTTTGAAAGGGGCAGTAGTAATATAAATTTAAAAGAATTCTATAGACTCCTAATCTACCATGAGCAGGAACAGGATGAGAAATCTACCCAGTTTCAAACAGGATATTTCTTCTGGAAAAAGGAAAGATGTTTCAGTGGAAAAAAAAAATCTATGGAGGGCAAACTCGAGATGTGTGGCAAGTTTTCCCCAGGAAGCTTATTAAAAGATTTTAACCGAGGAACAAACATCATGGGCCCAGATGAATTTCAGAATTGCTATGGACTGATGACTGTAATGAGCTTTCCTATGTTCCCTCTTTAATATCAGAGTATCAGAGTCTATCAAAGTTAATTATTCCCATTTTACCACTGTATATTGAATGTTTGGATGGCAAACAGATTATCTTTAGTTCATTGGTTTTCAGATTGAGAAAATCTGTACCCTTTGTACTTCATCTGTATACCTGGACTATATTGAGATGACAAGACCCTGGATCATGAATCTGAGCCAGACATAATAATGTAATGAAATTTCTGGCATTTCAGCAGGATTTCAGTATATTGTTCATGAGAGAAAAATTGAATAATATCTATCCAGTGTGTAAGTGGGCATGTCAGAAATGATCAATTTGGCTGGCTCAGTTGGTATAGATCACTGAAATCAATCAATGAAAATGCTCAATGATTCTTCGATAATATTTCTATGGAGAGAGTACATTGTCATCCATCTCTTTGAATCTTGGTAGGCTCTATGACTATTTTGATCAATATAAAATGGTAGAAGTGAGGCTACAGAAGGTTCTAGACCTGGGCACTAGCAGATAACCAATTTCTATTTACTGCCTCTCGAATTACTGATTCTGGAGTAAAGACTCTGCTCTGGATTCCAACTTCCTCTAACATGCATGCTGGGAAACAGTGAAGATGGCTCAAGTATTTGGGTCCTTGCCACACACTTGGGAGGCCTGGATTGAGTGCCAGGCCCTTGGTTTTGTCCTGATACAGTGTTGTATGGTACAGACATTTGGGGATTAATCAGTGGAGAGGAGATCTGTCTCTCTCTGTCTCTGTCTCTCTCTGCTTTTCAAATAAACATAAATAAATTAATATGTAAAAATATTCCATGGGGTAATGAGAGTCTGGGTGCTTTTAATTGCTTTACTTTCCACTATTTTTTGAATGTTTTGCATCCGTCTACCTCACTTTATATTCAGTTTAAAACTGATGATAGTGACACATTAGGTGCTTGGAATCAAAGTGACCCCTATATCTGCACGCCTGCACATTCTAGGTCCTTATTTTTTTTTTTTTTAATACACCCTGTGGATCATATTTACTAGAATCACCTAGTATGCCCACTATAAAAAAAAGAAAGGAGAAAAACACTTCTGAGTTTCTCTACAGAGCTAGTGTTTTTGGATTAATGCCAGGAATCTGAATTTTAACAAGTGCCCCAGGTGATTCTTTTGCATATATTGAATTTGAGATCTACCTCCCTGGGGTTACTCCTGAGCAAATACAGAGGATACTTAAAAGACCCATCTAACTATGGACTTGACATTTTAGAGAAAAAATAAGTACAATAAATGTATATTTACCTGCCTCCACTTAAACCATTTGTTTCCTTAAGGAAGTTCTTTATTCTTTTGTAAAACCTACTATATAATAAACACATCACGTGGAATGTTCCATGCATTTCTACCACCATGTATTTGGCTGTGACAGTTAAATTTTTTGCATACCAAATGACACTTGCATTCCTCTCCATTCATTCCTTCATCAATGTAAATGTACAAGCAAGTAAAACATGAATATTAAATGACTTATTTTATGAAAATAAAGTTGAATATTTGAAAAAGTCTGCATAAAGTTGAGAATCTAACTAACTACTACAAAACCAATGTGGCAAAGACATCTGAAAGAATTGGTAGGAACTGTTAAATACAGAATGATACTGAAGCTTGCTTTGTTATACTCTGCTTTAAGTCCTTGCCATATGTTTAAAAGCCTTGATATTTTAGAAAACATAGTATGGCTTGTTTATACATATAAAAATTATGAAATTAAATTCAAATCATATATTACAGTTAAATGAAAATTCTTGAATTTTGCCTCAAAATGTTGGTGAACAAATTTAGGTTTTCTAATATTTTCTTGTCTAATTAAAGGCCAAACATATAATGACCAGGTAAGAGATTTTGCGATATTTTCCAGATGATGTCAGTATTGATCAGAATCTTGTGGGGAATACCAGATGCTCTTTATCTGATTTTGAGTCAGGAATAGATTGAGAAATCAGTTTTGGGCTGGAAGTTGCTTATAGAGAATAAAACATTATAATATTTTAAGAAATATTTTACTCTAGTTAAAAATCAAATGTCAGAAGTAAATTACATGGCTATTTGGGTAGTCCCTATTTGTAATTTGTCAAGTTTCTTCCAAGACCAAAAGTCCATAATCCAAAAAAAGTAAAGCTTCCTAGAGGTCAATTTCTAGCTCCATACAAATTGCTTCTTTGAAACAACACTGTTTATAAACACTTTAAATTAATTTCATCGGTCATAATGCACTCAATGTTACATTCTTCAAAAACTTATAAACGATGTTTTAATTTTGACTCCCAATCTTTTGAGGAAAAAAAAAATGTTAAATGATACAATATAGCCAATTAAACAATTCCACCCTGCCTATGTGATATTGTCCTTTATATATCTGAATAAATATAAAATTATGCTTTGTGTTTATAAATATATGTAATGTTTTATGCATTTTCAAATTAAAAAATGAAAGGAATATTATTGCTGTTTTTTTTTTTTTGTGGGAAGTGCACATTTAGCAGTGGGATTTCAGATTAGAAAGCATCCATTAGAAAGATAGGGTAGGGATTCACTAATCAAGATTAGAGTTAGATTAAAAAATGCAAAATATCATTAAAACAATTTAAAATAAATCTAATAATAAAAAATCCCAGTTGCATCATGAATAATTTAGGAACTCAGTTTTGATTTTTGTTTTGAGTCTTTTGCATAATTCAACAAAATGAAATATTCTAAAAGCTGTTTATGCTTAAAAATGTAATTTTTCTTGAATGATAGAGGGAGGAACCTCAGAAACACAATAAAAAGGCAAACAAGCAAAATACATGTAAGCAAAAGACCTGAACAAGGATGAGGAATGGGTAAGAATGATAGGTGGAAGACAAAGAAACAAAGTGTCAATTCTATGATAAATTTTCTATTTTGTTGGAAAAACAAAGAGAAAAATACACAGAAACATATGGAGAGAGAAAAGATACAAGACACAAAAAATATATAGACAGAAAAATAGAACTCCTATATGCTTATTCACTTTCCGGTTGCCCCCAATGGCTAAGATTAGACAGGCCAAAGCTAGGAGGCATGAATTCAATCCAAATTTTCCACATGGGTGATAGGCACCCAACAACTTGAGTCATCACCATGCCTCCCAAGGTCTGCTTTAGTAGGGTGCTGGAGGCAGAATCAAGAAGTAGTAATCAAACCCAGGTACCTCAAGAGAGATAAGTTTTTCCAAATTTATGACTTAACCACCAAGCCAAACTCCTGTTTCTGTAATAAATTTTCAACTTTGATTACAGGTAGGTAAAATGAAGTGAAAATAGTGCCTCAATTCAATGATATTAACAAATACACTATATTAAGAAAGATGACATGAATTAAATTGGATAATAGATTATATTAAATATATAGCAATCTATAATCATTCTATATCTGTATTGCATATTATAACTTATAATATATAATTATATGTAGATTATATATAAATCAAAATTTAAGATTATATAAATATGCATATTTACATATTACACATTTCCATATTTATATACATTATATATTTACATATAATCTTTAAACAAATTTATCTCAGATAAATTGGATGTAAAATAGAAATTATAAAATAACTAATATAAGAAATATGTGTTTGAGTTTGTGTACCTATATTAATATATATTTGTAAATTTCATAATTTATATATTTATATGTAATAACTACCCAAATGTAGCTGCTGGTAAAGGCTTAGCTATCTTGCTGAATATGTGTAATTGGCAGCCCCATTGGTACTTATATTTTATTTGCAAACTGTATTAATTTAAACTGAGCACAACATTCTTTTATCCAATGTTATATCAACTGAAGATGTTTATTATTTTTCCCAGTTATTGTGCTACAATAAAAATTGGTGTGCATAGGAATAACCTTGATGTTTTGAAAAATTCTATGGTATGTTGAGAATGACAAAAATAATGAATAAGTTTACATTTTGAAAGTTTTGGCTTGCCTTTTGTTCAATATACTTTATTATAATCTAAGATTATAAAATTTATGATCTGTATATAATATATACTAATTTTCTGTTGACTACATTATATTGAGAAGAGCATATTATTTCTTGAATATGCTTTTAAAAATCATGGATTGTAGTATTTTACCCTGCCTTCTGGTTTTTGTACTATTGTATTAAATATAAAGGAAGGAAAAAGCAATTTCTCTATAAAATGAAAAAGTAATATAATTCAATTGTCAAGAAATATAACCAAAATTATACATTCAAATAAGTATTGTCCTCTTCAAAACTTAGTGAGAAATGCAGACAGTAGGATTGGATCTTGTTATTTTCAGTTACTATAATAATCTAGCTAAGACTTCGAACATTTATAAATTCTAGAATTATTTTTAAAGTTTAAATATATTTTCAGCATAAATAATAATGGAAACTCTCTTTGCTTAAGCAATATATTTGATTTCCAGAAACCAAATATCATTACTATCCAGTCCTGGAAGGGGACCGGTTAATCAGTTTGGTTAATAATTTTGGCAGAAGGAGGAATGATTATAAGATTATGAGTTGGATGTTTCTCATTTAACTGGTAAATTTATCTTAGAATATTTGTAAATCTATTTTGAAATATGGTCACATACATTAAGATGTTTATTAAAATAACTTGCTATTTGACTGATAGACTTTATAAAGAATTTGAAGATGTCACTTGACTGATATGTTATTAATTCAAAGGGAGATTATATATTAAGAATCTTAATTTTTGGTTTCTAGATATTGCAGCTGGAACTGACCTTGCAAAATCAAATTTTGGAATAAATTTTTAAGGAGAGCTAACTAAAAATGAAATTCATTGGTTGGCCAAGTCATTACCTCAACACAGAGAGTGATCTCTTAGGGAAAAGGAGCAACCATTTTCTTATTTGCTTGGTGTTACTGTCTACTACTGTCAGAGTACCACTACTTCTTTTTCCATAGCCGTGTTTTTCTGTTATCCTCAAAAAACAGTAACCCAATAAAGGAAGTGAAGCCAAATGGATATCTTAATGAAAATGTTCTTTCATTCACTTGATTTTGTCAATCCCAAAATTTTTAACAGGGTACACTTTATTATTCAGTCGGTCTTCTAGGGACTCATGATATATTTGGAAAGAACTACTGAAATATTTTATTTTATGGGGCTTACCTTCTAGAAGGAATGACCAATACATATTTATTTTCTCTAGACAGGCATATATTTATAGAGAATAAAGAGGTACATAGACTAGAAGGAAGAGAGGGTGAACAGTTGAACAGCAAACTCCTTGAGAAGGAAAGTTTTTTTTTTCTTTTTATAAAAAGTTTATTTAAGGAATACAAATGTTATATATTTCATATACAGTCTAGGGACATGGTGATTCTTCTTACTGTCCTCTCGGCCCTGCCCGTGCTCTCACCCTTCCTCCTCCTCTCTCTTCTATCCTCACTCTTAATTTTTACAAAGCGCTATTTTCAGTTTATGTTATACTCACAAGAGTAACCCTCCACTAAGTAAACAGTTTAAAAAAAAATATGAAGAAAAAAATACACTGCTCCTCAACAGCACAGAAAGGGCTGTAAGCAATCATCGAATCTCAACATGTCAAATTCACTCCTATACATTACATTTTAGGTAGTCTATTGGTTACCACAGATCAGGGAAACATATGGTGTTTGTCTTTATGGGATTGACTTATTTCACTAAATATAGTTTCCAGTTGCATACATTTTCTTGCAAAAGATGAGTTTTTTTTTTTAACAGTTGAGCAGTATTCCATAGGTTATATATACCATAATTTCTTTATCCAGTCATCAGTTAATGGACATCTGAGTAGATTGCATAGCTTAGCTATTGTGAATTGAGGTGCAATGAAAATGGAGGTATAGATTAACTCTTTCATATGATGACTTCATTTGTTTGGGTAAATTCTTAGGAGTGGGATGGCTCTGTAGATCTCTTTTCAGATTTCTGAGGTATCTCCATACGGTGAGAAAGAAAGTTTAAACAAATATCTGAAGGATTACACCTGAAAAGATTTGAAGAAGGGAGCCAGGGAAATATTCAACAAAAGTCTTTTTCAAGAAAAGAAACAATGAATGATAATGCTCTGGGGATAGCATAACTGGAAAGTGTGAGGAAAGAAAAGCCAGTGTAGCTGAACTACAGTGAGGGATTATAAGAGAACAGACAATCAAGTCACAATTAACAAAAGCAGTGAGATTTCTGAAGTCTACTGTAAGAACTTTAGCTTTTACCGGACTTAAAAAAAAAAAAAAAAGAAAGAAAGAAAGAAAGAAAGAAACTGGTAGATTTAGAGAACAGGAAAGACATAATCTGTCTTATGTTTAGAAAAGATCACTTTGGCCACTGTGTTGTCTGTAGATTGTAAGGATAAAAGCACTGTAGTTGGTTAGGATACTTCTCAATAATTGATAAAAAGATGACTGGGTGTGAACAGTGCAGGTGGTGAGAAGTTGGATTTGGAATATGTTTTGAGGGTAGACATAAGAGGATTAACTGGCAGCAAGTATTTGGACAAATAAAATGAGTTTATAGTAATAACTATATGATTGTAAGTCTGAGCAAATACAAATAAGTAGTTGCCATTTACTGAAATAGTGGAGAGGAGTGTGTTAGGGAAAAAGGCTAAAAATGCATTTTGTGTTAAAGTAAACGATATAACCCTCTGATCAAAAGTGGCCAAACATCTGTTACACAGAGATTCTTTGTTAGTTTTCCACTTTCAGTTTTCATTCTTGAGATGTTTTATTGCTTATTGCTGAAGGTTAGTCTCATTCTCAGTGGGTTTAAGGTTTCTGTCCTACTTGCTACACAAATTCACTTGTTGAGTTCACCAATTAATCTCATTACTTTTCAAATTTTTACAAAATCCTCTTTTTGACTCAGTTATTATAAAATATATGTGCAACAATTGTGTAATATCTGTATAGAAATACACTATATTTTGTATGAAAGAGTCTGAATTTTATTTTTTGTTTCTGGATTTTTTCATACAGAAATCAGTGAATTTTCAATAAAATTGAAAATAAAAAGGGAAGAAAAGACAAGACCAGAACATGATTTGGATTCCTACAGAGAATCCTGAGTAATGGATATCTTGGATTCTTCCTCTTAGTTTCCTTGTAGACTAATGTCTGGGAATACTAATTAACCACTGACTGGTTTTAAGCCAATCATCTTATTTGTGAAAAATTATAAAATTTGTAGAAGTTTATTTTCTTATTTTTTTTGACAGGCAGAGTTAGACAGTGAGAGAGAGAGAGAGAGAGAGAGAGAGAGAGACAAAGAAAAAAGCCTTCCTTCCCTTGGTTCACCCCCAAATGGCCACAATGGCCAGCACGTAGTGCCAATCCAAAGCCAGGAGCCAGGTGCTTCCTCCTGGTCTCCCATGCGGGTTCAGGGGCCCAAAGACTTGGGCCATCCTCCACTGCTCTCCCGGGCCACAACGGAGAGCTGGACTGGAAGAGGAGCAATGAGGACAGAATCCGGCACCCCGATCGGGACTAGAACCCAGGGTGCCGGCGCCACAGGCAGAGGATTAGCCTAGTGAGCTGCAGCGCTGGCCTTATTGTCTTATTTGTAAAATGGCTGTGGCCACGTAGGTCAAAGTGTGGCCCAGGATCTTCAGAGAAACCATATAAGCTAGCTTACTGCTTAACTACCATTCAAATAAAATGTCACCTACTTTCACCTATGAAATAAGCTGTGGCAATTGCCATATGCTTTTATTATACTCATACTTACAGGGTATGTATAATATCTGTCTTTCATTAAACAGTGTTAGGAATACTTTTGATTTCATCAGCAATGGTAACAACCACAGTCTTCATTGTTAGAAGAGCCTTTGTAAGTGCATAGCAGTAGCACCCTTTACACTAATTGCCACAAAGGCATAGGTCTTGTTTTCTTTGAGCTTGAAGCAGAATTACTCCCAATGTTCAAGAATCTCAGCTGTGACAAAAGGATTTTTCAGTAAAAGCATTAGGAATTTTATCAAGAATATAAAAATGAAGGAGAATGTTGTGGTACAGCAAGTTAAGCCATCATTGGGATACCTGCATCCCATATCAGAAGTAGCTGGAGGGCTGACATCCCATATAGGCACAGGTTCATGTCCTGGCTGCTCTACATCCAATCCAGCTCCCTGCTAATTTCTCTGGGAAAGCAGGGGAAGATGGATCAAGTGCTTCGGCCCCTGCTATCCCCGTGGAACTCCTGGAAGAAAGCACCTGGCTCCTGGCTTTGTCCTGGCCCAGCCTTAGCCATGGCAGCCATCTGGAGAGGGAACCAGTGTATGGAAGATCTCTTTCTCTGTCCTTCTCTCTATAACTCTGACTTTCAAATAAACAAGTAAATCTAAAAAAAAAGAGAGATAAAAAAGAAGGCCCTGGGATCATGTCACACTTCCAGTACCAATCCAGCTTCCTGATAATGCTCTTCCTGAGAGGCAGGAGGTGATGAATCAAATAGTGGGGTCCTTGAAATCCATGTGGGAGACCTGGACTGAGTTCTGAGCTTCTATCTTCTCCTGGCCAGGCCTTGACTACTGTGTACAGTGGATGGAGGTTTCTCTCTTTCCTTTTTATACTCTTTCAAATAATTAAAAATATTAAATAAATAAAAAACTTTAAAAAAGAATATGAAAATGATACCCATTCATTCATTCTTTCAAGAACATCTCTAAAAGTTTCATTGTATGGGAGTGAAATAATCTTGGTCACTGGAAAGAACTGTGAAAAGCACAAATCTGTCTCTTCTTGTCATTGGAAACCCAAATTATTTAAGATAAACAACTAGTTGAAGAAACATTTGTCATAGATTGTGTGACAAGAGTCATGATAGCAGGAAGAAAAGGAATCCCCCATCCACATACTCATTTTCTGAGTCCTTTAAGTTAGAATGTTGCCTAGCAAAACATGAGTCACCCCACACTGGAACAGTTACTAATAAACAATACTTTATAAAAGGAGCTTAATTCAAACATTGTGTTTTATCAAATCTCTATCTAGTAATTACACAGTCATTAACCAACAAGAAAAAAATTTTATCCGAAGCTCCGGGCTAGGGCAATTAGGACCCTGTGCTGTGCCAATAATTTCCATTCTTGCTATTGCATCATGAGACAGATGGGATCTCAGAGTAGGATTAGATAAGTGAGAGTGGCAGCATCCATTCAAGATAGTGGTTTCATTTCCAGGTATGAAGGCATCTCAACAATTTTATAATCAATATGGCTACAACAATGTTTATTGGCTAAACCATAAATGCTACCACTGATGTCAGCTTTATTCCCCTTTTCATGTTGTCTTCATTCCTCTGTTGTCAGCCTTTCACTGGCTGTTAGCTGTTGCAAACATCTAAAAACAATGCAAACACATGGTGGGATTGTAAAATAAAAGGACATCTTGTAAACAGTAAAGAATTTCATGACAGTTTTGAAAATGATGTTGGAGAACTACATTAATAATGAATAATGATTAACCACATTAATCAACAGTAACTAATAATTAGTGTAGCTAAATGAAGTTAATACAGTTAATGTAGATTAATGCAGTTAATGTAGTAAAAAATACTGCTGAATTTTTCCTTGTTTAAAAAAAAGCAAAAAAAATGAATAAAGATTAATGTTGGTGTCATCAAAGAGCTTGATTTGACAATCAAATAATAAACTTTAGGGAAACTGAAAAGTAATTGAATTATCTTTTTATGATCATGGTGCAAGTGTTAGATTATCTTATATTTGGTGACCTTTAAAATTATGCTTAAACGTTAGATT
Source organism: Lepus europaeus (assembly GCF_033115175.1). Lineage (NCBI taxonomy): Eukaryota > Metazoa > Chordata > Mammalia > Lagomorpha > Leporidae > Lepus > Lepus europaeus. The sequence continues at coordinate 109,917,531 of NC_084832.1, forward strand.
CTTATCATTATGATACAAAAAATAACTCTACATATAAAATCAAATCTATTTGGGTTTTTTGGTTTTTGTTTTTTTGACAGGCAGAGTTAGACAGTGAGAGAGAGAGAGAGAGAGAGAAATCTTCCATTGGTTCACCCCCCAAGTGGCCGCTACGGCCGGCGCGATGTGCTGATCCGAAGCCAGGAGCCAGGTGCTTCTCCTGGTCTCCCATGCGGGTGCAGGGCCCAAGCACTTGGGCCATCCTCCACTGCCTTCCCGAGCCACAGCAGAGAGCTGGACTGGAAGAGGAGCAACCAGGATAGAATCCTGTGCCCTGACCAGGACTAGAACCCAGGGTGCTAGCGCTGCAGGCAGAGGATTAGCCTAGTGAGCTGCGGCGCCGGCTTCTATTTGTTATTATTTGTTCCACTGTTTATTGTAAAAAAATTCAATTACACAAATTAATATAAAATATATGAACTATCAGACAAATTAGACATATATACCTAAGTTTCAGTTTCAAAATATTTAACTTTTATCAACATTTTTTAAAAAAAGATTTATTTATTTGAAAGGCAGAATTACAGAGTGGGAGATGAAGAGCAAGATACTCCATCTACTGGTCCACTTCCCATATAGCTACAATTGCCAGGGCTGGGCTAGGCCAAAGCCAAGAGCCTGGAACTCCATCTGAGATTCTTATGTGAATGCAGCGGCCCAATGACTTGGGCCACCTTCTGCTACTGTGCTAGATGAATTGGCTTGGAGCTGGAACAAAAACAGATCATCTGGGACTCAAACCAATGCTGGTATCAGATATGTTAACCCATAAGGACATAACAATGGCCTCTAATCATAAATTTCTAGTGAAGACATCTGTTAATATTTCCTGTAATTTAAAAACAATTGTATGTATTCTTATTTATTTGAGATGCAGAATGACAGGAAAAGAGATCTATCTGTTCTTTCATGCTTTGAATGTTTGCAACAGCCAAGACTGAGCAGACAGATTCCAGGAGCCTGAAGCTTAATCTGAGTCTCTTATATGTTAGGGACACAAGTACTTGAGCCATTGCCTACTACCTCTCAATGTGCACATTAGTAGGAAGCTGGAATCAGAAGCAGAGCTGAGATTCTGATCGTGTCCCTCCAATATGGGATGTAAGTGTCCCAAGTGACATCTTAAATATCATGTCAAATGTTTGCTTCTCCTATAATTAAAAAATATATTTTTGAAGGGAATTTAAGTGGTTGTATACTTTAGTATTAGGCTTCATGAGGCCTGAAATGGTGTCTATTTCCAAACACTTTATTCCCTCATGCATGGATTTGTACAACCTTGGTATATCAGTATGATTTTGTCGTGATAGTCAAAGGGGAAACCAAAATGAATGGATTTGTGGCATACCTAGTTACTCATGTCTGGTGGAGCCAATCCCATCACAATGAAGACACTTTCAGAGTTTCAGATCTGATGATCAGACTTGGAAGATAAGATAAGACTTCCCAAAGGTTTTAGAGTCTGCAAAATAAAGAATTTGAAAATTAATCACTTAAAATACAAGAGACGTGTTTCCTCCTTTCACAGTCACCTTCTAACATATTTTCATATTTTCTGCCATTCCAAGTTGATTCCATCCTCTCTTCACCTTTGGTTTCTCATGGAATTCACTACTCATTTGAACTGAAACTCGGAAATACCTTTACTATCATGATATTGCCTCCACCCAACAGGCCTAAGTGGGTGCTGAAACTTGGATAGGTTGAAAATCCATTTATATTATCATATTTTGTTTTCACCTTTTACTGTATCAGTAAACTCATATTAGCATACCAGGGTTGTAGAAATCCAAGCATGCATCAAGAAAATACATGGAAAGAGCACTTATAAAAGCATTGTTAATAAGAATATCAACAACCCTAAAATTTGCTTTTATTATTTTAACATATAAATTTGATTTCCCTAGTAGAGTAATACTTATGGAAATAATAAAAGTAAACATTCCTTGTGTTTTGTTTTTTTTTAATTTTTCCTGCTACAATATATAATAGTGGTGTTCTTTAACAATTCAGCAGTCTAACTTGCTTTACATCTTTGGGAGTGTGAATTTCTATTAGCACTTTCTTGAAAACATGAACAAAAAGATATGTAACAGTTGTAGGCTAGCAGAATTTTGATTTGTTTTTCTCTCTCCTTGTCTTCACAGTGCCATATGAGTCTCAGTTTCCAACATGCAGAATTGTGCTAAGGTTAAAGCTACATGCTTGACACTAAGCAAAGCATTTTTACCCAGTCATTTTTGTTGTTGTTTGCCTAAATGCTTTGAATTTACTTGTACTTTTACACTCTGCGAGGGCCTTAGTCAATCCTTATGTGATAACTTCCTGGCTGAGACACAGAAAGCATCAATAAAAGGATGATATGTCATCTTTGAATTAAGCAGCAATTGGTTATTACTCATTAAAGTGTAGCATTTTGTTATTCTCTTTGATTCTGAGGGATGTTCATATGCTTGTAATTGACAGATAGGTTTAATTTGTGCTGGTTATCGTGTAGCGGGCAAAGCAGTGGAACAGGTTCTAATTTTTTTTCAATTGGGCAAAGGGCTTTGCTTAGTCACAAATATAGGAAGTTGCAGAGAATACAAAATTCCATCTGATGGAAAACAATTATTTCTTTGATCTCAATTACATCTTAAAGTGTTCATTGAGAACCAAACCATCCCTCATTTCAATACCACAGTTTTTCTAAAATAAAATAAGAAATGCTTCTGTTATCTCACATTCAGATACTTGTTACAAATGAATCACATTCATTCCTTTTTTTAACTTGAACCAAATTTCTACCTAAAATTTAGATTGACAACAAAGTGTGATTTCTAGAATTGTATTGTGTGCAAACCTCAAAATGGTGTTTTGAAATGTATCTTTTAGAAACAGAGATCCTTCCTTTATTCCTGTCAAGCTTGAAGGAAAAAAGAAGGTCAAGACTCGATAAAATTACTCGTTTTATCCTAGAATTTAAGTTGTCAAAGGAATGGTTTGCACTGCAGACAAAAATGTACTCTAGTGGAAAAAGCACTTTAAATCTCAGAGATAAGGGAATCCAGATCTCCTCTCTGCTCTGCCACTCTTTGGTCATATTTTTGAGTTACTCAAACTCAAGTACACTTTCTGTATCTATTAGACAAAAGGGTGGGCTCTTCTTAGCTTTGAAACATCATTGATTTCATTGATTATTTAAAACAGTATATTATAATCTCTGAAATATCAGAGAAGATATGATGAGCTTCGTCCAATGACTAAGATGCAGTAGTTCCCAGAGGGCAGCAGCAGTATTTTTCTTCTTTTCAGTTTTATTCCTCTCTTCTTGCAATCTTGAGATTCCAGAAGACAGTTACTATACAGATAAGACTGGGTGCATTCTAACATCAACCTATAAACATTTTATCCATTTAATGAATTTCAGAATCATTCATTAGAATGGAATATGAAAACATGGCAAAAAAAAATCCCAGATGAAATTGGATATCTCACTCAAATTTGAGGGCCTTTCAAGTACCACCAGATTAAAAAGAAAAAAATATTTTATAACACAGTATTGAGTATAACAAGATTTTTATTATAAATTGATTCAAAGATATAAATTCAAAAGAAAGCATTTGATATACCTTTCCATAGCTCTTTTGAGTAGACCAAGAATCATGTAATGAACTGAAGTGTAAAAAGTATTTGTATTTTTCTCACATCTGTATGAAAAGTTAAATATCTTTAAAATATTTTCATAAAAGTCAACTCATTGTTTACCCAGCATTCAAATGGATTTATGACAGAATATGATTATCTTAAAATAAGATTATTTCATAGAATATAATCTAAAATGAAAACTGCAACATAATAGAATTGCAACCTAGCAATGGAAAAAGCTTCACATTTTGATAAAATATATATTTAAAATATTTATAGAATATTCATATCTATTTTTCATTATCAACAATGGCAATTATATACTAAAGGTTTATTTTTAGAAATTTTTCATGAGACACTATGGAGTCTGTAATTGTCAAGGAAATTTAAATTGCAGTTATTATTTTATACACAGTAACAGATAGAAGGAACAAATATAAAAATTTTATCAATGAAATATTCTTTATGAGAAAGCTCAACTAACTGTAACACTTGTATAATTCCTAAAGAACTCTAATAACCTGGCAAAATAGAATAGTGGAAAAAATGTGTTCTGGCCTCCACCATAAAGATTTTGTTTCTTTTGGGGCCAGCACTGTGGCTCACTAAGCTAATCCTCCTCCTGTGGCGCCAGCATCCCATATGGGTGCCGGGTTCTAGTCCTGGTTGCTCCTCTTCCAGTCCAGCTCTCTGTTGTAGCCCAGGAAGGCAGTGGAGGATGGCCCAAGTCCTTGGGCCCCTGCACCCACATGGGAGACCAGGAGGAAGCATCTGGCTCCTGGCTTCGGATCGGTGCAGCGTGCCAGCCGTAGCAGCCGTTTGGGGAGTGAACCAACAGAAGGAACACCTTTCTGTCTCTCTCTCTCTCACTAACTCTATCTGTCAAAGAAATTAAAAAAAAAATTGTTTATTTTTCCTTACATTATCTATGTTTCTACAACAGTCCCTACCGTATGGTTTTTGCTTAATAAATGATAATTAGAATGTTTTTTTTAAATACAATTTTTAAGCTTTTTATTAGGGACAATTTGAAATACATACAAAAGTAGACAGTATCTGAACCCCTATGTACTCATCACCCAGATTTACAATGACAGTCTTGCTTTTTCTATTCACTAATCCACTTTCTTTGTCCTCTGTTCACCATCTGCTTTGGATTAACTGGATGCAAACCCAAACATTATAGTCTTCTTTAAGACAGGAAAGGATTTTGTTTGTTTGTTTGTTTGTTTGTTTTTTCTTTTTTTTTAACTTTTATTTAATGAATATAAATTTCCAGTGTACACCTTATGGATTACAATGGCTTCCCCCTCCCATAACTTCCCTCCCACCCGCAACCCTCCCCTCTCCCGCTCCCTCTCCCCTACCATTTGCATCAAGATTCATTTTCAATTCTATTTATATACAGAAGATCAATTTACTATAAAGATTTCAACAGTTTGCACCCACATAGCAACACAAAGTGAAACATACTGTTTGAGTACTAGTTATAGCATTAAATCACAATGTACAGCACGTTAAGGACAGAGATCCCACATGAGGAGCAAGTGCACAGTGGCTCCTGTTGTTGACCCAACAAATTGACACTCTAGTTTATAGCGCCAGTAACCACCCTAGGCTGTCGTCATGAGTTGCCAAGGCTATGGAAGCCTTCCAAGTTTGCCGACTCTGATCATATTTAGACAAGGTCATAAAAGACAGAGTGAGGATAGTAACCAATGATCCTAAGAGTGGCATTTACCAGGTTTGAACAATTATACAGCATTAAGTGGGGAAGAGGACCATCAGTACACACAGGTTGGGAGTAGAGCCATTGGTGGTAGAGTAGAGGTTATGATTACAAAGGGATGAGGCCCAAGTGCGCTAGACAGGGTCTAGAACAAAGGACAGAGTCATTATTAGAGGAGTTAAGGAAGGTGCTGTCTAAGCTACAATTAAGTTTTCTGATTGAGAGGCAAATAGAACCTGACAGAAGGGGCTTGATAATAATCTGGTGGGCTTTAGGCCTTGTAAGTTAAGAGGCCCAGACCTATCTATCTCTTCACGTGGGGTACATCCTAAGGGAGGTGTGAACCTCCTAGGGGAAGGCACTCTGTTGACTTTCATTACTTGGCTGGCCTAGGAGGAGAGCTGGCCAGGTAAAGGCAGGTTGCATCTCTAACAAGAAATTTACAGTTCTGCCTGCAATGTTGCTGACCCTACTTGGCTGTCCCCTCAGCTGCAGTGGTCACTTTGGAAGTTGGGCTGAGTGAAGGGCTTTTCAGCTTAGAGCCAATAAGATCTGTGGCTCTGACCTGGGCATCCTTCGACTCCAGGACAGGTCCATTTCCAGTGATCCAACTCTTGGCAGAGCTGCCAGGGCTCTTCACAAGCTGACTTCTGCTGAAGCCCAGGCTTACCACATTGAAAGCCACTGCAGTGGACTGGCCTGTTGGGTCTCCTTGAGGGCAGATCACTGTACAGATCAGCCATTCATAGGCCTGCCACCCATTGCTTCTGATGCCTAGCTTTCTTTTCCTCCTGGTTTGTGTTCAAGCAGACCAGAGGATGCAAGTCAAGGGAGTGCCCAAGTCCCATCTCTAATCTTCGGTGGCCTGAACTACAAGTCTATAGTCACAGGCATGTTCTGTAGTAGTTTTTCTAAGGTAGACAATGCCCATGAGGAAAATTATATTTTCACTTTAAAACTTTCTTTCCCTTTGGTCTGAATGGGAGGTTTTTTCTACTTACTGTATACTTCGCTGATGGCAAAGTGAATCTAGCTATGAGATTATTATTTAAGCTCTTATTTTGGCTATGCTATTACAGAAAAATGTTAGCCATCTCTTTTATAAGGTCTAAAGATTAAATTGTGTGTCCTACAGATTCCTTCATAATAGAATTAGTTTCCTACCTTGAAGAGAATAGAGCAATGAAAGAACAAGTTGGGCTTAGAATAGAGAAATGAGGGAGCAAGTCCTAGATCGCTTGCTGACATTAGCGATATCACATGAATACTTAGCAAACAGTTTCAACCATTAGATAACAACTTAAGAAAACATTTACCAGAAAGTCCAATGCCTTCTATAAATTTTAAGAATCATGTATTTGAAAACAAGTCTTAAATATCTAACATGGTGTACTTTGTTTAACCAGTAAACTTAAGCACAACCATATAAAATGTTTTTAGTTTCTTTCTACCAACAAGTTTAAAACATATGATACACAGATTCAGGTCACACAAATTAAAATGTATCTTTGATTGATTTTAGCAGCTTAAATTTATGGACAATCTTATCCATACGCCATTTAAAATAAAACTCTTAATAAAATTTCCCCATGTGGACATACAATATGTACACACATATAACATAACATAATAGACCAATATAGCAATTTTAATAATAGCTTTTAAAATCTTTAACTCTTTTTGTAGATTGCCAATTGATTTGAATTGCTTTTTGTTTTTAGTAACCTCAGTTAACCATACTTTCTCTCAGTTGGTACTGTTAATACATTATTGGCTTCATCTGTTTACAGAGCCATCCCAAAGTACTGAATACAATAGTAGTGGCTGGAAAAAGTCCATAGGAACCTATAGGAGGACAGCTAAACACAGAACCAACAACGCTTTAGTTTTATGAGCAGCAAGTCATATATAACTGTGGATGACAAAAGACTTTAAGTCGCCATGTTTAAAATTATAAACTCATCAACCAACAAGAGGCACTTGCTTACTTCACAGTAATTTTGAAAGCACCTGTAGGATTTTACAATTATTTAACCCTTTAGGCCTCTGGGACTTTCTCATTAAGATAACTATCATGTCTAGTAACACAAGATCATTAGGCTTTTTAATTCTCAAACATTTGTATTAATAGCATTTTCCATTATAGAAACTTAAAATTTGGTACCACATCACATCTTGACAGTACTTCTAATATAATCCAAATAGCCTGATTAGTTGGTGTCTCTATGAGAGACATAGGTCTTTTGATTTTTTCAGTTGGGCCCAAACTGGAAAAACCAAAATCCAGGATTTACTGGAAATTTTAGAGACCAGATTGTTTGAAACTTTGATTTTTTGAAGGCCTGTCAAGAATGCCAAGAAGGCTCAAAATCCAAAATATCTGGTTGAAATAAGATTCCTTAAAATCATGACATAACATAGACCAAATTTTATCATTGTTACAAGGTGATTATTCAAATCTTTGGAAATAAGCACATATTTAAATAACCCATAGCTCTTAGTAAAAATTCAGCTGTTTTTGAACAATTAGAATTTAACAGACATCAAGAGAACATAATAGATTACTTTAACACATTGCTTTAACAGAGCAATAGTATGCTAGTATGTCACTGAAAATGCCTTCTAATCCTTTCTCCCTCTCCATGCCTTCAGGAACTCCTAGAACCCGAATGTTAGGTTTTTTAATAGTATCCTGTAGATTTCCGACAATATTTTTTAGATTTCTAATTTCTTCTTCTTTCTTTGGTTTGCCTGTTTCCTTTCCTGTTCTCTGTCTTCTATGTCTGATATTCTCTCTTCTGCTTCGCCCATTCTGTTTTTAAGGCTCTCTAATGTGTTTGTCATTTGATCTATTGAATTCTTCATTTCATTATGATTTCATCACTATCACAGTTTCTTGTTCTACTAGTTGTTTCATTTCATTTTGATTCCTCCTTAATATTTCATTTTCACGAGAGAGATTTTCTATCTTGTCCATTAAGGATTTCTGTAGTTCAAGAATTTGTTTTTGAGAACTTCTTAATGTTCTTATCAATTTTTTGAGATCCACTTCTTACATTTCTTCTATCTCATCATCTTCATAATCTTGAATTGGGTTGTCTTTTTCATTTGGGGGTGTCATAGTATCTTCCTTGTTCTTGTTACCTCGGTTTTTGCGTTTGTTGTTTGGCATGTTGGAGATTTTTGGTTTCTTCACTGTGGTGTTTTTTCTTGTTACACTATGTCTCTATATTAAGTGGACTGTCTGCTTTTGGTGGAGCCTTAGAGGCTTGAGATGAGTGTGGCCTGAGAGCTGTGTTTGGTTCCTCAGGGTTGAGGGTGTGTCAAAGATGACACTCCCAGGTTAGGTGTGGTAAATCTCTCTTTCTTTCTTTCTTTTTTTGATTCATAAGGGAAGTAATTCCGCACAGCTGAACGTAATTGGAGGTAGTTAGGCAAATGATAAACCCACAGGAGCCAGAAATTGGAAAGCTCTTTCCCAAGGACCACACAGGGAATCTGTGCTGCCCTCAGTGTGGGCTCCAATTCTCCTGTAGTCTCCCACTGGGTTGTCAAGTTAGATGCTAATCTCCTGTTATTTCACCCCTCCGCACAGAGTCAGGTGTTTCTGCTAGGCTCAGGGCCGGTGCAGACCTGAGGTTGCCTTGCTTATGACGTATGACCAAAATGGCACCTGCTCTGTCTTGCTTGCCTTTGAGAGGTGAGCGGAGAGAGAGAAGCTTGTGTCCGTATCGGTCACTTTTTTTAATTTTTTTCCTCTCTCTCTTCTAGTTAGCCTGGTGAACTTTTCCCCACGGAGTTTCAAGCCTCCTTCACTCTAGTCTCCTCTTTCCGCTTACCCGCTGGTGTTTCGGGCTATTGAGGTTCGGCTCACCTCGTGTTCCAGCGCTGGTGTGTTGAGTCTGCCGCTGGTGTCCCAAACTTGGGCTCCCACGCTCTCCATGCAGGTCCACTGTGAATCACTAGTTCCAGAAGAGTTTCCTCTGCTGTTTTTTCCCCTACTCTTCCTTGACCCTGCAGTATCTCCACTTTTATTAACCTGTCTCTCGCCCGGACTAATAGTTGCTCCCTTCCTATTCCGCCATCTTGCCGCTCTCCGAGGATAGGATTTTTAATTAGAATGTTATCACTAATAATGTTTTCTTATGTAGGTAGCGCAATTAATATTTGTTTAAAAGATGAGTAGTTGAAAATTAAAATTAGGTGGCTGGCACTGTGGCATAGTCAATTAAGAAGCCGCCTGCAGCACTAACATCCCATATGGGCACCATTTGAAATCCCTGCTGTTCTGTCTCTGATCCAGCTCCCTGCTAATGTGCCTTGGAAAGCAGTAGTAGATGATCTGAGTTCTGGGGCCCCTACATGCATGTGGGAGACTCAATTGAAGGTCCTGGTTTTGGTCTGGTCCAGCTCTGGCGATTGTGGCCATTTGGGAAGTGAACCAGCAGATAGAAGCACTCTCTCTCTCTCTCCCTTCCTCTCTTCCTCTCTGTTATTCTGCCTTTCAAATACATCAGTCTTTTAAAAAAAGGAAATTAAGATTAGATTTTAAAAATTGACTTTATTATTTTTATTTGAAAATGACACAGAGATATTCTGATATAAAGCATTCTTTGACCGGCTGATTTACTTGTCAAATGGTAATAACAGTCAAGAACCTGATTAACCAGTGATTAAGAAGAATCAGTGATTAACTAAAAGTAAATGCCCAGCATGACGCATGCACACACAGATGAGCATTCATTGTTCTTGTTGAATGGACAAATGACATAAAGTGACTGGAAATTATAGACACCAAACCTGTTCCCAGAGGAAAAATAAATAAATAAATAAAATAACAAATCCAAAGCACTTAGAACCATGTCTGTCATAGTTAGCATTTCATAAACATTTTATATTTATTTTATAAATCTGTTGTGATAAGTAGATATTCATAAAGTGCTTAGGGAATGTCAGATAGCAAAGGTTACCTTCATGGATTACAGAAGAAATGACAGAAGTGCTAAAATAGAATCTGAATCCTGAAGAATGAGTGGGGTTTACCAACTCCTATTGCGTGTAGTTGAATAGAAATTAATACAGACTCCAGGCTCTTTGGCTTCTTTGCAATCTAAATTGATAAGAGACTTAAAAGCAACTTGGACAAGCTTTATTGGGGGTTTAGGGGAAAACAAAAGGGACACAGCATGGCAGGAAGAGATTCCACCGATTGGCTGAACTTGAGAAGATGGGTAGGGATTTTATATCTTGGAGACACATGTTTCCCCTCAACACAGAATACTTCCATCTGTATCCAACCTGGATTTCTGGTTCACTCTCCTCAGCACAGGTCACTTTTATTTGCACCCAGTTTGGTGTTCTGCATAAACACTGTTGGATTTTTGTATACAACTTGCTTAAAATGATAGGGCTGCTCACTACTTACCACCTCAGAAAGTTCACAGATAGGTCACATTGCACTACTTGGGGCAAGCATGAAGGTTGGAGAAGTCTCTAACTGGGCAATAGGGGGTCCCCTGCGGTTAGGGTCTTGATGCTTCTTGTTCTTGATTGGTTTGGAGTTGGAGATGGACATATACTTGGTCATGAGACAAATATATGTTCATGATGAGGGATGATTTAGTGAGTTCTGCTTCCATCTTTTCTCAAAATCAATTTTTAAAAATTGATTTATATATTTATTTGAAAGTGAGAGCAACACACACACACACACACACACACAGAGGGAGAGACAAAGAGGGAGAGAGAGAGAGAGCTTCCAACCATTGGTTCACTCCCCAAGTGGCCACAATGGCCAGGGCTGAGCCAAGCCAAAGTCAGGATCTTCATCTGGTCTCCCACTTGAGTGGCAAGAACCCAAGCAGTTGTGTTATCTTTTGCTGCTTTTACCAAGTATTAGTAGGGAGCTAGATTGGAAGAGGAGCAGCAGGGACATGAACCAGCATCCACAAGGCATGCTGGAGTGTCAGGTAAAGGCTTTTACACACTAGGCTACAATGCTGTGTGGCCCCTCAAAATCACATTTTTTAAAAAAGAAGTGGCACATTGTAGGTACCTATCTCTGTGTAAGAGATTCAACACTTTGGAAGTCAGAACATGCAGATGGATGGAAACCAATTTATAGACATTTTTCCACTTGATGAGCATTTCTCCCAATATAGTAAGGATGTTATATTAATTCAAAATACATAAACTATAAAGTAGAAAGAATTCAGTTAATAGCATATTTTCTAGGTATTCTTCAGTTTTATTTCCTTACTCAAGTCATTCTTCAATAATTCTTATTGCATTTTGTGTAAATCATTAAAATATCATTCAAATCTAATATTGCTAATTTTATTTATCATGAAAGAAAACAATCAAAACTGATGAGGTAACATAAAAAATCATTATAGCAAAGCCCAAAATTTTCTGTATGTGATGTGAAACAAAGCCTATCTTTATTATATCTTGAAACAGATGGAAAAGAATTTACCCTATATCTGATTAATGAGAAATAGTAAAGATTATTAAAATACTTACATAAGTAAAAAATATGGTGCATTTATTTCTGTGAAATTAGATAAAATAGAAAATCAACATAATAATTCTGTCAAATGGATATGGTTAAATCCTTTGTCTTTAAAAGCAACAGCAATCACCAACACATCAATAACCAACAATGAAAGTGACTTCTGACCTCTTCCTGAAAAGATTTTTAAATATAAATTTTATGCAGAATAGAAATGTTATAAACTTTGAAATATGCTTCTTCATCAATGATCTCCCAACCCAGAAGAGAGATTTTTCAGACTTTAACAATTCTAGGTTTGTGAAAAGTACTGTCTGAAATTTTCATATTCACTTGTAAATTCTTGCTCAATGAAAATGAAAACCCAGGATCCTTTAAATTAAAAAAGCCTATGATACTAAGTGGAAAAAGAAAAATGAAATGGCAGTTGGCCATGCCTTAATGATTTAACTTGGCATCTGGTCAAATGACCTGGGCAAATGTTCTTTTGAAAAATGTCATGGAATTTTTATTAATGATGAATATTTAAGATCTCAAACCATACCCATCTTAAAGAAGTCTACTTTAGCAATCTAGATCCTGTCAAAACTGGGTTTTGAATGACTTGACCCTCATAGTAATTGAACTAGTTCTGCATGTAAATGCAGTCCAAATCACCTTTCTCTGGGGCATCCAAATTCTTTAGTTGAATGTGAACAAATCAAGCATTAAAATTAAATGGTTCTGCAAACATTTATTTCTCTAGGAAAGAAAATTTCCATTTGATTGTTTACTACAATGTTGAATATTTTGCATTTAAATTTTAAAAAATTATTGACTATGTGATATTTTAGGAACTAATCATTACCTAATATAATGTGATTACAAATGACCAAATATCAGGGAAATATAAATTAATGTAAAGTGTTGGGAAGAAGAAATGTATAACTTTGTCCTCAAATCAGTAATCCAATATAAACAATGATAGTAATGAACTAAATCTTAACATTTTAATTTTATTTTTATTTGGCATGTACCTTAAGAGAGTGTTTTTTAGTGTTTTTTAAATTAATTTTCTCATATACAGTGTCTATGTGAATTTACATAGCATAAAGGCACAGGTAAGAGAGCTAGTACACAATGAAAACAGACTTGAGTGATTTTTTTAAAAAAATGTATTTATTTTATTTAGTTGAAAGGGAGACAAAAAGACAGGCAGACAGACAGATCTTTCATCTGCTAGTTCACTCCCCAGTGCCTCACCTAGTTTAAAAAATATACTCCCTTAACAAGTCTATTCTTTTTATTTATTTCATAAACCACCCATTGACAAGACTTGTTAATTCACTACAAAATTCCATTCATTTCTTTAATAAAGTACTCTCAACTTGGTCCACAATACTATCATCTCTCACCTCTCACTTTTTCCTTTCAGCCAGCCTGTCTTCCACACTGGCCATCTCTCATGTGTTCTACATATATGCAAAGATAGTTTTCTGAAGAGCAAAGCTGATCATATCACCATATGGTTTTCTCTATTCTCCACACTCTTAAAGAACATTCCATGCATTTTTATTATCTTAAATGAAAATTCACTCTGCAGCCATTTCTGAGTACTTCTTCAGATTTACCCACCACAGCCTAAACTGCATTTCCTCTTTTTCGCCAATTGGCACTCTTCAGTCAGTTCCTCTCATTGGCGGTTGCTCCACTGACACAAGGCTTTGATTTTCTCCCTCTGGAAGGTTCTTCCTGCCCTTCTTTGGCTGGTTAAATCTCAACTGAATTACCAGACATTTAAAAGAAATCTTTCTCTGACTTCTGTGAAATAATAAGATCAATATTGTAGGCTCAAATCAACAAGTGCCTCTTGTTAAAAAATGATTAGAACAGGAGAGAGTGGAAAGATGGTGGAATAGGAAGGGAGCACACTGATAGTCCGGGTAGAGACAGTTTAATAAAAGTGGAGATACTGCAGGTTCAAGGAAGAGTAGGGGAAGAAACAGCAGAGGAAACTCTTCCGGAACTAGTGATTCACAGTGGACCTGCGTGGAGAGCATGGGAGCCTACGGTTAGGAACACCAGCGGCAGAATCAACACACCAGCGCTGGAACGCAATGTGAGCCAGAATTCAATAGCCCGAGACACCGGAGGGCAAGCAGAAAGAGGAGACTAGAGGGAACGAGGCTTGAAACCCCATTGTTGCCGTTGAATTCTCTACAATGTTGCAGTGGGTTCGTTTCTGAGAAGAGCAGCGTGGTGGGGGCAAGAGGCGCAGAGTCAACACACAGACCCCGGGAGTCGGGTGAGAGCAGGCTTGAGGCGAGCAGCCGGCAGACTCGTTTATTACAGTTGGTACAACAGTTTATATAGCCAAGACCAGCCAATCTGGTCAAGGGGCGGTCTATACCCCAACCAATCACAGCCTGTTGCCAGACAGTTTCCAGAGCCATCCAATCACAGCCTGTTGCCAGGCAGTTTCAAATCCATCCAATCACAGCCTGTCGCCAGGCAGTTTCCAGAGCCATCCAATCACAGCCTTTTGCCAGGCAGTTTCCAAAGCCAGGTGGGTTTCAAAGCCATTCGTGACTAACTGACGCTCGCTTGCCAGTGGCCACCTTGGCATGGCCTTCTCATTCCACTACACCCCATCGGGGAAAAGTTCACCAGGCTATCTAGAAGAGAGAGGGAGAAAAAAAAACCTGACTGATAAGGACACGAGTTTCTCTCTCTCTGCTTGCCTCTCAAAGGTGAGCAAGACAAAGAGCAGGCACCATTTTGAACATATGTAATAAGCGGCACGACCTCAGTCAGGACTGCACCTGCCCTCAGCCAAGCAGAAAAACCTGACTATGGGGTGGGGTGGGGGTGGGTGGGTGGGGTGGGGGTGGTATGTGTGTGAAATAACAGGAGATTAGGACCTAGTGAATGTGTGGTGTTAATGAACTGAGACTGTGAAAAAAGAGATGGTGGGGGAGAGAATTCACGGAATTCACGTGAGTACTCTCCAGAGACACTACAATTCGGTAACCTTGGCAACCCAGTGGGAGAATTGGAGCCCACACTGAGGGCAGCACAGATTCCCTGTGTGGTCCTTGGGAAAGAGCTTCCGATCTCTGGCTCCTGTGGGTATATCATTTGCCTGCTAACTACCTCCAATTCCACTCAGCTGTGTACAATTACTTCCCTTTTGAATCAAAAAAGAAAGAAAGATTTACCACACCTAACCTGGGAGTGTCACCTTTGGCACACCCTTAACCCTGAGGAAACAAACAGAGCTCTCAGGCCACACCCATCTCAAGCCTCAAAGGCTCCATAAAAAGCAGACAGTCCACTTAATACAGTCATAGTATAACAGGAAAAAACACCATAGCCAGGGAAGAAGAATCCAAAGAATATCTCCACAATGCCTAGCAACAAATGCAGAAACTGAGGAAACAAGAACAAGGAAGACATTATGACACCCCCAAATGAACAAGACACCCCAAACCAAGATTATGAAGATGATGAGATGGAAGAAATGCAAGATACGAATTTCAAAAAATTTATGATAAGAAAATTAGAAGTTTTCAAAAACAAATGCTTGAGCTACGGAATTCCTTACTGGACAGGATAGAAAATCTCCTTCGAGAAAATGAAAACTTGAGGAATCAAAATGAAATGCAGAAACTAGTAGAACAGGAAAGTGTGATAGTGAAGAGAAATCAAAATGAAGAACTCAATAGATCAAATGACAAACACATTAGAGAGCCTTAAAAACAGAGTCAGTGAAACAGAAGAGAGAATATCGGACTTAGAAGACAGAGCACAGGAAAGGAAACAGGCAAACCAAAAAAAGAAGAGGAAATTAGAAATCTAAAAAATAATATTGGGAATCTACAGGATACTATTAAAAAACCCAACATTTGGGTTCTAGGAGTTCCTGGAGGCATGGAGAGAGAGAAAGGATTAGAAGGCCTTTTTAGTGAGATACTTGCAGAGAACTTCCCAGGTTTGGAGAAGGACAGAGACATCCTAGTACAGGAAGCTCATAGAACCCCTAGTAAACATGACCAAAAGAGATCCTCACCATGACACATTGTAATCAAACTCACCACAGTGAAACATAAAGAAAAGATTCTAAAATGTGCAAGAGAGAAATGTTAGATTACTCTGAAGATTTCCAGTTAGACTCACAGCTGACTTCTCATCAGTAACCCTACAGGCTAGGAGGGAATGGCGAGACATAGCCCAGGTACTAAGAGAGAAAAACTGCCAGCCCAGAATATTATATCCTGCAAAGCTCTCATTTGTGAATGAAGGTGAAATAAAGACAAACAGAAATTGAAAGAATTTGTCGCCACTCGTCCAGCCCTGCAAAAGATGCTTAAAGATGTGTTACACATAGAAACACAGAAACACGGTCATCAATATGAAAGAAGGTAAAGGAAGGAAAACTCACATCAAAAGATCACAGGAAGCATATATTAGAAAATACCTTTGGCAAATGGCAGGGCAAAGTTACTACTTATCAATAGTCACATTGAATGTTAATGGCCTGAATATCCAGTTAACAGACACCGATTGGCTGATTGGGTTAAGGAACAAAACCCTTCTATTTGCTGCTTACAAGAAATACATCTTTCCAACAAAGATGCATACAGACTGACAGTGAAAGGCTGGAAAAAGATATACCATGCCAACAGAAATGAAAAAAGACTGGGTGTAGCCATCTTAATATTGGACAACATAAACTTTACCACAAAAACTGTTAAGAGAGACAAAGAGGGGCACTATATAATGATTAAGGGATCAATTCAACAGGAAGATATAACGATTATCAATATATATGCAGCTAATTACAGGGCACTGGTTTATTTAAAAGATTTGTTAAGGAACTTAAAGGGAGACTTAAACTCCAATACAATAGTGCTGGAGAACTTCAGTACTCCACTCTCAGAAATAGACAGATCAACATGACAGAAGATCAACAAGGAGACAGCAGATTTAAACGACACTATAGCTCAAATGGACCTAACATATCTACAGAACATTTCATCCTACATCTAAGGACTTTACATTCTTCTCAGCAGTACATGGAACCTTCTCTAGGATTGACCACATACTAGGCCATAAAGCAAGTCTCAGCAAATTCAAAAGAATTAGAATCATACCATGCAGCTTCTCAGATCATAAAGGAATGAAGTTGGAAATTAGCAACTCAGGAATCCCTAGAGCATATGCAAACACATGGAGATTGAACAACATGCACCTGAATAAACAATGGGTCATAGGAGAAATAAAAAATTTTCTGGAAGTAAATGACGATAACACCACAACATACCAAAACTTATGGGATACAGCAAAAGCAGTGTTAAGAGGAAATTTTATAGCAATAGGTGCGTACATCAAGAAATTGTAAAGGCACCAAATAAATGAGCTTTCAGTGCATCTCAAGATCTAGAAAAACTGCAGCAAACCAGACCCAAATCTAGTAGGAGAAGAGAAATAATTAAAGTCAGAGAAGAAATCAACAGGATTGAATCCAAAAAAACATTACAAAAAATCAGCCAAACGAGGAGCTGATTTTTTGAAAAAAATAAACAAAATTGACACCCCATTGGCCCAACTAACTAAAAAAAGAAAAGACCCAAATCAATAAAATCAGAGATGAAAAAGGAAACGTAACAACAGACAGCACAGAAATAAAAAGAATCATCAGAAATTACTACAAAGACTTATATGCCAGCAAACAGGGAAATCTATCAGAAATGGACAGATTGCTGGACAGATGCAACCTACCTAAATTGAACCAGAAGACATAGAAAACCTAAACAGACCCATAACTGAGACAGAAATTAAAACAATAATAAAGGCCCTCCCAACAAAGAAAAGCCCAGGACCAGATGGATTCACTGCTGAATTCTACCAGACATTTAAAGAAGAATTAACTCCATTTCTTTTCAAACTATTCAAAACAATCGAAAAAGAGAGAATCCTCCCAAATACTTTTTATGAAGCCAGTATCACCTTAATTCCTAAGCCAGAAAAAGATGCAGCATTGAAAGAGAATTACAGACCAATATCCCTGATGAACATAGATGCAGAAATCCTCAATAAAATTCTCACCAATAGAATACAACAACACATCAGAAAGATCATCCACCCAGACCAAGTGGGATTTATCCCTGGTATGCAGGGATTGTTCAATGTTCCCAAATCAATCAACGTGATACACCACATTAACGGACTGCAGAAGAAAAACCATTTGATTATCTCAATAGACACAGAGAAAGCATTTGATAAAATACAACACCCTTTCATGATGAAAACTCTAAGCAAACTGGGAATGGAAGGAACATTCCTCAATACAATCAAAGCAATATATGAAAAACCCATGGCCAACATCTTATTGAATTGGGAAAAGTTGGAAGCATTTCCACTGAGATCTGGTACCAGACAGGGATGCCCACTCTCACCACTGTTCTTCAATATAGTTCTCGAAGTTTTAGCCAGAGCTATAAGGCAAGAAAAAAAAATTAAAGGGATACAAATTGGGAAGGAAGAGGTCAAACTATCTACTTTGCAGATGATATGATTCTTTATTTAGGGGATCCAAAGAACTCTACTAAGAGACTATTGGAACTCATAGAAGAGTTTGGTAATGTAGCAGGATATAAAATCAATGCACAAAAATCAACAGCCTTTCTATGCACAGGCAATGCCACAGCTGAGGAAGAACTTCTAAGATCAATCCCATTCATAATAGCTACAAAAACAATCAAATACCTTGGAATAAACTTAACCAAGAACATTCAAGATCACTACAATGAGAATTACAAAACCTTAAAGAAATAGAAGAGGATACCAAAAAATGGAAAAAATCTTCCATGCTCATGGATTGGAAGAATCAATATCATCAAAATGTCCATTCTCCCAAAAGCAATTTATACATTCAATGCAATACCAATCAAGATACCAAAGACATTCTTCTCAGATCTGGAAAAAATGATGCTGAAATTCATATGGAGACACAGGAGACATTGAATAGCTAAAGCAATCTTGTACAACAAAAACAAAGCCAGGAGGCATCGCAATACCAAATTTCAGGACATACTACAGGGCAGTTGTAATCAAAACAGCTTGGTACTGGCACAAAAACAGATGGATAGACCAATGGAACACAATAGAAACACCAGAAATCAATCCAAACCTCTACGGCCAACT
This sequence comes from Lepus europaeus, assembly GCF_033115175.1. Taxonomy (NCBI): domain Eukaryota; kingdom Metazoa; phylum Chordata; class Mammalia; order Lagomorpha; family Leporidae; genus Lepus; species Lepus europaeus. Next base: position 109,936,622 of record NC_084832.1, read on the forward strand.
TATATTTGATCAAAGATCCAAAACCAATCCCTGGAGTAAGGACAGTCTATTCAATAAATGGTGCTGGGAAAATTGGATTTCTACATGCAGAATCATGAAGCAAGACCCCTACCTTTCACCTTACACAAAAATTCACTCCACATGGATTAAAGACTTAAATTTATGACCCGACACCATCAAATTATTAGAGAGCATTGGAGAAACCCTGCAAGATATAGCCACTGGCAAAGACTTCTTGGAAAATACCCCAGAAGCACAGGCAGTGAAAGCTAAAATTAACATTTGGGATTGCATCAAATTGAGAAGTCTCTGTGCTTCCAAAGAAACAGTCAGGAAAGGGAATAGGCAACCGGCAGAATAGGAAAAAATATTTGCAAACTATGCAACTGATAAAGGGTTGATAACCAGAATCTACAAAGAAATCAAGAAACTCCACAACATCAAAACGAACAACCCACTTAAGAGATGGGCCAAGGAACTCAATAGACATTTTTCAAAAGAGGAAATCCAAATGGCCAACAGGCTCATGAAAAAATGTTCAAGATCACTAGCAATCAGGGAAACGCAAATCAAAACCACAATGAGGTTTCACCTCACCCCAGTTAGAATGGCTCACATTCAGAAATCTACCAACAATAGATGCTAGAGAGGATGTGGGGAGAAAGGGACACTAACCCACTGTTGGTGGGAATGCAAACTGGTAAAGCGACTATGGAAGTCAGTCTGGAGATTCCTCAGAAACCTGAACATAACCCTACCATTCAACCCAGCCATCCCACTCATTGGAATTTATCCAAAGTTAATTAAATTGGCAAATAAAAAAGTGGTCTGCACCTTAATGTTTATTGCAGCTCAATTCACAATAGCTAAGACCTGGAACCAACCCAAATGCCCATCAACAGTAGACTGGATAAAGAAATTATGGGATATGTACTCTATAGAATACTATACAGTAGTAAAAAACAATGAAACCCGGTCATTTGCATCAAGATGCAGGAATCTGGAAAACATTTTGCTGAGTGGATTAAGCCAGTCCCAAAGGGACAAATATCATATGTTCTCCCTGATTAGCGACAACTAACTGAGCGCCAAAGGGGAAACCTGTTGAAGTGAAATGGACACTATGAGAAACAGTGACTTGATCAGCTCTTGTCTTGGCTGTTGATGTATAATGCAATACTTCATCCATTTTAGTATTTTGTTGTTGTTGTTCTAGTACTAGTGGTTGAACTCTGTAATTAACACACAATTATTCTTAGGTGTTTAAATTTTAACTTTAAAGTGATCCCTGTCAAATATAAGAGTGGGAATAAGAGAGGGAGGAGATGTACAATTTGGGACATGCTCAAGCTGACTTGCCCCAAATGGTGGAATTAGAAATGTGCCAGGGGATTCCAATTCAATCCCATCAAGGTGGCATGTACCAATGCCATCTCACTAGTCCAAGTGATCAATTTCAGTTCACAATTGATCACACTGATAGGTCTAAAAGTCAAAGGGATCACACAAACAAGAATAGTGTCTGCTAATACTAACTGATAGAATCAAAAAGGGAGAGAATGATCCAACATTTGAAGCATGATACACAGCAGACTCATAGAATGGCCGATGTCCTAAATAGCACTCTGTCCTTAGAATCAGCCCTTAAGTCATTCAGATCCTTAGAATCAGCCCTTAAGGCATTCAGATCTGGCTGAAGAGCCCATGAGATTATTTTAGGCATGGAAAGCCAAGACACTCTGGAAACAAACAAACAAACATAAATGAAAGATCTCTGAACTTCCACTTTGACTATGACGTTGTCTGAATAAGATCGAAGTTGGCGAACCCTAAATGCTTCCATAGCCTTGGCAACTCATGACTAGAGCCTAGGGAGATTACTGACACCATAAACAAGGTGTCAAATTGTTAAGTCAACAACAGGAGTCATTGTGTACTTACTTCTCATGGGGGATCTGTCCTTGATGTGTTGTCCAATGTGAAGTAATGCTATAACTAGTACTGAAACAGTATTTTACACTTTGTGTTTCTGTGTGGGTGCAAACTGATGAAATCTTTACTTAATATATATTAATCGATCTTCTGTATATAAAGATAATTGCAAATGAATCTTGATGTGAATGGAATGTGAGAGGGAGCGGGAGATGGGGCGGTGCGAGTGGGAGGGAAATTATGGGGGGGAAGCCATTGTAATGCATAAAGTGTACTTTGGAAATTTATATTTACTAAATAAATAAAAGCAAAAAAATGATTAGAACATCAGCTTTATTTGTGTTTATTTGATTATTGTCTGTGTCTCTGCTAGAATGGGTTAATAATAGCTAAGTAGTATTAGGTATTCACTAGATAGCATGACTTTTATTTAATGTGCTTTATATGTATGTATATATGTATATATATGCATGCATGTATTAAATAATTAAAATTCTGTAGCAAACTGAATAATAAGGCCTATTATTGATACCCTGATTTTAAAAATGAACAAAAATCTAAGGCATAGAAAAAATTGAGTACATTGCTCAGGGTTACAAAATACCACAGATAGGATTCAGATTCAGACAGTACATTCAGAGTATATTCTATCATTTTTAAAAGATTTATCTGAATGAAATAAACCACTCCATTTGTTGCCTTTAGGAGCTGCAAAAGGAGTAATGCTACTATTATTGTATCCTCTGCAGTGAGCACAATGATTGAATGTAAACTGGTAAAAAAAAATAGATTAAAAGATTCTTTATCAAAATCTACAAATATTTTGAACCAGTGATTCTATTTCCAGAGTTGTCTTGGAGCTCTAATGTACATGTATTCAATGTAGGTAGAAGTGCTTTGCTGTGTGTAGTAGCAGTAAGCTGGGAACAACGGCATAGTCAATCAGCAGAAGACTTAATAACTCCAGTTCAGTATACCCATGATCATATGAATATTTAAGGTTGTATTGCTTACATGAAATGATAACCAATATATGTCTAAGAAAAAAGTGAGAAGCAAAATACTGTGTGAAGCTCATTAACATTTTTAAACTGAGTGCAAAATAAACATGTGCGTACAGCCAGAATATCTCCTGAATATCTAGCAGAGACTCTAGTTCCTGGCTCCTGTCTTTGGCCTGATTCAGCCCTAGCTATTGCAGCCATCTGGGGAGTGAACTAGCAGGTGAAAGATCTTTGTTTCTGTCTCTCTCGTCCCCTCTCTCTTTCTATAACTCTGACTTTGAATTAAACAAATAACTTAAAAACAATTAAAGAAGCAAAGGAGCTGGGATTTAAATCTGTCATTCCAATACGAAATGTGGGTGGTCAAAGCAGCATCTTAACTGTGTCTTTAACTTGTAAATCATATAGAGCAAAAACTGCAAACCAAAAATGCAGTAATATTGATTTTAGTTATGTGATAAATACTATTTACAACATTCATTATTCCTTTTTATGATCTCAAGTTACTGTATAGTGTCCCTGCATTTCAGCCCAAAGGCCTCCCTCTAGCATCTCTTGTAGGCCAGGTTTAGTATTAATGAAAGCTCTCATCTGTTGCTTATTTGGGAACACCCTAATTTCTCCTTATTTTTGAAGGGAAGTTTGCTGCATGTAGAAGACTTGGCTGATTCAATGTTAATTTTCTTTTAACATTTTAAAAATGCCATCCCATTTCCTGTGATCTCTCTTGTCTCTTATGAGAAGTCTAAGTTAATATTACAGGGGATCCCTTTATATTGTGGTGGAAAAAAAATATTTAGCATAAAATGTCCTACCTGAACCAGTTTTCATGTCCCATTCAAAAGTGTAAACAACATGCACACTGTTGTACCACAGATCTCTACATCTTTTGCATCCTTCTAAACTGAAACTCTAGAGCCATGGAACAACAATTCTCTTCGTCCTAAACCACCTCTAGAAACTTCCATTCTACCCTGACTCTCAGATTTTGACTACGTTGGATTATTCATGTAGGTAGATTCATGTACTTAGTATTTTATGAGTTATTTATTTCAATTCTCAAAAATTCCTCGAGTTTCATTCATATTGTAGCATCTGTAAGGATTTCCATCAACTTTAAGGCTGGATAATATTCCACACAATGTGTCTCTAACATTTTATTTATTCATTCATTTAATGAATAAATTCATTCATTTTCTTGGATAAAACTGGGAAACCTTGATCCATATGCATTGCAGATGGGACAAAAAGGATCCTTTATGTATCTGCTCAGAGTTGTCCAAGGCTGTCTTGTAGCATATGAACAAGCTCCTAACAGTAATTCATTAAGTCCAACATGACTTGGTGATTTCCTTCTCTTCAGATAACCCTTTCCCTACTTCCCTCTTTCTCAGCCTGCAAATTGTCTTTTTCCATTTCTTTCTTAAGCCTTTGGACAGGCTGCATCTTTTAGCCAGAAAATTCTTCCCTCTGGTGTCTAAAAAGTTGACTATGTCAGCTGGAACACAGCTCAAGTATTTTATGTTCATAGTGAGGTTGTTAATGACCATTCAGTTGAATGTGCTTCTTAAACTGAAGTTTTTCAGAATAGCATGCTTTATCATCGAATGGTTTGGTATGTATTTTTTGCATAGCTGTTTATTACATAATACCCCAATCTATAATGTCATATTAATTATGTATATATTATATTATATCTGTCATGGTACTGAGTTTATCTAGGACATTCCATATCTTATATTTTGTTGCATAAATCTGTAAGTGGATGAATAAATGAACAGGTAAATAAGAAAATTTTCATAATCTCCATGCTAGAAATACTTTTCCCTTCCTCACTCTTACCTGGTCTCTAACATTACTGTGTTATAACGAGATTTGTACATTTCATTCTCCAATACATTCTATGCAATTTGATGGAACTAAGTGTAGTATTTTTTGTTCCTTCTTTTTATTTCCCAGCTGTATGCCCTGCCCAGTGTCCTAAACTTAGACATAATGGCTATCTGTAATGCTTGTATAATTGAATTATGTTGCCATTACAAAATCTTAAGATTCTCTGATGAGCATTCGGGTTTCCTCTAAGAACTTCTTATATGTCCTAAGACAAAAATTAATTGGTACTTCCTCCTTGTTTCCATTAAAATCAGGTATGCTAAGATTTCTCAACAATATGATCTTCATTATAGTTATCAGGATGTGTATTTCTACAGTTAGCCAGAGAGGATGTTATCATTGTGTCTTAAATATAAGAGAACTCAAAAATATCATTGTTAGTAAGTAAGTAGAATTAATATTTAGCTGTTTGCTAATTCCCAGTAAAATGTGGGGTGTCACCAGAGAAGACTATTATTGTGAAGATTTAGCAGTCTTCCAAGTTAGTCACTGTTAAGAAAGGAAAATCATACATAGTTCTGGAAAAGTCTCAACTATTACAGAACCATCACTTCATCGAGCAGTTCACTTTGAAAATAAAAAGTCGAAGTGATTCTTAAAGTGCACTGGTTAACTTAATTGAGGAATGGAGGGAGGGAGGGAGGAGAGAGGGAGACACACACAGAGAGAAAGAGAATGAAAGAGAGAGAGAGAGAGAGAGGTCTTCCATCTACTGTTTCACTCCCCAAATGCCTACAAACCTGGGACTGGGTCAGCTCAAAGCCGGGGACTGTAACTCAACCTGAGTCTACCAGGTGGGTGGCAAGGTTGCAGGTAATCGAGCCACCAACTGTTGCTTCCCAAGTCTGCATCAGCAGGAAATTGGAATTTGTAGCTAGAGTCAATACTTGAACCCAGGAACTCTGATTCAGGTACTCTAAATGAGAGCTTAACGGCCAGACCAAACACTCTTCCCAAGCACTTTGCGTTTTATATTCTTTAGAGGATGAAGCCACCAAAACTGATGAATTGTAAACTGATTACTAAACTGTAATAGCAAAGGACAGCAAAGACCATTGTTCCCCTATAGATTCACAATCTGAGAAATCTGTGGTCATCCAGACTTCATCCCAGTGGTTAAATCAACCTAACAAGAATAACACACTGCAATTGCCCCTGGCTGAGTTCCAGATTCTCCAGGCAGTAGATGTACAAGTCTTGGAAACATAAATAACCTCCCAGAGTCCCACAATGCCCCACGATAGGGAAGGGGAATACACATGCAAATCGTATTCTTTTACTGCAATGCCACTCTGTGTAGTCACTGGTCATTTCCAGGTCTGAACATGGCCTATAGTAACAGCCTCAAGCAAGATGCCCTCAAATATTTCAGGACAATGATACTTGTTGAGACCAAACCAGACCAAAGAGTTTAAAATTCTCACTCCATCCACATTGGATCCTGGGGCTTCCTTGGACTATAATCATAATTGTTTTTATTTTGAATCTTTTACTTTCTATGGTTATGCTAACACTTTGATGGCGGCAAATAATTTTATTCCTACGTCAGCTATACCAACAACATACAGTTCCTACATAGGTCTCATTTTGGAGACACTCAGAAACTAAATGATCTTTGTTCTTCCTCAGGTTATTTTACTTTCTGAATCAAATATTCAAACAACTGTCTGACAGTCTAAAAAGTATGTATATTAGGGAAAAGGGGGCCAGGGATCTATCAACTGGATCACAAAAGAGAGTGCTCTAATTAGACAAATGGAACAGTTCCAATATTAGCATTGCAGAATGGGTCTGCCTCAGTTTAGCACACTGTTTTGCCCATAGCCTTCAGATTCCATTATCTGCCAGAAGCGTGATTTTCCCAGCAGCATATTGATACCCAGAACAGTTACACAATTTAATTTAATAGTAACACAATTTAACAGTTACACAATTATACAGCATAATCTTTTTCTTCACTGATGCTAGAAATTACAGGTCACTGTAAAAGTATCAGGGGTGCTGTTGCATTATGGGCATATTTTAGAGAGAAATTTTGCATAGTTTTTTCCAATGTACATGCTATCTATTTTTCCCAAATTGGAAGAAATTTTACATGGAGTCTTTCAATGAAATGGAGTTCCTATCTTTGTGGTCCCACACTTTTACCTCCAATATATTTTGTGTTCTATCTCTTCCTGGTATACCAGAAGAAACTTTTAGATAGAATCTTCTACTAACTTTGGGGGCATCTTTCCTTCCTCTCTCGGGTAAGAATTCTTATACTCCCAACTATGTCATTTTATATTTGCCAGTTGAGAAGAAATTCAGAAAAGTTGAAGTAAATCATTACTGAGGGATGTTTGTTCTGTTGTAATTATTACTGACACAAAAGCAGAATTAGAGACCATCAAAATAAACCAAAATGAAGATATATCTTGAAATCACACACATTCATTCAAGAGGTCAGTGCTTCTTTGCCAAGAAATCAGTTGTGTTTCTCTTGGGAAATATTTAGAATGAATGTCCTTGGAACTTTAATATTAATTGTTAGGTTAGGCTCTCTTTAAATAGTGGGTCACTTTTTCTCTGTAGCAAGAATATACTTAAAATAATGATTACTACATCCCATTGCTAGATGTTGGATAAGAGATTACCAAGTTAGTAGCTGCATAAATATATATTCTTAGAGAAGGAAAATGGGCACTTGTAAAAGTTTAGGAAGTTACATGTAGGGCTTTTGTTGTTGTTGTTGTTGAAATAGGAATATCTTATAGCACTGTGAGCTGGCAATTAAAAATTCTAGATAGGGATAATTACCAATTTAAGGTCAGAGGGGCAGTGAGAATTCAGAGTTTGATATCAGCATTTTACCTTCAGTAGGTAACTATTATGTTGAATTTTCAGTGGAGAATGGGCAAGATAGCACAAGTATCTTAAGCTTAAACCCTTGTGGAGTGTTATAAACTGGAACTTACAGTGATATGAATGCTTAGGAAGCACTAGAAACTAGAAAATATGTAAACCTGCAGGTAGAAAATTTAGATACTGCATATTTCATTGGATCATACTTTTTCCATGTTGCAAATATCAATTATTAAATACTACCAACATTATTTAAGTAGTCACTTTAATCATAATATTTTACATGTATATTTATACCACCATAATGAAAGCTCCCAATGTGTTTTACAGACTATACACAGCTTTATTAATAAAATGTGGCTATCTTCACTAAAAGCACATTTTTATTCAAGGTAATTGTACAATGCAATAGACATAGATTATGCTAATAGACAAGAGAGAGAACATGAATAAATAAAAGCCATAGATAATCCCCAAACCTAATTTCAACAACTATTTAAATTTTTCCTCTTCTACCAAACCTTTATAAGGGCTGCTAACAAGTAATAAAAATGACTGATTGGCATTTCATTTTCCCTACCTTCTGTTGTTCACCCTCTGGTGGAAATGCTAACAAGCTTGGGAATAGGCATTGAGCAGGTAGTGGAGGAAAAAGGGAAGAAAAAGAGGAGCAAAGGTAATCCACCACCTAGATAATCAGCTCATGAATAACGGGGCTGACTGAAATGAGAACACTTAAGTAAGTACTATAATAAACTCGGTAATCACTAACCTCAGTGGCTTAGTGGCAGGAAAGAGAACTACCATCTTTACAACCCTGCAGAAGTCCATGATTTTACAAGATTTATACTGCAAAATGGATATCGGTTTCCAAAGTTAAAGCCCAGAGTGTTTGAACTGGAGAGTTCAGATCCTCTCTAAAATGCATTTGCTTATGTTATATAGAGGTTTCTAGATTTAAAGAAATCTGAAAGGGAATATGTATATCATCATGATGTTATCCTTGCTTAGAGAATCCACCAGTCACAAAACCGAATTTTACAATATGTCACAATGTGGATTGGGTCTATCTTCTCCATATTATTTTTTATTTCCTTAACTGCATGAAGCTTTAGATTATTTCCTTGGAGACACAGGGAAGCATTGTGAGAAGATAGATAGTTGGATTCAATGACTACACCATAGCCTTATAGATATACTATAGATAGCACATCTATCTATAATCATACTGCCTGGGGACATGGTTTATCATAGTTATTTTCCACAATACTCCTAATCCATATTTTAATTTAAGATTTTACATTTAAATTTTTTTCTTGCTCTATTTCAGAATTCCACAGTATATCCAGGTAAAGAAAAGTTGATTGTTTAATGGTAGGAAGTAAAAATATTGGCTACATCTTCCTTGTAGATCTCTTTCAATCTACTTCTTTCCTATAATCATTCTATGTGTGTCTGGCAACAAACTCTACAACATAAACTAAACAAAATTCTTTCCTTTACAGAAATTTTACCTCCATAGGATGCTAAATAATAATTACTGTATCTTTTCAGTGTTCTCAGAGAGATTAAGTCTCCATGTTTAGTTTTTCTTCTTAAAAGCCAGTCACACTCTTGCCACCTTCATGCAAATCCACTCTGCAGGATCCACTTTTTACTTTGGAAAGCAATATTTTGACTCCTGGGTCTAGAGTCTTAATAAAAGCAAAGCAAACCATAATGCTCCTGTTTCAGAATGTTGTACACTGGAAAATAATTGAAAGGCCTTACTTCTAGATATATGCTTAATATCACATATTTGTACTTTGGGTATTAAAACTACTGCATTTGTCTCTCCTAATTGGGTTCTAAGAAGAAAAAAATCAGTTCACATTGTGCTCTCTGTGAGCTTTCATAAACAGAAATATGAGACAGTGCCAAATTTCTAAAACTTGACAGCCAGTGATCAGGACACTTTAATTTAGTGGACGTAACAGAACTTCTTCTGACATCTAAATGAGCAAGTGCCTTAAGTTATCTACTTTCTGAATAAACTCAAATTTTAAATGAACAAAGACTAGCTTAAAGTAGCATTTTAAAGAAATAAGTCAGCAGAAGGGCTAATTTTAGCATAACACTGAATTTAGAAATATATTGACTATAAAATAATAAATTATCACAAATGAAACATTTAAAATATATTTTAGGCACTTTCTCAAAAATTCATAATATGAAAGGAACTCGTGCAATGGAGAGTATGGTTTTATTTAGATTTCTGTTTATTGATATGATCTAACATTTGACCCATTAAATCATATCTCTATAAAGTTTATGTAGCCTGAATAGAAAAACATGAATGGAAAGTTTATATGTATATAGGAGGGGGCACGGAGAGAAACAGAGAGGGAGAGAAGAAGAGAGTGGATATATATCTCATTTTTTAAACATACTCGTTTTTTGTTTTCACTTAATTGTTATTTTTTTATTTATCTGGAAGGTCTTGAGAGGAGGAGGGTAGAGAGGGAGGGAGAGGGAGAGGGAGAGGGAGAGGGAGAGGGAGAGGGAGAGGGAGAGGGAGAGGGATCCCCTAGGCGAGGGGGAGGGAGAGGGAATAGGGAGTAGGAAATAGGGAGAGAGAGAGGGAGAGGGAGAGGGATCCCCTAGTTTACTCCCCCAAATGCCTAAAACAGAAACAAAACAGCCAGGGCTGAATCACTGAAGCCAGGAACCTTGCCCAATCTGGATCGCCCATTTGGGTGGCAGGGACCCAAGTACTTTATATATTACTGCTGTCTCTCAGGATGTACATTAACAGGAAGCTGGAATCAGAAGCATAGCTAGAACTTCACCAAGGTACTCCAGTATGAGATGCTGGTGTCTTAAACGCTGTACCAAACACTCACCACATATGCAATCTTTTTGACATTGAGAGAGAGAGAGGGAGAAAATCATTAACAGTTAATTGTAAAGTCCTACTGAAATATATTTCAGGTTAGACTGCTGAAGAGTTATGCTTTATTTGTTTTAGTAAATAAATTTTCTTTACAAAATTTAAATACAAGCATAGAAGTTAGAAATTTTCACGTTCTTTTTTGGCTTTGCTTTCTATTATACTAAAATATTTTAAATTTTGGGAAAAATGAGATGATGTAAATATCTTCTATGATTTTAAACATTCTATAGAAGATTCATTTACTCTCTCATACTTCCCCACACCCACTTATTTGTAACTTGCTGTGTTCCAGATAAAATGTTTAATCTGTCCACTCTAAAATTTGATGGTTGAAGTAATGTTAATAAATAATGGAGAAGAGTTACTGTCCAATTCCTTCTAAAAATCTTGAGTAATTTCAGTTGTACTGCTGAGAGTTTGTTTCAATAGTGTGAAAAAGAATAACTCTTATGGAAGCAGGAAAATATTATTTTTGAACAGGTAATGATAAAAAAAGAACAAGAAATGTGAAAGCCATATTGTTTATTTCACAGTTTTTCTCTGAGTTTCCTGGATAAAACATCTCAAAAGACTCATTTACTGTGTTATCCTTCTACCATGATATTTAGGGAAAAACAAACAAACTTGGGAGTGAACCAGCAGATGATGGAGAATCTCTCCCTCTCCCTCTCCCTCTCCTTCTCCTTCTCCCTCTCCTTCTCCCTCTCCCTCTGTAACTCTGACTTTCAAATAAATACATTTTTTTTTTATTTTTTGACAGGCAGAGTGGACAGTGAGAGAGAGAGAGAGAGAGAAAGGTCTTCCTTTTGCCGTTGGTTCACCCTCCAATGGCCGCCGCGGTTGGCGCGCTGCAGCCGGCACACCGCGCTGATCCGATGGCAGGAGCCAGGTGCTTCTCCTGGTCTCCCATGGGGTGCAGGGCCCAAGGACTTGGGTCATCCTCCACTGCACTCCCTGGCCACAGCAGAGAGGTGGCCTGGAAGAGGGGCAACCAGGACAGAATCCGGTGCCCCGACCGGGACTAGAACCTGGTGTGTCGGTGCTGCAAGGCAGAGGATTAGCCTAGTGAGCCACGGTACCAGCCTCAAATAAATACATTTTTAAGAAAAACAACCTATGTATTTATTCTTGTGCATTGTACATGTTTACTTTGGATACACTAGAGCTTTCGCTGTGCATTATAGCACTCAGAAATTTGGATTGAAGCTTCATGTCCTATGTCACTCTACAGCCTTCACATCAATAACAATAATTAACAATAGTTTACTATATTTTGACTGTAAAGATTTCCATCAAGAAGTCATGTACTGTGGTGGACATCGGGGACATTGCTTAAGCCCCCAATTCGGATGCCCACATCTTATTTTGAAATGCTAAGATTTGAGTTCAGAGGCTTCTTTCCATTCCAGATTCTTGGTAATGGAAACCATGAGGGCAACAGGTGATTTTTCAGGTGGTCGGGTCCCTGCCATTCACATAAGAAACCTCATTATGTCCCAACTCCCGGCTTTGGTTTGGCCCAGCCCTGACTTGCAGGCATTTGGAATGTGAACCAGCAGATCAAAGATCTCTCTCTTTTACATTAGGTAAACATTTAAAAAAATATCAGATACTGTTTCACATTTTATTGGCTGAAGCAAGTTACCTGGATATATATAACCTCAAAAGGGGTAGGAAAATAAAATTCTAACAATTACTTGGAATGGAGAAGGCTTAAAAATATTTTATGAATACATTATTGACTGTTACACTCAGAGAAGTAATGATTATTTTTGCCACATGTTTCATATATTGTGTTGAGTCTTATAAGAGCTTATAGAAAAGAATGTAATGTAGTTTTGTTTTTGCTTTTTTAAACCCGTTGAATCATAGTTTACAAGTTAGAAATTAGATTCAACACTTTTATGTGTTCAGTTACCTTTCTTTAATATATTTATTGAAATGCCCTCAATTTGCTGTGATAGAGTCCCATTTAACTGCCATTATTGTCATTTTTCCAGTAACCATTATAGAACAGCCAGAATGGGTGACACTGGTTGTCCATTTACAATTATGGCATGCTGTAACATCAAATGATTTCTGAGATATGAGATGAACAATAGTTGGACGAAAATTTGAGAAGGAGATATCTTTACTTATTCACTCATAAGCAGATTGTGGCTTTGCTAGTTCAACTAGCTAGCCTACTGGTTCCAGCTGCATGCCTCCCCCTTATGGAAATGATCGGGGACTGGCAGCACTTTAGCAGCAGCGGCCTTTTTTTTTTTCTCATTCATTCATTAGAATTTAGCTGCCAGTTCTAAAACTACCCACACATGGCATGTAATCATGTAATCATGTATATAGGATTTACTTATTAATCTCTTCATTTCAGGAATGCCTCCACTTTTCTCAGTTCTTGTATTTGCATACCTAAGACATTTTTCTTCATACAATCTTATTTTTTAAAAAAAAATAAATCCTTTTCAAGTTTGCTTCTCCAACAAATTTATACAAAGAAGCCCCAATCAATTTATAGCTTCTCCCTTTGCTCAATTTTCAACCACTTTAAAAAAAAGTGATAAACCAGAAACTCATCTGACCAAAATCAATGGGCATGTGTTCTTGTGATAGCTGTATGTTCTGAAAATCATACTGAAATAACTTTTATATTATCCAACTGATTCTTTTCAAATTTCTTCTGTAGTGTTGAGTTTAAGTCTTAATGCTTTCATAGTATATCACTGATTATGTGATCATGGATCATTGCTAAACTGTACAGAAATCTGTCAGTGAAAGACAATTCAACAAATTAAAGTATTTCATTTAGGGCACGTGGTTAAAAAGCAATACAGAAAAAAATAAATAGTATTTTTAAAGAATAAGAGAATCATTGCAAGTAGATTTGTGCTCAGACAGCAGACAAACTAAGTGTGGAACATTGACAGAAGCCAAAGCAGCGTTGAGGGTGAACAGCAGGCACCGCATGAAGGGCAGGCATCAGCAGCTGCCCGCTTAGCACACCACCTAGCCTGCTGCTGGAAATCTGACCTCCAAGTGTACCTCTTAACTAATACAGAATCCGACTTTCCAGTGGTTTCTGATTGAGGTTAAGTCAGAAGGGTAACTTCCAGTTCTACCTGTGGATGGAAAATGGAAACATATGCCTTTCTTCCTCCAATAGAACTATCAGCTTATGGAAGTTTGCTGTGGGAGGTGAGCCCCAGAAAATTCCATTTAAAGAGAGCATTTGAATTATGAAACTCTTCTAAAAAAGATGCTGAACTAACTGGGTGCAGTAGAAAAGAGCGACATGGGAATACCAGACCAAGTTTAAAAAAAAAAAAAAACAAGCAGTGTATACTACTTGAAAATATTCATAAAAATATCATTTGTAAAAGTTTGATCATCTAATTGTATTTTTTCTATTTTATTTGAAAATTACCAAACAGAATAGGTTAATATTCAGGATAAGTACATTAGTTATATTTCTTTCCTACAAAACTACTTAGACTTATATTTTATATATACTTTATGTACCTTTGTCTTAGTTGCCACAGTAGACATACCCAGAAATAGAGTATCCATGTTGTACTAATGACACAGAAGAAATTTATCAAAAATAAAATTAAGGAATACTTTGCCTAACTATCATTAACCTTGAATTTTTATGAAAGAGAAATAAATGGTACTGTTCCTTCCTAACTGATTTTTGTTTTGGTCTCTTGGGGTTTTATCTGAAGGTACTTTACAAAGTTCATGGATAGGTGGGAGTTTGGTGCAATGGTTAAGTTGCCACTTGGGCTGTCCGAATCCCCTATCGGAATGCCTGGCTTCAATTCCTTGTTCTACTTCCCATTCAGCTTCTTGCTAATGCACATCATGGTAGGCAGTGGGCAATGGCTCAAGTACCAGGGTCCCTGAATCCCATGGGACAGACCAGATGATGTTACAGGCTCCTGGCTTTAGGGTGACTCAATCCTTTCTGTTGAAGGCATTTGGGGAGTAAGCCAATAGATTGAAGAAATTTCTCTGCCTCTCTTCACCTCTCTTTCTCTTTCTCTCTTTTGTTGTCTTTTAAATTAAATTTTAAAAAGTCACCGCCTTATTTTTTGTTAAGCTCATGGAAAATGGAATTAAAGGTAAGTTTATTTCGGTGCAAATATTTTAGAATTCGTGCATAGATTTTTTTGCATAATATGCGTTTTCCATGAACTTTTGCAGACCCTTTGTATATCTTTTCTCTAATTTTCCGGGAAACTTATAAAAACATCACGTAGATCACAGGATGCTTGTGTAAATGCAGATTCCTGGGCCTCATTCTAGAACCACTGAAGTGAATTTGGGATGATGAACTAAACAGACATATTTTAAAGAATCACCTCTCTGTATTTGAAAATGTAAGAACCTGTGCACTAGAAATTATTCTCAGTAGCTCTATGTGACGTTAGCTTAAGTTGACACAGGTTTGATAAATAAATAAATAAATATCAAGTAGAATTTGAAAAGAAAAAGCCTGAGAGAATTACATGTGTTTGAAATCTTATTCTCTAATTTTTGCTCACCTTTATGTTTCAAAAGCCAGGGTATTTGTGCAGCTACACCAAAAGGATTTTAGGTACTTAATAGCATACTAAAAATGAATTTTGCTGTGGGCCAAAGTCATCTTGTATTTTTTTCTCAAATGAATCATACAAAATGTACTAGAGATTTAAAGGAGATTTTTAACCCAACTCTTAAAAATATGATTTCCTTCCATGTGATTTTTCAAGCATGCTAATGGAAAAGTTATTCTGAACGAAAGAGATACTGCTAACAGGAAAGGGAGGCTACCAGTGAGCCCTTAGACAGCTCTGGCCTTAGAGTGTTCTAGCAAATGGTATTGAAATGAATGGAAGCAATTATAAAAGGAAGCTGCTGACCTTTCTGAAAGGCTGCCAATCCATAATACCTCCTGCAATGCTCATCCCCTTTATTCCTGCTTAACAAACCTTGTCACCCTTGTCACAGTGCCTCAGAGCCCCTTGTTAACTTTTCCCCTTTTGTTGTCTTTAGGGTATCTGCAGCATGCCTGTCTACTGAAATGCCTTTCAATTGCCAATTAAAGGGAGTTTAAGAATGAGTACCTGGGGACAAATTAACCCAGCAAGTTAACCTGGGGAAGAATGTGTTAGGGATACAAACTCTCATCATCACAACCTCATATATTCACCTACTCATCTGACTTACTTGTCGGTGGAGGGGTTAGTTTTGGTTTAATATAAGCTCAACAGTTGGAAGGCATCTCAATCCAATTTTTCAAGGTGTAAACATTTTAAAAAGAAAACATCAGAACCTTTGAAATCCTCCCTCCACCATATTCATTTTCCCTCTAGTGAAAAAAAAAAAAAAAAACTCTAATATTTAGCACTGCTTTGCAGAAACACTTAACAACTACCTGTAGGTAGTAGAGAGCAATTCCATTAGGGCAGTCTTATCCAGACATCTTCTTGCTTTATGATGCTGACTTAACATATAAGCCTCTAGATCATCCCAGTTTGGATTAACAATCATTTGAATGATTATTAAGCAGAGTTCTTCATCACTGAGTAGTTTTGACACTCAGCCAAGGAAAAAAAATTAAATTATATGGTATTTTAAAATCTAACCAGATTTCTTGCGTGTATGTGTGTGTGCTTCAGATTTTCTATTGTCATAGTCAGTAGTTCCTTGAAGGGATATTTTAGACCTGAACGTTTTAGATCTATTATCCAGTAAATTGCTTTCCTCCTCGCAGAAGGAATGTGAGACAAAATGAGATGGATCGGAGAATTTAAAATGCTCAGTGTGTGAGGTAGTCTTATTTTCCATGAATATCTTTGATTGTTGCTAACATTTGTTGACAATATAAATAACCTTATTAACCTATATAAATGTTAGAGCAAGAGAGAGAAATAGCATATAATGAAATTTTGTTATTATGTGCTAATTATTCTCCACATAGCTGATTTAACATCTCAACAAATCTATGATATCCTTATAAATCCTATTTTATAGATGAGGAACTTAAGATATATACAGCTGAATTTATTTCTGTAAAACCATAAATCTAGTAATGGACAGATGAGAAATTAAAATTCAAATACACATTTTTCCCTAGATCTGAAACACTGTTTTGTTTTACCACAGAACTGTTCTATACTACTTATAAATAAATCTTCCACCACATCCATAGGTACCAGTGTAAAGCAGAAAGTATTCAAACACAAGATCATATATCACTGATTATATGACTTCTAACTAGATGATTTAAGGGAATATTGGATTTTATTAACATTAATTTGTAAATATACATATATTTAAAGATTTATTCATTTGAAAGGCAGAGTTACAGAGAGAGGGAAAGATTAGAGACACAGAGAGGGGACGATTAGAGACAGAGAATCTTCCATCCACTGGTTCAACCCCCAAATGACTGCAATGACCAAGGGAGGACCAGATTGAAGCCAGGAGCAAGGAGCTTCTTCTGGATGTCCCACTTGGATTCAGGAGCCCAAGCACTTGGACCATCTTCTACTCTTTTCCCAGGTGCATTAGCAGGGAGCTGCATTGGAAGTGGAACAGCTGGGCCTGGAACCGATGCCCTTATGGGATGCTGATGTTGCAGGCAGCGACTTTACCTACTTTTTATATATGTCTAGATGTATTATTAACACCATCTGAAAAAAAAAACATTTTTTGTAGTTCACCCAATTTCATATTGGATTGGAAAACTGCTTTATCCAGGTGAGAAAAGATAAATGCATAAGGAATGAAATAAAGAATGTATTGCTTCACTTAATTAAAATTCCCATTTGTAATAATGACATCACTGAGCCATAATGGAACTTTCATATATGTGGATATTATGGCAGAGGGCACTATTGCATGTCTTGATCTTTTTTATATGAATGAGAATGCTAGCTTGAAGTATTTTTATTTCCTCATAAGATGCATGTCAGTACATTTATATGCCTGTAAAATTAGTATTTTCCATGACTCCCATGAATATATAAAAACACAACCATATTAATATTTATAATATGCTATGGTCAATACATTTTTCTTTTCCATAGTTCCAAATTCTTGATATCTTCTTATCTGACCTTGTTTAACAAGGCTGAATCAGTTCCCAGGGAACTGTTCTCACAGCGCTAGGACCTGTAGGTGCTTCACAAGTAAGAATGAATGAATGCCATATTTTATTTTAAAGGAAAAATGTAGCCATATTTACATATTTTATTTAAAGGAAAAATGAAGGGATTTTTCCTCTTCCCTACAACATAATGTTCTATGTCTTTTCTTCTAAATAGTGCTACTTCCAGCATCGTGAAAAAAAACATTTCCCTAGATAGCTTCTTTTTTTTTTTTGGGGGGGGGGGACAGGCAGAGTTAGAGAGAGAGAGACAGAGAGAAAGGTCTTCCTTTTCTGTTGGTTATCCCCCAAGTGGCCGCTACAGTGGCACACTGCACTGATCCAAAGCCAGGAGCCAGGTGCTTTCTCCTGGTCTCCCATGGGGGTGCAGGGCCCAAGGACCTGGGCCATCCTCCACTGCACCCCCGGGCCACAGCAGAGAGGTGGACTGGAAGAGGAGCAACCGGGACTAGAACCCGGGATGCTGGCACCACAGGTGGAAGATTAGCCTAGTGAGCAGCAGCACTGGCCTTCTAGATAGCTTCTTAAAACATCAGAGTGCTGGGGACTTGTACTGCAAATACTTTTGGTATCATATGTTTTTGTATCAGATATTTTGGGAGTGCCAATATGGTTAATATTAAGTGGTACAGCAGTTAAGGGGTTAAGCCACCACTTGAGATGGCTGCATTCCATAACAGAGTGCCTGTTTGAGCCCTAGCTGCTCTGCTTCCAATCCAGTTTCCTACTAATGTACCCAGCAAGGTGACAGAAATGGTCCAAGTACTTGGGTCCTGTCACCCATGTGGGAGACCAGGATGGAGGTCCTGGCTCCTGGCCTCATCCTGGCCCTGTCCTGGCTGTTTTGGCCATATGGGAAATGAATCAGTGAATGAAAGATTCTCTGTTTCTCTCTCTGATGCTCTTTCAAATAAATGTCTTAAAAAAAGAATATTTTGTGGTGTTCTTTTTCTTTGTGTTACATCCAGTTTCAAGCTTATTCATAAAAGAGAAAAAATACTATCA
This sequence comes from Lepus europaeus, assembly GCF_033115175.1. Taxonomy (NCBI): domain Eukaryota; kingdom Metazoa; phylum Chordata; class Mammalia; order Lagomorpha; family Leporidae; genus Lepus; species Lepus europaeus. The sequence continues at coordinate 109,955,385 of NC_084832.1, forward strand.
TCTAAGAAATTATCTGCTGATTTAAAAATATGATGTGTTTTTTAAGGGAACATATTTCATGTATTTCATATACAGTTTTAAGAGCATAATGATACTTCCCACCCTCCTTTTACTCCCATCCAACCTCTTCCTTCCTTTCCTATTTGAAATAAGAGATTTATTTACTTCTGTGTTAATTAATGACTAAAAATTCCATAGTTTGGAAAAGCACTTAAGGTTGAGTTAGAGGGATCAAACACATTCACACATAAACACCGAAAGTACTTCAGAAAGTTCATAGAAAAAGAAATTAAAGGTCTGACTTCATTTTGGTGAAAATAATTTTTGAAATCCACATATGGTTTTTAATAAGTATTCACATATATTATAAAAATTTTTCACTAAAATAAATTCATAATTTAATGCAATTTTTCTAAAAACTTTTTTCAAGTATCCTCATGTGTGTGTGTGTGTGTGTGTATAAAACTGATGTTCAAGTTTCTTTGTGGACAAATATAAATATACAAACTTCAAAGCATAGTCTTCTTTCACTTTGGATATAACAAATGGAATTCCTTTTTCTTTGTTCGTAATCCCATTCACATTATCAGAAAATTAATGATTGTCAGAGGCTGTTTCCTCTTACACAGAGGAAAGTAACAAGCTCCTAATTTATTCCTGTGTTGTTTCTTATGCAGTCCCTTAGGACTGTAGAAGAAATTTTGGAGCTTGGAAACACAATTAAATGAGATAAGTGAGGAAGAATTTAAGGCAGTCCAAAAGTCAAGCCCTGGACAACTGAAAAGGGGCCTCCTCCCCTGTTCTCTCCTCTCCCCAGTGCTTTATGTACAATAGGAGTCAGTGAGGCATTGAGATCATCTTACATCATTTTCCTTTCCAACTTTGTAATAGACTTTTAGCTATTTCAGTGTATCTTTGAGCAAAAGATACACTCAACCACATTCTAATTGCTCAGCGTGACTTTTAACAATCTGACTTTATAGAATTTTTAAAAGTCTGGTGTATATTTCTTTTCTGAAGTTCCTAGTGACACTTTATTGGATTTCATATTTCTAGTTTAGGCTATAATATCTTTCCTGTGTCCTGTACTTTGATCTCATTCTCAGTTAGACAAATGCCTTATGAAGAGAGGAAAAAAAGTTGGTTTACGTACCACAGTAATTAAGAACTAAAAAGATGCTTTCCCAGCTGTTGCTTTTGAAGTCAAGTTTAGTTAGTGGCAAGGTGCCAATTTTCAATTAGGAACAAGAATTTCATTTAAAAAGTATAACGTGTTATATTATGTCAATAACTCATTTTTAACACATTATTTACAAAAAGAACTCTTTCTCTGTTAGTAACAGGTCCAAACTATTAATTATTGGAGACTGAGTTCTTTGACAATAGTATAGCAGTCTATGTTTATTCAGCCTCATTGTTTTTTAAGATTTATTATATCCATCTGAAATGCAGAATTACAGAGTGAGAGGGAGAAACAGAGACAGAGATAAAGATCTTCCATCTGCTTGTTCACTCCCCAAATGACTGCAATGGCAGGAGCTGGGCAGATCCAAAGCCAGGAGCCAGAAGTTTCTTCTGGGTCTCCCATATGACTGCAGGGGCCCAAGCACTTGGACCATTGTCTGTTGCCTTCCCAGGCCATAGCAGGGAGCTAGATCAGAAGTGAAGTAGCTGGGTCTCCAATCGGCATCCATATGGGATAGCTGGCCCTGCAGATGGTAGCTTAACTCATTGGGCCACAAGGCCAGCCCCTATTTATCCTTTTTTTCGTTCATCATTTAAGTTGAAATTCAAATTTTTCTTCCATTTCTCCAAAAAGCATAGGGAGAATTTTTGCTAAATCCTGTTTGTCTATTCTTGTTTTATCTCTGGAAAAAAAATCCTGTATGTCTACAAACACAAATATGCTCACATACAAGGATACTTCAAAAAAGTTCATGAAGAAAAGGAATTAAAAGATAACTATTGTTCTCTAATTTTTAAGAATCCATGCAGTTTTCTCATAATACAAATATTTTGTGAGCTTTTTGAACACCCTTGCTCTATTGTGTTTAAATTTGAAAAGTTAAGCACAAGGAAACAGGTATTAGCATTAATTCAATGTAATTTAAGCTTTTCTCTGTTCTCATTTTTCTTTATTATAATGAAGTTGTGTTTTCCTAATCTGGACAGATAAGCCACTTTACTTACTAGTTACCAGGAGCTTGGGAGTGGAAGAAAATTATGAAGGTCTTAGCAGCCTGGGGGAAGTTTGGTCAGTCCTTGGACTCCTCTTAATGCTAAGACACTAGAAAGATGTACCAGTACCTGAACACCATGTCAAATGAAGAACAAGATACAATGAATGCCTTTTCTTTCTATAAAAACATTGTGGCATCATTATTAAGGGGGATAGAACAAATTCTGGAGAATGAAAATTCCTAAGATCTTCAATTAAAAAGAAAATGTTTTCATTTCTTTCCTTCAGTCATGTGTCCCTGACTTAGTTTTGACTTTCTCCTGGATCAGTAGTGCTCCATGCTAATAAACTCTTGCTACTTGGTCCAACCTCAAGTTCTCATTGTTAGATTATTAACTTAGCATTGTAGTAGCCTTTGACAGCTTTGGCTTTTGACTTGGAAATACTTATCTGAAAGCCTGAGAAGAACTTTAATTCATTGCCAACTTAACTTTGTGTGGATGTGTGTGTCTGCATGTGTGTATCTGTAACCAAAATTTAACAATATTGTTTTCCCCTTCCTCAGATTAGTTAGGTTAACCAGTGATAATTTCAATCATGGGAATTTGAATTGCATGTTCGGTTGGAGAGTTAGTAGGTGATTGAATATCTAAGTGAAATCTCTTAAGGGAAGGCCACTTAAATATTATTATTATTATTATTATTATTACTATGTTTCAAGCTGAATAGAGTAAGATGCCTTCAAAGAGAGATTTCTTCCATGGTGTTGATTTAAATAGATAGAATAATATGGATTCATATATCAGGAAAGTGATTTGCATTTTTCAACCCAAGTTACTTGGAAGACATAATACATGAAATTTTCTAGAGCATTTGACAGAGAGGGAGAGAAAAGAGGAAAGAAAATAAGAGGAAGCAGATTCCCAAAATATCATTGTTACTTTCTGATATTGATGGAGCAGAACTTTAACATTATTTAAAAGCAATTCTTCGTTTATTCCTTATCTGCAGCCAGGCAACTGATCCTACCTAGAGAAAAAAATACAATTACTGATGTATTTCATAAACATTTTATTACTATTATATTTTGGCAGATCCTTAGTGTTAAATGGTATTTCTAGTTCACTATACCTGCCCAATAAGTAATCAAAATTAATTTGGAATTTCCCTTTTCTTTTTTCAAACCTTCAATACCTTCTCTTCACTATTCATGTGCACTGTATCCTTACTTTTTCTGTGGCACTCAGAAACAAAAGCAATCAACAATCAGAAGTTGATTTCTGAGGCTAGCATTTGGCAAAACATGTTAAACCTCAGATTGCAGTGCCGGAATCCATTATGGGAGTGCTTGTTTCAGTCCCAGCTGCTCCACTTCCGTGTGGAGCTCCCTCCTCATGTGGCTGGGAAAGCAGTTTGAGGTGGCCCGATTATTTGGGTACCTGCAATCCACATGGGATCTCTGTGTCTCTCCCTCTCTCTGTGCCATTCTACCTTTCAAATAAAAATAGAAGAGCATTTCTACAGGATCTTACCATTGCATGTACTCATATTGTTGTATCTGTGCCCCCTTTTCACGTCTTTCCCATTATTTTAGACAAAGTATCTATGCTGTGTTCCAGATCATTGTCTCTCACCTATTCAAGGATGGTGCTCCAATAATTCCACTTTGATTTTCTTCAGTCATCCTTTCTTAATCTACTTACTCAGCTCCATGGTATACAATGAAATAATAAAGAAAGATCTACCTCTCTATAATCTACTACATTTTAATTTCCATTTATCTTATAGCTAAGGTGTTTGAATAAGTGATTTAAACACCAATTCCTCTCTTCCAGCACACTGGTGAGCACACTCCAAACTGTCCTCCCAACATAGACTGCTCCTATTGCAGAGGCAGCCTCTTGACTGATCTCTTGACTGCAAGTGATACAATTCATCTTCTCTATTTCTTGAGATGCTGTCTTCACTGGCGTCCAAGACACCACATCACCTTCTGGAATTCTTCTCACTCAACACATTTCTGTGTTCCTTATCAGTCTACTTTCCTTGTGCCCCCCTATCTACAGGATCTCTTTATTTTGATGCGCTCAAGGCTCCATCTTTGAACCTGCTTTCTCTCAGACTTCATTTTCTTGTATATACTGTTACCTTAAATTCAAACTTCATGCTGAAAACTTCAAAATGTATGTCTTCAGCTTGAGTCGTTGTCCTGCATTCATGGATCTCTTAAAGCAGTTAACCTGCAAAATAAGCTGACTGGTTGTCTAACATATCAACAATACAACTGCAAATCTTTATCTCCTTGTCCCACGTTCGCTTGCTTTCTCTCTTCCTCTCTCTGTCTCTTTTTCTCTCTCTCATACTCACACACATATGCACGCACATACACCTACCCACCCTCATTTTTCTAACACTCTTTTCTCATTTAAGTGACTAAAAACTCTTTTCTTCTGGTTGTTCAGACTAAAAATTTTAGCACAAAACTGTACTTCTTTCTCTCACACCCTTTATTGAATATTACAGCAAAATTTCCAGTGCTACCTTCAAAGAACATTTAGAATCTCATCACTTTTCACCACCTCTACTCTGAGGTCCCAGTCCAGATCACCATAATTTATTTTCCTGAATTGTTTCATTAGCCTTTTAACTAGGGTCTCTACTTAAATCTTAATATCTTCTACATATTATCTTAATGATTATAAAGAATAATTGCAAGAATAATTTTTTGAAAACCTTAAATTATATCATGACATTCCTTCTATCAAACTTATTCAAATCATTTCTCATATTTTCACATGAAATCAAATCCGCACTAATTTCCAAGACTGTAGCCAATTTGGTGATTTCTGATTTCATCTCCTATATTTCAAACCATCCTTTCTTGCCTTCTTGATAATTCTCTGAAAGCCCATCTGTGATTCCCTCTTGGGATATCTCACCTGCCTTTCCCTCAATTTTAATTTAATGCACCTTCCTCCTATTGAGGAGTCCAGCTCTGACCAAAACACCTCTGATTTGTCAGGTCTGCTATAAAGCGCTACAGAGGCTTCACTTAGAAGATCCCAGGGGAAATCTGCCCTGCCCACAACAGTTTAGGTGCAAACCCTTTGTAATGCCATCTGTAAGGAAAGCTGCAGGCAAGGTCCCAGTACCTCCAGGCCAGCCATACTCTAATAGTTGCATTTCTAGCCTAGGCATCTCTAGTCCTAGGTCTCTGTATCTGGGGTCTTTGGGTGAAATCTTTACTGGGGCATTTATGAGAAATTTGAAACACTTTTCTCCAATTCTTATTCAGTATTTTTCTATTCCTAACCCCACCTTTTTCTATTCCTTTCCCCACCTGCTACTCATTCTAGTCCTCACGTCCATAAAATTCTGGAAATTTTTCAGGGAAAGGGGCCTCTTTCAACATTGAGAAGACTTTCACGTTTGTGCTAATCCGTCATCTTCTATCTGTGTACAATTCTATGGGAATGGGTGATAATAAGAAATTTCTCCAGTTTTATGCTCTGACTTATAAATTATGAAAGGCGTGACCATTTTAAGATTTTTTTTTTAACTTGAGAGGTAGAGTTACAGACAGAGAGGGCAAGACAGAGAGAAAGGTCTTCTGTCTACTGGTTCACACACAAGTGTCTGCAATGGCCAGAACTGGGCCAATCTGAAGCCAGGAGCCAGAAGCCAAACTCTTGGGCCATCCTCTACTACTTTCCCAGGATATAGCAGAGAGCTAGATCAGAAGAGGAACAGCTGGGAAAAAAACGGGCACCCATATGGGATGCCGGGACTGCAGGAAGCTTAGCCTACCATGCCACAGTCCCAGCCACAAGGATTGATTATTTTAATTTTGACTTGTTTTAACAGGATGCTCCAGGTAGAGAGAGATCTTCAACCCACTGGTTCACTCTCCAAATGCCCACAACATCCAAGTCTGGGTCAGGTTCGAGACAGGAACTCAATCTAGGTCTCCCATGTAAGTCACAGGGACCCATGACACCTCAGAACCTCATGCATGTGGAAAATAATTTGAATTTTATTTGGAAGATAATAGTAAACTATTGAAGAATTTTATGAAATGGGGCCTGGGGAGTAGTATAGTTGCATTTATTTTAGGGACTATGTAAACAAAGTACTGAGGGAGTGAGAACAGAACAGGAAGACCAGTTAAATTTCTGTATTCCATGAAAGCAATGATGGGGCTTGGAAAGCAGCAGACAGAGATATTCTCAAGTTGTTTGAATGAGGGTGTATGTTTCAATAATAACTTAGACAAATTGATGATATATTTTTGGTAAGATCTAAGGATGAAAGAAAAACAGAATCATGTACAAGCTTTTGGTTGATGGAAAGAAAGTGCATGGATTCTGTATTGGTCATGTTAAGTTTGCTGTGTGTATTGCTCATGCATCCCTTGGTGAATAAGAGTATGAAGACAGACATATAAATGTGGAACTCAAGAAAGCGTTGGAACAGGAGAAATATATGCATGAGTTATTGGGATTCCACATGGCATTTTTTAAATGTGATTAGATAAAATCACTGAGCACACTTCAGAAAGAGTTCTAGGAATGAACCTTAGGATAGAAGGGAGGGAAGAGGAGAATAGAAGGAATGGAGGGAGAAGGAAAACTCAGCAAAAGTGGGGAAAAATGGCTAAATGGAGAAATCAATATTATGCTTGGCATTCTACAGGTGTGATATCTCAGAGCCCATTTTAAGGGGGTGGGTGTTGTGGTTCACTGAATTAAAGCCCTGCTTGTGACAAAGGTATCCCATTTTGGAACTCCAGTTTGAGTCCCGACTGCTCCACTTCCAGATCAGTTCCCTGCTAATGCACCTGGGAGGCAGCAGATGTTGGCTCAATGGAATAATGAGTCCCTGTCACCCACGTGGAGAGATGGATGGAGTTCCTGGTTCTGGCTTCAGTGTGCTCCAGCCTTTTGTGGTGTGAACTAGCAGTTGAAAGTTTCTCTATGTTCTCTCTTTCTGTGTCTCTCCTTTTTTGTGCTTCATATATATAAACAATAAAAGTATAAAATTGAAATATTTTAAGGATAGAGTAAATATTTCCCCCAAATATTGCTGAGAAGTTGAATGAAATGAGGCAGAGGTACATGTATGCTATAAGAGTAGGACAACATGTAAGCAATTATTAATCAGCTTAGAAAGGAGAGTCCCTATATTTACTTTCTCTATTAATCATTTAAAAATAATTAGGATAGAAACAGTCTTTTCTGATAATATAAAGTCAGTCATTAACACTATGCCAACTTATTTCTACTAGTCATTTTCTCTGTTATGTCCATGTTCAAAAGGAAATTTGATCCATAGAATGAGTAATAAAATATAAACCTAAGTCATAGAATGAGTAATAAAATATAAACCTAAGTCATTCTATTCACACGATCACAGGTTTCTAGCATATTTTCTGAATCAAGAGCATTTCATCTAGAGAAGTATGATTGTATTCACATAAGCCAAGAAAAACAACAAGACAATTATGCAAAATATGTCATCTACACAAAGAGATATAAGAGGAAAGTAAAACTAATATTTTAGTATTTGTATACCAAGTCAATTTTTTATCTAAAGTCTCACTGTTTCATTAGAAAATGAATCTCAGATGGGAATTTAACAAAACAGGTAGGATATTGCTTGGAAAACCTACATCTCATATTGTAATGCCTGTGTTTGAGTTCTGCCTCCACTTTCTGCTACCCTGGGAGGTAGCAGGTGATGGCTCCAGTATGTGGCTTTCTGCAACCATGTTAGTCACATGACTGAGTTCTAGGTTCCTGGCTTCAATATAAGACAGCCCTGTCTATTGTGAGCTTTTGGGGAATAAATCAGTAGGTAAGAGATCTTTGTGTCTATGTCTCTCTATATCTGTACTCCTGACTTTCTTTTTTGAAAAACAATGTTTATTTAATTGTAAGGAAGAGAGACAGAGGGAAAGGGAGACACAGAGGGAAATATTCCATTCAGTGATCACTGCCCAATTGGCAGGCCAATGCTCAAGCCTGGAACTCCATCTAGGTCTCCCATTTGGGTGGCAGGGGCCCAGGTACCCATACTATCTTCTGCTGCCTTCCAAGGTACATTATCAGGGAGCTGGATGGGAGGTGAAGCAGCTGGAACTCAAACCAGTGCTCATATGAAATGCCAGTGTCACAAATGGCTGCTTAACCTGCTGTGTCACAACACCAGCCCTATCCTGCCTTAAAAATAAAATGAATACATAATAAAATAAAATAAAGCTGAGGCTACCATCCAGCATCAGGTACAACTGTTACTTTTGGAGTGGTGGTGGGTGGTGCCAATCTTGACATAGTAATGGTAAAATAAATAATGTAAGCAAGTAAATGTGACTCCAGTAAGAACAACTTAAGAAAAAGGTTGGGCACTTCACAGTAATGACTCCAACACATCCCTTTCAATAATGAACTAAAATAAGGTAAGAAACGCTAGCTTTGACTTACGTGCAGATTTGCCTTCCAGATATTTTTATATTCTTTACATCTACAATGGACACTCATCCTCTCGGCACTATGTTCTCACTTTTAGTAATAAGCGAGCTTTGTACCAAGGCCTTCTGCAGTTAGATATCTGAGCAGAATGGGTCTAGGAAGTGTGAGGACACTCATTCTGCTCTCAGCACTGTCTCTATATTCTTGTAAAGTTTGTTCCATCAACCCTCATCACTATTGACTCATCTTATTAACATTTTCCTAATGTTGAAATGTACAGATAATCATGTAGAGCTCTCTTTGTCAGTCAGTTGAATAATAGAACAGCTAAGGAATAGCTAAAAAATTTAGTTTGTTTTGTCATTTGCTATTTGTATTTGACCTTTAAATTCTGTGAATGCGTTGTTTATGTATTTCATTTCAGATGTTTAAAAAAAACACCTGGTGAAATAATCAATTCAATAATTATTTTCCCACAGCAACAAAGCTGAATAAACATTCTGTATATTTGCTAACTGTAAGCATGATTGTCTTCTATTTTTTTTTTTAATCCTGCATCTCTGCTGGGGAAGAAATATTTCCTGTTTAGGGTAGAGGAGCGACTCAGGTTAATTTCACGTGGACCGGTTCCTCTTTCCCCCCATATATCAACCCTAAACTAATACAATAGGTGCTCTGCAGCCAGCGTGGTTGCACATTGATCCTGGCCGGCTTGTTTACAGTGTTTTGGCAAGTTGCTGATGTACTTCTCCCTGGGGATAGAGCAGGGGTTAATTGCTGTTAAACTCTCAGTGCCAAGTAATGGTTCAGCCTCTCTGCTACATTAAAGATGACACTAATAAGGAAAGAGTGCAGTGGATTGCTCTATGTTGAAAATTGGACTAGTGGTGACAGAAACTTGGAGCAGAGCTGATGTAATAGGAAGACCATAATGTAATTATAACTGCTGAACATGTGTCATACCAAGTTAAATGATACATTAATGAATCAAAACAGGTGATGAAGTGTTGCTCTTTCAGCAGATAGAGGTGCTTTCAAGGTTAGATTGCCATTAATTTAATAATCTGTAATATGGATATTCTTCAAATCACAAATGAAATCAACCTTAATGCTTTCATACAACATTGCTTCTTGAGTTTCAAAGAGATAAGATAAAAGAAACATAGCAGAAGTGAGCAGAGTTCAGTGCAACTCATTCTGTGTTTAATTTTGTAGGAACAGGCTTTACCTCGTAAGGTAGGTTGTTGCTGAAGGCCTTCTTCATGGCTTGGTAGATGACTCGATCATTTTAATCCACAGCTAGTCAGCTGGCAACTCGCAAGGGATCATAGACCTTTACAAGTAAACAATTAATTCTTTTCTGATAGGCATTAGTATAATCTATAGATAATAACTTAATAAGGTTTCTCTTAAACTCACAATAGGTAGGATATAACGCCTTTGAAATCTTCTAAACTATAGTGCTAGAAATGGTTTATTCTGCTAAGGATTTGGGAAGCATTCAAACCTCTGTTACTTATGAATTTTCAATAATTTTAATATCCATAAGCAATAGTGGATTTATGATTTGGTGTCAGGAATTTTAATTTTTTGCTTTTTCAATATTACCACTTTCATGGCTTTTGCTAACTGGAGATTTTAGGAGAATAACATTACAATATCTTATTTGTATTTAGCATTTAGAGTCTCAAACTGAATTTATTTGGGAAACTTAGTTAAATTCATATTCTTTTCTGAAAATTCCAGAACTTTGGTATATCATTATGTTAGTCCCTATGTTATATATGAAACACTTTATTAACAGGAAAATTTTCATGGGTTGGACCTACCCTGTGTTGATTTTCATCATGTGATATTAAATTTACTTTTAATTTTCATATATTCTCTTTCAGCAAAAATTGATTATTGTTGTTTAGTGGTATTTTACCAAATGATTGATAGTAATTACAAATGTAAGGGAACTAAAAACAGATGAACGAATTGAAAAATAAAATAAAATAATAATTTCATAAATTTCATAATTTTATTTCATCTTAAATAGTATTGACTGTAAAATTTGCCCAAGAACTCCGTGGTTTTTTTTTGTTTGCTTGTTTTTGTTTTTTTTAGTTTTTACTTATTTACTCATTTATTTTTATTTGGAAAGCAAAGAGAGAAAGAAAGATGCCTGCAAAAGCCAGGACTGTGCCAGGCTGAAGCCAGGGCCCTGCAGCTCAGTCAGGGTTTCTCATGGGGGTGGTAAGGACTCAAGTACTTGAGCCATCACCTGCTTCCTCCCAGAGTGCACAATAGCAGGAAGCTGGAATCAGGAGTTGAGACAGGACTCAAATCAGGAACTACCATATAAGATGTGTGCATCTCAAGCGGTATCCTAACAGCTGTGCCAAATCTCCATGCCAAATGCCTGCCACTAGAATTCCATTTTTAATTTAATTTTGTGTATATTTCCAAGATAATAAAAAGTATTTGGATGTCATTTGTTGTATTATTATCAGTGATACTAATAACATAAATGCTGTCACTTGTAACAGCATCCATTGTTATGAATACTAGTTTATTTTAAAAAAACAAGTTTAATCATTTTGATACAAAGTTAGGCAGCCTATAATTTCCATGGAAATACAGAACACTAAAATCAAAAACAAAACAAAATAATCCTAGTTGTTTCATACAGGCATTTTATCTGCTCACTCGTCTCCTACTGAACACAGAAAAGAAAACATTTCTGTCCACTAACTTTACCTCCCAGTAGATAAGGAAGGACTACAGAAGATTGCTCTATCTAGACATGGGAGATATTAGGGGAGTATATGGAGAGACTTTTTGATCTGAGGGAAGGGACTAAGGTGGGCTGAAGATTTCTGAAGCATTGTGCCCAATGTCTTATTTTGACTGCACTCAGGTGGGAATGCCTGCTTGGTGTCCCTGGGCAAGTTGTGTACTTGTGACTATCTTCAGCATGGCAAAAAGCCTGCCCATCAAGTCTGACAATAAATAAGTACAGTCAACTTTTTTCTAAGGTTCAAAGAAATTGGAAAGCAAGAGCATTAACAATGAGCAATGAGAAGTAACAAATAGTGATCTCTTCCCTCAGTGTTGTTGAAAGTCCAAGATACCTGGATATCTTGCACTAATGTAGAGTGCAATGAGACTTCCTCAGAAAAGTCTCCATTTTAATTTCCTATTAGCTAGGTAGGCTGGAACTCAAAGAAGAGTTCTCTTACTTAGCTAATACAAACAAGGCATCTTGTGCCCCGGAAGCTGAGCAGTGAAGCCTAGTCCCATTTTATGTTGGATTTTATTGTATAATAGGAATTATTCTAAGCATGGAATACACAGTGTCTCATTAAATCAGTAAAGATTAGAAGCATTTTTCCAGATTACACCTGTGAAATTAAAATCCAGAGAGATGAAGTATGTTGTCCAAAGATCACAGAGTTAGTAAGCTGCAAGAAGGCTTGACCCTCGCTCTCTCTGCCTCTTGAGTTTCACCATTAACCAGAACATTTCATTTTCTGCAACAAATAAGGAGTAATGAAGGAAAGACAATTTATTCCACTGAGTTGTTAACACAATTTAATTCTTAATTATTTGGTGCAAAATAGCTCCTGTAACTGCAAATAAATGGTTGCAACATTTGGATACTGTATCTTACACAATTGCCAATTCTTTATAGTGAATCCAACCTTGTAAGACTACTCTACATTTTATAAAAAAGATCAGTTCTCTATGTAAATGCATCTTTCCTTAAATTAAAACCGGTATTTTTTTGTGTATACTATTGATTATGGGCTTAATAAGTTCATTTATTTGTTTTTCCATCAATAATTTCATACTAGTATATTTTGTGCCAAAAATTGTGCTTGCAGCCAAACAGGGATTCGGCTTTCAAAGAGTCCTTAATGGCAGTCCCTAATGAAAAGGTAGATAAATTAATAGAAATTTTAGGGAAATGTTAAGGGTGGGGTTAATATACAGGGAATGCTATGAAGTGAAAACTGATTCCAGCACTGTGAACTTTGGTTTGAGACAATGATGAATAGAGGAGAGGGAGGGAGGGGAGAGTTGAAGGGGGAAAGGTTTTAAGGAGAGTAGACCTTGATCTTCTATTTAAAGATTTAGCTAAGTGACAAACAGCAAGATATAGCATAAGTATGGTGAAGTTTGAGTGACAGGAATAATATTGATGGCTTTACAATGCATGAAGGTGGATGGAAAAATCTGAGTTTCAAAAAGGGGGGCAATCATCACAGCTGTTATTTTATCCAAGAAAGAAGGAAGTCAGTAAGAGTATTCATCAGAGGAGTTCATGTTCAGATTTGAATTTTGCAAATATAAATAAGGATCACTGATTTTGAATGAATAAATAAGCAAATCTGAGAAACATGTCAAGGGAAGTTACAGTAATAACAGCAACCATAGGGACTAAACCAAGCACCAGCCAGCCACCAGCAGCTTCAGAGACTAGGATGCAACCTTGAAAGAGTTAAAGGATGTCTTTAATTCATTGTGAGAGTCAAGAAAAAAGAAATGACCAAGTTTGACTCCCATATTCCTCTCAGAGGCAATGTAGTTAATGTTCTTAGAAACAGGAAACAATAAGAATGGGCAAGAGCCAATTAGGAATGAAATATGGAGATGGACTGCCCCAGCTCTTCATGATCAGCAAGACGGGGGAAGCCGAGACCATCACCACCCACTACCTGTTCTTCCTGGGCCTCTACCGCGCTCTGTATCTCATCAACTGGATCTGGCATTCTACTTTGAGGGCTTCTTTGACCTCATTGCCGTGGTAGCTGACATAGTCCAGACCATTCTGTACTGCGACTTCTTCTACTTGTACATTAAAAAAGTCCTCAAGGGAAAGAAGCTCAGCTTGCCAGCGTAAGTGCCAAAGACCATCGCCAGCATCTGTCCCTCAGGGTGCTTGGACAGAATTCGGACCGCAGCAGAGGCATAAGATGCTTGATACGGAAAATCAGAAACTCCACTCTTTTGTTGCAGATCGTCATCAGGGCTCTGTGAGGACACAGAGCCAGAGAACCAGAAGGTTTCTGTTTAATGCACCTTGCCTTATCTTTTTTTATTACTATGTACAAAGATTTTTTTTTTACACAAAGAATCTTAATGCTGTATTAATAAATTCAGTGTGTAGCTTCAATTGGGGTAGTTCCAAAAGTGAAGATTTTGTGAGGAATAAATGCAAACTTTTGTTTTTTTAAATTCTTTGACATTGTTGATTCTTTGTGTCTGCAATGAAATTGTACTCCTGATGGTCGGTAGATTATATATTCTTCCATCTATCAAAAAAAAAAAGAAATATGGAGATGGAATAGTGTATTCAGATGGGTTAATAGGCAATCAGGATTGTCCCAGTGGAAACTGAGGGTAGAAAATGTTCCCCCTAGAAGTTATCTTTAGCAAGAACAAAATGTCCACCCTCCTTCCCTTGAAATCTCCAAATTTACTATGAGAATAGCAAGGGATTGGTGATCACAGTTTATTGTGAAAACAAATTAGGTATCCCACTCTTGTGATGCTTTTTGTTTTATTGTGAGCAAGCCAGGATAAACAATCATAAATCAGGTCTTTAGTTAGAGTTGTTCCCACCTTATTGATTGACAGTTAGTTTCATCCCCAAAATCATACTTAAAAACCCCACCGCCACTGGGACCTTTTGGTTTTGCTTTGCTTGTAGCCCCTCTCCATGAAACTCTGGCTGGAGGTCTTTTACTCTAATAAATTTTGCCTTTAAACCTTAAAAAAAAGAAAGAAAAGCTTGCCTCATGTCATTACATAGAAACAATTTGGAGTGATCTATGCAACCTTGAGTGTGAGAGAACAGACCAACATGATGTTATCACTATGCACAAAGTAAGTAGCTGACAATGTCATTAATGCCATATAATAAAGATGGGGGAAATAGTACTTATGTATTACCTAAGAATGATCATTAGCTATAACCATACATGTATGACTACCTGATGAAAATGACTCTACCAGCAGGTGCTCTGCGCCAAGTGGAGGAAGGATAGGTGGATGAGGAAGTATACAGTGCATTGGTATATGACTAGGGCCTGTGTTTTATCCATCAGGAATGGAAGTAAAATCTTAACTGTAAAACATAACAGTAATACAGGGCTGACACAATTATTTTGGTTTTCATTGCAGACTTCACTTTCTCACCTATAAACATTAACCGTTCTGCTACTGTTTGGGAGCACCTTCTCCTTTTTTTTTTTTTAAATTTATTTTATTTATTTGAAAGAGAGTTACATAGAGGAAGAGCCACAGAGAGAGAGAGAGAGGTCTTCCATCCACTGGTTCACTTCCCAATACTCCCCAAATGATAGCAATGACCAGAGCTGGGCTGATCCAAAACCAGGAGCCAGGAGCTTCTTCTCAGTCTCCCTCATGGGTGTAGGGGCCCAAGCACTTCGGACATCTTCTACTGCTTTCCTAGGCCATAACAGAGAGCTGGATTGGAAGTGGAGCAGCCAGGACTCGAACCGGGGCCCATATGGGATGCTGGCACTGCAGGCTGGGGCTTTAACTCATTGCACCACAGCACCAGCCCTGAATACCTTCTCCTTATTCTCCTCTATTTTTCTCCATCACACACCTCACTCTGCACATTAATCTTTGCCTCTTCCTCATGTTGAATTCTTACACTTTTACATATTAAGAATTTCAAGTTTCTTCCTGATTTAAGGGAGTGGCTGTACAGTGGGGTCCATGTATCTGTATGGGATTGGTTCCAGGACCACCTATCTCCCACCTCTTGCCAACATAAAAATCTGCAGAGATTTTATACAAGGCCCTTGTACGCAAAATGGTATAGTATTTGCATATAATCTATGCATGTCATCCCTTATACTATGCTTTAATCTCTAGATTACCTATAATATCTAGTGCAATGTAAATATCTAAAAATAGCTGTTATTCTACATTAAGAAACAATGACAAGAAAATAAATCTGCACGTTTTCAGTAGAGATGCAGTTTCCATTTTTTAAAAAATGACTTATTTATTTATTTGAAAGGCTGAGTTACAGAGAGAAAGGGAGAGAGAGAGACATCTTCTATCCACTGGTTTTCTCCTGAAATGGCCTCAACAGCCAGGGCTGGGCCAGATCATAGGCAAGAATTTGTGACTCCATCTGGATCTCCCACGTGGGTCTCAAGAGCCCAGGTACTTGGACCATCTTCTGATTCTTTCCTAGCCACATGACCAGGGAGCTGGTTGGGAAGTAAAGCAGCCATAACTGGGAAGTTGGCATCACATATGGGAAGTTGGCATCACAGGTGGCAGCTTAACCTGTTGTGCCACAGTGCACCCCCCCCATATGCAGTTGTGTTTTCAAATAATTTTGATAACTGGTTGGTTAGATCTGTGTATGCAGAATTTTCAGATAGGAGTGGGGCAATTGCATTTCAGTTTCAAAAGAGGAATAAGCACTGTTTACCAAAACTAGTGAGTTACGTATCTTCAAGAAAGTCAGCATACGTTTGATTGGTTTCATCTTTTTCATTTTTTAATCCTCAACTTTGTAGTTTCTATTTACTTAGCATTTAGTTAAGAGAGAATGATATCTTAGTGTACATGTGCTTCAAGTACAATGGGAAAAGCAAAGTGAGAAGATCAGGTATACAAAAACAAATCAAATAACAATATTCATACAATATCTATCTAAAGTCAACATGTAGGATTATGTAAGTGGGTGTGAGCTCATAAAGATTAGTGCAAAATAAATTGAGACATACAATAATTTACTCAAAATTTCTCTTGAGTTATTTGATGCTACTGCTGACCCACAAAGAAAACAAAAAAATGTGAAAAAACAAAAAATATTTCAATTGGAGCAATTGCAGCTAATGTCCCCTTTTGTTCTCACTGACAATGATAATGAGCTTTGAAGGGTTTTCCCCAGATAATTTTTGTATTCTATTTGCCAATTTGTTGATTCTGGTGATATTGGTTAAATAAGAAAAAAATTAAAATATACTTGAGAAATTATGTATGTGTGTTATTAATAGGGATAACAGAACACTCTGAAATGACAAGTTACTACCACTTTTTATTTATATAACACCTTTCCCCAAGTGCCTCTTTTTGATCATTATCTTTGTTAAGGCTTTAGTTATGTTTATGTTCTTCAATATTTCAAGTTACATAATTGGGCTTTATGGTGATACTTGTAATGAGATACATTACATGGGCTATGCTGCTATTAGTCATGGATATTATTTTAAAAATGGTTTAAACTCTATGCCAAAGATTTACAACAACATTCTTTGACAAGCACTGGAGTCATGATATTATACTAATAAAGTATTTCATAATTAAGGAAGTTATAATTTGCTAGCAGGGCTCACAACAGCTGCATGTGGAATAAGACAATATGCTTTTCCTCTCCCCACTGGGCCTAATTCCCTAGTAACCTTATTGAAAATGTGCATGGGCTACAAAACTAAAGATTAACTGTCCAGGGACCTGCTTCCTGGAGCTTATTTGAAGATTAAATCAAATGGCAGGCAATATATATTTGGTAATACAGCTTTTGTTGCAGTCTTTTTCTATGTAGTGGTAAGTGTAATAGAAGAAGATGACACTTTATAGCTGTTTAAAAAAATAAAAGATTTTTCTAAATGTGAAATAGTTTTGTTCTCATGCTGGAATCGAAATGAATAATTTATTTCTTCATAACCAAAAGCATCTTCTGCATTTTGCACCATAATAAAGAATCTCTAATTACAAATTTTCCATAATTACAAATTGTTCAGCCTTTTAAAAGGTGATTATTATTCATTATCTATTTATTTCATAACAAATGCCACTAAAGGTGTTAAGATGAGTTTAAAATGCCAACTGAGATCTTGCAATATTTTAATTAAATAGAAAGCAATTCAAATATATATTTAACAACATAGCTTTTAGACTACACATTAGTAAATGGTTTTCTATTTAACAAATCAGAGAAAGATGGATGGAGATGTTCTGCTTTTAAAAATACTATATTTAGAATGCCCCATGTAGACAGTGAAGTGTGATTTGTCCTCATAGGAGACATCTGAAGAACAAGTGACATTCTTACACAAAATCCATATTGGTGATGTATTTAATTACAGAGCTGATTGAAATTGACAGCTTTAGTGACCTGCGTTTGCACTTGCAGTGATTGATGTATGCTTCAACTCTGGTTACTTTTAAACCAATTCACATACTGCTCAATACTATAATATCATCCTGTCAAATTGCAAACTACATTTTTACAAGTGTGGGGACTGGAGAGAGTGCATGTTTAATTAAAATGAGATAGAGATGAATTGTTTAAAAACATCTCTACAACTGTTCAACTGGGACCACTGTTATTTGGAAGCAGGGTGAAAAAAAATTCAATACACTTACTCAGACATTTATGTTCCTAGAGTCATCTTGACTCCTATAAAATATACTCTTTGCCATTATTCATGGTAGCAAAGTGTCTCAGAACCTTAGAGTATAGTCTCTAAACTCTCACTATACTTCATAACAATGTCAATCTTTAATAAATATAATTAGTGTCTGAAATCTTGGAGGGTAATTGACGACCTTATAAGCCAATTTTTTTTTTCTGTTTTTGTCTGCTTTTATTTCTTTGTTAGTCAAGCTAATTGTTGCTACTCAAACAGGTGACTAGTTTGTTCAGGAGCACAAAGTTGTTTATGTCCTACAAAATTAAGCCATCTTTTCATTCCCAGTTTAATATGCTTTTACATACAGTATCCTGTCCTTTAGACCCATTTCAGTCCTTAACTCTCTGTTTTTCATAGACATATTAAGATTACAGCCTTGCATACAAAGTGATACACTTAGATTATGTACTTTCAACCATATCTTCAATAATATTCACAATAATCACTGATTGAATCTTGCTGTGTACCAAACTCTGAAATAGATCTTTAACATAAATTATTTCTAACACCATGGATGCAAAGCATTAGAGGTTATTTCCAAATTATTATTGTGTAGTGAGACTGATGTTAGGATCAGAAATTTTTCAGAGACCTTCTGTCATGAGGAGATGAAATTAGAACCCCATGTCATTGAGTCTGAAGCCCATAGCTCCTTTTATCACACAACAATGTTTTTCCATACCAAAAATAAATAAATAAATAAATAAAACAAAGCACAAACCAAAACTCAGGATTGACCTTAAATTAAAATATTTCTTGACTTTCACAATGATAAAGAACTAGTCACTTTCAAGGTAGGTAGTCTCAGGTCCAGTCATTAAGAATGGAGATCCATGGAGCTTGGTTAGTTTAGAATTTCATTTGTGTAATAAAAGATAAGTGGATAGAATAATTTCTCAGTCTCTTCCTTAGAAATAGAACTATATGCCAGAATTAAATTTGTCACTTAATTATTTCAGTGAAGTATATTAATATTTTTTTTGACAGGCAGAGAGGACAGTGAGAGAGAGAGACAGAGAGAAAGGTCTTCCTTTTCTGTTGGTTCACTCCCCAATGGCCGCTGCGTCTGGCGTGCTGTAGCCTGTGCACCGCGCTGATCTGAAGGCAGGAGCCAGGTGCTTCTCCTGGTCTCCCATGCGGGTGCAGGGCCCAAGGACTTGGGCCATTCTCCACTATATTAATATTTTTAAAATTTTTATATATTCATTTGAGAAGGTCAGAAAGAGAAAACACTACGTGTAATTTATGTATGCAATAAAACATCATTAGTTTTTGCTCTGCTCATCTGCCATTAATTGATTTATTGTCATAAAAGTAATTCATGGATAAATTCTACTAAAAATTACAAACTAGGTAAAAATATATATTTCCACCTCTTTCTCAAACTTCTTTATTTGACTCAGAAAACATTTAAGTACTATAAACCCAAAGGACAAAAATCATAAGTAGAAAAAAGTGAGTAGATGAGAGACACAGCCAGGTAATAATAATAAAAAACCCAAATATCTGGAACTAGAAATGTCAAAAGAGATGGACTCCAACAGAAGCCATGCAGATTGAGTTTAGGAGTCAATTGAAAGCATCCGTTTCTCTACATGGTGGATAGGTAAACAGATCAAGCAGGATTCCCTTTACAGAATAAAGCATTTTAAGCAAGAAAAGACTTCATACAAGAAATTCCTTTGTTGCACATTGATTGGAAAAATAGATCAGACTCTGGCCTGGGAATCTAAAAACAATGCACAAGCAATACAGGAAAAAAATTCTTAACAAAATTACTTCTACAGTGGCAGTGGAATTAGGAGTTCCATAATAGACCCATACTATTTGTTGTAATCCTTCTGCTACTGCTTCTTCCACTTCTGGACAGTGTAGAACACACGAAGGAATGCTAGTGCACACAACTCCCTTTCTCATAACTGCACTTGTCAGGAGAAAATTTCAAAATGGAATAGAAGTGAGGGCTCTGCCTCACTTCTACTTTCCAACCACACACATTAGTTACATAAACTAATTCAGTGTAGAGAACCCTAACAACAAGGAGTGGCTCTATCCTCACCGTTTCCTTCAGTAGGTGTGAGGCACAAGACTAAAAACATATTAAAGCCACTTTTACAAGGGCCATTATAGTCACAATTGTCCCTAGTCTTCCTGTGCAGTCTGGTGATTACTGTTCTATTCTTAAACAAGAGATGGTAAGTTTGTTTTTCCAGGGAAAACGAAGATTTGAGCACACAGGATGCAAAGGATGGGGACTGTGAAGCATTGTACCATGAATGTAGAATCACGTACACTTCATAGTGCAAGTCCCACCATTTTCTTTCTTTTCTTTTTTAAAGATTTTTATTTATTTTTTATTGAAGAGGCAGGGTTACAGATAGAGTGAGAGAGAGACAGAGACAAAGGTCTTCCTTCCTCTAGTTCACTCCCCAAATGGATGCAAATTGCTGGAGCTGGGCTGCTCCAAAGCCAGGAGCCAGAGCTTCTTCCAGGTCTCCCACGCGGGTGTAAGGGCTCAAGCACTTGGGCCATCTTCTATTGCTTTCCCAGGCCACGAGCAGAGAGTTGGATGGGAAGAGGAGCAGCCAGGATGTGAATGGGTGCCCATATTGGATGCTGGCACCACAGCTAGAGGCTTAGCCTACTACATCACAGCGCCGACCCCCTCACCGTTATCATACAAAGAAAAAATAAAGGGAAAATGGGCCAGGTAAAAAAAAGTTATAGAAATAAGAACATGAATTTTAGCCCTCATGGTCTAAATTTATGACTTGAAAGTTGAACCCCAATGCAATGATATGGGAGGTGGGGCTTAATGGGAGGTGTTTAGGTGGTGAAGACTCTGCTACCTGTAACTCATGTTGTCATAAAAAGAGCTTGCATGAGTGAGTTCTATCTCTTCTGCTCTTCTGCCATGTGAAGAACAGGTGGATGTGCCATTTAGAATCAGAAAAATAGACCTTTTCCAGATACTGAACTGTCTAGAATTGTCAGAAATAAATTTCTGCTCTTTATAAATTACCCAGTCTAGAGCATTCTGTTGTAGCAGCACAAAATAGATTAAGACAATTTCAGACTTCTCAACTGATATCTGTAAGCTATATGGCAAACGAACATGGACAACGTGGGCTTCACAAGAAAATATTTTCAGCAGAATACATTTTTTTAACGTATACCTCCCATAGCCTTTTCTCAACACAGTATTGGAATGAATAAGCTCCAACAAAATGGAGAAATAATTCAAAGGATAAGAAGTTGGTAAATTCAGAAATCAGAAGAGATGTTAAGAGGGTAATTAAATAAGAGTGTTGCAAGAGTACCAGCTAGCTCGTAGAGCAAGTATACCAGGTTTGAATTAAAGATTTGAATATTCCAGGTGTGAAATAGAGGGAGGGAGACGGAATGAAATTAGGAGGGGGAAAGAAGGAAGAGAATGGAGGAAATAAAAGGCAAATGACAGATCCTGATCTGATGGAGTATTAAAATTGATTCTGTCATCTATGAGCATGTTGGAAGAATGAAACTGGAGATATGTAGGAAACGTCCAGAAAACTAAAGTAGAGTATTCTTCAGAGCAAACTAAATATGTAAAGTATATACACAATAATGCCTTATGTCTGAATAAGTTTCCTTAACTATGTAATTGCTAATATTGATTAAATCACATAATGATTTTTTTTTTGATGCTTTGACTATGTAAGGAAGAAACTGTAAGCACACACATATGGAGATATAAAACTGGTATTACTTCAAAGTATCTGTGGATAAAAATTGTAAGTATAGCTATAGCCATGCTATTTAGATATACTTGTTTACAAATTGTAAAAGCTGAAGACTGAAGAATGGAGTGGTCTGTGACAAGGACATTTGTTAGAAGGGGTGGTGCTTTGTTACAAGTCTTTCTTTTTTACCTGACTTTATTTTGTTTGTCTTTTAAATTTTATTTAATATAAATAAATTTCATGTATTTCATGTATATAGATTTATGAACATGGCAACAGTTTCTACCCCGTGCCCACCTGCTCACATTCCCACCCTTCCTCCTTGTTCTTATCCTATTTCCTCTCTTAATTTTTACAATGATCTACTTTCAGTTTACTTTATACTCATAAGATTAATCCTACACTATTTAAAGAGCTCAACAAATAGAAAAAAAGAACACTAATTAGTGGAATTTTAAAAATGAATGATAGAGTACTTAGATCACATTTTTATTGTGGAAAGTAAAAACAGCTGTACGTGCAAAATAAAAAGGACACTGTGATAGTCAATAAATATGTAGATATGTACCTTAAAATGTATTTGTTGATTTAAGATAAGCACACATTTCTTTCTACATTTGATTTACAGTATCTCCAAATTTCCAAAATGTCCTCTGAATATCTTGAGTATTATACAGAAATACTATGTTTACCTCTGTGGATGTGTTTCAACTATTTCCATATTTAATCATTATAAGGTAGAAATCACCATCCCTTTATGTGAATAACCTCAAAATAATATTTAAATAAGTGTTCTTCATAAAAACGACCATCCGCTGGTTCGCTTCCTAAAGGCCTAAGGCAGCTAGAGTGGGATTAAACTGCAGGTAGGATTCAGAAGCCTAATCCATGTTTCCCTTTTGAGTGGTAAGGATCAACTCTTTGACATCACTGCTGACTCCCAGTGTCTGTATAAACTGGAAGCTGGAGTCAAGAACATAAGCTTGGAATTAAATGGAGACACTTGAATGTGGAATGCAAACAAGTCAACTGCTAGACTGGTTGCAAATTCTCCCCTTATTATAAACATTGTGTATGCTTGGGTATGTTCTTACCTAATAATTTCTTCAAATTCTTGCATCATTTATCTGTCTATATATTTCTTGCATTCATTCATTTAACATTACTTTTTAATCTATAATTTATAGTAAATTATCATAATGGTGATAATTGCCATACATAATTTTTCTGTTTCAAAGCCAAAACTTAAATAAATCACCATGATGTAAAATATTTTCTACAAAACTTTTATAGAAATCATTGATCAGATTAATAAGGTTTTATTCTATACATAATAAACTATAAATAAATGTTAATGTTTTAATTGGCCTTTTCAACATCAGTTGGGATTATCATTTTTATTTCTTATATTATTTTAATTATCATGTGAACCTTGCATTACTGGAAAAAATTTAACTGGAGCAGAGTATACCAGTCTTTCTATTTCAGTAAAATAGGAGGGTTAACTTGATAATTTCCTTCTTTTTTTCGGATTTTTAAAAAAATTATATTACTATAAAGAGAACAGATTTCATGTATTTTGTAGGTAAAATTCTAAGATTACCATACTTCTCTCCCTACTTCTCTCCCTCCCTCAGTTCTGTTCTTTACTTCCTTTCTTTTTTTCATTATTTTTTGCAAAACCATAATTTCAATCCACTCTATAATCACAGGCTTAGTCTACTACTAACCATAATAAACAGCAAGTACAAAGTAAAAAGAGCATAGTTCCACAGGAGTATAAACAAGAACTTAAAACAACAGTCAAATCAGTAGATGTCAATTTCATTTTTATATACTTTTTGTGTTCTATATTAACTACCACATATCAGGGGAAATATATGATATTCATATTTTGGGGGCTTTTTTATTTCACTAAGCATAATAGTTTCCAGTTGCATCCATTTTGTTGCAACGGACAGGAGTTGATTCTTTTTTATAGCTTAGTAGTATTCCATAGTGTAAATATATACCACATTTTCTTTATCCAGTCACCAGTTGATGGACATCATGGTTGACTCCATATCTTAGCTATTGTGAATTGAGCTGCAATAAATGTGAGGGTACAGATAACTCTCCCATATGCTGATTTCATTTTGTCTGGGTAAATTCCCAGGAGTAGAGTGGCTGGGTCACATTGTAGATCTATTTTTGAATGTGTAAAGAATCTCCATACTGTCTTCCATAATGGTTGTAGTTTACTTTCCCTCCAAGAGTGTATTAGGGTACTTTTTCTCCACATCCTCTCCAGTATTTATTGTTATTTGATTTTTGGATGATAGCCATTCTTACTGAAGTGATATAAAACCTCACTGTGGTTTTTATTTGCATTTCCCTGATGGCTAGTGATCTTGAATATCATTTTCATATGTCTGTTGACCATTTGTCCTCATCCTTTTAGAAATCCCTGTTCAAGTCCTTTACCCATTTCTTCACTGGATTGTTTATTTTGTTGTTGTTGAGTTTCTTTATTTTATTTGACTTTTTAGAAATATTTTATTTATTTCTTTGAAAGTTAGGAAAACAGAGAAGGAGGAGGAGGAGAAGGAGAAGAAAAGAGAGAGAGAGAGAGAGAGAGAGAGAGAGAGAGAGAGAGATCTTCTAATCTTCTATCCAGCAGTTCACTCCCCAGATGGCAGTGTAGATCTGCAATACGACCTGAGTCAGGCTGAAGCCAGGAGCCGGAATCTTCTTCAGGGTCTCTGACATGGGTGCAAAGGCCCAAGTACTTTGGCTAAATTCCACTGTTTTCCCAGGAACATTAGCAGGAAGCTGGGTTGGAAGTGGAGCAGCTGAGATTTGAACCGGCATCCATATGGGATGCTGGCACTGCAGGTAGAAGCTTAACCTTCTAGACCATAGTGCCAGCCCTAAGTTTTGTGAGTTATTTATAGATACTGAATGTTAATCCTTTATCAGTTGCATAGTTTGCACATATTTTCTCCCATTCTGTTAGTTTCCTCTTCACTTCATTGAGTGTTGTTGCAATGCAGAAGCTTCTTAGTTTGATGTGATCCCATTTGTCTATTTTTGCTTTTATTGCCCATGCTTTGGAGTTCTTTTCCAAGAAGTCTTTGCACATGCCTGTGTCTTGCAGAGCTGTTCCAATGTTTTCCTTTGTTAGATTTTTTGCACCAGGATCATTCTGGTTCATAAAGTGAGTTGAATACATTTCTTTTTCGTTTCTGTGGAAGAGTTCATGTTGTTTTGGTGTGATTTCTTCACCAAACATTTCATAGGATTCACTGCTAAATCAGTTGTTTCTAATGATTGCATCAATGGAAAAAAATCATGCATTATTCATTAATTTCTTTAATATTCTAAGACAATGCAAATATATTCTTTTTTCTGTATTTTTAGATTTGGGCCAGTTACTTGTGTATGTTATCTACAACTTCAAATTCATTAAGATTAACAAAACTTTTTTTTATTATTTGCTGTATCACTATATCGCACTTGTACTAATACCCAATTTTTGGTTTGTGTTATTGTACATTTATTCCTCATTCTTTTTCTCTCTCCACTTTTTTTTCATGTTTATCAGTCTTTTACAAAACAATTCTTTATTGATTTTCTCTCTAATATATTATAGTATGTTTATTATTCCATCTACATTTTTGGGGAGTTTTGAACTTTTAAAAAAATTTTCATTGTAGTAATTTAAAATCATTTTACTTTATATTTATGTATTTTTATTTATATTTATATATTTAATATATTTATATATTTCCTAAGCCTAAGAATTTCATTGTAAGCACTACTATGTAGCTCACAATTTCTTATGCTATTACTAAGTGTAGTTCAGAAATATTTCTACTTACTCTTTTCTCTTCTGTGAATATTTATATTCCAAACAGTCAGGAATTTCTATTTTTGTTTTGCTTATTAATTTATAGCTTAAATTGAATGTGACCAATAAGAACTATCTGTGATTTCAGTTCCTTTCAGAATATTGTGTATGATATATATATATATATGTATTATATATATATATATATATATATATATATATATATACTTTTGTCCAATCAAATGGTTTGTTGAAAACTGCTAATACTTGGAAATATTTACATTTATCTTACTATTTGTATCATTCTCTGCACATACCACCTTTTAAAACCGTTACTCAAATGTTTGAAGTATTTGACTCTTTTTAAACCCGTTTTAAAGAAAAGTTTGGTAAGACTTCCAAACATTTAATATGGGTTTATCTATTTTTCCTTTCAGCTATTTTCTTTATAAATTGAGAGTATACTTTAGATATTTTAAATTTTTCAAAATTTTCACTCTTTTTTGTGGATTTACGCGTTTTTTAAAGAAGTATTAACAGGTATTTATTTATTTATTTAAAAAGCAGAAATACAGAGAAGGGGAGACAAAGAGAAAGAGAACTCTTCCATCTACTTGTTCACTGCCAAAATGGCTACAATAGCCAGGGGTGGGCTAGGCCAAAGCCAGAAGCCAGCACCTTCATCTAGGTACCCCACACGGCTGCAGGAGCCCATGTACTTGGACTTTCTTCTGCTTTCAGAGGCACATTAGTAGGCAACTGGATTGGAAGTGGAATAGCTGAGATTTGAACCAGCACCCATATGGGATTCCTGCCTCACAAGCAGCAGCTTAACCTTCGAAACTACAATGCCAACCCCTGGATTTATATTTTTATATAATTAAGACGTCCCTTTTAATTTATAGTAACATTTCTTGCCTTAAAGTCTATTTTGATAAATAAAAGAATTGTTACATTACTTCCTTTTGCTTAGTATGTGAATTATATAAACTTTTCCCAAAATTTTATCTTCCATGTTTGTCTTTCATTTGAGATGAACTAAAAATAGCAAATGTTTACATTTAATCATTCTGTTTAATATGATAATATTTGTCTTTATGTATCTATTTTATTTTTCTTTAAGTCTATCTTCTTACTATTAACTTTCTATTTTTCTATATTTCTGATTTTAATTTATTTATTTCTTTTCTCTAGTGTTCTTTAGGTTTGAGTATTTTGTATTATTTTATTCTCCCATTTATTACTTTTATAGTATGATTTCATTTTTCTTAACTGTATTTTAAGATTATGCTTGGTATTATAAAACATTTTCTTGGCTTTTTAATGTTCGATGCAATTATATCTTAGCAATTTTTTTAAAAACTTATGCAAGTTTGCTAGGTTATCATAGGATTTTTGTATTCCTATTGGATTTCTGAAAGTTTTATTTTGATGTGATGAGGTATAGTTGTTTTTTCATATTACTTGTAGAGAAATGAAATTTCTGAATTTTATGGCTTGATGTTTTTATTACAGAATAGTTTATACACAGTACTAAAAGATAAACATAGGACATTGATCCCTAAATGAAAGAAAATTATGAGCTAGGCTCTATCACTGCTCTAACTTATTGCCTGGGAGCTGTCACAAGCCATGGGGAAAGAAGGAGGACTGCAACCAAGCAGAACCTGGTTTCCTTCCTGAGTCAAGGAGCCAAAATTTGGAGTTCAAGATGGGAGAACTTTTTGCTATATCTTAGAGGAATGAGTACCAGTGAAGAAAAATCTATATAGATCTAGGAATATGAAGAGTCTTTCCTTTAAACCTTAGGCTAATTAATCACCAGCATATGCGTATGAAAAAACTATTGAGATCAGGAAAGCATTCATGAGAAAGTGGAATCATTCTATACTTCACAAATGACCAGGAACTCTGTGTATTTTCATTTGTAGGTATGGAGCACCTACTGATGCTGAGTATAAATTTAGGATCTTAGTGTTTATATCTTCAGCAGTGGATGTAGTCAAAATCAATCCTAAATTAAAGGTTTTCTGGAATACCTTAATGAAGTTTAAGTAAATGCTCTAAAAGAGCATTCAAATAATAAACTTTGCCTCACAGCAAAACCCAAAAACTTAGCCTTTTTTTTTTATTTGACAGATAGAGTTAGACAGTTAGAGAGAGACAGAGAAAAAGGTCTTCCTTCCATTGGTTCACCCCTCAAATGGCCGCCACGGCTGGAGCTATGCTGATCCAAAGCCAGGAGCCAGGTGTTTCCTCCCGGTCTGCCACATGGATGCAGGTGCCCAAGCACTTGGGCCATCCTCCATTGGCTTCCTGGTCCACAGCAGAGAGCTAGAGTGAAAGAGGAGCAGCTGGGACTAGAACCCAGTGCCCATATGGGATAGCCAAATGAGCCATGGTGCCAGCCAAAACTTAACCTTTTTTAAAAAAGTAAAATCCAGTACTCAAAGACAAATTCCTACAATGTCAGCATCTAATCAGAAATTATAAGATAAAGAAATGGAAATATACAAGCTCATAATGCTGAAAAAAATCAATAAAACAGACATCAAAGTATCACAGATGATAGGATTAGTAGATAAGAATTATAAACCAGGTATCAGAAGCATAATCATAAATATGTTATTATCATGTATATCATAAATATGTTCTTTAATGTATATATCATATATATAATATTCTATAGTTATAATACCCCCATATGTCCAAAAATATAAATGAAATTGTGCCCATATTTAGAGAAATAATTTAATACATTAAAAGTCACAAAGTTCAATGAAAATACCTTTTGTGGGCCAGTTTGTGGCAGAGTGGTTAAGATTCTGTCTGGGATGCTGGCATCCCATATGAGAGCACTGCTTTGAGTCCTGACTTCTCTCTACTTCTGACCACTTCTGACTACCTTCCTGCTAATGTGTCCAGGAAAGCAGCAGAATATGGCCAGAATGCTTGGGTCTCTACAACCCCTGTGGGAGACTCAAATGGAGTTCTTGGCTCTTGAGTTAGACCTGGTCAATAACCTGACCATTGTGGTCATTTAGAAAGTAAGCCAGTGGATAGAAGAGCTTTTTCTCTCCATCTCTACTTCTCACTCTGTTGCTCTATGTTTCAGATAAATAGATTTTTTAAAAAAGAAAATATATTTCTGAATAAAAATGAACTATATGTGAGCGATCACAGTAAATTAAATTAATGACCAAATTGATCAATTTGATTGATTTTATTACCATATATATATATATATATATATATACACACACACTCAGAAAACAATCAATGTTCTCTAGTAATTTCATGATATCAGGTCAGATATTTAGATCCTTGATCCATTTTGCATTGACTTTTGTATAAAGTTGTAACATAGGGATCTTGTTTCATACATCTGCATGTGGAGATCCAGTTTTCCCAGCGCTATTTGTTGAAGAACTGTCCTTTCTCTAGGGATTGATTTTAAATTCTTTGTCAAAGATTAGTTGATTATAGGTGCATGCAATGATTTCTTGGGTTTCTATTCTGTTCCATTGGTCTGCATGTCTATTTTTGTTCCAATATCAATCTGTTATGATTTTAACTACCCTGTAATATGTCTTGAAATCTGCTACTGTGATACCTCTGGCTTGGTTTTGCTATACAAGATTGCTTTAGCTAGTCAGTATTTCTTGCATTACCCTGTGAATTTTAGCATCATTTCTTTTAGTCCTGAGAAGAATGTTATTTGTATTTTTATTGGAATCAAATTGAATTTGTAAATTGCTTTAGGTACTATGGAGATTTTGGTGATATTAATTCTTCTAATCCACAAACATGGAAGATTTGTCCACTGTTTCTGTGTTCTACTATATCTTTTTTAATGTTTTATAATTTTCTTTGTAGAGATCTTTCATCTCCGTGGTCAAATTTATTACGTCTTTAAATTTTTGTAGCTATTGAGAATGGCACTGATTTTATAAGCTCTTCCTAGAAATGGCATTGCCTATGTATCCAAAGACTATTGTTTATGTATTGATTTTTATATCCTGCACATTAACCAAACTGTCTTATGAGTTCCAACAGTCTCTTTGTGGAGCTTTTGGTTTCCCTGTGTATAGGATCATGTCATCTGCACATAGGGGTAATTTGACTTCCTCCTTTCCAGTTTGTATCTCATTAATTTCCTTTTCTTGCCTAATGGTGTTGGCTAAAACTTTCAGGACTGTATTGAATAGTGATGATGAAAATCTTTCCTTGTGTCTTCTGCATTCTACATATGTGGTTTTCCAGGCGGTTTGGGTGTATTGAGTGCAGGCTACAGATTCTGGGAACAGTAATTTCTCCTCACACATAGTATTATCTGATCATAAGCACTGAGATGTCTGTTGGTCATTCACCACACAGTAAATTAGATGAATCAAATTTTCCATCCATTCTTGGACTCTTTGACCAAGTACCCTCCCTAACACAGACCATTGGCACTACTCATGTGTATTTTCCCTGTATTCACCTGTTGGATAACTTCTATTTGCTTTTCTACAATAAGATATGTATATGTGTATGTATGTATGTATATATATATATATATATCCTTTAAATTTAAAGTTTTTTGAATCTTCTATCCAGTAATTTTTCATTTTTAAAGACATTTATTTATTTGAAAGGCAGTGACAAAGGGAGATAGAGAGAGATACAGCAAAGAACTTCCATTCACTAGTTCACTACCTAAAATGCTCACAAGAGCCAGTACTGAGTGAGGCTGAATCCAAGACCAAGGAATTCTGAATCTCCACTTTGGATGGCAGGGACTCAAATACTTGAGTCATCATCTGATCCATCCCAGTTGTGTTAGCAGGAAGCTGGATTGGAAAAGGAGTAGCCAGGACTTCAGCAGATATTCTGATATGGGATATGGACATCCTGAGTGGTAACTTAACCTGCTGCACCAAAACACCCACTTCTCTCAATTGGAAATTTTATCTTCCCCAAAGTTCTTGTCTGAAGTTCACTAATGGAGCGAAGGCATGAGGTCAGAAAGAAATGTTTATAAAACCGAATTAACATACATATATATTTTCCTTGTTAATAAAGTTTTGTAATCCATGTAGCTAAGTCAGTTTTGGAGATATAAGATATGCGAGCTCAAAGAGAGGTGCTCGCTCTGTAAACTAGCAAACATGTTGAGATGATTGAATCCTTTTTTAATCTAAAGAGGTGTCAACCTCATCAGTCTCATGGATTGTGGACAAGTTTTGTTACAACAGAGCGTATCTCAACCTGTGCACTTATATGTAGCTTTTTGATTCCCCTTGACCAAGCACCTGGATGGCTTGAATTCAGAACATTCACTTTGACATAGGAGATGTGAATAGTATCTTCCTCCTGGAGTGATGACCTTGATCATCACGAGCAGTGATGGTGTTGTAATGGATTAAATCAGTGCTCATCTCCCTCATTGGTTATAAGCAGAACTTTGTTTAACCCATCTTTGTATTCCCAGAGCCTTTGTCTGTATCAGGGCAAGCAGTGCACGAGAATTATTAAATAAATGAATATTGGCTATTTTATTGGTGATTTGATTCCATAACCCCTATTCAAACTACAGGTATTAGTATGTAAATACTCCTGATTCAAACTGTAATTGTAATGGTCAGCTCCCCAAATTCTCTTTTACTAAGAAATCTGAGTTTAGTATGAACACTAGCGATTCCAGAATCCCTCAGGGTCTTTTTTTTTTGATGTGTTTAAAATTTTCCTGACACCAGAAAAACAACAGTTGAATGATGACCAGATGGCAGGAGAGCTGCGGTAATTTGGCTGGAAGTAAGATGAGCATGGAAGCATAATGAGCAAATTAGAGATTTAAATATTTCTATGAGCAGATCAACCTAATGGGGTGGACATGATTACCCAATGGCTATTTGTTATTTATTTATTTCCTTTAAAGAAGGTACTGATTCATCGGTTTAATGATTTTGTGGAGAAGTGACCGATGGATTAAAAAGAAATATTTTTTAGATATTTTATTCTTAGAACTACCCAGGGTGAATCCTTCCTAATCTTAGTATATGAGGACAGGAATGATATCATGGAGTTGCGTGGCTAAAACCTTGGAAACAATCTTGCACTCTCTATTCAGGAGAGTAAAAGAGGATGAAAATCCCCCAATTGTTCCTTACCTTGTCATCTTTTTAAGGATTATGGGATCAAGGGAGTTTTCATGTCTTGAGACATAATTCTGGTCTTAAAAATTTCTGAAAAGACTCTTTGATGTTACAGATAATTGCCACAATCAGGTTTTATAAGAATTGATGGGAAATCTGTCAGCACCTGAGGCTTTTCCTGGGTTTATGATTTGGATTTGGGGTTTCTCACTTTTAATGATATTGTGTTGTCCAAATGATTGACTTAATGGAAGGAGTGAATTGAAAACAAGGCCCATCAGTTTTCAGCATGATATAAATACAAGAATTGTGTGACTAGATTAAGAAACATTTTGAAAATGTTAAATGCCTTCAGTTTGTCTGAGTTATCATAATAGTTTAATCTGCCATGTGGTTTACTTGCATTTTTAGAAATTTCCTAGCCCATATATAACTGATTAGAAAAATGCTGCATAAATTAACCAATATCTGAAGTGTTAGGCTTTGTAATTCTGTGTTTGCTGTAATGTTGGTTTAGATAGACAAATAGATTTATTATGTATTTTCAACACTATGTGAGACATTGGAGATGAGAAATTTTTAATTAAGTAAACAATAGAACAAAAAGATTTATAGGTCTATTTTTATAAATTTTATTTCAAAAAGATATGATATCAAACATTTTGAAAACAAGAATTTAATTCTGTGTTATTGTGCTTTATCAATAGTTACTACTAAAGTGCCAATAAATTCATGATAATAATAGTATACTATGTAAATATAACAAATGCAATTCTCAAAATTTTCTGTAATGTCAGTCTTTGTATGTGTTTGCTTAAATGTTTTGTGGCTGAGTTTTAATTCAGTGCATATACACATGCTACTTTAGAAATGAGATGGATACCATATTTAAATATAAATGTATCAATCAAGTGTGACAAGGTATGAGTTTAGTAAGAGAATATACTGCAGAAATGGTCTTTTCTTCCATGTCCCCGCACTTCTTTTCCAGTTGAAATATTTTTCCTCTTTTAATTATACTCATAGATGTGCAGTAATCTAATTATAATGTCTCTATCCACATAGCCCATTGGAAAAAAGCATGAGACATTGGCCTAGATGATCATCTAACCAAAACAATAACACATAAGAAATACTCCATGCAATTTACTCCAGTGACACTCAGAGAAAGGACTCTATCTTTGGTATACTTGTGAAAGAACTACGAAACCTGCAATTTCTGAGATGCAGCTTAGTGTTTCATAGGTTGAATATGTCAGAAAATGAAGTTAAATACAGAAATGTTCATTAAGAAATCAAAGTGAAAGTGGGAATCCAGTACACCTACACACATACACAGAACACACATGGTTATTATTTGGATTTCTGCATCACCAAAGTGCAAAACTAATGACATCTACTTGATTTTCAGTTGTTAAGCAATAAATCCCTTCTGTTTACTTTTTAAGTTCTTATTAATATAAAGAGAACAGATTTCATATATTTTACACATATAATTCTAATAAGATAAACATACTCCTTTCCCTGTCTCACTCAATCCCCCTCTTTTCTTTCTTTCTTAATTTTCCCTTTAATTTTTGGAATAGCATACTTTCAATTTACTTTTTAATCACAGGCTTAATGCACCACTAGCCATAATGTTTAAGGAAAAATGTAGAAAGCCCACTGTTCTACAAGAATATAGTCAAGGGCTATAAATAATAATAAAATCATAAGATATCCATTTCAGGAGTCTGCACTGTGGCATAGTGGGTAAAGCCTCTGCCTGCCATGCCAGCATTCCATATGGGTGCCAGTTGGAGTCCTGGCAGCCCCATTTCCAATCCAGCTTCCTGATAATGCACTTGGGAAAGTAACAGAAGATGGCTCAAGTGCTTGGGCCCTCGAACCCACATGGGAGACCCAGGTGAAGCTCCTGGTTCCTGGCTTTGGTGTGGCCCAGTCCTGTCCATTGTGGCCATTTGAGGAGTGAACCAGTGGATGGAGATTGATGTATCTCTCTCGCTCTCTGTCCCTCTCCCTCCCTCCGTTTCTCTTTCTCTATAAATTTGACTTTGAATTCAAATAAATGAATCTTTAAAAAAAGGAAAAAAAGATTTCCATTTCATTCTTATACCTTTTTTGTGTATTCTAAGCTTATTTAGAAGAATTTCTGCCACTGGCAACCAAAAGAGCTTGGACTAAAACACTTAGCAGAATGTGAAAAATAAAGAGTAGTTATCTAAGGATAAAAAAATTTATTTTACCATTTACCTAAATGGTCATAATATAGGAAAATCTTGGTATCCTGATGAATATGAGGATTTCTAAAGCTTATGAATGGCTGCAGCATTCATTTTCCAAATCTTGCTACCTTTACTTGATAAAAAGGGCAACACAATAACCTAAAAGTACTTTAGAGTTTAATTTAGTGGTGTTTAATCTATGAACATTATTTGTAACATGTTGAAATTAGTGCAATAGTGAATATTGGGCAAGATATTTGGTTTATCTGTTGAAAGCTGGAACTAGAAGATAGCACCATTCTAAATTTTCACTCTTTGACTTGTGTGAGGATCATGAACTTTTATTTGCCTATTTCTTCAACAGATATTTACTAAGTGTCTACTCTGTGCCAAGCTCTGAGGATAATTAAGCACAACAGAATGCTTTCCTTTCTTGTAAGATCTTGCAATACAATAAAGAAGGAATGCAAACTGGATAATTGAGTATTAAACTTTATAAGTTATCATGGAGAGAAGAGTGTAGAGTATAAAACACATATAAGTATAATCTAACCCAGATTTAGAGATTCATGGAAGTCTTTCAGTATAAATGTTGAAAATGATTCCTGGCAGACAAGGGGAAATTAATAATAAAGTCAAGGAGTGATTCAGACCAATTAAGTGTCATATACACAAGTCTGAAAGATGATGGAGTGTGACACAATGAAAGTAGTGCAGTATGGCTCAATCATATATGCTATGTTTGGAATAAGATAAGAATGAAGAGGTATTCAGTGAACAGATATAGAAGATTAAAGTAATGGCATGGAAGGATTTGGTCTCTGTTCAGAAGATAAGGAACAATTACTGAATCAGCCATCATGTGATCAGATTTCACATTTGAGAAAGATAACTATTTGAAAATTGGTGAATGAATTCAAAGTGGCAACATGAAAAATACTTAACATAATAATGCAATAGTGAAGAGATTATAGAGTTGAAAACTAACCCACAAAATCCTACACATAGATATTTACCATTATTCATAATTACTAATACTTGCAGTAACAAAGATGCTCTTAAGTAGGTGGAAAGGATAAATGTGGTTCATCCAGAGAATGAATAGTCTTTAAAATTGAAAAGCAATGAGTTATGAACCACACGAAGGCTTGGAGGAAAGTTAAGTTCATATTATCAAGTAGACAAAGGAAAACTGTAAAGGCTATATATTGCATGATTTCACCCAGATGTTATTCTGAAAAAGGCAACTAAGTAGAGACAATAAAAGGTCAGTGGTTTCCAGGAGTTAGGAAGAAAAAAAGGATAAATAGCAGAACACAGATTTTTATTGAGAAATTAAATAATTTATTTGATACTATTGTAGTAGATGCATGT
This sequence comes from Lepus europaeus, assembly GCF_033115175.1. Lineage (NCBI taxonomy): Eukaryota > Metazoa > Chordata > Mammalia > Lagomorpha > Leporidae > Lepus > Lepus europaeus. Next base: position 109,990,773 of record NC_084832.1, read on the forward strand.
TATTTTAAATTTGTCAAAGCTTATAGAATTTACAGTATCACAAATGAATGAATATGTAAACTGTGGTCTTTGGATGGTAATGGTGTATCAGTGGGGGTCCATCAGTTGTAACCAGTGTACTACACCCATGGTTGATGTTTCTAGCAGGGAGGACTGCATGTGTGAGGGTAGGGACCACACGGGAACTCCTCTCCACCTATCTCCTTTGTGAACCTAAATCTGATTTTAAAATAATCCATTTAAAATATATATGGTGTACTATACTAGGAAACTAGATGTACCTATTATAAGGAAAATGGATACTTCAGAGACAGATAAGAGATAAAATATTTGGCAATTTGCTTAATGAGTTGAATAAAGAGAAATAAAGAATCTGAGAAAACCACAGTATGTTTAGCTTAAAGTAGGAGGGGGCTAAAAATGACATTAATTAATAAAAAAAAAAAAAACACAGAAGGAAGAACCCGTTTTAAGCAAAGACTGCGTGTTAACATTTGATACAGATCTTGATGGTATTCTGGAAATTCACCTGAAATTGAATTTTTGCCTAGAATTCAGAGACAGTGGACTGGAGTTAACAACTGTAATATAGAGATATACACACTTCAAAATTTCACAGAAGCAATGTACAAAATAAAATGAATTAGAGCACAGCGCAGAAAAATGTCAACAGGAGATAATTTTTTACAAAAACAGACAAAGATAGAGTAGCCAGATGGCAGGAGAAAAACCATTTGTCACACACCATGGATCAGGATAAACTCATTATATTATACAATATAAATGTTTTAGGGATGGGGGAAAGTAACTTATGTTGAGTCATTTATGTCAAGAGTGAATGAAGGCTTGTATCCTCTCATTCTCCTGTTGTTTCACAATGTGACTGTCTCCAGTGGAAGGAGCTTGGTTCTTGCTGCCTTTTCTTATTTAATGCAAGATGAGAAAGCAGAATTCTGTAAGTGGATTATTCCAGGCTTTTAAAATTATTTTATTTATTTATTTATTTGAGAGACAGAGTGACAGAGAGAAGGGGAGAGTCAGAGAGATAATTCTATCTACTAGTTCACCCTCCAAATGCCTTCAATAGATAGGCCTGGCCAGGTCAAAGCCAGGAGCCTGGAACTCCATCAGGGTCTTCCACATGAATAGCTGAGTCCCAAATACTTAGGCTTTCATGCACTGTACTGCCTTCCCAAGTGTATAGCAAGAAGCTGGATTGTAAGTAAGGAGCTGGGACTCAAACCAGCACTATGGTATAGGATGAAGCTGTTGCAAGTGACAGCTTAACTCCCTGTGCCATAATGCCTGTAACCTGTTCCTGGCCTTTTGTTTTGGGGTGCCAGCTGGTTGCACAATTTGTGTAAGAGTACCATCTCTGTCTCTCCCCTAGAGACCTGGAGGCCAATGGGAATTTGAAATTTTCTCCTGCAAAGAAAAGATTCAGCTGGTCCAATACAAAGGTGAGTATGAGGAATTTTCTCTCTTTCTGACAGAAGAGGAAACATCCACTGCCCTACATTCTGCCCAAATCTGCTGGCCCACTTTCCAGGCAACTCTGAGCAAGCACCTAAGGGCATTTTGACTCTTCTCTGTGTTGTACATTAGGGTAAGTTCTTAAAAACTAAGAGAATAGTGTGTTAGGAGGGCAAAGTTGTTAACACTGTTTTGTGTGTAGCTGAAAATCATATTAAGAAAACAAGTGAATATACTGGATGTAGCATAAAGAAGACTTTAGTGGTCCTAGTGTAGAGTATGTCTAATTAAGTGATAGAGGAAGAAGTTAGACTGCAATGATTGTGAAGTGGACCAGCTTTCTGTCTTTGAAATAATATCTTCTCGTGTCTTCAGGTAGCATCCTTGTGATTTTACTTCTCATGGCCTCTTTTTATTGTCTTCATTCCAACCCAGTTTTTGGAGTGTCTCAGGAACAGTTCTTGAAACTGCTATCTAAACCCTCTCACTTGGTTGCCCACTCTTATGGGATGAATTACCAATCTTTATCTTAAATCGATCTGTTTGCTACACCAAACTCTGTATTCACAATAGAGATCACTACTTTTTATATTTCATACATTCAAAAGGCATCTACAAATTTTTGTAGACAACTTTTAGCTTTTTTTTTTTTTTTTTTTTTTCAGAAAATAGCAAGTGCTTGTTAGAAGCTCAAAATAAAAAACAAAAACAGGCATTTAAATTTGATAGAATTATAAATTCAAGCAAACTAGGGCCAGATATTTCTTTCTGAGCAGTTGATCATTATTGTCAACGTATGGTAACTTTCTACTTGCCATCCTTTTGTAAGAGTTTGTTTGCTCACAAAGTGTGGCTTTGATTAGGAAATTGGTGAATTTATCTCTCCACCTCAGTTTTTGAATCTTCTTGGTTATCCTATTACCAAATATTTCAAGAGCTTTTGACAGAAGTCAGAAAATCTTATTGGGGTTAGGTAATGTAATAAACTTGCCCTCAGGATGAAAATAACATTTGAGTTTGATTATACATTATTAGGCATTTATGATCCCATTAGGCAGAGGAAAGAAAGAATGCCTTTGGGAAGACAGCTGGAAATAAAGATCAAAGTTGTGAGAATCAGAAGACAGTAAATGGTGAAATATATTAAATGTTTAAATTATGATCACTGTTCTAAATATAAATGTTTTAAAAATGATATCATGTCAGAAAATGGAGTACAGCTACCATCCCATAGTCCTTGCATTATGTGGTGACATTATGTACAAACCATTGTGTGTGTGGATATATATACATTATGTATAAAGGAAACATTCAGAGGCTCTGAAAGTGGAAAGAGAAGGTAGACAAACTAGAGACTTCTGAACAGCAAAACGATGCTGTAGAGCCATCTGGGTATTTTTCTTTTTGCCTCTGCTATCCCAATCTTCAGAAAAAATAAAATAATCAAACAACCACCACTAACTATTTTCTCTCAGCAAAGTCTATGGAAAAGAAAAGTATAAAAACTGTTAGACAATGACTTCTCTACTCGAGAGCCTAAACTGTGAGCCTTAGACAACCTCTCTCAAGAGAATCTAATGAGAAATCCATAATCCCCTACTGGAGCAGTGTCAGAGAAAACACATAGGAAGATTCTAGTTTACTGCTCCCCATCCCTGCTCAGGCAATAATACCTCTCCTGATTTAGTTTTAGACAGTGTCCTAGGGGACCTACTCCAGAGTCAGGATTTTCACCATAATCCAGCTATGAAGAGCTTGGCCCTCCATACTATCAGTAGAAAGCATCTGAAAAGCCAGAATTCCTAGCAAGTGCTTGTTAGAAGCTCAAAATAAAAAACAAAAACAGGCATTTAAATTTGATAGAATTATAAATTCAAGCAAACTAGGGCAAGATATTTCTTCCTGAGCAGTTGAACAGATACCTGTATGTATCACTATTGTCAACATGTGGTAACTTTCTATTTGCCATCCTACAGTGGCCCTACAGTTAATAGGTATTTTCCACCATTTGAATTTCAGTAACAGCTATGTTGCAAACCCAGACTTCTACTCTACCTACCATAACATGGTGGCACCCATATCTTTTTCTCTATTACAGAAAAATAATTCAGTTAATATAGAGTTTTGATTTTAAAGATTTATTTATTTATTTGAAAGGTCGAGTTACAGAGAGGCAAAGGCAGAGGCAGAGAAAGAGAGAGAGAGAGATCTTCCATCCGCTGGTTCACTCCACAAATGGCTGTAATGGACAGAGCTGGGCTGATCCAAAGCCAGAAGCAAGGAGCTTCCTCTGGGTCTCTCACACGAATGCAGGAGCCCAAACACTTGGGCTATCTTCCACTGCTTTCCCAGATCATAGCAGAAGCTGGATAAGAAGTGGAGCAGCGAGGACTCAAACTGGTGCCCATATGGAATGCCAGCACTGTAGGTGGCAGCTTTACCTGCTACGCCACGCATTGGCCCCAATATAGAGATTTAAATAGAATCTATAGTAGCACAAGATAATATGACAATGCATGTGTTTGAATACAGAATCAATCATCGTATCAAGAAGCAGGAAGTTTTTAAACTGAATAAGAGAAACAATTCATGCCAATATCAAGATGACTTTAATGTATGAAAACAATTCTACAGCATGATCACCTAGCGTTTATTTCAGCATACAAGGCTGATTCAATATTCAAGCAAATTGTCACTGTAACCCATCATATTAACCCACTGAAGAAAAAAAGTCACAGGTTCCTATGAAACAAATAAAAATGATTATTTGACAAAGTGTCATAGCAATTCATAGACAAGTAATAAGAAAGGGAGAATTTGGCATAGCAGTTAAACATAAATGGGCACTCCCACCCAATATTGGAGTGTTTCTGATTCCATTTTCCAGCACCCTGTGAGTTAGCAGGAGATAGTTCAGATATCTGGTTGCCTGCCACTTATGTGGGAGACCTTGTCTTTGGTTTGAATCAACTGTAGGATATGAACAAGTGGATGGAAGCACACACACAGAGAGACTCTCTCTCACCCTTCAAGTAAATTGAAAATAAACAAATTTAAAAATGAAATAATAAAATAAGCAAAGAGCTAGGAACAGAGAGTGACTTTTTCAACTGCATAAAGAGCAACTACAAACATAGTTCAATGTAATTAACGATGAAAAACTGAACACTGTAGGTTCTCCCTCAAACATGGACCAAGGATTTTGGCTTTCATCACTTACAACTAACACAGTGCTGGGAGTTCCAGTGTGGCAAGGCAGAAGAAGAAATTACAAGTCATACAAATCAGAAATGATGAAATGGTGCCTCATGGAAGGTGACATAACTTTAAATGTAGAAAATTCCAAAGAAAGTATAACAAAATGCCTAGAACTAGTACCAGAGTTTGGCAAGATCACAAGAGACAAGAAAAATACACAAAAGTCAGTAATATTTTAAAATGTATCAATAAACACAGGAACATCAAAATTAAAAATGCAATGATATTACAATCACTCAAAACCGAATTATCTCTGAATTCTACACATGAATTAAGAAATATAAAGCTTAGGTTGTGGATCATTTTATCTCCAATTGATATCCAATTACTCCATCATTTCCTGAAAAGCTCTGTTTCCCAACTGAATTGTTTTAAGCATTTGCCAAAAATTAATTGTACTTAAGGTATGTGGGTTTATTTCTGGGTTCTCTATTCTGCTTCATTTATTTGTGTGCATATGCTTCCACAAAGATTCCACAGTCCTCATTTCCAGAGATACATGTTTTGAAAAGGTATACACTGATCCCTCCAATATATTCTTTTAAAAAAATGTTTAACTGTTTTACTTTCTTTAATTTTCCATATAAAACTTAGAATTTTCTTGCCTGTATTGAAAAAAAAAGTTCTTTATGTGATTTTGATAGGAATTAGGGTTAAACCTGTATATTAATCTGAGAATTTTTTTAAAAACATCTTTAAATTTATATCATGAGAATAGATTTCATGCTTTTAATATATATATAATTTTAAATCCATAATGACACTTTCTACTCTCCCACCTTCTCTCCCTTCTTCCTTCCTTTTTTCCATTTTAATTTTTACCATAACACAGTTTCACTTTACTTTATGATCGCAGGCTTAATTCTCAACTAAGTAAAGCATTCAACAAGTTTAAAGGCCACTGTTCCATAGAAGTATAGCTATAAACAAGAAAAAAACTCAAGATTTCAATTTCATTCATATATATTTCATTTGCTCTATTTATTAAATACAAATAAAAAAATACAATGTTTGTCTTTTTGGGTCTGGCTTATTTCTTTTTTTTAAAGATTTATTTATTTATTTTAAAGTCAAAGTTACACAGAGAGAAAAGGAGAGGCAGCGAGAGAGAGAGATAGAGAGAAAGAGAGAGAGAAAGAGAGAGGTCTTGCATCTACTGGTTCACTCCCCAACTGGCCACAATGGCCAGAGCTGTACTGATCCGAAGCTAGGAACCAGGAGCTTCTTCCCAGTCTCCCAAATGGGTAGAGGGGCCCAAGGACTTGGGCCATCTTCTATTGCTTTCCTAGGCCATAGCAGAGAGCTGGACCAGAAGTGGAGCAGCCGAGCCTTGAACCAGTGCCCACATGGGATGCTGGCACTGAAGGTGGAGGCACTGAAGGTGGAGGCATAAAGGTGGAGGCACTGAAGGTGGAGGCATACGCCACAACGCCGGCCCCTGGCTTATTTCAATAAGCATAATTGTCTCCAGGTACATCCAAAAGATGGGATTTCATTTTCTTTTATGGCTGAGTCATATTCCATCATATATGTACCACATTTTCTTAATCTAGTCATTGATAGACATCTGGGTTGATTCCATATCTTAGCTATTGTGAGTTGAGCTGCAATAAACATCATTCTTTCCCATGCTGATTTAACTTTCTTAGTGTAAATTCCCAGGAGTTGAATGGCTGGGTCATATGGTAGATCAGTTTTCAAATTTTTGAGGAATCTCCATACTGTCCATAATGGTTGTACTAGTTCACATTTCCACTAGTAGTATACTAGAATACCTTTTTTTACACATTCTCACAAGCATTTCTTATCTTTTAATGGCCATTCTAACTGTAGTGAGGTGAAACCTCATGGTGGTTTTATTTACGTTTCCCTAGCAGCTAGTGCTCCTGAGCATTTTTTCATGTGTCTGTTGACCACAGTATTTCATCCTTTGAAAAATATCTATTTCTGTACTTTGCCCATTTGTTCACTAATTATTTGTTTTATTATTGTGGATTTCTTGATTTCTTTATATGTTAGATATTAAATGAAATGAACAGTTTGCAAATATTTCATATTCCAGTCTGTTGGTTACCCCCTTTACTTTGTTGAGTGTTTTTTTTGTTGTACAAAAGCTTCCTAGCTTGATATAATCCAATTAGTCTATTTTTGCTTTTATTTCCTGCATTTCTATGGTCCTATCCAAGAAGTCTTTGACTATGCCATTTTGCAGTAGTGTTTCCCCTATGATTATCTCAATAGATACAGAGAAAGCATTTGATAAAATACAATAATCTTTCATGATAAAAAACTTAAGTGATGTGGGCATAGAAGGAGCACACCTAAACACAATCAAGGCAATGCATGACAAATCCACAGACAGCATCATATTAAATGGGAAAAAGCTATCAGCATTTCCACTAATATCTGGCATCAGACTAAGATACCCACGTTCACCAGTACCATTCATTATAGTTCTGGAAGTTTTAGCCAGAGCTATAAGGCAAGAAAAAGAAATCAAAGGGATACAAATCAAAAACGAGGAAGTCAAACTATTCCTGTTTGCAGATGACATGATTTTATCAATAGAGGAAACAAAATCTCAACTAAGAGAGAACTGAAACTCATACAGGAGTTTGGTAAAGTGGTAAGATACAAAATTAGAACACAAAAACTGATAGTATTTGTATACACAATTCTCTGAGAAATAACTTTTAATATCAGGACCATCCACATTGCTTCAAAAAGTTTAAATATCATGGCATCGATTTAATCAAGTAAGTGAAAGATCCCTACAATAAGACTTTCAAAACACTAGGGAAAAAATACAGGAAGATACACACACACACACACACATACACTCACACAAAATAAAAACCAGAAAAATTTCATGTTCATGGACTAAAAAAATTAATATAAAAATGACCATACTTCCAAAAACAATTTACAGATTCAATGCAATCCCAATCACAATACCAAGGACATTCTCCTTCAATCTAAAAAAAAGACCCTAAAATTCATATGGAATCACAAGAGACTCTGAGTAGCTAAAGCAACCTTAAACAATAAAAACAAACCTGGAGGATATCCCCGGTTTCAAGACATTGTACAGGGAAATTTTAATCAAAACATTTGATATTGGCACAAATTAGAGATGTGTAGGGGCCAGCGCAGTGGCGCAGCGGGTTAACGCCCTGGCCTGAAGTGCCGGCATCCCATATGGGTGCCGGTTCTAGTCCCGGCTGCTCCATTTCCCATCCAGCTCTCTGCTATGGCCTGAGAAAGCAGTAGAAGATGGCCCAAGTTCTTGGGCCCCTGCATGGGTCTCCTCATGTGGGAGACCGGAAGAAGCTCCTGGCTCCTGGCTTCAGATCGGCACAACTCTAGCCGTTGTGGCCAAGTGGGGAGTGAAACAGTGGGTGGAAGACCTCTCTCTCTCTCTCTCTCTCTCTCTCTCTCCCTGTCTCTCTCTGCCTCTCCTCTCTCTGTGTAACTCTGACCATCAAATAAATAAATAAATCTTTAAAAAACAAATTAGAGATGTGGACCAATAGGATAGATTAGAAACCCTAGAAATTAATCCATGCAGCTATAATAAACTAATCTTTGATAAACAAGCTAAAAATCACTCATTGAAGAAAGTAAAGTCTTTTCAACAAATGATGTTGGGAAAATTGGATCTCCACATGCAGAAGTAAGAAAAAAGACCCTGACTAACTCCCTGTACAAATTTCAACTTACAATGTATCAAGGATCTAGACCTAAGATCTGAAATCATCAAATTACTAGAGATTTGACATATTTCCTAATGTTGAATTGTATTATTATGTCTCTCAATTTATATCAACAGTGAATAAAATTTTTCAGGGGTGGGCATTTGGAGCAATGGTTAACATGCCTCTTGGTATGTCTGTATCCATGTCAGAATACTTGGCTCAGGTCCTGGTTCCCTTGCTTCTTATGACAACTATCTTCAAAGAGGCACCTTGGGATCCAGCAGATGCCTACTTATTTCTTTGCCACACACATGAGAGACCCAGATGGAATTCTGGTCTCCTGGTTTCATCCTGACCAGCACTTGCTGTTGTTGCAGCCATCTGGGGAGTGAACCAATGGTTGGAAGATTCATTTCTCTCTCTCTCTCTCTCTCTCTCTCTCTCTCTCTGCCTCTCTAATAAATAAAATTTTAAAAATTTTCAAAAAGATGTAAGGATGGAAATGAACACATGGAAAGCTATTCAGTAAATGCAAATTAAAACCCCAATAAGATATTACTGCATTCCTATTAGAGTGACTAAAATAAAAATAGTGATCAGATAAGAAAAACAGTTTGATAGTTTCCTAATAAACTTTATATGCAGAAACCATACAGATAACACATGGAATGTACTTTTGGGCATTTATCCTGCATGAATGAAGACTAATGATTACAAAAGGCAGTGTACATGAAATTTCATAATAGCTTTGTTCATAATAGCTCCAAACTGGCACAACTCAAATGTCCTTCAACAAATAATAAACTGTGGCTCATCTATGGCACAGAATAATATTTATCAAAAAAGAGAAAATCATTGACATGCAGAAGCCTGAATGAATTCCCAGGGAATGATGCTTAGTAGAAAAAACAAAACCCAAAAGTTGCATAATGTTTCATTTTCTTTATAACATTCTCTTAAAACTTTTATCATTTATTTGCTGTTAGTTTATTTTAAAGGGGGGGGGGGGAGAGAGAGAGAGAGAGACTTGAGATATATTTTCCATCCACTGTTTCAATCTCCAAATGCCTCTAACAGCCAGGAATGAGCTGAGCCAAACCCAGAAGCCTTGAACTCAATTAAAATCTCCCAAGTCAGTGGCAGAGATCCTAGTTCTTGAGCCATTACCTGCTGCTTCTCAGGATGCTCATTAGCAAGAAGCAGGATCTGAACCAGAGTAACCTTGACTCAAATTGGCCCTCAGATATGGGATGCCCGTACCCCAAGGGGTGACTTAACCTCTGCACTACATGCTCAGCCATTATAACATTCTTGTCAAAATCATATAAATTGAGAACAGGGTGTGGTTGTCAAAGGTTAAGGAGGAAGTGAGGATTAGGCAGTAGAGATGGGTATTAATGGGCCATATGAGACATGCTTATGCTTATGGGAATATTCTGACTCTTGACAATCAATGTAAATATGTAGGTTGTGATTGTACAAAAGTTTTGCAAGATGTAGCATCAGAGACAATTGGCTGAAGGCTGAAGGGTACATGATATTTCACTTTATTTTTATAACTACTACAGAATCCATAATTATCCCATAATTTTAAAAACCACTAACAATATTAACACAGCTTATGGTATTACAACACCACTGTGTATGGAGCAGGTGTTTGGGAGTCAGTGATTGACTACATTTCTTGCATCACTCTTTGTTGCATGTGGAGGCTCTTAGTGCTCATGTTCCTACATCAAACTTGAAAAGGATGTATCTGTGAGCTATTTGTGAATACCTGCAAACAGTTTTGATTTCCTGGTTTGTGAGTATTCTATAATAAAATGTGAATATTTTGCAAACATTTGGATGGAAAATTAAATTTATGCAAAATGATCACATTCTAGGAGATGCCATAAACATACGATTTGGTTTAGCTTTGTTTGGCTAATCAGTTATTCTAAGTAAAAAACAAATGAAAATCCAAAGGAATGTACTGTGGCAACCAGGCATGACATTTAGTGCAATTTGTGTCAGAAAGTACCAATATAAGTCAAAAACTTAAGACTTAAATAATGAATCACAAAATGTACGTTCTTGGTTGTCAGCTGACGATGTTTCAGGTAGATGACATTTGCACTGTATGTGTAAAATCATATTTTATTTTTAGACAATTGCAGCTGCTTATTGGTTAGATGAGAAGCTGAGAATCATTTATCTTTTATTACTTTGTGCTATTTTATGTTTGTGAGCCACGTCAGGATAACCTGGATAAAAGGTGGATAAAGTTAATAATTTTAGCTTTTACAATATATTACCCTTATATTGGACATGAGTCAAAATCAGTGCCTTTTAATGTTGTAATTATTATTTTTAGGTTTTAGGTTGTGATAGTAAATAGGGGGTGATTTAATAAGAATTGTCCTGGAGAATAGTATAAACAAGCTGAAAAAGCAGCAGCAAAATTTGGCATTCTTGGTTCACATATCTTTTTTCTAGAAATTAGCCTAATATGTAGCTATGTCTGGCATACATTGAAAATTAAAAAAAAAAAAAACTCTGTTCTGTCTTTTCTGTTTTTCCACCACACTTTCACACATATTTTTGTTGCTTTAAGCTGTATTGATTATTGTAGCTGTAATGATGAATTAGTGAAGGGTGACACGTTATGAATGAATATAAGTGAATGGTATATTTAATAATGTTGTATGAAGAAGTAATGTAAAATATGTAAGCTAAATAATGCAACCTCTAGTCTGCTGTAAAAGCTTTTAAAATACTATTCGTTAGTTTTTATGAACCAAAATAACAGAATATTTATTTGAAGTTTTGGGACTTCAGAAGGCATCACTTCCTGAAAACAAACCCACAAAAACCCTGATATCTAGAAAATTTAAGTATGTCATTGCTACTAACTAGTGAGTGATCATTTAGAAGAAAACTGATATATTGGGAATGCATTAAAATGATCAAGTATATTCATTTTTCAGTAGATTCTCATCAAGAAATACAAAACAAGTAAAATTACTTAAAAGAGAAATTCACAGTAAGGAATTTAGAAGGAGAGAGTTTTGCTCCATCTTGGGATGCACACATGAATTTTACAGCAGCCCTTAATTGAATACTAAAGGATTTCTATTTGGAAGTTTACAAGCTTACCACACGGATCCCCCAGTGACTGAATTTATAGCCCTGTGGTTTTTGATTTTGGCTTGGCTTCTGCTTTACGCTTACTGGGTTAGTTCTCCACTAAATTCTAGCTAAAGGGATTTTTTTTTCTGTTTTACATCATTCAAATAAGATACACCATCTTCTTTTTGAATCTTAGTATGTAGTTTCTCAATAAGATATTTATAATGCATTTTGAAATTGTCACCACTTTAATTAAAAATGTTTATAGATATTGAATTTCTTTAAGCCAAATTGTTTCTGTGATCTCTTTTCTGCCTATTAAGCTGCCCTCAGAGACTGGAGATAGAATTTATTTCCAAATGATTGCTGTTTTGGTGTTCCTTCATTGTCATGACTTACTGTTTTGCCCTCATCTCTCCCATCTTTTTCTCTTTTTGCACTGTCATGATTGCCATGGTTCTAAACTATTTGCTCTATTACACTCACAGCTGAGTGCCACATAGACTATGTCATTAGGATTAGACTCTGTCTGTCTTGGTCTATTAGGGATCTTATTAAAAAATATATACCGTTGACTGATGGATTAAACACAATGCGGATTCATCTCACCATTTTGGAGAGTAGAAATCCCAAGATCAAGGTGTCGCAGATTAGATGCCTGTTGAGGATCTAGTTTTCCATCGATAACCATCTTCTCACTGTAACCTCACAAAGGGAAAGGGCAAGGGAGCCCTGATCCCATTCATAAGGATTTTACTTGTGCAGTGATCTCATTCATGAGAAATATGCCCTCATGACTTAATCACCTCCTAAAGGTTCTGCCTCCTAATACCATCTTGAGTATTTAGCATTTTAAGGTGAGAATTTCATGGGGACGCAAACGTTCAGGCTGCCTTACTTCCAAGAAAATTGTCAAAATCAAGATCTTTATACACTAAAAGAATGAAATCTGAATTATTCCTTTAAAGAAGCAGCAACTGTCAGCTGATTTATGTCCTAGCTAGTAATGAAAATAAAATGTTTAATGTTTTAGAAATGTTTTACCTACATTCATCACATAAATCTACAGTCCTTATCTATTTTTACCCATTTCTTAAACTAATGTCTTTTGAAATAAAGCAATATTATATCTGTAGACAGTTGGTTATTTATGAGGTCTAGAGTTTTGAATGAATAAATATTGTACATTGATTTCTTTCACAAAACAAAAAAAATATGATCTTTCTAAAAAAGCACCTGTGGGGGCCAGTGTTATGGCACAGCAGGTTAGGCTGCTGCTTAGGACAATAGCATCTGATATCAAAATGTGGATTCAAGTGCAGGCTGCTCCATTTCTGATCCAGCTTCGTGCTAATGTGCCTGGGAAAGTAGCAGAAGATGCCCAACTGCTTGGATCCTTGCCAGATGTAGTTGCAGGCTCCTCTTTGGCCTGACTCAGCCCTAGCTTTTGTGAAGCAATGAATGGAAGATTTCTTTCTCTCTCTGTCTTTCCCTCTACTTCTGCCATTCTGCCTTCCAAGCAAATACTGGAAATGTTAAACAACAACAATAGCAAAAAGAAGCATATGTGCAAGAAGTGGTTCAATTATGAAAGCGGATATACCTTCCAGGAGCTCCTAGTGATGACGAGCAGCCAATAAATCAGTGACAGTGAAGATGGAGAAAAATAAGAAAATGAAATTGCTTCAGAAAGCTAAGAAACTTCAGCAGAACTTGATGTGTGATCCAAGTCAAGAAGTCCTAAGGATGTGAGGATAAATGTTCATGAGCTTGGATTTAGAAATAGTTTCTTATACATGGCACCAAAAGAATAGCCAATAAGAGAAAACAGATACAGTGAACTTCATAATAATTACAAACTTTTGAGCATCTCTGAATATCATCAAGAAAATATAAAGGAAATCTATATATCTGGAAAAAACCTTTTAAAGTAATATATTTAACAAGGAATATATATGCAAAGCAAATAACAACTATCATTTTGTTATTTTTATTTATTTACTTTTTAAATTTTAGTTTTTAACATATTCAAATGGTTTGTAAATACAATTCTTTTTTTTTAAATTTTTTGACAGGCAGAGTTAGACAGTGAGAGAGAGAGAGACAGAAAGAAAGGTCTTCCTTTTCCGTTGGATCACCCCTCACATGGTTGCTACGGCCGGCGTGCTGATCCGAAGCCAGGAGCCAGGTGCTTCCTCCTTGTCTCCCATGAGGGTGTAGGGCCCAAGCAGTTGGGCCATCCTCCACTGCCTTCCCAGGCCGCTGCAGAGAGCTGGACTGGAAGAGGAGCAACCAGGACAGAACCCTGGCGGTGCCGCAGGCAGAGGATTAGCCTAGTGAGCCACGGCGCCAGCCCTGTAAATAAATTCTAAGAACATAGTGATATTCCCTCTCTCTCTGACCATTTTCCCTCCCCCCCCCCCTTAACTGTTTAACAACAAAAAAGATAAATAGTTCAATTAAGAATATATAAAACTCCACCATTTGGGGCAAGTCCGATTGAGCATGCCCCAAATTGTACATCTCCTCCCTCTCTCTTTCCCATTCCTATATTTAACAGGGATCACTTTTCAGCTAAAATTTAAACACCTAAGAATAATTGTGTGTTAATTACAGAGTTCAACCACTAGTACTAGAACAAAAAAAATACTAAAATGGATAAAGATTGGACTTTCCCCAAATGGTGGAGTTGGAAACGTGCCAGGGGATTCCAATACAATCCCGTCAAGATGGCATGTGCCAATGCCATCTCACTAGTCCAAGTGATCATCTTCAGTTCACAATTGATCACACTGATAGGTCTAGGAGTCAAAGGGATCACACGGGCAAGACTAGTGTCTGCTAATACTAACTGGTAGAACCAAAAAGGGAGAGAACAATCCAACATGGGAAGTGGGAGACACAGCAGACTCATAGAATGGCTGATGTCCTAGATAACACTCTGGCTTCAGAATCAGCCCTTAAGGCATTCGGATCTGGCTCAAGAGCCCATGAGAGTATTTTAGGCATGGAAAGCCAAGACACTCTGGCAAAAACAAACAAACAAACAAACAAAAAAACCCTAAATGAAAGATCTCTGCAAGTGTGAACCCTGTGGAAAGAATGGAGCCATCAAGGAAGGAGGTACCTTTCTCGGAAGAGAGGAGAGAACTTCCACTTTGACTATGACCCTGTCGGAATAAGATCGAAGTCAGCGAACCCTAAAGGCTTCCATAGCCTTGGCATCTCATTACTAGAGCCTAGGGAGATTACTGACGCCATAAACAAGAGTGTCAAATTGTTAAGTCAACAACAGGAGTCACTGTGTTCTTATGTCTCATGTGGGATCTGTCCTTAATGTGTTGTCCAATGTGAAGTAATGCTATAACTAGTACTGAAACAGTATTTTTACACCTTGTGTTTCTGTGTGGGTACAAACTGATGAAATCTGTACTTAGTATATACTGAATCGATATCATGTATATAAAGATAATTGAAAATGGAAAGAATATATAAAAGAGTATACATTTTCCAAATAAAATATACATATAGATGACAGACACATTGAAAGATGATCAACAGTGTTTGTCATTATGGAAATAAAAATCAAATCAACAATTAGAAAATCATTTCACATCTCCTAAATAACTATGATTTTAAAAGGTGGGAAACAGAATTTGATGAAGAGATAGATAAGTTGGACCCCTTATGCACTGTAGAATGTAAAACAGAGCATGCTTTTTGAAAAACAACCTGTCAGTTCCTCAAATAATAAACATAGAGTTATTAACCCTAGGACTCAAAATCATTGCTCTAGTTACATAGTCAAGAGAAATGGAAGCATATGATCTCACAGAAATTTATCTGGATGCTTATGAAGCATTATTGATCATAGTCAATTAGTGGGAGCAACCCAAATGCCTTTTAGTTGATAAATGGTTAAAGAAAATGTGGTATATCCACTCCATGGAATTTTATTCCACCACTAAAAATGAAATGAGAATATGCATCTGGCATAGGTAAACTTTGAAGATATTAGTCCTTCAACAAACTAACTAACCAAGTAGCCTTGATTTCATTTTCAAGAACTGGAAACCAGATTGTCCATTGCCTCTATGCCCTGTCACCCGGCATAGTAATGCAATATATGTGTGTTTACTGAATGTGTTTATATGTACATCTATAAATATTATATGCATGTATGTAACTTTAAAATGACTAAGCTGTGCATAGATCATATTGATGTTCCCAACTCTAATCTATTACCGTGTAGATCATTCTAGCTATTTGCTCTTGCTTGTCTGTAAGCTCCCACTCTAAAAGTGAAAAGTCTGACTACCACCATCTGCCATCCATTCACTTAATTGTTCAAAGCTGATATACATGTATCAGATTTTCCTAATTTTTAGCTGGTTTTCAAAAGGGAGGGAACAAATTTTTATCCATGAAGAGTATAGTAAAATTTCTTTCACCTTTTGTCTCACAAACTCCAATACATTCCAGTCAGCAGTATTTCCCCACCCACTGCACCTAACTTCAGGAAGTTGCTTCATTCATAGATAGTACAATTTTAAACTCTGTACATTAATATTAGCTATTTGTTAATTACATCTGTGGTAAGTTGGTTCAGCAGCCCTAGGTAAGGAATACAGTGTTTTATGAATATTTTTGGAGTGTTCTGTCTTTACAATGTATTCCACAAATTAGAATTATTTAAATTTTATTAAAATTCAATTGTTTGCTTTCATCTCTCTCTCTCTATATATATAGAGAGAGTATATATATATTATATATATAACTATATATATATTATATATATATATAATTTACTTATTTGAAAGGGAGAATTACAGAGAAAGTTAGAGAAAGAGAGAAAGAAAGAGATCCATTCACAGGTTCACTCCCCAAATAGCTGAAACGGCCAGGATTGAGCCAGGCCAAAACCAGTATCCAGGAGCTTCATCCGTATCTTGCACATGGTTCACTGCTTTCCCAGGCTCATTAGCAGGGAGCTAGATCAGAAGTGGAGCAGCTAGAACTCAAAATGGTGCCCAAAATGGATGATGCTGTGGCAGGTAGTACTCTAATCTGTTGCACCACAGCACTGGCACCCAACTTTTTGATTTCTAATATCACAGGCTATATTTTCAGTGTTCTAACACCTAATCACTAAATCTAAGATCACTGAGAAAATGCTCTCCTTCTATTTTTTTAATAGAAAAAGTAAACTTTATGACTAAGAGTTACATTTTTGTGCAAGATGTGAAGACTAACTATGTATTGTTTTCTTCATTGTACCATTCCAGCATCATTTATGTTATTATCCTTTATTGAATTTCCTGTGCTCCCTTGTCGATGATCAGATGACTATATTAATGTGGGTCTTCCATTGTGTCTTTATTCTATTCTAATGATCTGTGTATCTATTCTTTCACTGATACTATGCTATCTTAATTATTGTAGCTTCATACTAAGTTTTGATGCTAAATAGTGCACTATTTCAAATTTATATTTTTCTTTCCAGAATTGTGTCAATTTGTATCTGTTGTCTTCTCATTGAACTTTAGAATCAGTTTTTCAATATATTTAAAGTTGTTTGCTAGCATTTTGATTAAGACTGAATTGTGCCAGTGCCGTGGCTCAACAGGCTAATCCTCCGCCTTGTGGCGCCGGCACACCGGGTTCTAGTCCCGGTTGGGGCGCTGGATTCTGTCCCAGATGCCCCTCTTCCAGGCCAGCTCTCTGCTGTGGCCCAGGAGAGCAGTGGAGGATGGCCCAAGTCCTTGGGCCCTGCACCTGCATGGGAGACCAGGAGAAGCACCTGGCTCCTGGCTTCGGATCAGCGCGATGCGCCGGCCGCGGTGGCCATTGGAGGGTGAACCAACGGCAAAAAGGAAGACCTTTCTCTCTGTCTCTCTCTCTCACTATCCACTCTGCCTGTCAAACAAACAAACAAACAAAAAAACTGAATTGAGCTTATGGACTAAGGTAAGATGAATTAGCATCCAAACAATATTAACTTCCAATCTATAAACTATGATTATTTTTCTATATAGATTTTCTTCAGTTTCCTTCTTAAAGTACTTTGTAGATTTCTGAACACAAATTCTGTTCATATTTGGTTAGATTTATTTCAAAGTATTGAATATTTGAATATTTATTATAAAAAACTTCAAAAATATGTTCTTTAATTACTTGAAAGGCAGAGCAAGAGGGAGAAAGAGAGAGAGAGAATTTTTCATCTGCTGAGTTGCTCTCCAAATGCCCATAACAGGGAACAAGTAGGGCACAAACCAGTTGCTTAGAACTCAAACTGTGTATCCTGCATAGTTGGCAGGGATCCTAGTACTTGATCCATCACTCAGCCTGAGGATTAGCAAGCAGCTGAACTGGAAGCAGAGAGGAGACTCAAACCCAGGAACTATATTATGGTTTTGGGTACCCTAAATGACATCTTAAACACTGGTCTAACAATAGGGACTCCAGGGGTCTGGAAGGGAAAGGACAAGCAAGGGAAACAAAAATTCTCTAGGAGCCCTGAGAGAGACAGGAGAACCATATACAGTGTCATCTTCAGATGTTGAGTTTGCATAATGGACCTGATTGAGGATTCTGCACACTTCACTGCAAAACAGGCTACCCCAATGTCAGTTGCCTGATTGATTAACATATCATGTCTTATTAGCATACACATTGACCAATCAGGGAGAACTTCCTGCTTTAGAAACACATAGAAGTTTGAGTCAGTCAGTCAGTCTTGTAAAGCAGCTGGGTCAAGCAGCCCTCTAGGGCAGCCAGTCCTTTGGAGCAGACCCTCCTGGCTACCAGAGAGCTTCACTCACTCCTTCCTTGTCAGTGTGCCTCATTCTTCATGGTCGCAAGATAGGGAACCTAGAACAGAAGATAAGCAGTGACTCAGAAGGCGGCAACACTCAATGCACCAAGCAAAGAGAAGCTGTGAACCAGCCGAGAGGAGAGAGCTGTAACACAGAGAGCTGCAACACCAACACCAAAACTCCTGCACCACTTAAACCCACCTACCCACCTCAGACTCTGCATTTCTTGTGCATAAGAAAGCAAATGAGATTTGGATATTGACATTTTATGCTACTGACTTGCTATCTTGGAAACTACACTCAGTTATTAGTTTCTAAAGTGTTTTTATGTTTTTACATCTTTTGCGATTTTAAAAATAGGCAATCATATCATCTGTGAGTAAAGATTGTATTTTTTCTGCTTTGTAATATTTATGGATTATTTTTCTTGTTTTAATATACTACCTGGGGCTGCCTGTATGATGTTTAATAAGAGTGGTGATTAAGGTTTTCGTTGCCATGTTCCTGATCTTAGGATAATGGCATTTGACCTCCAACTAAGGAGTACAATGTTAGCAATGTGTTTTTTGTGGAGATTTACCATAATAGAGCTTTATTTCATAACTAGTTAGATAAGAGATTTTCTTTTTTAAACAAGAATAGTACTGGATTTTGTCTTTTTGTTTTGTTTTTTGCTATCAATGTGTTCATATGACTTTTCCTCTTAAGCTTGTTGATATGATGGTTACATTATTTATTTTCTAATTCTGAGCATGCTTTCATATCTAATAAATTCCACTTGATTGTGAAGTATAATTTTATGCTTATAAAATTTATAGTTATAATCATTGAATTTAATTGGCTAATATGTATTTTAAATTTTTCATTTATTTGTTGGAAAGGCAGAGAGATGGGAAGGGATAGCGATATCTCCTATCAGTTGATTTACTCCTTAAATGATTGCAGTGGCTGAAGCTAGGCCAAGCAGAAAGTAAGAGCTGGGAATTCAATCCAGTTCTCCCAATAAGTGGCAGGAAACCAACTACTTGAACAATCACCACTACATCCAAAGGTCCACATTAAAGGGAATGGAGTTGGGAGCTAGAGTCAGGTATTGAATCCAGGCACTCCAATATGCAAAGTGGGTGTGCTAACCAGAATCCTAGTTGCTAGGCTAACTGCCTGCCTGTGATTTGCTAATATTCTATAGAGGATTTTATTCTTTGCTCTTTCTTAGACATGTTGTTCTGTTATTTTCTTTTCTCATAATGCCTTTTTTTTTTCTGGTTTTAACATTAGAATAATGCTCACAAAGAGCATGTGCTTTAGGTTTCATGTAATTTCATTTCTGAAAGATTGTGGAGAATTGGGAGCACATCCTACCTAAACATTCAGTGAAATTAATCAGTGAAACCCTCTGGGATGATGTATTCTCTTTTGGAAAATTAATTATTGATGCAATTTTATTAATAGATATAATGTTATTCATATTATCTTTCTTTATGTGAATTTTGTCTTTCAGATACTTATTGTAGTTAACCAAGTTTATCAAAGTTTCATGAACATAGTACCAGGTGTTGTAGTGCGTAGAGCTAAACTGCCTCTGGGAACACCTGCATCCTTCATTAGAGTGCTAGTTCACGTTCAAGCTACTCTGCTTTCCATTCAGCTTCCTGCTAATGGACCTGGAAGGCAACAAATGATGGCCCAAATTCTTGAGCCTTTGTCAACAATGTGGGAGACCCAATAGAGTTCTGAGTGCTTGGCTTTGACCTGACTCAGCCCTGGCTATGGCAGGTATTTGTAGAGAAAAGCAGTGGATGAACAATTTTCTCTCTCTTGCTCTCACACTCACTCTCTTTCTCTCGCTCTGTCTTTCTCTTTTCCTCTAATTATGCTTTTCAAATAGATGGACACATTTTTCTTAAATGCATAGTCACAGACATGTACTTAGATTCCATTAATGCCACATCTAATGTTTTTGGAATTAGTAGAGATGAGAGCCTTCATCTAATTTATTAATGTCTGTCTTTCTTTGCTTGCTTGGTTGCATAGAAATTTATTAATTTTATTGACATATATGTCTATTATTTTTCTATACAGATTTAAGCTTGGTCATAGGGAGTTTTTATTTATTTTTGTTGTTTTATTCAAAATTTCAAAATTATTTCTAATGAAAACTTAATAATTGTCCATGTTTATGGGATACTCTGTGATATTTTCATTTCAAAATTAAATCCCTGTTTTAGCAGACATGTGTCTTGGCTGGTGTGGTGAGCTTCTCATGTGTTTCTTCAGTGTTATAGTAATTTTCTCTATTGCCCTCTGTTTGCTGGCTGGCTGCAGTTTGCACAATCCATTTCCTTGAAGTCTTAATCTCTCGTGCCCACCCAACGATATTTTTGGTATGAAAGGACAGCTAAGGAGGGTTGGTTTAAGGGTTACACCATATCCATACTGGGAAAATGTTCAGGCAGCATCTTTTCTCCTAGAGACTAGGTGTTTGTTATGAAAATGCACTGGGCACATTTCCCAACATCTGTGCTTCACCTTCCGCTGCCAGAATTGTAAATGATCTTTAGGATCTTCACAATAAGAACTTTGGGTGGATTCTGAAGAGAAAGTCCATGAGAGCATGGGGCTTCTTCCGGTAAGACTGTCTTATCCACAAGCTAGCCCACCCTCAGGCTTCATCAGTCCTTCACAATTTCTATTTAAGATGGCCAACAAGGCTCAACTTTCAATGGCTTCTACTTCATATCCAAAAATCCTGGCTGTGTCTTTCAGGATACACCTGTCACGATTTTGTGGTGTTATCTTGCCCTGTTGCCTCTCTTCTATGATGTGTACAAGAAAACTCATCAGATTTTAGTATCCCCACATTTTTTTCTGGTGGAAAGGCCTGAAGGAAACAACTACTAGGATATTTAAATGTTTTTTAAAGTTGGTACGTAATAAATATTTGAGTCTTGCAGATCATGTAATTTCATCCATAACTACACAGCTCTGTTGTTTTGAAAACCAACCATGACAATACATAAAGCAATGGGTATAGATGAGTGTCACTAGAATATTATTTAAAACCAAGTCTTCATTCCAATTATTACAGTTCCTTGACCCTGCTTTGTATAAAATTACACCTATAATAAGATGCAGGGGTCGGCTCTGTGGCATAGCAGGTAAAGCTGCTGCCTGCATGCCAGTGTCCCATATGAGCGCTGGCTCAAGTCCTGGCTGCTCCACTTCAGATACAGCTCTCTCCTATGGCCTGGGAAAGCAGAGGAAAATGGCCCAAGTCCTTGGGCCTCTGAACCCATGTAGAAGACCCAGAGGAAGCTCCTGGCTCTTAGCTTTGGATTGGTGCATCTCCGGCCGTCACAACCATTTGGAAAGTGAACCAGCAGATGGAAGATCTCTCTCTCTCTCTCTCTACCTCTGCCTCTCTCTAATTCTGCCTTTCAAGTAGATAAATCTTCAAAAAAAGATGCAATATGAAGCAAAATATTTGCATGATTTACCTCATTTATATAGGCATAAAATTAGGGAATTGGTGCATAGATTGGTTTTATAATTGTGGGACAAAAGTAGAAGAATATATAAGGTTGAACCTGGCTTGCATTAAAGATAATAACTAGCTCTCTGAGCAGATATTCTTGTTTTTTTCTTTTTAAGATATATTTATTGATTATTAAAAGAGTGATACAGAGAGAGGGGAAGAGAGGGAGAGGAAGAGAGAGAAAGAGAGAGAGAGAGAATATCTTCCTTCAACCTCTTCCTTCCACTGATGCTTTGCACCTCTACCAAATAGCCACAACAGCAGACAGAATCTGGGTCAAATTGAAGCCAAGAACCAGGAACTCCACCTGGGTCACAAATGTGGGTAACACAGGGAAAAACACCTGGGCCATCTTTTGCTGCTTTTCTAGGACTCATGATTGCAGTTGTATTATTCTTATAATACAACTAAACAGAAAACAATATGAATAAATTAAATTTAATTTCTTCTAATGCTGTTTCATAGACATAAAATTAAAAGAATTTTTTAACCAGTATTTCAAGGCATAGCAAACTGCATTCCTTAACTTACTAAGAGATCAGACAAATTTGGGGGGTCAGCATTGTGCCTGGAAGGCTGGCGTCACCATATGGGCACCAGTTCGTGTCTTGCTGCTCCATTTCCCATCCATCTCCCTGCTAATTGCATGGGAAGGTAGCAGAGGGTGGCCCAAATGCTTGGGCCCCTGCCAGCTGTGTGAGAGATACAGATGAAGCTCCTGGCTCCTGGCTTTGGCCTGGACCTGCCTTGACTGTTGCAGCCATTTGGGAGATGAACCAGTGGGTGGAAGATCTCTCTCTCTCTCTCTCTCTCTCTCTCTATTTGTCTCTCTGTCTCTCTGTCTCTCTCTCTCCCTCTCTCCTTCCCTCCCTCCCTCTCTGCAACTCTGACTTTCAAATAAATAAATAAATCTGTTTTTTAAAGAGAGCTTAGACAAGTTAATGTTAAAATGATAACCTCTATATCAACAATAGCATAATCAGAAGTTTATGACTCTATCTATACTGAAAGATATAAAATATTTGTCAATGCTTAAAATCATTATTTAATAGTGAAATACATTATTTAATTCAAAGTTAAAGGGCTCATACTAAAGTTCAAATAATTTTAGTGGATTAGATGTCATTATGTGAACATCTTTGTCAGCAATTACTGAGTATAAAAATATGAAAACAAGTACAACTTGTCTAAAATAGACATTTTTCCTTTGAAAGGTAATATGAATGTTTCTTTAGTTGTCCTCTTTTATGAAGAACTAGAAATCAGAACCAGCCAAAAGAGTGTCAAAACTTTACCTTCAGTTTTCCAAAACTGAAGTTTAATTGAGCTTTAACTTCAAATGCAATCTTTACCTTTAACATTAATGTACCCAAAAGACAGTTTCTTCTCATTTTGTATGATGAAAGCTACATTAGGAATATAAATGCATTAATTTATAGATACGGATACTAATTGCTTAAATATTGAGTTAAAAACCAGGCATTAATATGTGTGAAATAATTGATTCTTGCTGTAGTAGGAAACCATAATAAAGAACTTGAAAGTGCTGTCACATTTTGCATAACTAGTAAAATCTCAGAATATTTTAAAAATATTCTGAAAGAAAATGTCTTGGGGCTTTCTTACTGAGAGTGAATGTGGTTTGAAAAGATCAAATGATATTCACATATGTCAAATATAGGTCTTAATAACAGTTAGAGATAATAAAAAAAATTAAAGTAGGTCAATTTAAGTCATTTATTTTCCAAAAGGATTAGACATCATAATCACTACTTGTTAAGATATAATTAAAAGCTGAAAATGGTATTTACCAAAAAAAGCTCAATTACTAAACATAAAAAAATCAACTTTTAATGTAAATGTTTATTTTTATTAGCATATCAGCATTTTGTAGTTAATGGCCATGTAAATATGATAATGTGATAATAATTGAGAAAAGATTGAATATAACAGTCATGAAAATGGAATGCCTTTGTTTTGTAACTGATGTTTTAGCAGTCTGTGACTTCTGAGATTGAAAAACAAATCAGATGTTTTCTTACACTGATAAAAGATTTTTGGATATACATATCTCATCCAGAACAAAAGAATCTGAGAAAATGAGAAACAATGTATTGAATCTATCAAAAATGACCCTAAATGTAAAACATGATTTTCACATATGCATAAATTGAATAACAAGGCTACAATCTTTTCCTAGAGAAAACTTCTATTCTTTCTAAAAATTCTGTAGTACTGAACCTATCAGATCATGACTTCAACAATATTGTTCTTATTAGAGAGCCTATATAGTTAAATAGTTTGTCATAATTCAATGTAAGTACCAAATTTCCTTTAAAAACAAAACTTCAAGAATTTTTTTTTTTTTTTTTTGACACGCAAAGTTAGACAGTGAGAGAGACAGAGAGAAAGGTCTTCCTTCGGTTGGTTGACTCCTCTAATGGCCGCTATGGCCGGCGCTGCGCCGATCCGAAGCCAGGAGCCGGTACTTCCTCCCATGCGGGTGCAGGGACCCAAGCACTTGGGCCATCCTCCACTGCCTTCCTGGGCTACAGCAGAGAGCTGGACTGGAAGAGGAGCAACTGGACAGAATCCAGCGCCTCAACCGGGGTGCCTGTGCCGCAGGCAAAGGATTAGCCAAGTGAGCTGCGGCGCCGGCCCAATAAATTATTTCTTTAGAAAATCTGATGAAACTTTTAAATCCAAGTATTTAATATTGAAGTTTTCTGTGATGCTCATTATTTAAAGGTACTATTTTTTTTTTAAAGCAATATGTATTTAAGTCAGATACCTTCCACCAGAGTGGCCCGGAGGGAGGCTTCAAGAGAAGCCAAAACCCAAAGGGCTGGTGGCAAGGCAGGGTTTTAAGCACAGTTTTTGGGGAAGAAAGAAAAAAAAAATCCCTGTCAAACAGAACAAGATGGAGACAAACCCATCAGAAGACCTGATTTGCAATCTTATTTACCCTGTTTTGGTCATGATAAAAGAGCCTTCAGAAGGGTGGGATACCTAACTTGTTTTACAATAAACTGGGTGGAGTCACCACTCCCAGGCTGTTCTCATTATGACTGGAAGTTCCCAAGGATGGGCAGGCAGACACTTTTGATCCTGCTAAAGATAACTTCAGGAAAAAGTGAGCCGTTTGCACCCTCAATTTCCCTTGGGACTGACCTGGCTGCCTATTAACCAGTCTTACTGCTCACATTCCTTCCCACAGAAGAATGGACCCTAACTTTTGTTATGGGGTATGGGATGACTACTGCCCTGGCTTCTTCAAGCTGAGTAGGGCTGGAATAGGGAACAACAGTCAAGACATGGTTCCAGCATGTGGTGCCAGTTTGCAGAAACTGCTTCCATCTGAGGTTTCATTTGCATTGCCATCTAGAATTTCACTGTTTCATCTGGAGAAAATGAATCTAACAAGCAGATTAAATCCACAAGGTCTAAAACAAGGACAGAGTCATTATCAGAGGATCTAAGAAAGATGCTATCCAAACCTTGAGGAAGTTTTCCCATTGAGAGGCAAATAGAAACTGACAGGAGGGGCTTGATAATAATCAGGTGGGTGTTAAAGCCTGGCCAGGTATGAGGATCAGACCTACATCTTCACAAGGGGTACTGGAAGAGGAGTCATACCCTGTTGACTTCTATTATCTAGCTGGCCTGGGAGGACAGCTGGCCTGAATAGAAGGCAAGTAGCTTTTCTAAGAGGGAATTTATAGCTCTGCCTGCAATGTTACTGACCCTGCTTAGCAGTCTCCTGACAGCAGTGGTACTTTGGAAGCTGGGCTGAGTGAAGGTTTTTTCAGGTTAGAGCCAACAAGGTCTATGGCTCTGACCTGGAAGTCCTTCAATTCCAGTGACCCAGTTCTTGGCTGCCCGAGCTGCCAGGGCTCTTTAGAAACTGACTCCTGTGTCCATCTGAAGCCCTGGCTTTCCACATTGAAAACCAATGCCATTTAGGGTGGACTGGCCTGTTGGGTCTCCTTGATGGCAGATCACTGTGTAAAGCCTGCCATCTGTCCTTACATTGCTCTTGTTGCCTAGCTTGCTCCTTTCCACCTGGTTTCTATTTTAAAAATATTCTTGATAATCCTTCATTCTTGAAGTTATTATAATTTCTTAATTTTTGAATTAAATGAAGGGAGAATCAACTGAGATATTGATGACTTAGGGAAAACTGGTGTCATAATCTAATGTCTTATAATTCTAACAGATGAGATTTTTTTAAAAAATATATTGGAAGATCACAAAGATTCATTTACCTATTATTTGAGTTAACAATTAGTGCTATTTCTGTCATATTATGACATTGGCAAAATTGCCTGCTTGACTTCTGCTTCTTGTCTAAGACTATAAAGATCTTCACAAATTTCACTCTTCAAATAAGAATTGATGATAAATAAAGCAGAGTTGACTTACACTGTATAAAGTTGAAGTTTGCTGATTGAGTTTTGTAAACATGGTTTAGAGTAAATCTTGTTTTTGAGAAAACTGACACTTAAATATAGCATGTATTATGAATATGAAAATAATTTTTAACATTACCTTGGAACATTCTTCCAAATTCACATGATGAAATATCACTTACTTTTCAAGTTCAAATCAAAACTTAGCTTTTAGGGTAGGTATTTGATACTACTGTTAAGATTCCACTTGGGATGCCTGCATCCCATATTGAGCTTAGGTTCAAGTTTTGGCTCTGCTTCCAATTCCATCTTCTTGTTAATGTGCACTATAGGAGGTAACAGAACAGGTCACTACCACCCATTTGGGAGGCTCAGATTGAGTTATTAACGCCTGTGTTTGACCTGGCCCAGCTCTGACTATTGTGGGCATTTGGAAGTGAACCAATGGACAGTTCTGTTTCTGTCTCTGTCTATATCTCTGTCTGTTTCTTTGCCTTTCAAATAAAAATAAATGAATAAATAAATATTTTACAGGTACACCAAGAATTAATCACATGCCTTTGTAAACATATGCCTTTAATATCTTTTCCATAAGAGTATTTTATTAAGTAACAGATTTTCCATTGAAAATAACTATTCTGTTGATATATATACCACAAAGTACACAAATCTTAAGTACTTGCAAGTAAGCACATGGAAGTATATACCATACAGGTCAAGATATGGAATGGTCTGATCAGTTTATGCTGGATGTAAATTTAAAAGTATTGAATTGTACCTCATTAAAATATAATAGTGTTACATGTTAAACAAAATTTTCTT
Organism: Lepus europaeus; assembly: GCF_033115175.1. NCBI lineage: Eukaryota > Metazoa > Chordata > Mammalia > Lagomorpha > Leporidae > Lepus > Lepus europaeus. The sequence goes on from NC_084832.1 coordinate 110,017,891, forward strand.
TAACTTTTAAAAAGAAAGATATAAAACAACGCTGGCACCCATAACTTCTCTCCATGACCCTTCCCAATCAATAAGCCTTCTCTTCTACCAAATGGTAACTACTAGTTTAAATTTTTGTATGTATGAGTATTCTTTTTTCGTATTTTCATAAAGGAATATATAATATGTGTTCTTTGTATCTGCTCGTTAATTTTAGTCAACATTATATTTGTGATATATACTTGTATTCATGTATTGCGTATCTATATTTTTATCGCTGTTCAGGGCTCTATTAATTGAATATAAAAACTTCTTTATTTTGTTGCTAAATGAGCATTTAGGTTGTTTTCAGTTTTGGAAATTATGATTAATGCTGCTTCAAATTGTTGTGCATGCCTATTGCTGTTCATGCATTCTGTTATTTGCACAGTTAAGAGTGAAATTTTTGGGTCATAGAATATGTACATATTAAAATTTAGTAGATGATGTTAACAGAATTTTCTCACTTGAGGTTGATGATATTTTTGATGTATTATTGGGTTTGATTAGCTGGTATTTTGTTGAAGATTTTTGCATCTAATTTCATCAAGCTTATTGGTCTATAGTTCTCAACCTTTGTTATATCTTTTTCAGGTTTTGGAATTAAGATGGTGCTGGCCTCATTGAAGGTTTTCAGAGAATGCCCTCCCTTTCAATTGTTTTGAATAGTTTAAGAAGAATTTGGATTAGTTCTTCTATAAAATGTTGGTAGATTCAACAAGGAAGCCATCTGGTCATGGGCTTTTCTTTGTTGGAAGATTCACCACATACTGCCTCCAAGAGTATGCATTAGTAGGAAACTGGAATGAAGAATGGAGTCAGGAGATGAACCTGGGCACTCTGATGTAGACTGTGAGTACCAAGTAGCATCTTAACTGCAGTGTTAAATGCCTACTCAAATTTTCTTATGCTAAATAAGAGTTACTTATATGAAATTTGGAATTTAGATTTGTAACTATAAGGCACTGTATAGGAAGCTAAGACTTTCAGATGATTTAGGTGGCTTAAAGAACCTCAAAAGACAATGTGTTATTGAACAGCTCATATGATCCAGTGGGAAGAGACCATGTTAGAAATTAAGGAAATTGATTTCCATGAATTATTTAATACAAGATATTATTATAAGAATATTCAAACTAAAGTCCATGTTAGGAAAATGGCGCAGTTCTATCTATGACGCGACCTACACCCTGACACCATTCTAGGCTTTAGCCCCTGCCGCCATTGCTGGAAGCCAGGTGACCACATGGCCCAACCACCGGTTCCAACCTTCACCCCCAACCTAATGGGATTGGCTGTTCCTACTTCCCTGCCCGCCCCCTGGAAAAGGTATATTAGACCCCCTTCCCAGACACGCGGCCCTGTTTTCCCTTCTTTGTCCCACCCTCCAGTCTGCTGGGTTTTCCCCAGTAAACCCTTTCCCTAGTCCGGTGTTTGGTGTGTTTTGTGACAGCCTAATACATGAGGTCCAGTCTTTCTAGAAAACTGGTTTCTCATGTTGTTAGTAAATCCAATACATTAACACAATTACTTGAAACTTGACCAATTTTTGACAAAATCTCATGATTCCTGGAGGCATTGCATGGCAGTGATGAAGAGCGAGGAAGACATCCTGATCCATATTCTACATCTACCACTTGCTATATTCCCTTTCTAGGAAAAATTTTTCCTTTCTAGGAAAAATCATTTCTTTTCCTCTTCTTGCCCGATGTTTTCCATATGTAAATGCAAATACAAAATACTGTCACCCTGCTTGAGCTATTGTAAAAATTAAATGAGAATAATTACCAAATCTCAGAGCAGCGCCTGAAATGTTGTGTGGTTTCAATCACAGAGATAGTATTTTTGGACTTTCTAGCAGCTGGATGTATCTTAAAAAAAATGGTAATTATTTATTTCAAATTAAATTGTGTGTTGAATTCCATTTTTTGTTTGTTTGTGGTGCCAGATATTACCACTTTACTAGAGGAAACAAACAAAAAATTTAAAAAGCCTCTGATGCTTGCTTTTCAGTTCTTCACCTATCAAGGGATTAACATTTGTATTTTTTTTTAACATTTGTATTTTTACAAAGCTAGAAAAGTGAAGTAGTTATTGTCTTTCACCTAACAGACACAGAAATCCACTTTCATTATCTGAGCTCAAAAATGCATCATTTCTATTTATTGTGCAGAAATTGAAGTATGCTTCCTGTAATAGGGTAAACATTCATTTATTATATTGTTGCTAAGCTGATGATAGTGCTAGATGATTATGAAATAGGTGTCACATTTCTCACAAAAATCAAAGGAGTATAAGCAGGTGAGAGATAAATGAATTCAAATAATACATCACTTTAATAAATTTTATTATGAATTGAAGAACACATTTTTCATCTGTTACAATTTGAATGTGTTTTCCAAATAGCATGGATTGGACACTTAATCCACATCCCAGTAGTCTTACGAGATGGAACCTTTAAGATGTGACTCGGTTGAGAGGGCTTTACTTTCAGGAATGGACTAATGTGTTATAGCAGGAGTGGGTTAGTTGGTGTAAGAGTTGGTTTGTTAGATAAGCAAGTTTAACCACCTCTTGCTGTCTCCTTCATTGTGCTCCTTTGCCCTTCTGCCTTCTCCTATGGATTGATAAAGCACAGTGACCTTCACCTGATTCTAGTCCTTTAATCTTACACTTGCTAGGCCCTAGAACTGTGGAAATAACTCTTTGTGCTTTAGAAATTACCCAGTGAGCAGAATTGTGTTAAGGAGTTATGAAATTTTAAGAGACATAACCGGATTTTCCTGCATTCATTTTCGATTTGTTTAGCTTAAGCTATGGAAATATCTGTTTTTAATGCTATGTATTAACTCAACTCATGCATATTCTAAACTATCTGTTTCACTTTTTATTTTTAAAATTTATTTGTAAAAATGAAAAAGAGAAAGAGAGAGAGAGAGAGAGAGAGAGAGAGAGAGAGAGAGAGAGAGATCCCATCTTCTGATTCATTCTCAAATACCCAAAATGGCTAGGGCTGCTCCAGGAGCAGAATCAGGAGATGGGAACTCAATCCAGGTCTCCCAAACGAGTGGCAGGAACATAATTATTTGAGCCATCACAGCCATCTGTCAAGTTCTGCATTGACAGAAAGCCTTGTCAGGAACTAGAGCTAGGAGCCAAACCAAAGTACTACAAAGTAGAATATGGGTGTCTCAAAAGCTAGGCTAAAGCCCTGCTCCCTAGCTTTCTATATTTTAATTAGCTTACTTAACTTTCTTTTTTTATTGTCTTTCTTAGATTGTGTTTTGAGAGTGCTGAGCTTATTTTACAGGAAGCACTCCAGTGTATTGCAACAGAGAGCAGAACTTGCACTTTCAGCCATCTCACAACACAATTGACACTATTTGTTGAATACTGCTGCTGGTTCCACAACCACTTGTCTCTCTGGAAGCAGATTGTACTTCCTCAACTTCTGCTACCTGCACTGGAATTAATTCTCTATGATTCCCACTACTTCACATAAAAATCCCCAGAAGGTTTATATAATTGATATAGAATTTATAACCATGCTTTCAGTTTAAGGAATATTGTGATGTTAACTCTGCCTTGTAAGCTGCTTGGTGCTCCAAAAGTAGAAGAGAGGTTCAGAGGTTCAATTGCTGGATGGCAAAGATAACTGATAATTATTTATCTACTGGAGTTTTTTTTTCTGTTTGACCGGAGTTTTTTTCTGTTTGACCGTACATATTGTAAATAATTTGTGGAGCTACTCCTGCTTCTCCTGTGTCCTAAATTCTCAGAAATAGGTTCAACTGACAAAATACAAACAATAAGACCCTCAAAATTATTATTGATGTGTTGGATCACTGACTATAACTGTTTTAAAACTGTAAACTCTCTGATGCTTCAAATCAATAATTAGCTTACATATCCTACCTACAGAGGTTTCCAAAACCAACTTAGTTGCATAAGGATATTTCCTAGGTTTCCCTAGTCTCACAAAGTCAGTGAAACCTTTTATAAGGTGTGTTATTTTTGTACACCATTAAAGTCTTTCACTACACATTGCCAATTCAGCTGGATCCTCATAGTTTGACTTTGTTCCCACGTTCTGAAAGATCAGTTAGTTAGCTTTCTAGAGAGCCTATAGATGTATTTCTGTAAGATTAACTAGTTATCAAAAACACTTTTAAGTGCCTATAGTGTGTATGTTTTTCTCCCATTAACATATACCAGATCCTATTTAATTGCATAGCCATAGGCATGATGAGAAGGAAACTGTTTTGAAAAGCACATCTGCTCTTAAATAAGGCAGTGTCTTACAGTTGATGTTGTTTCCTAGCATTTTCTATCTCTAGGGTGGAATATCACCATTTTTAGAAGAGAACCCTAAAGAGAGTGTTTGCATATGCATATGGTATCAAGTGTGACAGTAGCAGGTGCAACACTGCTTTAAAGATGGCAGTTAGACATTTTTAAAATGAATGTGAAAATGCTTAGAGAACCCCAACCCATGTGATTTAAGCTAAAAGATAGTTTCCGCTTGGGCAATTCTTCCAAATTCCAAATGCTTTGTAGCTATGTCTTAGTCCTTTCTCCTTTGCATTAATGCAAAAGTGTGCATTAATATTATCACCCATATAAAGACACAACATCAGTTTGTATCAGTTTAGAACATAAGACTGACTGTGAGATATATTAAATACTTTTTAGAAGGCATCTTTACAGATTGTGTTTTATGGCTGGAATTCAACTCCCCTACATGTAGGCATAATAGTTCTGATAAAAACAAGAAAAGCCCATTTTCTTCTGCCCAGCAAAAGTTTTAAAATATCAGTTCAAGGATCAATATTGGCTATAATACAGTATTAGTCCTGATTGGCTTATTTGTTTTTGCCATCATTACATATTTAATAGCTCTTATTTATAGATCTTTACTCTAAGAATCACTGGAAGACCCAGCTCACTTTTAGAAGATGAAAGGACTTGAAATTCATGAATAAAATAAAGTAACTTGATACTTACAATTATAGAATAGAGAACAATGACAAAGCAGCAATATGAAGTATCATGTGGATGGAATAGTAACATAGGCAATTCAGTTTAAAACTTTATTATGAGGATGGGCATTTGGTCTAGTCATTGAGACGTATGCATCCCACATTGGAGTACTTAGACCTGAGACCCTTTCCAGATCCTAAATCTAATGTTCTGCTAAAGAGCGCCTTGAGAGGCAGTGACGAAGGCTCAGGTGGTTTGAGTTCCTGCCATCTACCCAGGAGACTTGGACTGAGTTCTTGGACTCTGGGTTTCACATTGGCCAATCCCTACAATTAGAAGTCTTTGGAGGATGAATCATTGCATGAGAGCTCTGTCTGTCTATGTCTGAATCTGTGTGACTCTCAAATAAGTAAAACAAATTAAACAATTAGAATAACTATAATAATTCTGTGAGAATTTTTAAGCATGTTATAAGGGTTCATATGGCAAAAAAGTCTTCAGTTCTCAATTTAGCTTTCTAAATTTCAGTCATCAACTGGAATATTAGTTGAATAACTCCTCCCTATTATGTATGAGAACGAATGACTTTCAAAATATTTAAAAATTTTTCATCTAACATTTTAGTTGCTTATACTAAGTGAAATTAATACTAACTGTTATCAGAAAGAGAAGTAACATCTAAGCTAGTATTCTCATTGGCACAATGCATTGTAAGAACATATATTGCTCACCAAATATATATTATTTCACCAACTATATTTTATATAATGTTAAATATTTATTCACTTGTTTGAGAGGCAGACTGACAGAGAGGATTTAGAGATATCTTCCATCTGCTTGCTCATTACCCAAATGGGCCAGGCTGAAGACAGGAGCCTGGAACTCCATGTCTCCCATTAGGGTGCAGAGGCCCAAGCACTTGGACCATCTTTTGCTATTTTCCTAGGCTCACTAGCAGGAAGCTGGATCAGAAGTGGAGCAGCCCGGACTTCAGTCAGTGCCCCCATTTGGCATCTCTTGTGGCTGCTTAACACAGTGAGCCATGATGCCAGTCCCTATAAACTCTGTTTTAAACACATATTATATACTAGGCAGTGGGTTCAATATGTGGGCCATTATTAATGATTACAAGAAATGTCTTTAAATTTATAGAGTTTACATGATTATAGATAACATTCCATTTTTTTTAAACAAGCTAAACTCTATGAGATAATTCATATAGGTACGTAGACATCACAGGCAAACATTAATTATAGTAAATACTACTTAGCAAATTACAAAGAAAAAGTTTTCTGTCTACTAATTTTCAGTTTGAATATTGTAAAATATTAGTAGACATTATTAATGAGAATTCCAAGTTATCCTCACACATAATAATATTGATATGTTAACTTAGCTTGCTCAAAGTTTATTTCTAGGTAACTAAAATAATTTTATGAAATAGTGTATATATACTTTCTGTCAAAATCTGTTGTTTTTCCATACACAATATCTTTTTGACCTTATCTCTTCCTGGGGTCCCGTCAGGATATTTTAAATCGTGAAAGATCAAGTATTTAAATTGTTCATGTATTTTCATTTTCTATATATCTATTTTTGCTTTATAATAGTCTTTTCTCTGTGTCATGTTTTTATTTTTTTCCTTTCCTTGACAACAACATTTTAAAACTGTTATTTGTTGTTGATGTTTGGCCAAGCCAGCGCTTTCCATTTGTCCTTGTTTCTTTTTCACTACAATTGATTTTTAAGCACACAAAGATAAACTGTGACTTCTAACAGCTCTGCGATTCTGGTGTTGCAATGCATTCTTTGAAATGGCTGAGTGAGCAGAAGATGACTCAAATCACGAGCAGGAAGCAAATGATTTCTTCCCTCATGAATCTTTGACTCAGCATTTGGCAAATTCTCGAGATGTTGAGATATTTCCAATTGTCTCATTCTTCTCTTTTCTCTAGATTGTTTCAGTGTTTATGACCAATCGAAACTTTGTGGAAATACTCATCATTTTTCATAACTCATTGATTAAAGAAAAAAAACACGCTAAAAAAACGGATGTTATGTTGTGGATTGTAGTGGAGGTGCCAAGGCAGGAGAAAAATCTTACTCAAGATAATTTTAATTTATCTTCTAACTTAAGGATGTTCTAAAGACACCCCATTTACAACAAACATTTTAAAAGAGTTATTGAACATAGCGTTGACAATTTTTTTGGTTCCATCTGCACAGTAATATAGTACAGTGAAAACAATTTGAACCAGGGTCTGAAGCCTTTTGCTTGTCCCAGCATTTTTCAGCTATCAGAATTTGAAAAGAAGTCTGAGTTTTATTTTAATGGGATTTTGTGTTTTTACATAACTGATATATAGCATCTGGGACTTAGTTTGGACCAGTATGGAATGAAGGGGTTAAACTTGATGTCTTTCAGTGTTCTATGGTGTCTCTTTCTATGTATGTATGTATGCATTTATGTATGTAGGTAGGTAGGTATGCATTCACAAATGAGAATAGTATAATTTACTGTCTTTTTCTTTTGGTATGCAGTCTTATGAACTTTATTACCTATGTACAATAATCAGAGAATCATTTTTGCCACCCCAAAAGAATTATCATGCTGCCCCTGTACAGTCAAACCTCTACCACATTAGTCTCTGGTGAGCTCTCTGTCTCCATCATTTTGTCTTTTAGAAAATGCCACATAAATTGAGTCATACAGTCTCTTAATTTTAAGCTTTTTTTTTTCCATTCAGCAGAATGTTTCTTGTGATTCATTGAAGCTGTATGAGAACCAAGTATTTACTCAAAATTTTCAATCTCTTTTTAAAGCAATTTATTTATTTATATGAAAATCAGAGTGACATAGAAAGAGATGAGAAAAAGAGGAGAGAGAGAGTGATTGATTCCACACTGTGGTTCAATCCCCTGATGGCTATTATGTATTTCTGTTAGGCCGTCACAAAACACACCAAACACTAGAGTAAGGGAAAGGGTTTATTGGGGAAAACTAGCAGGCTGGAGGGAAGGGGTGAAGAGGGAAAAAGGGAGAGAAGGAGAGTATAAGAGAGACAGAGAGGAGAGGAGCTAGCAAGGGGAGAAGAGAGGGAGCAGAGAGGAGAGACGAGAGGAGGAGAGGAGAGCAGATGAGAGGAGCCAGGAGAGCCCCGTGTTTGCTGGAAGGCACGCAGGAGCAGCAAATCCCATTAGGATGAGGGTGGAGCTTGACACCAGTGGTTGGGCCATGTGGCCACCTGGCTTCCAGCAATGGTGGGGGTGAGGGGGTAGGGGGGCAGGGCATAGGATGTAAATCAGGGTGTAGATCGTGCCATAGATAAAACTGCTACAATTTCCTAACAATGGCCACAGTGGACAGGGCCTGGCCAGGCTGAAGCCAGGAGCCTGGGACTCCATCTGGGTCTCCCACGTGGGTGTCAGGGACCCTAGTCCTTGGGCAATCTTCTGCTGCCTTCCCACACACATTAGTTGGAAGCTGAATTAGAAACTGGAACTTGAACTGGCACTTCAATGTGGGATGCTGGCATCACAAGCAGCAGCTTAAGATAATGTGCCATAATGTCAGCCTCATATTTTGATTTTCTGAGTAGTATTCCAGTTTTTGGATAGTTTACATTTTTTTCTTTCACTTGCTATCGGTCTCATGAGATGTGCTGTTTATGGTAATTATGAGTGGAAAAATAATGAAGACTCATATACAGGCTAATCCTCCGCCTAGCGGCGCCGGCACACCGGGTTCTAGTCCCGGTCGGGGCACCGATCCTGTCCCGGTTGCCCCTCTTCCAGGCCAGCTCTCTGCTGTGGCCAGGGAGTGCAGTGGAGGATGGCCCAAGTCCTTGGGCCCTGCACCCCATGGGAGACCAGGATAAACACCTGGCTCCTGCCATCGGATCAGCGCGGTGCGCCGGCCGCAGCACGCTACCGCGGCGGCCATTGGAGGGTGAACCAACGGCAAAAGGAAGACCTTTCTCTCTGTCTCTCTCTCTCACTGTCCACTCTGCCTGTCAAAAATAAAAAAAATTAAAAAAAAAAAATCAGATTGCATTTCTCTAGAGTATAGCTTCAGGAGTGAGATTGATGACTGATACTCTATATGTATTTTAACATTATATGAAATTACCAAACCAGTTTCAAGATGGGCTGTATCACTTTTTATTGTGTTTCAATTGCTTTGCATCCCTAAAATCATTTGGTATTATCAGCATTTCTAAGGTTACTGTTCTATTAGTGATGTAGTAGTACCTAATCATGTCTTTTACTGCATTTTCCTTATAGATAATAATGATGAGCATATTCTCATATGTTTTTCATCTGTATATCCCCTTAAGTTAATTTACTGCTTTTATCTTTGGCTGATTTTCTAATTGGATTGTTTCTTTTTTTACTCCTGATATTTTGAGAGTTTGCTATATATTCTGCACTTAAATTTCCATGTCAGATATATGATTTGAATAAATTTTGTTCCTATCTACATCTTCCTTTCAGAAAGTTCTTTTTAACAATGTCGTTCGTAGGGCAGTTTTTAAAGTTTTTATGACATTTACTTCTAAAGTTTCTTTAAAGAATCATGACTTTGGTCTCTTTTCTAATTAGTCTTTGTGCCACCCTAAATTATTAAAATTTGCTCCTGTTTTCTTCTAGAAGTCTTATAGTTTCATTATCTTATGTACAGATCTGTGGCACAGTTGGGTTTTCTTTTTTAATTTGGTTTGAAGTTTAGATTGAAGCCCTCTTTTATTTCATTGTTGGGTGTGTAATTGCTTCAAAACTATTGCTGGAAAGAATCTCTGTTCTTCCTTTCTTTTTTCATTGCTGTCAAATATTATTTAATCATGTTTGTGTGGATCTATTTTTGGACTGTCTATTCTGATTTGTTTATGTATTTGTTCCTTCTATAATATCATACTGTCCTAATTATGGTAGTTTATCATAAACTTAAGAATTGATAATATTATTCCTTCAACTTTATTTTCTTTTTCATAATAATATTACCTGTTTCAGTTTCTTTGACTCCTTAGATCGCTAATATGCCAAAGATTATTGACTTTTTTTTTCTGTGGAGAGTTATAAAGTATTAATTGTACTACACATTGAGTTTCATTAAAGGAAATATAGAAATCCAATGTCCATGGGAGGAAAAGGGTATAGTGGAGTTTATCTAGAAGAGATGCTTGATTGATTAGTCAAAAAACCATTTGTGTTACAGATGAATGTGAACTAGGAAGGAATTTATAGGATTATTAGACTTACTGAAGGTATGCTAAACACCTCAGAAATTTGTTACATAATTTGTTGGCCAATATATTCCAATTAAGTGTTGGGGACCTATATAAAAATTTCCTCTTAATGCTATCTTACTGCTGTCTGAAGTAAAATAAATTTAATTTCTCTATTATTATTAACATGTTAGCCAATAAATTAGGTTAGATTCTTTATGGTGAAGGTGAAGATGAATGAGCAGTTGGAACATATACAATTATTTAAGCTTAAAAGATCTGTAGAAAACCCATTCATTCATCAGAATTATCTGTGTCATCTGGATATAAAACACTATGCTAATTGTTGATGATATACATCAGGCAGACTATGGCTGTCAGAAATTTAAATTAAGTGATAGAGTAAGTCAAATAACTAGATAATTTTCTAGGCTGTAAAGGTATCATGTAAAACTATCATGTATGCATTAAAGATTGAAGAGGATTTCCTAATGCAAAGAACTGAATAACAATAATAATAAAATCTCCTGAAAAATAAGGTATTACTTTCTGGTTTGAACAAATTATTATAACTGAGAATGTAAATAGAAATGACATCCTAGATGGAGGGAGAAGACTGAAATCAGAGACTTCAGTGAGCATTGCTTCATTTCCTTACCATGTGTTTAAAAATACTAAAATTGTTCATGGGAAATGAAATCAAAACATAAGTTTATTTTGGTGAAAAATACAAAATTCTTGCATATTAAGAGTCTCAAATAGTCATGGAAAATGTATATTGTTTTAAAAAAGTGCATGGATTTTACATTTTTTGTATCAAACATGCCTTTTAATTCCATTCTTTCATGAACTCTTTGAAGTAACATTTATTATTTTTAGACTTTTATTTTTATTATTTATTTTTGAGAGGTAGAGTTACAGACAGTGAGAGGGAGATATAGAGAAAGGTCTTCTATCCACTGGTTCGCTCCCCAGATGACTGCAATGGCCAGAGCTGAGCCGATCTGAAGCCAGGAGCCAGGAGCTTCCTCCAGGTCTCCCATGTGGGTGCAGGGGCCCAAACACTTGGGCCATCTATCACTGCTTTCCCAGGCCACATCAGAGAGCTCGATCAGAAGAGGAGCAGCCAGGACTAGAACCGGCACCCATATGGGATGCCGGCATCACAGGCGGAGGATTAACCTATTGCACCACAGTGTCAGCCCCAACATTTACTATTTGAAAGCTGAAATATATATATATTGTCTTGGTTTCTTTTTAACTATGCAATTTTCAAACCTATGGTTATTATGAAAATAATTCACTATGTCAAAATCACTACTCTGATCAAAAATTTAGTTTGTACGGACTGACACTATGATCAAATATAGAGTATAAAAAAGAAAGGACAGAGATGCAAATGGAGAAGTAACATGTTTGAGGTGTTTGGACAGGATGCTATCCAGCTTTTGCATCTCCTTAATGAGATATATTGACAAAGTTCCTATTTTAAATGGAAGAAGAAGGATCACATGCACAATGTCGTGATGTGAGATAGAGCATGGCACTTCTGAAGAATTTTAAGCATTGCTCATTATAGTTTTAGTCTATGAGTGCCTGTAAAATGGGTGGTAGATAAGGCTGTTGCAGAAGGCAAAAGCAACAAATGACAGGTCTCTGCATGTAATGCTCATTAATTTGTAAATTGAAAATTTTCAAGTAAAGGAAAGAGATTTGAGAATATTTTAAGCTATGTCCTTTATCAATGTGTACTTCTTTATTTTAGAGTTTGATTCATTCCATTGCAATGCCTACTCAAATTTTGTAGCATAAATTTGATGTATATTCTTTTTAATAAGTTGTAATAATTGAGGAAATAAAGTTCTAACATAGTATTTCTAAGGAAAAAATGTTCTAGCATAGTGTTTTTGAAGAAACACTGTAGCTTAATATTCACGAAACAGTTGAAAGGGTGGATATTTTAATGTCATTTCCATTTTAAAAACTGGAACATATTTTAAGTAGTATGTTCATTATCACAAATAGTGATACCACTAATTCCAAATTGTGCTCCCTAGAGAGTTTTAGATTTTCCTGTGTTTTAAAAGCACTATGAAATTTTTGTTTTCATGGTTTGAAATACTAAATAAAGAATCTGGCCTTATTTTTTTCCAAGCAAAAAATTAGTTATTATGGTAAAATTGTCAAACCTAGTTATTCTTAGTGCTTCATATGACTTAGGATGTTTTTTGGACTTGAACTATTGGCTATATTTCCATTCAAAGGCACAAAAATACAGTATCCCACATTAATTACAAAAGAGGTCACTGTAGAACTCAAAAGTATTTGCACATTAAATATTTTAGTTTCATATTTATGTTTATATATTAATGTAGTATCCTTTGAACCAAAATGCTTTTCTTACATTTTAAAAAGTTCTTCACTTTATATATAAATAGGAAATGTGTGTATGTTTTTTGGTGATTCATTGTGAGATTTTTGTACATATATGTATACATATAAGTGTGTGATTTTTGAAATTCAACCAGTGTTGCTTTTCTTTTTCTTTTTTTTTCTTTTTTAAGCTTTATTTTATCACTCTTACCAAACACATCAGAAAGCATATCAACAGTGCATCTTATGATAAGTCAGTTTATAACAAAACTGAACAAGGCAATTGTGTTTACAGAAAAGGTTTTCAGCAAAAAAGTGTGCAATACAGTCAGTTGAAATGCAGTGTTCATACTTTGTAGGTATATAGGAAAAGTGGAAAATAAAAGTCCTTTGCTACTCAGCAAGAAAAAAAGATAGAGTAAAAGACTTGAATGGAAACCAGAAATTTGGGGATTTGAGAAAGTACTCAGTACTGACACATATCTACATTTATAGTCCCACTCAGTTATTAAAAATAAAACAAAAAACCTCACAAACAGTAAGACATCACAGAGAAGCATAGTGCCAAGAGGTGCCAAGACAAATATGCAATTGAAACTGGTAGAAATGTTGTAAACAATTATTCACTATGCATTGTAATATTCTTGTAGTTCTGAGGTGAAGGTAAAATAACAGGAGAGAATACTCCTTTAAACTGGCTTAGGTTTAAGTGATCTTTCACATTTGTTTCTAGTCACACCTTCTTAGCAAAAACTTAGCAATTACATGTTACAGAGGGAAAATAGTAATCAACTTTAATATTCACAACCAATCATTGCAGTGCTGACATAGGAGGCCATAAACTGTTAAAGTTTATTGATTATAACTGGATCCCTAAGCATGATTAAGAGAGAGCAATGATGAAGCCCTTTTGGAAAAAACAATCCCTTCTACTCCAGATTCAAAACTATTAAAAAGAATATGAAGGAATGTCACATTGTTTAAGATTTTTCAAAAACAATTAAGAATGAGAGTAAATCCTGTTGGAAGATATGATAGCTTTACAATCTGCAGTCAATTATCTACAGAAGTGCAGCTTAACTTTTCTATTATAATAAACAAACACTACTTAGTTCCATAAGGTGCTGTAAATTCACAGCTGGTACACACTAATGCCACCCACTGTACCCAAAGTGCAAAGGGAAATACTAAGTTTATTTAATAAACTTATTATTTTAGCTCTAAAATTTAGCTTTTTAAACATTTTGTCACATTTCATATGTAGATATTTATACGTACATATACAGACCGTTTTTCTTGAAAGCAGATGTTAATATAGAATAAGGAATTTGTGAAAATGATCATAACACGGGGAATGAAGAACATATTATCATGTATCTGTTACGATTCTGTGAATATTAACTGTCATAAATGAGGGAAAATGTGATATTTGTCTTTCTGGATTTGGCTTATTTACTTAGTATAATTATATTTAATTCCATCTGTTTTGTTGAAATTATCAGGATTTCATTTTATATACCTAAATAATATACCATCATTATGTGTGTCTATGTTGTAAACTTAAATTCCATTAATCTTACTGATTTTTAATCGTCTTTCAGAATCACAGTATCGTGGTTTTGGTGAGAGATTTCTTCTCAAAAATAGATAGTTCAGGCCGGCGCCGTGGCTTAACAGGCTAATCCTCCGCCTTGTGGCACTGGCACTCCAGGTTCTAGTCCTGGTTGGGGCGCCGGATTCTATCCTGGTTGCCCCTTTTCCAGGCCAGCTCTCTGCTGTGGCCAGGGAGTGCAGTGGAGGATGACCCAAGTACTTGAGCCCTGCACCTGCATGGGAGACCAGGAGAAGCACCTGGCTCCTGGCTTCAGATCAGCGCGGTGCGCCGGCCGCAGCGCGCCGGCCGAGGTGGCCATTGGAGGGTGAACCAACGGCAAAAAGGAAGACCTTTCTCTCTGTCTCTCTCACTCTCTCACTATCCACTCTGCCTGTCAAAAAAAAAAAAAAAATAGATCAACAAATGTATTTAAAACTATAAATTGTTTTATTAAATTTATTTACTTTTCAGAGAAAGTGAGACTCAAAAAGAGACCTTTCATCCACTGGTTCACTCCCCAGATGTTCACCAGCAGCTGGGGTTGGCCTAATTGAAGTCAGGAGACCATAAATCAATACAAGTCTCTCATGGGAGTGACCTGTTGCCTCTCAGTGTGTGCATTCATAGGAATCTGTAATCAGAAGCATAGTTGACACTCAAACTCAGGCACTCATCCATGAAATATGGGCATCCCAAGCAGCATGTGAACCATTGAGCCAACCACTTAACACATAGTTTATTTTTAATGTTATATATTTTTGCTAGTGCTTAATGCTACTTTAGAAATTTTATTTGCTTGCTTATATAAAGTTGTCCTTCTGAAAAGTATGTACCACATGGACATATCGAGGTTCTATACTGCATGATTAGTGAATTTACACTGTGCCATCCTGACTCCATTATCTTAAGACTTTTTGCCAAAATGTCATAGTAGCATTCACTTTAGAACACCACTTCACACTTGCCATTTCCCCATTATTTTTGTTTAATCTGGCCGATGAAAATATTCTCTTTGTGTATTTTAATTCAGTAACTTTGAATGCATGTACACCTCAATTTACCATCTGTTTTATCAACTTACCACTGAGAGAATCCAGGCAACAGTTGTTTGTACCTGAAATATACCATTATTCTAGTTCTCAAAATGTGTTTCAATCTTGTCAAGATTTCAATAGCATCAACGTTTTTCTAATTGTGCATATCTGTGACCTCATATTCAGTAAAGACTCTAGAGTAATAAGTTGGAAATAATCCAATGCATTCAATTCAGCAATAAATAATAGCATATAGTCTATTGCAAATGTAGACTGTATTTCAGAGTATAAGATAAGCTCAGAATTAGTCATATCCCAAGTCTAGCCTTGTCAAAAAGATAAACAAATAATGTGAGATATTGAATAAAACAATGTAAAATCAGTAAAGAGTTTACTAATATCGATTAGTGAATTTGATGTGCTAAGTGCATCACAATTTTCTATAGTACTAGCACCCAATTGTTTTAATGGTAGATGAGTAGTTTATTATTTGAAATTAAAGAGCCATGAAATGATTATCCATTTAGAGAACATTTTAAGAAAAAAAATTGATTCAAAGTGGCAGGATTCTTTATGTTAACAAAAAGGGAGTTGAGGGTAGTGGAAATAACTGATAGATTTTTTTTAAAGAAGGGAAAATAACTACAAAAATAAATTAATGAGAGCAGAGTTTGAATGTAAAAGTGTGTCTTTTAAAACAATTACATCCTGTTGTCTTTTTTTTAGACTGAAGGCACATAAAAATAAATCAGCTATATAAAATAAGATGTAGAAAGCTCACACGAGTACATATTGCTCATAGTCAACACTGGAGGTATGTGAATTTATTATTTTCTTCCCTATTATCATAGCATACACAAACTTTACCATAATTTGGATGACTGAAAATTAGAAGAGGGGGTAGGTGTTTAGCCTAGTGGATGTTTAGGATATCCACTTTCTGAATCAGAATGTCTGGGTTTTATTCCTGGTTGTGATTTTTATTCCAACTTCCTGCTAATGCCAATCCTAGAATGCAATAATGAATAGCTCAAATCATTGGGCTCCTGCCACCCATGTGGCAGAATCAGGTGAATTACATATTCCAGCGATTCCACCTGATCATTGTGGTGATATGGAAAGTCAATGAGTACATGAGATATTTTTCTCTTTATCTCTAATGCTGCATCTCAAATAATTTCTTAAAGTAGGAAAGGTAAAATTTCAATATAAATATGTAGTGAAACATGTTATCTCAAATATTTTAATATTCATGTAAACAATATATTACCATAAAACTTTTATGTCCAAATCATGGAATATAAAATTAAATATAGAGTTTTACATAATTTGATATACTGTATACTATAATTGTCAGTGTAGAATAAAAATAATCAACAAAATATACAGAAAATTAAGTAACTAAGTATTTAATATTGTTGCAAACATTAAAAATAATAATAATCATATAAATGGTATCTGTGTATTAATATGAATTACATATACTATAGAAAGAAAAATTGTAATGATGAGGTGAAACAAAGTTTGAGTTCTATAGAAATAATATTCAAGGTCAATATCAAAAGATCAATTCACAAATTAGATTGATACATTTTATGAGATAGTTAAGTGAGGAGCAAATTGAAGTAAAGTGGACTGACCTTTGGTGACTTGGGCTTGAATTACTTGGAGAGCATGAATATAATCATTTGAGTCAAAATATTTTACCACATTATCAATATTTCTTAAGGATTTTAATCTATTAAGTGTCTACATTCTTTAATAACAAATTTACAAATGAGTAGAAGCACATCCAAAATGGTGAGTGATGCAGTTATAAAAATCCATCCATCCATAGAAACAATGAAAACACTTGTAAAAATTTGCCAAAATCAGCTTTTTTAGAACTCCGAAATTAATAAGGAATTCATTTCAGCAATTTGAGGAGCTATTTCTTTTTTCTTTCAAAGCCACTTGAATCTTGTAAAGAACAGTGTGCTTTTAGCTGCGTGGTGCACTTGAAAATCAGCAGCCTCATAAACATGGTAGCTGTGAAAACCAGCAACTTACCAGCCTCTGTTGTAGGACAGACAGGCTTGAATTGCCCTAAGCCCAATGCACGGAGAATTATCAGAACTGGATATGCTTCCCAGCTCCTGAAAAAGAGGCAATCACAGAACTTGTCTTTTAAAATATTGTTAATTTAATTTAACTTAATTTATTGAAAAGGCAAAGGAGAGAGGGAGACATGCAAATGGTCAGAGGTAGTGGAGAGAGAGATCCCTCCCATCTGCTGGTGCATTCCCCAAGTACCCAAACAACTGGGACAGTCTAAGCCCAGGAGCTAGGAATGCAATCCAAGTCTCCCATGTGGGTATGAGGTAATTGACTATTTAAGTGATCACTGGGTGTGCATCAGTAGAAAGCTGGAACTGGGAGTTTAGTTGAGATTGAAACCCAAGCATTCTAATGTGGAATATGGACATCCCAAGTTGGGTCCTAACTGCTACACAAAACACTTGACCCAGATCTTGTCTATACTTGACCTGATGCAGAACTTAATTAATGGTAAACCTTTCTTTCTATTGTGTTTAAGATAGTCAATGATGATTGAAAGGCCACCACAAAACACACCAAACACTGGAGTAAGAGAAACCATTTATTGTTGAGAGCTGAGGCTGCCTCTCCATGCACGAGAGATCAGCAGTGTGCACTAAGAGGACTAGTCTTCTTCTTCTTCTTCTTCTTCTTTTTTTTTTTTTTTTTTGACAAAGGACTAGTCTTCTTATAGCTTAGCAGAGATAAAGAAATAAGCACAGCAAATTCTATTGGGTGGGGTGAAGTCAACGCATATGGTTGGGCCATTTGGTCAACTGATTTCTGGTAAACCAGGCTGGGCTTAGGAAATTGAAATTTAAACTTATTGTTCAAAATGGCAACTAGACCAGAACTTATTTTGGTGCCTGAGGCTTAAGATGACGGCTGAGATCACATGGCGCCGGTTTTACTAACAGTGATTGTTTAACATCGCAGTTACAAGAAGCAATGATACAAGTTGGGACAATCAAGAGACTAGTCCAAAGCTTCAAAGGAAAATATATATATATAACAAGATGTCTACAGAATGATTTGAAAAGCACCAGTATAATCCCTGGGAATCTAGAAGGCCAAGCACATTTGCAGGGCTGTCTATATCCTAATATATCAACCCTCATTGACTTTGAGGCACTGCACACAAAGGAAGTGAAAGGTGAGGAACATAAAGGCATGCCCAAGCACATTCATACAGAGTTTAGCAGTAGCAAACAGCATATGTTAAAGTACTTCGAGGCATTTAAACACATCTTTATCCAGTAATCAGCTGATCACAAAGCTAACAGGGAAAAGACTACAGTGGTTGCTCACAACACAGAATACTTACTCTAGAGAATTAGTTCCAGAAAACTACTGGACAGACCAGCAGCAAAAATGAAAACAGCAACAACATTTAGCAATAACAACAACCTTTGGTAAGAAGGAATCTACTTTCTAGTGTCTCCACGTTATGTTATTTGGAAATTGAAATATTCCCTTCTCAGAAGAAATGATGAGACATACAAAGAAGCAGAATGGTCCACACAAGAAAAATAAAAACAGTTTTTCTGAGGAAGCACAGATATTGACTAAACAAGAGACTTTTTATGTCATCTAGTATAAATATGTTAAAAAATTAAAATTGTTTCCGAAGAATAATTCTGTAGTTTAAAGAATCAAAACTTTATTCACATGGTTGGAGACTTGAATCCACAGTTGAGGATCTGGAATGGTTGGTTTCTGGTCAGAGCTCTTCCATTGAATTTCAGATAACATCTCTCTCTCTGTATGCTCATGTGGCCTTTATTCTCTACTCCCATAGTCTTGCTTTTTTCTCCTCCTTGAAGGATACGAATATTATTGATTAGGACCTCAAACTTATAACCCCAATTAAATGTAATTGGCTCTTGAAAAGTTCTAGTTCCTTTAAATTTTGAGGAATATCCATTCTATACCTAATTTCTGGAGGGTTTTTATCAGAAAGCAGTGCTGAATCATAGCAAATGTTTTCTTAGTGTCTCTTGAGATGATCGTATGGTGGTTGTTCTTCATTTTACTAATGTGATTTATAATGTTTATGAATTTGTGAATATTGAACCACTCTTGCATTTCTGGGATAAATACCACTTGTTCTTGAAGTATGATATTTTTCAAGTGGTTTTGGATTTGATTTGCTACTATTTTGGTGGGAATCTGCATCTATGTTCATCAAGGGTATAGATCTGTAGTTTTCACATCATGTCTTTGGTTTTGGTATTGAAATAATGCTGGCCTCAAAAAAAAATTTTTTTTTGGCAGAGCTCCATCCTATTCAATATTTGGAATAGTTTGAAGGGTATTGGAGTTACTTCCACTTAAAATGTTTTTTAGAATTCAGTAATAAAGCGAACAGGTCCCAGACTTTAACTTGGTCGAGGACTTTTGATTACTGCTTCAAGCTCATTGCTTGTTATGGTTCTGTTTAGGTTGTCAATTTCATCTTGGTTTTGTTTAGTTTGCCCATATCTTCTTGGTTTGATCTTGGAAGGTTATATGAATCCAGGAACTTATCCATTTATTTGAGATTTTCTGTTTTATCAGTATATAGTTCTTCATAAAAATTTCTTATGATACTTTGTATTTCAATGCTTTTGGCTGCAATATCTCCTTTTGAGCTCTGATTTTATTTTTTTTGAGTTTTTTCTCTTTGTCTCTTTATAGTCTAGCTAGAGGTTTGTCTATTTTGTTTATCCTAAAAAAACTTTTGTTTTATTGATTTTTTTGCATTTTTTATTTACAATTTCATTTATTTGTAGTTTGATCACCTCCTGTTGATTTGGGGTTTGGTTTATTCTCATTTTTCTAAGCCTTCAAGATGCATCATTAGAACTTTAATTTGAGACATTTCTGTTTTTAAAATGTAAGCTTTTAAATTTAATGCTATGAAAATCCCTCTTAATGCTGCTTTTGCTGTATCCCACAGGGTTTTATATGTTGTATTTTCATTTTATTTCAGAGGGAGGAGGAAGAAAAAGGGGAGCATAGAAAAGAGGTAGGGTATGTTGGGAAATATCACTATGTTCCTAAGACTGTATATATGAAATATTTGAAATTTGTATACCTTAAGTGATTTTTTTAGAAAGGAATTATACGGAGGAAAGAAATAATTTTTTTTATTTCCTTTTTAATTTCTTCAGTAACCCATTAATCAGTTTGTAGCATATTGGTTAATTTCTGAGTATTTCTGAGTGTTCTATTGTTCTCTTCTTGTTGTTGATTCCTAGTTTCATTCCTTAAGATTTCAATCTTTTTAAATTTGATGAGACTTTATTTGTTACCTTATATGTTGTCTGCCTAGAAAATGTTCCATGTGTTGAGGAGAAGAATGTGTATGCTGTAGTTGGTGGGTGAAATATCCTGTAAGTGTCTGTTAAGTCTATTTTCTTGTTAGTAGGTTTCAACTCCAATGTACCTTTATTAATTTTCTATCTGGATGACCTGTCCATTGATGAGAGTGTGGTGTTGAAGTCACACACTATTACTGTATTGGAGTCTATCTTTCACTTTAACTATAATTTTATTTGCTGTATATATCAAGGTGGTCTTATTTTGGGGGTGTGTGTGTATATATATATATATATAGTAACTTTTATCAAAATATAATGTACTTCTTTATCCCTATTTACAGTTTTTGATTTAAAGTCTGTTTTGTCTGATATCGGAATGGCTACACCTGCTTACTTTTGGCTTCCATCTGCTTGGTATATATTTTTTCAACCCTTCGCTTCCAATCTGTATCTTTGTTTATTTAGTTAATTTCTTGTATAAAGAATATAGTTGGGTTGGGTTTTTTTATCCATTCATTGAACAAAATTACAAAGGCTATATATGACAAACCAGTAGCCAATAGCTGAAAGCACTTCCCCTCATATCTGTAACAGGACAAGGATGTCTACTTTCCCCACTCTTATTCAATATAATACTGGAAGTTTTAGGGATAGCAATTAGGGAGGAGAAAGAAATAAAGGGCATCAAAATTGTAATAGAGGAAGTAAAATTATCCATGTTTGCAGAGGACATGACATTGTACATGGAAAAACTTAAATATTCCACCAAAAAACTGTTAGAATTTATAAACCAATTCAATAAAGTTGCAGGTTGCAAAATAAATATTAAAAAGATAGTTTTCTGGTATGCTAATGAAGAACTCACTTAAGAAATAAATCCCATTAACAATAGCCATCAAAAAATCAAATATTTAGGAATAAATTTAACCAAAGAAGTGAAAGATCTCTACAATGAAAATCAATATACATTAATGCAAAAAATCATCAAGGGCACAAAAAAAGGAAATACATTCCTTTCTTATGAATAGGAAGAATCAGTATCATTAAAATATCTATACCCACCACCAAATAATATTTTGATGGAATCAAAGTTAGATAATATATATCAAAATCTTATATTTCATATTGTTATCAAAGCAACAAATTCTTAAGAATTGGCATGAGGCAAGTTGCAAAGCATGGCAAAAATTAACCATAAGATTATTTTCTGAGGCCTGCACTGTGGCACAGGGGGTTACGCCTCAGGCTGCAGCACCAGCATCTCATATGAGTGCAGGTTCATGTCTTGGCTGCTCCACTTCCAATCCAGTTTCTTGCTAATGGCCTGGGAAAACAGTGGAGGATGGTTCAAGTGCTTTGGTCACTGCACCCATATGGGAGACCTGGAAGAAGAGCCTGGCTCATGGCTTTGGCCTGGCCCAGCCCCAGCTTTTGCAGCAATTTGGGGAGTGAACCAGCAAATGAGAGACCTCTCTTTCTGCCCCCTCCGTAACTCTGACTTGCAAATGAATAAAATAAGCCTTTAAAAATTGTTCTATGTACAAAATCTGTGTTATAATGCTTTATTAAAATAAGAAATTAAACTACATATATAGATATTGTTGTTATGCTCAGTGGATATATCTTACTTGTATTCAGTTTATTCCAGGCTATATTTACTAGTCTAAGCCATTTTGGGGAAAGATTTTTGTCCTTACAGGTACTTATTAAAAGAGAAACATGAAAAATGATGCAAGACTAAGACATAAAGGTAGCAACTTCACAAAGAGGGATGAGTCATTGCACATTCAACAATGGATCTCATCAAAATTGTTCTTAGCATCACATACTTTACATTCAATGGTCAATCTATGAACAAACTAGTGACTGAGCTATGGGTTCCCCATCTCATTTATCACGGCAGAACTGTGTCTTTTGCATTTCAAGAAAATTACAGAAAATAAAACTGCAATAAAACCAAAAAGCTGGAAACAGAGATGACACCCATGACAACATTAAAAAAAGGATACTGAAGAAGTGCAGCCATCCGCTCAACTTACAATTAATGCATCACAAGATCGATGTCTGACTTTTCCTGGTGCAATGTCTGCCTAAACCTAAAATAGGACCCAATGGGAATGCATCATAGACATGAACCAGTGCACAATGAAATGGGTTACATTTTTAATTTTAACTGATACATCTATAGACATATATCAGTGCATTTATACATAGAAATATGTGGAGAATAAATATTGGTGTATATATATTCATAAATTTGCCTGTGGTCCACCTGTAATTTCAGTGTAATTATGTAACATTTATTAATATAAACTATTGTTGAAATTAAGGCCATGATTTTCTTCTGTGTTAATACACTACAGTTTTCTGAAAGTGCTTATTCTTAGCTGTAATTACTCCTTCTATAAGAGATTTTCATAAGATAGACTTGTTCTAAAGTAGTTACTGGAACAAAAATTTCATATAGTATGTTTGTCTATCTATAGATTAGGGAGATGAGGGATAGGTTAACAAAATGCCTTAATACTGTAAAAATAGGGTTATAAATAATACTGCTCCATATTTGGGAAGGCAATAATAATTTATTTTCAATTGGAGGATCCTTGACATACCCTACAATTGGCCTATCTCTGAAACTATTCATTGCAGGTAAATTTCAGAAAGACATAGACATACCTCCAAGAAAATCTGCATAGTCAATAAATTGTTTTAGAACAATGGCTATAGTATCACAGCTCAATGGACACATGCTTATCACTGATAAGGATGTACAGAACTTGATCTGATTCCTTGTTCATGAAAATTGAGTGGCTTCTACACTTAGAGTGAAGACTTAAATTCTAATCTAAGGGAATCAAATTACATATAAGATTTTCTATTATAAATACTGAGATATTATCAACTTACAATTAACAAAATAATGACAATACTGAAGGTGCCAAAAATTATTTTTTCTACTTACTTTTAGATGTCAGTATGAACCATAAAAAATAATTGAAAAAGATACCTGTTTCCTATAATCCAAATTAGTTTTCATAAAGCACATTACTTAGAAATAAACACCCACAACTCACATGAAGCTATATATATATAATTTAAAAGGGAGATTAAAACCCATATCTATGAGACACAAGAGATTAGTGAAAAATAACTTAAAAAATCCACAAACTTTCATTGGCTTCACTTTTTCTTTAAACATTAAAAGATAAACTACACTTGCTGATAGACTTGAGGATAAGATGCCAATAAACCAGATGCCTGAAAGCTTCCCTGGGTACATGCTTACCATGTACTACTGAGCCCAGACAGGAAGGAGACTAGAGGGCTGTGGAACAGCCTTGGATATTCATCTGCATTGCTGAAAGCCACACCATAGGAGCAGGGAGAAGCCAACCAAAGCTCACCAGAATCAAAAGAGAATGCTTTTTTCTTCTGCAATGCCTCTTCCCTGTACTATATTAACAAGGAAAAGTAGTTTCCACAGGGATGGAGAACCTCTTTTCTGCCAAGGGCCATTGGGATATTTGTAACACCATTCATGGGGCATTCTGATTATCAGCTTACAACTTAGTCTGCTTTAGTTTTATTGAATTTTGAGTACTGCCTGTGGTTTCCTTGGCAGAGCTCCACCAGATGATTTTACAGGCCGTGTGCAGCCACAGGCCGGTCATTCCCATCTCTGGAAGGATATGTATCCAAAAATCACAACTACATGTATGCAAAACAATCCATGAAGCTAAGGTTTGAATCTGAGAGACAATAAATGGACAACTATCTCATGTGGTTTAGTTTTATTGATGACATTAGCTCTTCCTTCCCTCTTTGTACCAACATATATTGTGAAAATTGTATTCCCCTCCCTTACCTCCAGCTGTGAGATAGTGTTTTCTATAATGTGGAATATAACTAGAAATTTTTATTTACACAATTTTCTATGCCCAACATTTTACTGAAAGTGTAATAGTGAAAAGCTCACTCTATGTAGCCAAAATTATATACACATCTTACCTCTGCCATATCCTAGTTACAAAATTGTGGGACAATAAATCTATACTGCTTTTCAATTTCTTCATCTAAAATTTGAGTATAATAATTCTAACCACTTATTACTATGTGAATTAAAGAAATATAAAATATAAGAATAGCTCTACAACATAGTAGCAGTCATTACTAGTTTATTTATTACTTTTTTTCTTTTTAAAAATATTTGTTTGAGAGGCAGGGAGATAGAAAGAGACTTAGAAGGAGATGAGGGTAGAGGGGAGGTGGAAGGTAAGAGAGAGAAAGAGAGGAAATGGGCAAGAAGAAGAGAGAAAAAGCAACTAACAGAGCCCTTGTCCATTGTTCACTCCTTAAGTTCCCTCAATGGCTGTGGCATGGAGTAAAGCCATGCAGTGGGAGTACCTGGCCTCCCACAAGTATGGCTGGAGGCCAACTGCCTCAGTCATCACTGTTGCCTCCTATGGTTTGCATAGTCAAAAACCTGGAGTCAGAAGTCTGAGCCTGGGTTTGAACCCAGGCATTCCAATGTGGGACACAGCATCTTAACCACTTGGCTAAATGCTTGTGCCTATATTATTCTTCCTTCTTATTTCTTTTTGATTTTTAACTAACATCCAATATAATTCCTTATGTACTTGTATAACCTTATAAAACTGTTGAATTGACAAAGGAAGTAAGATCTACAGTTGCTCATGGGGATATTTGTTTCCAAATTATAAATTTAAGGAATGAATAGGATTAAAGTAATTATTCTGGTGATGATAAATCCAACGTATCCTACTTTTACTGCTCTGTGCTTTGTCTTCATTCTTGAGGTATATTAAACCATGAAGAGCTTCGTGAACATCCCAAAAAACTAATCAAGTTTGGTGTTATGTTTTGTTTTGTCATTGTTGTTTGCATATAGAAGAGTTTGTGTAGCCTAAGACCACATATGCCAATGACAAGAAAGAAAGTACAAATTGCTTACTCTTACATTTATTGGATGATGGTGGTGATTGGGGTATGAAAAAGATAAATAATTTGCAAAATATCCATCAATCAGGTTGACTTTGGTACAAAACAAGTGCAAAATATATTTTTTTCCACAAGGAATCTCCCCTTAGATGTTTCTTCTCATTTTAATTTCTCACATCTCTAACCTCCACTTATAAGGAATCACTTTCATTTTAGTGCATTCTATTTTAATTATAAATCATTATTCACTCAAAAATATTTCTTTCTATCTTCCTTTTGTTCAAATATCATCTTTTCTTTTTCTTTCAAAAGGAGAATATAGAGTGGGCATTGGTGTGGCAATTGGGACTGCTTGGGATAGCCACATGTCATATTGGAGTTCCTAAGTTCAAGTCTCAGCTCCACTTCTGATTCTTGCTTCCTGCTAGTGTGCAATCTGGAAAACAGGAAATAACACAAGATTCAAGAACTTGGGGTCTTATCACCCACTTGGGAGGCCTAGGTTAAGATCTTGCCTCCTGCTTTTGGTTTGGCACAGCCCTGGCTGTTGCATGTATTTGTGGAGTGAACCAGAAGATGGAAGATCTCTCCATTTGTATCTGTGTATCTCAATCTCTCTGTCTCTCTCTCTTTCTCTCTCTCTCTCTGCCTTTCAAATAAAAAAAAATCAATCAATTAATTAAAAAGTAAAAGAAATCAGATTAATAGTCTATAAGATTTGTTTCCTCTTATACCACAACTACATTTAAAGAACAATGGAAAAAAATTTCTCTCTCATTTTGCCTTTTATCCTATATTCTTTATGCAACTTTACTGCCCCAATATTTTTGTATCTGTTTGTTCACTTACATGTTACACTAATCAATACTGCACTCCATTTTTCTTTGTACCTAGATAACTCCCACCTGTAGTTGGGTTGAACTGTAATTAAATAAAGATATGCCAGAACCCTAACACAGACAAGATTAGTGTGGACTTTTTTGGAAAAAGGGTGAAAGGGTCTCTAAAAGTATAATTAATGGTCTTGAGATGAGATTATTTAGAGAGGGTGGGTTTAAAATCCAATGACAAATGTCATTAAAGTGAAAAGGCAGAGCAAGCTTTGAGAGAGGAAGACAGTATGAAAGTGGAGACAGAGATTGGAATAATGTGTCTTCAAGCCAACGAGTACCAAGGTTTACTAACAGCCACCTCAAATTGGAATAAGGTTTAATGCATTGTGTAATATTCACATATGAAGGGGCCTGATTCCAGGAATGTCCAGCTAGATTAATTTTTAAAGTGGAAACACAGCCATGTATTTAGCTCCTTATTATTGCCTACTTCATGATTGCCTGCTGAAGAAGTCCATTCTTATGACTTCTTATATTATATATTGATTTTACCCATTTCTGAATTTACACAATTGGAATCACAAACCATGTACTGTTTTGTATCTTCTTTCTTTGGTCAACTTTGTGGGATTAATTTATGTTCATTCTCATTGAAGTTTATGATATACAGCAGCTACATAAATATGCTAAATTTTTTGTTGTTATTGAGCTCTTGATTTTTTTTCCAGTTTGGGCTTTTATTACTAATGATGCTATAAATGTTCACATACATGCTCTTTGGCTGACACATTTAAGCACTTTTGCTAGATGGTCAGTGTCACAAAGTGTGGTATGTTCATTTTTAATAGTGATTCTATTTTTTCAAAGTACTTACATATATTCATGAAGCTTGCAATAAAAGATGGTCCAAGGACTTGGGTCCCTGCCACCATATGGGAGCCCTTGATGAAGCTCCTGGCTCCTGGCTTTAGCCTGGCCCAACCCTGGCCATTGTGACCATTGAGGAAGTGAACCAGCTGATGAAGATCTCTTCCCCACCCCGACTCTCCATCTCTCCTGCCTCCCTCCCTTTCTCTTTGTAACTCTGCATTTCAAACAAATAAATCTTAAAAAAAATTTTTCTTCTGTATCTTACCCTAGAAAAAATGATGTTTTTACAATTCACATTTAGCTGTAAAATATATTTGGAATACTTTTCTTGCATGTTGAAATAAAAATAAAGAATCATTTTTTATGGACAGACATGCAATAGTTATTGAAAAGATCATTGTAGGCCAGCGCTGCGGCTCACTAGGCTAATCCTCCGCCTTGCGGCGCCGGCACACCAGGTTCTAGTCCCAGTCAGGGCACCGGATTCTGTCCCAGTTGCCCCTCTTCCAGGCCAGCTCTCTGCTGTGGCCAGGGAGTGCAGTGCAGGATGGCCCAGGTCCTTGGGCCCTGTACCCCATGGGAGACCAGGAGAAGCACCTGGCTCCTGCCATCGGATCACCACGGTGTGCCGGCCACAGCGCGCCTACTGCGGCGGCTATTGGAGGGTGAACCAACGGCAAAAGGAAGACCTTTCTGTCTCTCTCTCTCACTGTCCACTCTGCCTGTCAAAAAAAAAAAAAAAAAAAAAAAAAGAGTGCTGATTGGAATCCTGGCTGCTCTTCTCCCAATCCAGCTTACTGCTGATATGTTTTTGGAGGTAGAAGATGATGTCCCAAGTGCTTGTGGAAAGCTCGATTGGAGTTCTGGGCTCATGACTTCAGCTTGGTCCAGCCCCATCTGTTGCAAACAAACATTTGGGGAGTGAACCGGTGGATAGAAGTTTCTCTCTCTCACTCTTGCTCTCTCTCTCTCTCTCTCTGTCACTCTGTTTTCAGTGAGATGAAAATAGATAAATAAATGTAAAATCTGCACTTCATTTTAACTGACTAAATTATTAATTATCTCTTATTTGCTAGGCATCTCCTAAATTAGATAAGCATTGATAATAATTTATTATACACATTGTTTGTTAGAAATAAGAAATTAAGAAATATCCTCTGAAGGGAGGAGAGAACTTCCACTTTGACTATGACCTTGTCTAAATAAGATCAGAGTTGGCGAACTCAAAAGGCTTCCATAGCATTGGCAGCTCATGACAAGAGCCTCTGGTGATTGCTGACACCATAAACAAGAGTGTCAATTGTTAAATTAACAACGGGAGTCACTGTGCACTTACTCCTCATGTAGGATCTCTGTCCTTAATGTGTTGTACTATGTGAATTAATGGTATAACTAGTACTCAAACAGTACTTTACATTTTGTGTTTCTGTGTGGGTGCAAACTGTTGAAATCTTTACTTAGTATATACTCAATTGATCTTCTGTATATAAGGCCATCGCACTAGTCCAAGTGATCAATTTCAGCTCACAATTGATGGCTCTGATAGGTCTAAGAGTCAAAGGGATCACACAAACAAGACAAGTGTCTGCTAATACTAACTGATAGAATCAAAAAGGGAGAGAAAGATCCAACATGGGAAGCGGGATACACAGCAGACTCGTAGAATGGCAGATGTCCTAAGCAACACTCTGGCCTCAGAATCAACCCTCAAGGCATTCGGATCTGGCTGAAGAGCCCATGAGAGTATAGTAGGCATGGAAAGCCAAGATATCATGGAAAAAAAAAAAAAGACCTAAATGAAAGATCTCTGTGAGTGAGATCCCAGTGGAAAGAACGGGGCCATCAAAGAAGGAGGTACCTTTCTCCGAAGGGAGGAGAGAACTTCCACTTTGACTATGACCCTATCGGAATAAGATTAAAGTCAGCGAACTCTAAAGGCTTCCATAGCCATGGCAACTCATGACTAGAGCCTAGGGAGATTACTGACGCCATGAACAGGAGTGTCAAATTGTTAAGTCAGCAACAGGAGTCACTGTGTACTTACACCCCATGTGGGATCTGTCCTTAATGTGTTGTCTAATGTGAAGTGATGCTATAACTAGTACTGAAACAGTATTTTTATACTTTGTGTTTCTGTGTGGGTACAAACTGATGAGGTCTTCACTAATTATATACTGAATTGATCTTCTGTATATAAAGAGAATTGGAAATGAAAAAAACAACCTGGTGTTAAATTGGAAATGGAAATGGCATAGAAAATTAATTAATTTTTTTTAAAAAAACTATTATGTAGTATCTCTGTCTTTAATGTGCTGTACATTGTTATTTAATGCTATAATTAGTACTCCAATGGTAGTTTTTTCACTTTGTGTTGCTATATGGGCAAACTGTTGAAATCTTTACCTAATATGTACTAAACTGATCTTCTGTATATAAAGAGAATTGAAAATGAATCTTTATGTGAATGGAAGGGGGAAGGGAGCGGGAGGGGGGAAGGTTGCGGGTAGGAGGGAAGTTATGGGAGGGGGGAAGCCATTGTAACCCATAAGCTGTACTTTGGAAATTTATATTCATTAAATAAAAGTTAAAAAAAAATAAAAAAAAAAATAAAAAAATTAGCTTCACAAAAAAAAAAAAAGATAATTGAAAATGAATCTTCATGTGAATGGGATGGGAGAGGGAGTGGGAAATGGGAGGGTTGTGGGTGGGAGGGAAGTTATGGGGGGAAAAAAGCCACTGTAATCCAAAAGCTGTACTTTGGAAATTTATATTTATTAAATAAAAGTTATAAAAATATCCTTTGAATGCATACATACAAGGAAAGCATGTTTTCCAGAAGCTATTCTGACAAGATGATGTGCCAAATCCAGAAAACTGATATGAATGAAATATTTAATTTTTATAATATATGGCATAACTTTATATTATTATATTTGTTTGAATGCAACTATTTGAATTTGTATATATCTTTCTATTATTCAGTTCCTACATATTAATTGATTGATAGAAATACTTTGACAAAAAGTTAGTGCCTCCTGTGGTTAGAAATGTATTTTAATGTCCCTATGTAGCATAAAAAATGTCACCTTTCCCAAAAGATAAAACTACAGCAAGAGCTGGCAACTCTAATTGCTGTATAGACATACTCTGGGATGTTTTCTCTTTGCAAAACTGCTTTTGTGATAAATTCTGGGACATTCCTAATGTATGGCAAAAGTTTACCAAAATTTATAGTGCTAC
Organism: Lepus europaeus; assembly: GCF_033115175.1. Classification (NCBI taxonomy): domain Eukaryota; kingdom Metazoa; phylum Chordata; class Mammalia; order Lagomorpha; family Leporidae; genus Lepus; species Lepus europaeus. Next base: position 110,048,395 of record NC_084832.1, read on the forward strand.
TTTAAATAACAGTGAAAAATTTGATAAAGTTATAATTCAGCAGAAATCATTCATTCATCCCAGCACAAGTTAGGAACCTAGGGTAAAACTGGGCTAAGGATTCTGACGTGCTGCATGGTTTCATACATTACTCTTGCTTACAAAGGAAACCTGTTAGGTCTCTGAGAAATAGGTGAAAAACAGTCTAATTCTGGGGTTGGAGATGCTAGTGGGATATATATGTAGTTGCAGTTTCCACCTTGAATATAGAGACCCTTCCTTCCTTGAAAATATAATTTCTTTCCTTTAGTTTAGTCTGAGCCTAATCTTACCTATGGTGAATGCATATAAACACTAATAAAATACATCTAGAGGTCTTTTTATTCAGCTTGTTGAATATGCATTGCCAAAACTCAGGTACCATATAGAATAAAATATAATATACTTGATATATAGCCTTTCATACTCAAGGTATCCCAAAGCACTTTGCAGAGCAATGGCTTAGATAATGTAGTGCAGTGATTGTGTTGGCAAACTTGACTGTCATTACTAACTCAGCAATAGATCACACTCCAGCCTTGAACGTTATAACCTGTTTGAGTGAGAGAAGCAAAGTTAGCTAAAAATTTAAGAATTATACCCTGTTAGATTTTTTAAATGGCTTCCTCTACTGTTTTTTTTTTCTGTCTGATTTTTTTTTACTTAACATATCATTATTTTAATCAAGATCTTGTCCATGAAATGGCAAGAAATTAGTGCTACAATTTTCATTACATTATATATTAAGGGGAAAATAATATGATAACTGGAAATTAGATTTCAGTTCAAGTTTCACAAATCTGAATCACTTTTTGTAGCAAAAATTTCCTCTCTTCCAAAGATAAACTTGGGGAAAGTTTGCATTTATTTTTATAGCAGGTTATCAAGCACTGAAAAGTGTATGCTTATATAATTTATTTCATTGATATGTGTGATATACAATTCTAGAAATTCCATGTCTTTTTAATTTCAGGTATCATAATAACCCTGTAAGTGAGATATTATTACCTTCATCTTACAAAGAAGTAGGTGCAAAGAGTTTAAGTCACTCATTCAAGGTCACACTATTTAATAAGCAGGGGAGCAGGTTTGAAACCATGCTCTCTCTTGCTCCAAAGGGTATGATCCTATCCCTATATCAAGGAGTCTATGAAGTGTAAAGACAGGGGATATGTTGATTATATTTCATTCAAAATTAAAATTGAAAAGTAGTCTGACATTAATGCAAATATACTTAGGCTAAGATTATACCTCAGATTAAAACTGAAGCACAAATGAATATAATATTATAATAACAGATAAAATTACCTAAAGTTTCAAATATAGTCTCAGGTACGCCCAATGTCCAAACACAGACTCTATGACTCCTTGTGATAGACAAATCTCTCCCACTGTAGGTAGACCGTTGTGAGGCCAGATGCAATGTCCAGCTATCCTCTTGAATATAACTAATCTTACTTCTATCATTTTTGAACATAAGAATAAAATTATAAGTCCCAATATTTATTCATGATTATTATATCTGAAATTCTAAGCTATGGACTGTATACTTTCAAATGTATGCTAAAAGTATACATTGTTCTCAAAAAACTTACATTCTAAACTCTGGGTAATAAATTTCAAAGTGCTAGAATTAATCAACCAGATAAAAGAATGAAGGAAAAAGTACTGAAAGTGAAAAGAATGATACTTCCAATAGTACAATCAGGGAAGACTAACACTTAGAAGGCATGTTAATTGACCAAGGATCCAAGCACAGATTAGACAAAAGCATGCGTTATGTCATCATCTTTCAGAAAAGTGATTTTCTTCCTGTGTTTCGCATATAATTATCATATATTTGGACCTCTATGAAAGAAAGCCACACTTTTCCTCTTACTTCTCTTGTTTATTCTGTAGTCCTTCCAACATGGGATTCTGTCAATTCTAGTGGCTAAATGTGTATTATTCCGCACCATCTTGACTTTAGCTAGTCCAATACCATGATAATTCAACATTATTTTAATTTTTACTAGATTACTCCAAACCATTCTCCACATATATACTTGTCACATTTTGATCATCTGTTACATCATAGCTATATATTTATAATGAAAATACAATATACTTCCTCAGCCTGAATTCTCACTTAATCTTCAATTCAGTTTAACTTTAGAGGTTTTTTTTTTTTTTTCAATGTTATTATCTTTTTGTTGAAAGAATTAAGGAAGGGTTCTGAAAATTTATTTCTTTACCTATTTAGCAATTTGAAAGAAAGGCACATACACACACATTCACACATAAGAGAGAGAGAGATTTCTGTTTAATTAATAATTTACCCCCCAAATGTCCACAACAACCTGGGTTTGGACAAGCTGAAGCTAGGTGTTGGGAACTCAATCTAGATCTCCCACAAGATGACAGAGACTCAATTGCTTGCATAGCTGCCACCCAAAGTATGCATTAGCAGAAAGTTGGAATTAGATGATAAGCTGAGACTTGGACCCAGACATTCTGATATGGGAGGCAGGTGTCCCAAGAGAGATATTAACAGGTGTGTCAAATCCACACTATTTTTTCAGACCATTTTAAAATGTAACCTGTTTATTTCTCTAGTATTTATTTTACTAATTCCCTCATCAGCTTTAACTTGAAATTCTTGGAACACATTCTACTGCCTTCTTCTGAGGCTCTTATATTCTTCCATTATTAAAATGACACCACAACACACTGTATTTCAGATTTCAGCTGAGCATTCATTCCACCCAGCTCTCAAGCTCAATAAGCTTTATAAGAAATCACATTGCTTCATGCACTTTCACCTTCACTGTATCCTCTACATTGGCCCTTTTCTCACTCTTCATATTCAGACTCTAGATTCACATCATTAGACATTAGGCATGACGAGAGCAATACCTAGCATATAATTGCCGCAAATGCCTACTATAATCATTAATGTTTTAATTTCTTTAACTCTATTCAACATTACCATTTATTTAATTAATTAAAAGTGAAAATTAATTTGCTTATATCAGTTACCATAATTTTATAATGAATTAAACAAAAGTGAATTTGCCATTACCCACGTTCTCTGCATCTTATTTATTTATTTGTTTATTTATATATTTATTTGACAGAGTTAAACAGTAAGAGAGAGAGAGACAGAGAGAAAGGTCTTCCTTCCTTCCATTGGTTCACTCCCCAAATGGCTGCTACAGCTGGGGCTGCACTGATCCGAAGCCAGGAGCTGGGTGCTTCTTCCGGGTCTCCCATGCGGGTGCAGGGCCCAAGCACTTGGGCCATCCTCCACTGTCCTCCTGGGCCACAGCAGAGAGCTGTACTGGAAGAGGAGCTGGCATTGAGGCAGAGGATTAACCAAGTGAGCCAGGGCACCGACCTTTGCATCTTCTTTAGATCATGAATATTCTTGCAAGGTATACAAGATGGAAACATGATCCTACAATGGTGCAATGGTGTCTATGTACTTATCCCCCAGACCTGTGAATATGTACCTAATATAACAAAAGGGACCTTAGTAATGTTCAGTTAAGCATCTTGAGATGACCCAATATAACCACAAAGATTTTTACATAGGCAAAAGCAATAGAGGATATGATGGTAGAAATAAGAAAGGTAGAATGTTTTATGGATGAATCCATAAGTCAAGGAAAGCAGATTACCTGCAGCACCAGAAGAAATGAAAGTGTGTCCTTCCCTGAAGTCACAGGAGAAACAAGCCCTACTGACACTTTGACTTTAGCCTGCATTTCATATGATTCATAAAATAATTTCATGCATTTTATTCAGTCTTCATATTATTTGTAAAGTATTTATACTGGTTTTATGTTGAAAAAATATTTGAAATTATGTTGGATTACTTGAAAGAAGAGCTTTCAGAACTTCAAACGTTGCCCAAGTTACAAAAGTCTTCAATCTAATTTATTAAATATATGTGAATAGAGACATTTGAAGGAATCATGGGAAACCTTCACTACAAATAGATAGAAATGAGTCAGACAAAAAAGAATGTGTGTATGATTTCATTTATGTCACATTCAAAAAGCAGACACCATGCATTTTTAGTGAAGAATCCAAGCTAATGGTCTTAGGGTAGGGGGTAAGTAGTGGCTGGAAGGGAGGCCTGGGTGATAATGGAGTGATGGTCGTTTTCCATTGACTGATTTTTTTGCATGTGCATTTATCAAGCTATTTACATACTTGTGTATTTTAAGGCATATTTTCTAACTTAGCAAAAATACTTATTTTTAAAAACCCTATAAGAATTGTTTCACATACATTGTCTAAGGGTTGTCTTGCTTGTGATTAAGCTTTTGTGTGTGTGTATGTACTTCCTTGAATCAGTCTCTATTGGCAAAGTGCTTTGAAACACGTATTGTGACATCATTTCTTGAGATTATACTCCTGAACGAGTGGTTCCTATTGTCTTTTGACACTTCAACAAAAAGTTTTATTGAGTGTTTAACATTGTTATCCACAAGAATTTTCAGAATGAACCTCAGATATGTATTTGAACAAACTGGATTTATCTGAGTCCTTTTATATAAAAAATCAACTATGTCCTATCTCACTGCTAATATATTTGAAGTAAAATAGGATATTAAAGTAAAAAATGTTTTTCAATTAAAAATCACTTTGCAATATGCACTGAGAGCTAATCTTTATGTTTATATTATTTCTAATTCATTCTTTGGCTTTTCTTTCCTACAGTCTATTCCAGGAGCATTGTGTCATCATTAACTGAAATATAAAGAGGTGAAATAATTGGTTATTCAGTCAATGATTCTACTAGATTAAAAACAAGACAGTTTGGTAATGATCCAGCCAAAGTGAATAAAAAGAGAACAGGTAAGCACATATGGTACAACATCTGCTTTCAAACTTAGAAAATACCTTCTCTAATCCCTGAAGCTTTCTTGGCTTTTCTTCTTAATTCTTTTTCTTTGCAGAAAGCACTATGAAAACACATCCTGACTATTTTTTACATTTATTATAATTTTTCCAAATATTAAATCACTACAATTTCCATTTCACAGTTTCTGATCCTATCACAAAAGCTTTTGAATACCGAAGCAAATAGATTTAGAATAGTTAAATATAATACCGAATCTGAATCTCAAAGAGAATCTTTCCCTTCTTTAAGTCGATTCTGTCTGTTTCATTCTTTATCTTTCATACAGAAAGTATTTATTTTTATTTTTTAAAAGGCTGTCAACACGTGGTATGAATGTTATACAAACAACTGCCTTATATATTTTGCTTGTATGTTTTCTCATGTTCGCTAAAGAGAGCTGAGCACACCCTGATGTCATTCTGAACACAATGGTGCTTTTAAACTATAGTTATTTCTTTCCTTTCCATAATAATTAATTTGATACTCTCTTAAAATTCTGAATAAGACAAACTAGTTTTAAACTGCATTGATTCCTAATATTAATTCCAAAATTCTGATAATTCATAAATTCAGATAGATGTTTAAAAAGTATCTTCTTTTTGAGTAAATGAATGAAATAATTCTTAATTAGAAGGAATCTTTTCCTATTTATTTAAAAATCATCTGCCAATAATATTTATTTGAACAGTACCCTAACATCACCAAATGACCATGTCAATAATTTTTATACATTCTGCATAGATAGTTATTTTGTATAGTACTCAGTACCTGCCATTCTTGGCATTTACTGATATTTAACCCCAACAACCATGCTATAGGGTGGACAGCGTTCTTTCCACATAGACTGGAAGTCAAAGCTCAGAGCTGATAAGACTGTCTGCCTGATGTAGAGCTGTAAAGACAGAAGTTGGCTCTTTATTTCAATCTCAGCCTTTTAATTCTATAGCATATGCACCTGAGTCTACATTGATACATTCATTTTACAAGGGTTATTAATTCTTCCATTTGAATTAAATAATGGTTAATACAAAATTCTGAATTCCATAAGGAGTGAAGCACTTTATATTCCTATTTAGAGTGAATATGAAAGCCATTCTCCTAGTAACAGCTCTGGACAAATATTTCTTATCAGAAAACTCAGAAAATATCAGGCAGACCAATTATGGAATTACTTTTAGGAGATTCAGAATGGTATATTTTTGTTGCTTCTAATGATTAAGTTGTATTTGGATGATGCATTAATTCTCTTTTAAATCTTTGTTTTTACCTTTACAATATTATCTCTTAACTCTTCTATAGGCAGATAATGTTTGGAAAGAAGTCATTTAATTTAGTTTTGTCTATAACAGACTTAAAATCATGTCTTAGTCTACTTCAATGCTATTCTTAGATGTTTACATATTTTTGCCTTATCTAATATTATGATACCACACAAGATAAAAATTCATAAAAATGGATTTATACCATCTTTATATTGAAATAACTTTGAATTTCTGAATAGTTTTGCTGATAAAATTCATTTATTGCTGTTACAGTTTTTACAGTGTGAACAGATAACCACTAGCTTCCTTCCACATGTACATTTCCCTGCTCATTGTGACCATGAGTTATACTCAACAAGTGACCTTAGAATGACTTAGCAGTTACTCATGCTATTATTATTAAAAACCATTGTATATTGCCAGTATCTGATTCAATGTTATCCTCAGATTATTCTAATTTGACCTATTGTCTTTAGACACAGATACTGACTAAAAGTGTAGGCACCCAGCATTGGAATAACAGATACAGGAAGAGTCTATTCAAAGAGAAATACAATATAAGAGAATTTGGTATGATAGCACCAGGTGATAGACCACTATTGTGCTGTATTCCATAGTCACACAAAAAAAATCAATGACTCCTCAAGTGCATTTACTAAAGAGAAAACAGGATGAAAAAGAGAGGGAAGGATGCAAATAATCAGTTCTATTCTCTTCTGGCAGGCAGGAGTCCTGCTAAGCAGGCTTCTTACGAAAGAGAATATCATTTTCCTGCCTGACCACGACTAACACTAATGCAGACCAGAAATTCATGGCTTTCTTAGGAATGACCTCTTTTGTGGTTGGAATAATTCAGGGAATGTATCCAATAGCCAGGAATACTGTAGTATGTAAGCACCATTTTTATGTAGCAGTGGCTCCATAGGATTCCCTTCCTGCATGGACACAAACTTTGCCCATGATTGCTATGTCCCAGTATAAAAAATGAACCTGTCATGTGGAAAGAAAAGGTATAATTTCCTTTGTCTAAAGTGACTCTGTTCTCAAGCATTTCTTGAGTGCCCTTAAAACAATTTTTTCCACAAGGGAACCATAATTAATTGATTTATTGGTAATCCATAGAGTCAAACATTTTAAAACTATATATGTACATACTCATGTACTTATTCATAAATATATATTTGACTATGTATATATATTCAACTATATCACAATTTATCTACCACCATATAAGTAAATAAGCACACATGCATACGTACACACACAGCTTATATACTGGTTCTATTTGGATTAGAAGTGAATGTCATTATAAAAAAAGTAAAAATTTTTCATTATCTAAAAAGGTAATCTGTTTGCTGCATTTTTAATTGGATTCAGAAATTACATTAGTTGAGCCCAGTAGGGCCCAAGTACACAAACTGATTCATCAAATGTCTTGTCATCACAGTAATTGATCTAGGTTTAAACACAAATCTGTGTCCCTAAACCTTATAAAAGATAATTTGATTTTTACTTGAGTATATGTTTTAGCTAGTTATTTAAATATGAAATTATTATGTACATAAATGTATCTGGTTGACAATTAAATTGGTCTTTTTGTGTGTTGGAGAAATAGTCTTAAGCTTCTTTCAGACATTTAGTAGCTTACTCATTTATGTAGAGTATGAACCCACCTCTATTTCTGGTGGTAAAGCTGGATAGACATGGATTATTCATTAGTTCCCAAATTTACAGTCCTGATCTTACAGAAGTTCTTTTGCTTTCCTTGTTTCTTTTCAAAATTAAACTATTAGCTCCAGCATGTTCTAAGATTAGAATCAATTACTTCTTCTCCACCTGATTGATGATTATTCAGGAAAGTCATTAGAACCTACTATTGCCATTTATTAAGTACCAAATTGATGTGCATAATTGACATTGAACAGTAAAGTTTTTGACTTACTGATATTATTAGAGATTTAATGTATGTTAGTTTACTTTAACATTGATCCCTTATTTTCATGGTAATCAAAAATGAAAGGAAAGTATAATTGGACCAGTTACTTTTGTATTTGTTAACAACTTGTGTTTATTAATCATGGAATCTCAACTGTTAAAACATTCTTTGGGCTTTTGCCTTTTTCCATTCAACTGCAGTCCATTCAACTGCTTGCAATTTAGTAGCTTCTACCAGAATAATCCTAGGACTCTGTGTCTTACAACATTTTCTATACCCTAGAAATTGACCACCTTGTCACTGCTTAGATATTTACTTGTAAATTATCCTATCCTAAGGAGAGATAACTAATCTAATTGGTGAGACTCCTTCTTTACGAACAGTTTTTGGTGCTGGTAGAGAGAATGACACACCTAGTAAATCTGTTGCTAGACATGTGATGCCACACAATTACAGCATGATTAAAACCTAAATGGTCTAAAGAATAACTTTTGATCAAAATTTGTTTAGATTAAAACCAATAACATTACTGAGAAAAATCTGCTTCATATTACAATTTCTATAAAGACTTTATTTTGTGTGATGAAATTAAAAATAATTTTATAGGAATGGTGATTGATAGCACATTTTTCATTATTTAAGAGCAACCAATTTCACCCATTTTAACAATGTACATGTTTATTCAGGAATGGAATGTAAGAGACAAAGAGAAAGAATATTTATGCCAATAATGTTTATTAATGAGAATTATGGCCAATATTTTTAAGCATATGTTCAGTTAATATAGCCTAATAGTTATAATGGAGAATGCATGTTCAAATATATAACCTCTTACTACCTTAATTATTGTTTTTCATAGCTTTGCAAAATGTTATTTACTTCTGTGGACACATAAGACAGGTCATCATTTTGTGTTCAGGACTAAAAACTTAATTTTAAAAAATTTTTAAAAATATTCCCATACAACAACTTAGATAATGATATCATTTATAGAAAGAAATTTATCTTTATGTATTTATCTTTATGTAATTATATCGATGTATGTATTTATTGCTTTCCTTTCATTTATTTTCATGTTGCCCAAAAATGGGGACTTTTAGGTTAAAAGAGATGATGGATACTAGCCTGAAAGTGCAAAACTACTGTGCATTGCAAAATTTTTTTAAAAAAGCAATGTGATATAACTACATTTGCTACTTTTAATAGAGCTGTTTTTACTTGTATTTCTTTTCTTTCCAATAAATGTAACTTTTACAGTCCATTGGTGCGGCAGAGTGACAAAAGTGGATCTTTGAAGACCTCTATCGGTACCTCTATCATTATTCCTGCTCCGATGACAACACAGAGCATGCTGTCAACGTCCTCCAGGTAATACCCTTATTACATGTGTCATTAGAAGTTGTTTGCCATATCTGCTTTAACACCACAGACATTTTAAGTAGGTTATTCCATCACTTTGCCATTTTGATTATGACAACAAAATGACACCATATTGAAATGGATTTTGGAAAGAAAGGCTAACTGTCCAAAGAGGTCCATGCTCACTCTAATTAAAATTGGCTTAGGTGGCATAACCTTCATAATTCAGAGTACGACTATGAAGGATATGCATGTTGAAAACCTTCTTTGCTCATTAGTGCTATTTCTGTCAGACACTACTACCTGCTCTTTTCTTAATGAATGCTAAGCCATCTCTTTAGAAGATTCTGCTGCTTCCCTGAACTGAAGGAACTGTCTTATTTTCTCCCAAGTTCGTCAGGAGTAAAATCGGGGAGTCACCTCTTTGACATTTCCCAACCTCTGTACTTATTTATCTCTTTGAGACCCTGCGCTCCAGAGATATCACTGTCTTAATTAAGAAGAAGGATGTGACCATGGTAAATTGACTGATTTCATTGATTAAGGACTAGCTGTACAAGTAACATTGATTTTAACAGTGGGTCTACATAAATGTAATTGTTCGAACATGGGGCTGCATAATTATGGTGATGTACGAGAATAGTTGGTTTGTCCTTTTCAACCTTCACTAACATTCTTTTGCATGATAATGTACCTTGTGCAATTAGCAGAAATCTAAAATGTTACAAAATGTCTTTTGTGAAGACATGAAGTAATAATTATATTATAATTTAATTCAACAATATCAGACACTTTCTTACCATTTTTCTTTTTTCTTGTACACATAAGATCATGCATATGGTAACCTAAATATGGATGTTTGACCCCCTCCCCGATATCAACAATCAGCCCATGCAGTAGATACAAATAACCTATGGTTTATTTCAAATAAATATATCACATATGTCTGACAAGTAATAACAATTGCTACTAAATAACTTTTTTAAAGTGTAGTTCTCCATATCAGAGTTTAAATCCCACATGATTATGAAAAAAATATCATAGTCATTTTGTAGGTGTCAAAGTCACTTTGAAGTTTTTAGAAGAATGATTATTGTTAATTCTTTATATAAATCACTATACAAATTAAAAATTATAATCATTGTCTTATGTATTATAAATGTATTTTGAAGAGGAGACAAAAACAAAGCTTTTCAGGTTATTCCTATATTTATTATTACTTATTTAATAGGATCTAGATTTTCAAATACATAACTTTCAGCTATACAAGCAGTCAAGTATTTTGATTTTCAGAGAATTGATGAAAGAGAAAAATTCCTAACCATGTCAACATAAATGAATGTGAAAAATAAATTAAAGAGAAAGGAGTCAAAGTTTACCTAAAAAATAAAAATAAAAATCTTGGTTAGCGAGTCAAGAGCATTGGATTTTGTCATAAATCTGCCACTAATTAGTCCTGTGACCTTTAGTATCTGTGTACCATACATAATAAAATGTAGATCATAAAACAATGCAAGGGCTCCACTTTCATGTAGGTCTTCTCTTTTATCTACTACTTGGCCAATTATTAAAAAATAGAATTCTGTACAGTACAGGGAAAAACACTAGGCCCCCATGTTGATGGTGCTTGTATGTGTGTTTGCTTGTTTGCTGATTACTCGGTTTTTAAATGTTTAGCATTTGAAGCTTGAACTAGGACAGAAGGTTACTGAGTGAACTGACAGCAGTATTATATGCCAATAGCCTCCAAAGGCTCTCTACATAGTCACATATTCTTGCTATCAGTTGAGCTCTATTCCAACACTTCACATGTACATAATGGAGACAGTATTTTTCATGCCATCTGGATGTGTGCTCTCTGATCAGAAAGACGATTTCCCTTCATGCACCTTCATCAAACTCAACACGTACCTCCCCCGTGTCCTGCCTCTGAAAAAGAAAGATGCAAGGCAAGAATTTGGAACAGAATTTAAGGTGCCAACTGGGATGTTGTCATCCCATATGAGAGCACCTGGTGCTAGTGCCTTGCTTCTGAGTCCAGCTGCTTGTTCATGCACATCCTGAAAGGCAGTGGGTGATGGCTCAAGGATTCCTGTCTGCCACTCACAGCAAATATCTGGATGGAGTCCTGGACCCCCAGTTTTGGTGTGGTAAAGTCCAGGCAATGTCAGGCCTTTGGAGAGTTAACAAGATGATGAAACAACTGTTTCTCTCTCTCTCTCTCTCTCCCTCTCTCTCTCTCTGCTTTTAAAACAAAACAAAAAGGAATAATTTATAAAAACAAGATTTAAGGAAGAAATAATCACAAAAATCCTTTCTAATAAATTCTACCTAATAATTATAGACACTGTAAGTAGGACATTATATCCCTGTGGAACATAAGACAAATATGGGGGATGGAAATATTTGAAGCAAGCAGTCTACCATAAATATTCCCACTTCCCTGCATTGTTTAGCATTTCTGTATATTTAACAGATGGTGATAAAAGAAAAACAGAGATTTTAGAAGGATCCTTATCTGGAATGCTGAGAGAATATTGACATTCTGTATGAATATTGGCATGCAGAGTAGCATATGATAACACATGTGAGCTACACTAGAGTGAAAAGCAACAGTGTAACTCAGTAGAGAGGACCAGCACAGTCTCCCGCTCCATCATATCTCTGGCTGGAAAAGAATCCCATGGGATGTGTGTGCAGGAGCACAAGCCCAAGATGCCCTTGAATGACCCAGCTGTCCCTGCCTCATGATCAGAGATCTCAGAATAACTGTAGAACATGCTAAGAATGCAATATTCTGATGGACAGAATAATTGTCTGGAGCAACTGGGTTTGTCTTTGACACCTCTAGAACAGGTTGTCCTGTAACTCTCAGACTCAGAGAGCCAAGCTTTTCCTGGTGTATGAATCCCAGGCAAGAGCACTTTTGGGATTTCTCAGCTGAATGCAGTGTGAAGCAATCATACTGAAGACCATGTCCACCACTGGTAGATTTCCTGAGCCTCAGAGAACCAGTTCAGCATGGACTTTAGGTTTCTGTTGATTCTTGTTGTCTATGTGTGAGTAATAAATTGACTTTGCCTGACTTGTCCTGTAAGTGTTCCATCTCAACATACTCAAACCTTGATGGCTGGGTTTTTTCAAAACCTTCTGCCAAACCTAGAAACTTTTGTAATGTAGAAATGGCATAGGGAGAAATAAAAAAGCAACAGAGAAAACTGCCCTGGGTAGCATGAGGATACAGGGTACAAAAGGACTCTGCCATTAAGGCCATACAGGGCAGACTAGAAAGACTGGAAGAAGTTTTTTTTTTGTTGTTTTGTTTTTTTAATTCAGGGAGGTCTAAAATTCTTATAGAAACCAATAAGAGGCTAATAAACCAAGAAAATTCCATTGTAGTCTCACTCAGGAGAATGAGCCACATGTACATCAGCTGTATCAGAGGACAGCAATACAATCAACAGTCCCAAGGATCAGACCAGGGGTACTCCTGCCGAGAGACAGTAAAAGTTTATAGAGCAGCATAGAGATGGTGTGGGGATTTGAACTCACTTCCCTTTACTCTGAGGCTATGTAAAGTCCAAAACATCTGGACCCCATTTTTTGAGGCATTTACCTAAGGGACACTATTGAAACTTGAAGAAAAAAGTAAATAGAGAAGTCAAACCTAAAGATAACATCTTTTCTTAAGACTTATTTATTTATTTGGAAGACAGAGTGATAGAGACAGAGAGGGAAAGGGGAGAGAAGAGAGAGGAGAGAGAGAGAGAAGAAAAGAGAGAGAGAAAGAGAGAAAGAGAGAGAGAGACTATCTTCTATCCACTGGTTTACTACTCAAATGGATGCAACAGATAGGTCTGGGCCAGGCCAAAGCCAGGAACACATGTGAGTCTCTCACATAGGTGGCAGAGGCTCAAGGACTTGGGACATAGTCTACTGTCTTCCCATACACATTAGCAGGAAGCTGGAAGGGAAGTGGAGTAGCCACTGATACAGGATATCAGTGTTGTGATTTGCAGTTTAATCCACAACACCATAGTGCTGACCCCTAGAGATATAATTATCACTGAACTTCATCAGCAATTAGCCATAGAAAGAGATGGTGAGAAAAAGTACACCATTAATAAATACAAAATATCTTATTTTGTTTCATGCAATCATATTTTTTCTGATTTTTCCCACTAAATATATTTTGTTTAATTACCAAATTATAATTTCCACTTGGTCATGGATTTATTTTATAAATATGTTTGCTTTAAATTAAGGTAAATCAAGAGATCTTCCCACTTGGTGGAGGGGTTTTATGGGAGGAAGATGGCATTTTCCAAATGTTGTGCTAAGGCTTTGAAATAGATGGCATTATTTCATCTACGCTACGCCTGATTCATACATCTGAATTCAGTGTTAATGATGAGGACATGCATTCCAAGGTTTCCTTGGAATCTGAGATATAATCCTACCAAAGTGAACAAAAACTATATTAAGGGCCTTCAAAAAGGAAAATCTGTGTTATGAAAAAATGTGTATTTCAGTATTTTATGCAGCAAAACATATTTACCTTTTCATTCCATTTCTCCACAAACTTTTTGAAGTATTATCATACTTGCAAGGAGAAATACAACAAACATATTTAAAAAGCATTATTCCTTCACGCTCTCGTGAACATAAAGTTACCTTTACTGGGGGCTGGTTTTACAAAAGGAGATCATGGAAAAGTTTATTTTTGAAGCAGGAAATGTTTTTGCTTGCTATTCAGGAAAGGAGCATAAAGTAGGGGAGAGACAGGGAATAGGGAAAAAGAATAAAGCCTAAAATATGGAAGGATGTTTGGGAACTGAAAACCATCTGGAAAGATTGGAGCATTGATTCAAAATGGTAGCATTGGGAAATGAAGCCAGTGTCTTCACAGGAAAATTATAAGTAACGCAATCTTTATTAGAAGGGTTTCAGATTATTTTTTTTTTAAGATTTCAGATTTCATCCCAAATTCACCAGGAAGCCACTGAAGGTTTTGAGGCAAGAATGAGACATAATGCAAATATAATTAAAAAATAAATTCCCTCTGTGATCCATGCTGAGTTTAATTTGAACAGAAGAGAATGAGATAAATAAAATAAAATGGTTATAAAACAACTTCAGAGGCTCCTGCAAATATCCTAGGAAGAAGCAGTATCTACATAACATAATGCAGTGGCAAGTAAAAAGAGAGGAGGTTTTTTTTTTTTTGAAAGATACGAAGAGTTTTCATCCTCAGGTGGGAACTCAACTGGTTTTTTTCTATCAAAGTCCATGGGAATGAAGTGAGCAATAACCACATGGACAACTATAGAGACAGTCTGGGGCTCTGATTTCGCTAATATTCCCTTGATTATTCTTGAGCTCCCCTGAGACTATGAGTCTATGAATTTTTGATAGCATTGCCATTGGCAGTTGAGCAATGGATCATAGCTAAAAGGGCCAAATAAAATCTTAAGATCAAATGTATGGGGGGTGGGGGCTGACACTGTGGTGTAGTAGGTAAAGCCTCTGCCTGCAGTGCTGACATCCCATATGGGCGCCAGGTCGATTCCTGGCTGCACCACTTCTGATCCAGCTCATACTATGGCCTGGGAAAGCAGTGGGAGATGGCCCAAGTCCTTGAGTCCCTGCATCCTTTTTTAAAAAAAGATTTAATTAGGCAGAGTTACAAAGAGAAGGATTGGCAGAGAGAGAGAGAGAGAGAGAGGTCTTCCATCCACTGGTCCACTTCCCAGTTGGCTGCAACGGCTGAAGCTGGGCCGATCTGAAGCCAGGAGCCAGGAGCTTCTTCCAGGTCTCCCACATAGGTGCAGGGGCTCAAGGACTTGGGCTATCTTCCACTACTTTCCCAGACCATAGCAGAGAGCTAGATCAGAAGTGGAGCACCTGGGGCTTGACCTGGCGCCCATATTGGATACCCACACTGTAGGTTGTGGCTTTACCCACTATACCACAGCACCAGCCCCAATAGATAAATCTTAAAATAAAAAGAATTTGGAGTTTTCATTTTCCTAAATATTAAAAATAATGTATCCTATTTATTAATGACTTTTTCTGTCAGAAATGGCCCTAAGTACTTAGCATTTAATTTTCAACTAAATAGTGAGGTACTATTATAAGAAAACTAACATACATGAAACTGTCTCCAGGTCACAGAACTTATATTTATAAATGATGAGGAACAAAATTCGAGACCAAACAACTGGACTCTAAGTCTTCTAGATAAGTGAATTAGTTTTCCCTGACAGCACTAAGCAAATAAATTTTGTGTATCTATAAGTGAATGACAACTTGGATTCATAGATCTGGTGTTATTTTTCCTGAGAGTATGGTAGACATTGACAACATAGTCAGGGAAATTGCATTATTAGATTTACTTTTTTAGGAGGAGAAGTTTGGTTCCAAGATGGAAAATGCACATGACAAGGGCAAGGTTGACTTGTGTATGGTAGCACAGTAAACTTGTATGATTTAGTATCAATGGTAAATTGGGGATTGTTTTCGGATGTTACATTTTGTGTGTGTTTTTTAAATTTTGTAATAAAGTTATGTATGTTAAAAAGAGTGTGGAGTAACAGGTAGTGAGCAGTCATTGCTGCCTCCAAGGATGTGCGTTTGCAGGAAGCAGGACTTGGAAGCAGATTAAACAGTCACTTCAGTATCAGGCATGCCAAGTGATGTCTTAACCCCTAAGCCGAAAGCCCACAACTGAAATTTATCAAATGGCCTAACGAGCCTAATAAACTCACATTTCTCAGTGCTTCCTGACCCTTTCGCCTCCAACCAGAGTTGTGCTTTTAGTTTTGATACTCATCCTGCAGCCTTTGCCTCTTCAACATTTCTCCACACCACTGCCTCTGCTAGCACACTCACCTCCTCCTCCAGTTAACTCGATTTAGACATCTTGGATCAGGCTTCTGCGGGAAAGATCCCTCCAGCTTCTGTTTTGTTACAGTGCAAATATGTATACTGTTATGTGCTTTTTTCTCTTTAATATGTAATTGCATGGAAATTTTTTATGTACCATGGTTCTCCAAAGTGTTCACAGGAAAATGGAATTCAAACATATGTTTACTTCAGTGCAAAAAAGTTTGAAATACACTCAGTTTTTAAATAATACACATTTCCCATGAACTTTTTGAAGATCCCTGATATTTGTGTGATTATTTGATTAATGCCAATAACTTATTCCACAGTAATTTGTGTATCTAAGGTTTCAGAGTTAAGAAAACTTGTATTTTGGACTTAGTGTGGTATCTAAAACAGTGCTAAGCTCATATTTGTGCTTGAAAATATCTGATATTTTCCCATGGTCAAAATACTTTATTAATATCTATATCATCACTGTATCACTACCTAAATGGAATCATTGATCTATTCTTGTTTTTTTAGTATTGAAGATTAACTCAAATTTAGAATTTGCTTGTTACACGAGGTTATGCAAGTCTTGGGTTCTGTTGTAGAAAGAATGCAAGATAAATTACATTCTATTCTAATTATTACAGGTGTTATCTTCTGTAAAGTTGACATAAACATGGAATTAATATATATCAACCTGATACTCCTACTAGAAAAACAGATAATGGGGACAGTGTTGTGGCACAGTGGTTTTTTTATTTTTTTATTTTTTTATTTGACAGGTAGAGTCATAGATAGTGAGAGAGTGAGAGAGAGAGAGAGACAGAGAGAAAGATCTTCCTTCCATTGGTTCACTCCCCAAATGGGCCCTACGGCTGGAGTTGTGCCGATCCAAAGCCAGGAGCCAGGTGCTTCCTTCTGGTCTCCCATGCAGGTGCAGGGGCCCAAGCCCTGGGCCATCCTCCACTGCTTTCCCAGGCCACAGCAGAGAGCTGGATTGGAAGAGGAGAAACTGGGACTAGAACCGGCACCTATATGGGATGCTAGCACCACAGGGAGGATTAACCAAGTGAGCCACGGTGCCGGCGCAGGCACATGGTTTAAACAGTTACTTGTGACACAAACATCCCTTATTAGTACCAGTTTGAGTCCTAGCTGCTCCACTGCTGATCTCGCTCCCTGGTAATGTGCCTGGGAAGGCAGCAGAAGACAGTCCAAATCCTTGGGTTGCGGTTCCTCTATGAGAGACCCAGATGGAATTTCAAGCTCCTGGCTTTTGTTAAGCTCTGTCATTTGCGGCCATTTCAGGAATGAACCTAGGATCTCTCTTTCTTTTTCTCTCTCTCTGTCTCCCTCCCCACCCTCAGTAACTCTGCTTTTCAAATATATAAAATATATAAATAAATAAATAAATAAATAAATCATAGAACAAGAAGAGCTATAGATTATATTCCCGAGAGAGACTGGTCACATTTTTTAGTGTGCTTTTTCTACTTAAAGAAACTTTATTTAATTTATATTATTCATTTATGAGCATTGAATTCATAGAATACAACACTAGAGCTCATGCCTGAAAGAAGCTTATCTAACACAGGTATTGTCTCTGTAAGGCAGAGAACAGCATTCTTGTACTTAGGAACACTGTGCAGCACTTCAGCACTCTGCTAAGTTGGCAACAGGAATCACAAAATGGAACACTAAACCAACGCAAAAAGCATGCTTGATTACAGCATGATGACTGAAACAAGTAGACAGAGTGCTGGCTGGTTCCCCCTCTGCAGAGAACACACATGTCAGGCAGCTCAGTGGCTCACCAGTCTGCACATGGCCATGGATGGCAGTTCCTCTTAGCATTAATTACTGAGTTTCAAAAAGTTTTAACAAGTAGGCAGATTTGCAAATATGAAATCAGGAAAATGGAGATCATGTGTATGTGTTACTTCTAGTTATCTAGAGGAACTTTTTCTTATGTTTCCTTCTGAAAGTTTTAAATTATCATGTTGGCTGATAATATTTAAGAATTTTACTCTTTTTTTACAAATAATTTACATAATCCATTCTGAAAATGTCTACTTTCTTAAATATATGATTATTATTGCCGATTTCTTAACATAACAAACTCAAACAAAAACATTGAAACATAAAATGTGTTAATAGAGCATTGTATTAATATACATTCAAAAATGTACATAATAGTTTATTACATATGTTTCATACATATATTTAATATATTTTATTGTAATTTTAGTTGGTTCCAAACAAATACATGTTAAAAGCTTGACATTCTCACTTACACTTGCTACTGTTAATCTTGGCTTTTAATGAAATGGGTGTATGAAGGAGGCTGCCATAAATGTACCTCCATAAGCACCTCTGGGCGTTTGAGTACAGAAAACACAGACTGTTACCCTCCAACGATGAAGTTATACAAATGTTAACTGAAAATGACATTTGCTACTTTCATATGCATAAATAACAATTCTTCAAAAACTTTATTGAAAAAATACACACTGATTTCAAAAATTTTGAAGCATAAAATCCCCTAACCTTTAATTCTCTTTTCCATGAACACCTTGAAGTCCCCTCATATTATGTAAGCGATACACAGATTATGCATTTTAAATATTAGTTCAGTTAACACCATCTTTCTATACATTTATGACTCATAGTTTGGTAGTATTTTTTAAGGCCAGAGACAACCATAATATTTTCTCATGCAATTATATTACACCAGCTCATTTTTAAAAATCAATTTTAATAGAGATTTCTCTAGCAATAGTAGAGATAAAGGAGCAAACTTATTTTTATCAGCGATGCAATTTTGCATTAAAACTGTAAATTACATAAGACATTGATTTCAAAAGACACTAAAAACATTCATTATGATATGGCTGAGTTAGGATATGCATATATATCAGTTGCAAGAACCAAGAAGAGCATCATAACAGAGATTAATTACATATTTTGTATTAGAGAGAAATAGCATCAGATCATCAATACATAGCCAATTGTATGGTTTGCAAAATGTGTTTTGCAACCCGCACATGTTTGTACTTCAGTGATAACAGAATTAAGAACTTTATACAACAGGACAATGTTGTTTATATAGAGTTTGCACTTAAGACAAGTAGGAGCAATTCAGCATCCAAGGCAACTTAGAATAATGTATGCTTTTTTCACTTTTAGTCTTTATTCTATTTGCACTACCTTTTCCTGACTCATACAATTTCTGTGGCTCTTAGTGACTGTGGAAAGGAATTGATTTTACCAGGATTTCTAATGCCAACCCTCTTCTATTCACTTAAGTCAGAGTTTTATTTCACTTTCTTAGAGTAGAAGTGGAAGATTAAAGAAGAAATGGAGTGGAGAAAACAGGTGAAATTCTTTTGCATTTGTTTGTTGATCTTGGAACTTCCAAAAAATGAACTATTTCTCCTTAAGTTTCTCTCTCTCTCCCTCTCTCTCTCTCTTTCTCTTTCTCTCATTTGCTCATTCTCCCTCTCTTTTTCTTTGTTTCTCTCCTAACCTCCCTTCTTCCCTCCCCCTTTCTCCTTTTCATCTCTACAATGATAACAAAAAGATGAATTTCATATAGTTAATAGCTGCCAAAAATCTTTGTTTTATGAACCTAAAGCTTTTTGAAGAAAGTGTTAAATAGATGTTTAACTGATTGCATGGGCTGAGAAAACGTTAATGAGGTGAATGGCAATTTGAAGACAACTGGTAGAATCTGTTACTATGCATCTTCTCTGGCTGAGTAGATCAGCAAGGTGACTTTTCGCACACTGGAATCGACTTGTTTCATCTAATGCTAAAGAATCACCATCTATCTGCTCATGTTTGAATGAGAAGCTGAGTCTGCAAGTCAAGGCACTAGATTTATATTGACTTTTTGGTGTTTAGGAGTTGCTGTGTTTATATGCCTCCATTGCACATTGTACCACACGCAGACACACCAAAAAGATCTCATTTGGGGTCATGCAGATCTGAAGAACTGATACCATAGATAAATAAGCAGCCCAACACATGAACATACTTCAAATGATAAAAATAATGGCATAAGTACCACAGATCTGAAAAATCACAGAAGTCAACCTCAATGAAGTATATAAGTCAAAGAGATGAATAAAATTACTTCTATAGTGGAAAATATTAGGAACCTGTAAAATACAGATGTTGTTAAGTGATGAGAGAACTGAAATGAGTTTCTGAATTGTACACTTTAGATATTTATGCAAAAAGTCAACAAGTAATATTTAGATGTGTTTGTGTCTAGTAAAATGGCTATTGATTCAATGTATTTCAGATCACTGGCTGCAAATCAAATGTGATGAGCATAAGCAGTAGTGGCTATAAGGATTAACTAAATAGTATCTTGTCTGCTTACATGGGCAGAATTTTTATCCAAAATTGAATGAGTTTCTTCTGTAGAGGCATTATTTTATTTTTGTTAAAATTAATAGGCTTCCAACACTTGTACTTAAAATGCATCTAAGTTATTCATATTGACTACTTGAGGATAATATAAAAACACGAAAAATGATATTAAAAGGACATTTTCTGAGGCAAGGAGAAGACAACAGACACAAATTAGAAGCAGTTAGGTATGTGATAACTATGAACATGATACACAGTTGCGCAGCATCTCAATTCTGTGTAGCTAAAACATGAAATGGATTTAGCACTTCTCAAAGAATTCATGATTTTTCACAAAGATGCCAGTAAAGGACTTCCTTTCTTTAAATTACCTTATGTAATCTAGAATTACATCATGCTCCTTGATATACCAAACTTCATTCCACCTAAGAAGTCACTGACTGTTTATAAAAGCAAAGTACAAACTGCTATCTAATTATTGAATGATGCCTTCTCACTGGCAACTAGAAGTTTAAAATATATGAGGAATTTTGTCTTATTATCAATTTATTATTTTGGTGTATAATAAAATAGAAAAGATGCTTGCAGTTTTGACAGTGGATTCACTGTCAGAGAGTAATTATTGAAATGCTCTTTGTAGTAAGTGATATCACTCTGTATTTGCATCTTAAATACAACATGGGTTTTGCAATGATATGCCTCTGCACCTGACTGCACCACTGGATCATGAGTTTCCTGGGACCTGTATCACTCATTCCTAATTCCTAGTTGTGCATCTCATATACAGAAGATTCTCAACACATATTTGTTGAATGAATAAATTTGATTAATCAAATTTTCAAATTCTTTTTTTATTTTTTTAACTTTTAATTAGCAAATATAAATTTCCAAAGTACAGCTTATGGATTACAATGGCTCCCCCCACCCCATAACTTCCCTCCCGCCCGCAACCCTCCCAACTCCTCCTCCCTCTCCCATTCCATTCATATCAAGATTCATTTTCAATTATCTTTATATACAGAAGATCAATTTAGTATATATTAAGTTTAAGAAGGTTCATGGGGCTGATGTGGTTAAGCCCTCACTAGCAATGCTTACGTCCAATTCTGGAACACACGTTCAAGTCTCAGCTGCTCCCCTTCCCATGTAGCTCCCTAATAATGCACCTGGGAAAGTTGTGGAAGATGGCCCATATACTTGGGCATTTGACACTCATGTGCAGGACTCTTGGCTTCCACCTGGCCTACCTCTGGCTGTTGTGACCATTTAGGGCTGATGGAAGATCTCTTTCTCTCTGTGTCTCTCCCTCTCTGTTTCTGTGCCATTTTGCCTTTAAATGATTAAAATAAATCTTTTAAAAATTGTCCTTTAGTCTATACTTTTCATTCAGTTTAAGATCAACAAAAAAATCAGCAAATCAAAAATAAATCTAACAATTCCCTTTTCTATTACATTGTTATTATCTTCTTTTTAATTGCACTTATTTTTTCCTAAGCATGATATTCTCCATTTTTAGGAGATCTCAAAATCTTTTATTAAACCATGAAGTTGTTGAGTGTACTATTTTTGAAAAGACTATAAAACAGTTACTGCATATATAAATATGCAAATGGAGTTTATTCTTGTAATATGCAAAATTACCAAACTAAAAAAATGTTGCAAATCCAAATTTAGATGTAAAGGTCTATGTAATGATTATGAAATATTTATTAGAAATAAGGAAGTGTAAGATAAAAACCACAATTGCTTGTATTTTGTTATTTCTGAACAACATAACTAACTCTGTGATTAGTAATACTTATCTCTCATTACTCTAAAAATTATGGCAATGAGATTTGATTATAATAATACCTTAAGTAAAGAAGGTTTTAAGATCTTTTAAAAATTAATCTTTTGGATTTTCCCCAAAAATATTCTGTGGTTCTTTGCACATAATTCACTAAGTTTAAGTCTGTGTTGAGTGCTTTTTGCTGTATGTGTAGAAATAAAAACATGCATAAATGTTAAAGTATAGCAAATAAAATATTCATTTTTATTGGTCTCAAAAAGACTTACACTTACGTAGATCTTCAAAAACTGAAAAATATAACTTTTGAAGTTTTCTCATTCAGAAACTAATACTTATCTGAATTAAAGATACAGTATTTAACTTAATACAATAATGACCTTTTTCTAATAATTTGCAATATGTATTATTCCTTTAGAGGAATAGCATGATACACCCTGGTAAAATGAGCCTTACTATGTAAATGCTACCTTTTTAAGGTCAAAAGTTACACTTACTTAATGACAGCAATGAAAAATGGTCCAACATTTAACATAAACTACACAAAAAGCCAAAGCTTCATGATAATCTTATATATTAAAGCATTTATACCTGTTTCAATTTATTATATATATATATCTTATAAAGAGAGCTAAAGGTACAGATATATTTAAATGAATACATTACTTTCTACATGGTACACATATGGTAGTATTTTAAATATCGTGTTAATTTATGCTAACAACATTGGTAAAATAATTCTAAATATTATTTGTATTGTCCATTCAATGATTCCTTCAAGCATTAGACATGTATCTGTTGTATCTATTTGAATATCATAATTAATCTAAAATTCACATTGGACCACACATCCATATGAACTAAAAGAATATATTTTCTTTGAGCCTGACCTTTTAAGTCCACAATTAAGAAATAATCTTTGAAAGAAGGAGATTAAGACTTTTAACTAATTCTTCCATTGTTTATAATCAAGAAATTCAGTGTAGTTTTATTCAGAATCTTCTACTCTTATTACCTTAGTTTAGCAATATGCTTCAGTTATTAAATGTCAGTATATTATATTGACTTTTGGTAAATAAACTTTTCCAAGTGAATAAATAGTATAAGTACTTAACTAGAGAAAAAAAATAGAACATGCGAAGCAGAGCAGATTTTGGTACAGCAACTACCTATAAAGTTGTCAAGTGGCACTGTTAAAGATAATAATTTATTCTATAATTTAATGTAATCTTGACCTTTGTCTCATGTTAATATAGCATGAAGAATAGCGAGTAAAAACATGTGTATTAATGAATTGGAGAGTAATGTGACATTGTTTTTTGCTTCGTTCCTTTGAAATATCTTAATACTCCAATTAGCAGAGTCTAGACAATTTCAATATGTAATTATGTCTGCCCATATCTTACTAGTTAGTGCTGTGATTAAGAGACATTTAATTTTTAATTATGCTTTAGGAGAGATTGATTTTTGAGTCGAGGGTAACAGGGATAGTCCTGGACATGAAATCTGTAACAAGCATTGTGGTTTGGTAGAAAAGCTTCTGTGGACTCTTAGCATGCAAGGAACCCTAGAGTTAAGAGGGTCAGTTACTGAGCTGATAATCTCGATTTTAATGATTTGCCTAGTTAAAACACTTGCAATCCAAATAAAGTAAGTACAGTTCCTTTAGTATTGTGTTGACAAGTCAGCATCATAAAATATTACACCCTCCCTCCTTTATCGTCCTTGCCATTTCTCACTTCCGCACCAAAAACATACATAAATAAAAATATTAAACATAATGAGTACTGATAATATTTGTTTTTAACTCCCTTCACAAGAGTGACTCTTAGTCATGAGACAAGAGAAATGTAGAATACACTGTTAGGATGCACTTGAGGGATACTTACCTATTTTCCTTTTTTTTTTTTTTAAGATGTATTTTATTTTTTGAAAGGCAAAGTGACACGAAGAGAGGGAGAGACAGAAAGAGAAAATGATTTTCCATTCACTGGTACACTCCTCAAAATGCCTGCAACAGCCAGGACTGGGATAGGTGAAACCAGGAGCCAGGAACTCCATCCTAGTCTACCTGGCGGTTGGCAGAGATCTCAGCACTTGGAACGCTTTCTGCTGCATTTCCAGGCTCCTTAGTAGGGAGCTGTATCAGAAGTGGACAGTAAGAACTCCAACCATTGTTCCAATATTAGATGCAGTTATGGTGGGTGGCAGCTTAACTCCACACAGGACAATGCTGGCTCCAGCCACCCTTTCCTTTTATTGTGATAAAATATCCACTTGATATTTCTCCTGAATATTGACATGTAATTAAAGTGAAATTATTAGATTAGTATGTAAATAGCAAATGTTCCAGAATTATTCTTTGGGAAAGTTCAGTCATGATAAAGTTCAGTCCATGATAAAGTGTTATCAAGATGATACATCTGCTCTTTATTGACTTGAAAACATGGTGAAAGTAACAAATAGTATTGGAAACACAGAGTTTGAAAAGACTTAGAGAGATAACTAGACTGCACAAAGGTAACTCACCTAAATCCTTACAAACGAACGACAGCCTTTGGTGTATAAGGACATCTGAAAAAATAGAACTCAGTGTAATAGACCACTAATTTTTCTGTAGTGCGGAGGGAGACCTCTGCTACCTTTGTTGAGTATAGGACCAGGAGCAGTGGACAAAAAGTGTTGTTCTGTGAATTTTGGTTAAGACGGGATTATCCAAACTTCCCAGGAAATGCGCAGGTGCTGCGTGTCATATTCCTATCCAGTGAGAAGAGCTGGCAACCTCCAAGCCCTTTCTGCAGCACTCACACAGAGATGTGGTATCTCACTCACTCACCACCCAACCAAAGAATCCAGGCTGTGCTGTAGATATAAGATGCTCTAAATGAAGACTCAGCAAATCTTCAAAGAGCATCACAATATCACAAGAGTGGAAAATTAAAAATTTAAATGCAAATTTAAACTCTCTCTTGGGCTGCATAAAGGAAAATGTAGGCCTTTGCAAGGAGGGGTCTCCTGTGTATACTCAATTAGAACCTGACATATCTTTTTCTCCTCTGGTTCCTCCTGTAAATTGCTGCAGTCTCTCACAACCTTATTAGTCTGCAAATCACTCTGACTTTCCTTAAAACAGTCCTAATTTCACATAAGATGGGAAGGTTTTATATAAGAATAGATACTTGAATGCCTGCCATTTCCTCCAGGAACTATTTCAGGATTTTGCTTTGGTCTTCCTACTACAATAGCTTATTTTGTAGGTCAGGAAACTAGTATTATGAATTTTGAAACTTTTAAAGCATATTTTCTTCAAATGAAAATGTGGTAAATACACTGAATTGGTTCATAGACTGAGCAAACTGTGTGTGTGCATGTGCATGTGTGTGATTCTGTGGGTATGCATATGTGTGATTCTCTGTGTGTGTGTGCACATGTGATATCAGGAGGCTGGGAATGGGGACCTAGACTAACATTGCATCCTTACTTCATTCCTTATGTGTCCCTATTATGATGGGAAGTGAAAGATGGAATTTTGGTTACCAGAATTTCAGCAAAATAGATCTTGTTTTATCCGTGTATGGCCAACAAAATAAATGGTTGCATATATCTTTAGATAAAAATGAAAGAAATCATTAATGTAATTGTTTTTGTATTGTGTTAAAAGGTACTTCCTGTAGATACATGGCCTCCCTGTTAGTTGATGGGTTCTAGGTCTGAAATTAAGTTAAAAATAATGAAACTGTAATAATAACTTCCCACCCTTGGACTTGTATTCATATTTCTCTCTCTCTCTCTCTCTCTCTCTCTCTCACACACACACACACACACACACAATTATCTCTCTTCTATCTAGCCACTAAATAGTTGAATTCCGTATCATCATTCTCACCTTCAGAGGACAGACACTACTGAGTTATTAAAAATTCTTAGAACCCTCCCACCAGAAAGGTTTTAACATATTTATAAACAAAATATTACAGCATCACAAAAAGCTGTAGATTCTTGATTTGTACAATTTGGGTTTGGAGATACTATATACTCATGTATCATACACGTTACATCCATCACCTCCAAAACTTTCCTCACACAAACTTTTTTCCTTTTATATTAAAAGTAGCTAATGTTATATAAACATCCTTATAAAGATTTATTTATTTATATGAAAGGCAGAGTCACACAGAGACAAAGGGAGACAGAGAGAGACACGGTCTTATATCCACTGATTCACTCCTCAAGTGTCCACAATGACCAAGGTTGGGCCAGGCAAAGCCAGTATTCAGGAGCTTCATCCAGGTCTCCCATGTGAGTGTAGGGGTCCAAGTACTTGGGCCATCTTCCATTGCTTTTCCCAGGCCATTATCAGGGACCTGGATTGGAAGAGGAACACCCACATGGGATACCCAACCTGCTATGCCCCAATGTCAGCGCTGACAAGCTTTAAGTTAATCATATACCCTAAGTTGTACAATATATCTTCAGGAATCATTTATTTTTTTCTAAAAGTAACATTGAAACTTTAGACTGAAGCCTCTCTATCTCTCCACACCAGCCCCTGGAAACCACTATTCTACTCTCTATTTATAAGCATTGGGTTTTTTGAAATTCTACTTACAAGTGATATCATTCAGCATTTGTCATTTTGTAACTGGCTTATTTCATATAACATAATATCCTTCAGGCCCAATAGAGTGTTTTTAATGGGAAAATTTTCTTCTTTTTTACAGCTGAATAATATCTCATTATATATACAGGCGTTCCTTGTATTACAATGGGGATTATGTTCTGATCAACCTATCCTAGGTTATAGATATCATAAATCAAAAATGCATTTAATATATCTACCCTAAAAAATCTAATAATAGTACACTGTTGGGATTGTGTACCAATCAGTTGTTTATTTTCATGGTGATCTGGCTAACTGAGAGTTGTAACTTGCTGCTGCCACACAGCATTACAAACCACTAGCTCAGGAAAAGATCCAGTCTCAATATTGGGTATATGGTTTCTATTGAATGCATATCATCTTCGAATCATTGTGAAGTCAAAAGATCATAAGTGAAATCATTGTGTATTGAGGATTGTACTGTCTGTGTTTATGTGGGTGTGTACATGTGTGTAATCAAATTTAGATTCTTCAATGTGAAAATCAGAATCAAAAATGCTCCAAAATCCAAAAATTCCTGAGCACCAACATAATACCATAGTTTGGAAAACAGACAACTGGTTTTGTGTGACAATCTGAAGTCAAAAACCCATGTGCATAAAAATACTTTATGTAAATACTTTCAGGTTATGTGCATACAGCTTATATGAAACATAAATGAATTTGGTGTTTAGACTTAGCACTCATATATGAGATATTGCATTGTATAAGCAAATACGCAAAAACCCCAAATTATTCCAAATCCATCTGAAATACTTCTGGTCCAAAACATTTAGGGAACTCAACCTGCACACACATGGAAAAGATCCATGGGCACATGCACATGCAAAATGCTGTATTTTGTGCAGCAGTTCAGCTGTCAATGGACATTAAGGATGTTTCTTTATCATCCATTTCATGGCTTTTGTGAATAACACTAAAATGAACAAGAGAGTGGAGGTATCTATGAAAGATACTGATTTCATTTTATTTCCATATATTCATACAAGTGAGATTTCTGGGTCATGAAGTAGTTAACTATTCTTGATTTGTTGAGGATACTCCATACTGTTTTTCATCATTGTTGTACTAATTACATTTCCCCAACATTATACAAATATGACATTCGTCACAGTGGTTTTTGGGAAAATTTAGTTCTAAAAGAGAGTCTGTGGAATAAATACATTTGAAATTCTCAAGTTCATCTACCCAGACATGCCCTCTTAAGTCACAGGATCCCATCTCTCTATCAAGAACAGGTATCTGACCCAAGAAGGATGAGAATGTAGCTGTCAATTAATCTTGTGGTCTTGTAATTAAATTATAGTCTTAATCATTAGTGATGTCTGTCCTGCTCTGGGAAGCAAGAATCTCTAAAATGCAACATAGAGAACTTCTGAATTCTTTGTTTAAATTGGTTACTAGATCTGACCAAGTCATATTCTCTTCAACACGTCATTGATGCTTATTGAAGCTACCAGTTCCAGAGTTGTTATGCCTCCTTGCTTCAAATGCTCCAGAATTAAGCTGGTTTCAAATGCTCAAGAACTGAATTTGATCAACTTTGGTTCATGGTTCAAATGAGAACTGCCACCAGTTTTCATAAAATATATTTTATTGTAACACCACGTCTACTATTAGCTTATCTACTGTCTGTGTTCACTTTTGTACTATGATGGCAGAATTTAGTAGCTGAAAAAGACAATATTACCCACACAGACTAAAATATTTATTTCTCCCTTTGGAGAAATAATTTGCCAATTCCTAGAATAGGTGTTCCTCCACATAGTGCAGTCCTTTTCATATTTTCCCCTACAGATTCCAAAATGAATGCAACACTATGGGCATTGTGATGTTAGTTTTCCCAGATGCTAAACAGAGAAACAAGTTCAGTCAGTTTACTTGTACTTTCAACCTACAGTACTGTGAGATAATAAAGACATGGTTGTCTGAGGCTACTAAATTTGTGATAATCTGTAACTATAGCTGTAGAGCTCGATCCATAGAGAAAAACAAATTCTACCTAAAATAGTAAAGTCACATTAATACAAACTGCAGACTGACTGTCAAATAAGACATATTGAAGTAAAACAGACTTAGTTCTGAATCTGCAGGTAGCTTCATTTCAGCTCTCACTTCTAAACATCAAAATCTCAGTGTATCTCCTGTGTGTTACCAAATGCATCCCATATATTCTGAAGTTTACAGGCAATAAGAAAGTTGAATCTGTATTTATCAATGAAGACTAAAAAGCAGAATCTTCAATCAACATCCTCAGTAATCTTGCACTTGAGTTTGAGGAATTCACTTATTTTCATGCACATGAGCCTTCCTTGTCAGAAATCTGATTTCAACAGATTAAAACTTAATCTGAATTACCTCTCATTCCCCAAATCCACCCTGGTAGCTAGACATCTCTTGGTTGGTCTTAGTTTAATTTTATCATTGCTCTTTCAAAATACTTTATAATACTTTCTTCTAAATATTTCCTAATATTGAGGATACATAAGTTATATTGGGTTAAAATATTTAAATTTAATTTAATATTTCTCTCACAAATTTTGGTTATAATTGATACCATATTGATTGTGTTCAAGAGTACCCAAGGCTGCACATTTCTAACTATAATTTTCCTTCAACTAGTCATTTTTAGGAGTCCCAAAGATCTGAACACACACGTGGAACAATTTCCTGATAATACATTCTAGGTATATTTATCCAAATAGCTAGTTTCCTATCAAATTTCATATTAATTCTATGGCTGCCAGTTGTTTCCTCGCAGGATAAAGATATTTATATCTCATGTAACAGGCATTTGTTACAGAAGCTGAAGTTGAAACTTGGGATGCTCATATCCCAAATCAGAGAGCCTGGCTTGAATTGCAGTTAGTCTGCTTCTAATCCAGCTTCTTGCTAATGAACACCCTGGGAAATAGCAGCTGACTTGACTACTTGAACCCCTGTCACTAACATAAAAGACCTGGATGAATATTTGGGCTGTTGGCATCATCCCTGCTCTTGTTCGCATTTGAATAAGGAACCAATGGATGAAGACTCTCTCTCTCTCTGTCTCTCTGTCTCTCTCTCTCTCTCTCTCTCTGTCTGTCTGTCTTGCTCTTTCTAATCCTGTACAGATAAAGTGAAAATAAATACCAATTAAGCATAACTCACATGTAAAATATCAGAGTATCATTTAATATCCAGCATCTTTGCTTCTACAATATTTCCTACCCTTTGAATTTCCATAGTGTTCAACTCAGACCTCAGAGTTTTTCACCCATGCCTGGTTAGTATCTTCTAAGAACAGCTCCAATTTTGTAATGGAGCATGTAGCTTCTACCCAGAGTTTCCAAGTTACTTATTATCTCTTTGAGGCATCCCAGTATCTGGTACAGATGATATCTCCTAGTCAAAATCTTTGAACAAATGTACTCGTCTTCCAATGATCCCCATTCCCCTTCCAGAGATTACCACATATTCTTAGGGAATAGAAGGTAGTAAACAAATAGAGACTTCCAACCTAATAAAGAATTCTTTAAGCATCCTCAGTTCTGTAAACCCATAATACTTTGAATCTCTTACATCCATAGGTCTCTGGAATGATAATTCTATCACAGAACAATGCAGACAGTTATTATCTGACTTGCTTTGATATTTTTGAAATCATCAAAGCTCATGTCTTATCAACTACTTTCTAACACTTAATTCCAAGAACTGATTATGGCAAAGTTGTATCCTTAACCATTAATATATTTTTACTGGGACAAAAATTTTAAATGAAAGCCCACCACCACCTCTCCCCACCAAGTGTAATTTACATGTGGTATTTCAGTATTGTACTATATGCAAAAGGAACATCAAGCTACCATTTGTTCATCCAGTTATTCCCAAATAAAAATGGAAACCAATTGAAAATCATATTAGATTTCATTGACAAAACAAAAGCACCTCAAATCATTACTTTACTGAAATTATATATATTTGAAATTTAAAAATTTTAGGATAACTGTTCAATTTGTCTCTCCGTCATTCACCTTTTCCTCCATTATATTAATGTCATTTCCTGCTATTTCATTATTGAATTCAACTTTCTTTTTACTCTTCCTGAAGGGAATATAATTTTCTCTCACATAAAATGTGAAAAATAAAATATAACTCATAATAGTGCTTTGAGGATTAAGTAAAATGATGATTATAAAACACATAGCCTCTGCCTATTATTTAGCAAGTTACACGATTTTATTTATTTATGTAGCTCATTAGTAATATATGAGTATGTATATTGCAGCTAAAGCTATAGTCTAACCAACACTATTATCTATCTAATTACATTAGACACTTTTTGTTTATGAAATTAAACTATTCATACTTTGCATTCCTTAATATCTTAAGTATTCAGATCTCTTATACCCTGTGTATAAAGTTATTTTCTTTAAAAATAAATTTCAAAAAATGTTTCATTTCTGGAAGTCATAACTTTCTATTACCCCTATCAGTTTGAGTTCAGTGAACATTGATTCATAAAATATACATATTTTGGTAAATTCATAAAATATATGTTTCAATCATTTCTTCAAGAATCAGCACTCAGCTGTTGGCTATATTGCTAAATATGAACTTTTTTTAAAAAGAAATTTTAAACATTTTGACAAATATTGCCTTCTTTTCAACTTTGAATACACTTTGAAAACTGGTACACAAATAATATCATCTATTGTTTTATCTGAATGTTTTAACTCTTAAGCCTTAATAATTAAGCAATTAGAACAACAGTCGTCCCGGAGGTCTCGGAATATTTCCTGGATGATAGCATTTTTCTTTCTGTCACCTGTTTCTCCAGTAAAAAATCCCTAATTCCTCAGTAAATTAACTCATTCAATTCCTAGCCTAACCCCGTATTCTTCTATATTTCACACTAGTTTGTTTAAAAAGTAACAGAGCCAGAATCTTTGCATGTAATATATTTAAAAACTAAAACTAAATATTTAAATTCTTATGACTTACATATTTGACTTATTTGAAGCTACTAGAAATATTTGTTATCCCATTTTCCTGTCTTTGAAAAGCAAGACAGGATAAACCACATGCCCAAGATACAAATTCTGTGAGAATGCAGCTATAGATGTCATCATGAGTAGGGACTTTTATAGTGTCATAAAAATTCAGTGTCACTATAAATTTATGCTGCTGAAAATGTCGACATTTATGGTAACTTCTGCAATGACATATTTTAAAATGATTCTAAAACTTGATGCAGCATCTATATCTAGTTAAAAAGTAAGATTATGGAATAAAAACACTCTAATTTTTTTTGAAATTGTTAATATGGTTGATTAGTTTTTTAAATTCTCAAATCACATCAAGGTTTCATGGGTCCTTAAAAATCAGATCAAAGTTAAAAACTATAAATTGATGTACATGTATTATTCAAATAAAATAATTGGTCATATAATTAATATTTATTCACAAAAGACTTTGAACACCTGATAAAATCATTAACAAATTAAGCATACAGTGATGCTCAATTTCAAAATATAGGTAATCACAAATTTATAGTAGCAGCCTGTATTCACTTAATTCATATTTTAGACAAAGCACAGTTACTATTTGGATTACTAAAACAAAGTCTTCATATTAAGACTGGCCAAACTTACCCAGTTCATCCAGAAGGATTTTTCCCTTCTTAGCAATAGAAATTTATTTGAAATTTAAAAAAAATGACCTCATTAAATAGTCTATTTTTGGCAACTACAAAAAAAACAAATAACCACATTCAAACCCAACTTCTGCATTGCAAAAGTAGCTGTGGACTTATTAGGCTACTGATAATGCTGCAGTAGATAGTAAACTAGAAAAACTTAGCAAGTTCAAACAAGAATCTCCTTTTCTTCTCCTCTTGACTGGACAACTTGAAATCTACCATGAGACTCAGGATTACTCTTGTTTTAGAATTGGAAATTCGAAGAGCTTTAGTGCAACCCTCAAAGACAGGCTTGCCTCCCCTGGGGTTGAGATACCATTTGTAGTTTCTGTATGTAACATGGTACTATCGGAGCACAACGTGGGTTCAAGGACTCACATTTAACTAAGTTATGGTAATTGGATCATTTATTGTCCCCATGTTTCTGTCTCAAAAATGTGGGGCTCTGAACTTTGAATCATGATTTTTGTAGACAAGATGCCTGGACTACAAACTAATAAAATGCCGTAAGTAAATATGCTATTGATACGCTTTACACAGTTTATTGTGCATTGTGTATTTGAATGCATTCAGATCTGATATGTCTTATAAGCAAGCAACAGATAAAGAATTCCAAGTTGGGGAACAACTTCCAAAAGTCTGTAAAGTAGCTCAAACTTTCAGCAACAATTGATATCTCTCCAATTGATATCCAATTGATATCTCCAGTAAAAATAAACCGGAAACCACCTCTTCAAGGAAGATAGAATTGTCGTACCTTTCCTGATTTCTGCTACAAGATATTACTAAAATATCTTGGAAAATATACTCAAAAAATAACAAATCTCTAAAAACTGAAATAAAAAGAAAATTCATTGAAATCATCAGGACACAAGTAACAGCTTAATAGTTAGTACCTTGGATTTTTTTTTTTTTCTGTCCCATATTTTCTAGACTTGGGGCCAACGAATTGACAACTTAGAACTGATAGTTCCAATAAAATATTACTTTTCTAACTGACAGACTAGGAAAGCAGTGAAGGCAGGAAACTTTGGAACAATAATTGCTTTATTCCAGAGACAAACACTATGACCTTACCACCACCCATGGCAGCAAGGGCCAAGAGGGAAAGCTACAATTCCACCTTTGTTAAAAAGCATCCCGATCCCAAGGCTGAGGTGACTTCAGAGAAGATGTGGTAGGGACCCTGGACTTTCATCTCCATAGGAAATTTATGAAATTGTTGAAGCTTCTAC
Source organism: Lepus europaeus (assembly GCF_033115175.1). Taxonomy (NCBI): domain Eukaryota; kingdom Metazoa; phylum Chordata; class Mammalia; order Lagomorpha; family Leporidae; genus Lepus; species Lepus europaeus. The sequence continues at coordinate 110,082,475 of NC_084832.1, forward strand.
CCCATATAGTAAGAGCAGGCCATGTGAGGAGCCTGGATTCAATTCTGTCTCGATAATAATGAAACATCTGGGGCCGGCACTGTGGCGCAGCGGGTTAACGCCCTGGCCTGAAGCGCCGGCATCCATATGGGCACTGCTTCTAGTCCCAGCTGCTCCACTTCCTACCCAGCTCTCTGCTATGGCCTGGGAAAGCAGTGGAAGATGGCCCAAGCCCTTGGTCCCCTGCACCTCTGTGGGAGACCTGGAAGAAACCCCTGGCTCCTGGCTTTGGATCATCTCAGTTTCGGCCGTTGCAGCCAATTGGGGAGTGAATCATCGGATGGAAGACATCTCTCTCTCTCTCTCTGCCTCTCCTTCTCTCTCTGTGTAACTCTGACTTTCAAATAAATAAATAATCTAAAAAAAAAAAATGAAACATCCAGTTCTTATTGGATAGATTCAGAAAAGGCCATTGGAGAGTTAAGAGTTGAAAATTGGTATAAACAAAAACATGTACTCAAATACACCCATTAACAGATAAAAAAGAATTAGATTATGGATTATGTAATCAATGGAATAGTATTCAGCAGTAAAAATGAATCAAGTCCTACTGCATGCTGTAATATGGATACATTTTGTAAACATGCTACCTGAAAGAAGCCAGATGAAACATTCACAAATAGTATGATTTCATTTATATTAAATATCCAAAAATAGGAAAATTGAAAGAAACAAAAGCATTGCGGTGGACAAGGAGCTTTGCAGAGGGGAGGACTGTGACTGTAGAGGGTTATGGAGTTTGTCTTCGGGGTGGTGACAGTTTCCTGTATTCGCAATCACAGTTGTCACACAATACTGTGAATCTACTAAATGGCACTGATTGACTCTTTCAAAGGATTGAAATGAGAAATTTTATGTTGTATCTGTTTACTACAATAAAAAAATCAAGTAACAGACTTAAAACCTAATGAATAAATAATTACACTCAATTTTTGTGGTCCAAATACAACACTTAATAAACAGGGACAATGAATCAAAAAAATGTGACCCAACTACATGTTGTGAGAAAGCAAGTCAAGCCAAACATTTGTTTTCAAAATTAAAAAGAGTAGATTACAAATACATTTACCACAAAAAAATAAGTATGTGAGGCAATGGGTTTATTAATTACCCTGATTTAATAGTTTCACAATGCAAATATATGGCAAAACATCTTATTGTAACCACAAAAAATGGGCAATTGTTATTTCTCAATTAAAATAAGTTAAAACACAGTGATGTAAGCAATTCGAAAGTAATAGGATAAAACAAATAATTTATAACGTAAACCATCAAAAGAAAGCATGTCTGGATATACTAATAACAAATAAAGTACTTCAAAGGACAAAGAAAGCTATCATGGAAAAAAGTGGCATTATGTGAAGGAATTATTTATTGAAAATACTCTTTTTCCATGTAATCACCTTGGCACCTTTGCAATACCAATCAGTCATAAATATATGGCCTTATTTTTAGACTCTATACTCTGTTCCATAGATGTCTTTGTCTATTCAGTAACATAGTGCACCATAAAATTATATGGTTATACTACATTACATTTTTCAATTCATGTATTCCTTTAAATTTAAATTATTTACTTTTTGGCTGTGACAAATAATGATGCTATGAATATTCATATGTAAGTTTGACTGTGGATGTATATTTTTATTTCATCATGTACATATGTATGAGTGGAATTGCTGGGTCATATAGTAATTATATTTAAATTTCTGAAGAATTGTTAGATTATTTTCTAAAATTACTGTGTTATTTAACATCCCCACCTTCAATACATTAAAGTTTCCATTTTTTCACATTCTTGTCAAATTTAATAATATGTGTGTTTTTATTTTATAGTGAATGCAGTGGATATGAAGTGATTGCTCACAGATCTTTCAATTTCATTTTCCTAAATAAATAGTTGAGCTCATTTGTATGTGCTTATTAGCTATTTTTTAAAGATTGCTATTTATGGAGCCAGCACTGTGGCATAGCCAGTTAAGCTGCCATCTGCAATGCAGGCATCCCATCTGGGTGCCAGCTTGAATTCCAGTTGCTCCACTTCTGATCCAGCTCCCTGCTATTGCACATTTGTAGCAAAGGATGGCCAGAGTTCTTGGGCACTTGCACCCATGTGGGAGACCCGAAAGAGGCCCTAGGCTTCTATCTTCAGATCAGCCCAACTCTAGCCATGGCGGCCATTTGGAGAATGAACCAGCAAATGGAAGATCTCTCTCTCTCTCGCTCTCTCTCTCTTTCTCACACGCCCCCTCCCTCTGTAACTCTGCCTTTTAAATAATAAATGTGGTTTTTTAGATGTATTTATTTATTTGAAAGGCAGAGTTAAAGAGAGAGAGAGAAAGCACACCAGACTGAAGCCAGGAGCCAGGAACTTCTCCCAGGTCTTTCTCCATATGGTTGTAGGGACCTGAGGACTTGAGCCATCTTCGGCTGCTTTACCAGGTGCATTAGCAGGAAGCTGGATTGGAGTGGAGCAGCTATGACTCGAACCACCGCCTATTTGGAGTGCAAGTGCTGCAGGAGGCAGGTTAAACTGCTATGCCACAGTGCAGGCTCTTTCATTGTCCTTTGAAACACACACATTTTAATTTTAAGTACAGATTTTTTTTTCTCTTTGGTGCACCACACTTTTAGTGTTGAATACTTGACTGAAGATCATAAAGATCTATTCTAAGTTTTCTGAAAAATTAAATAATTTTCTTTTAAAGCATATGGTCTATTATTAGTTAATTTTTATAGATGCCTTATTAATGTAAGATAAAATATTACCTAACTGTACCAGCATAATGCATTGAAAAGACTGTTTTTTTTTAGATGGGCCAAGGTCCTCATTAGACATTTTTTAAAAGAGGAAATCCAAATGGCCAACAAGCACATGAAAAAATGCTCAGGATCACTAGCCATCAGGGAAATGCAAATCAAAACCACAAGGAGGTTTCACCTCACCCCGGTTAGAATGGCTCACATTCAGAAATCTACCTACAACAGATGCTGGTGAGGATGTGGGGAAAAAGGGACACTAACCCACTGTTGGTGGGAATGCAAACTGGTTAAGCCACTGTGGAAGTCAGATTGGAGATTCCTCAGAAACCTGAATAGAACCCTACCATACAACCCAGCCATCCCACTCCTTGGACTTTATCCAAAGGAAATTAAATTGGCAAATAAAAGAGCTGTCTGCACCTTAATGTTTATTGCAGCTCAATTCACAATAGCTAAGACCTGGAATCAACCTAAATGCCCATCAACAGTAGACTGGATAAAGAAAATTATGGGACATGTACTCTATAGAATACTATACAGCAGTAAAAAAACAATGCAATCCGGTCATTTGCAACAAAATGGAGGAATCTGGAAAACATCATGCTGAGTGAAACGAGCCAGTCCCAAAGGGACAAATATCATATGTTCTCCCTGACCAGTGACAAATAACCGAGCACCAAAAAGGAAACTTGTTGAAGTGAAATGGACACTATGAGAAACAATGACTTGATCAGCTCTTGTCCTGACTGTCAAGGAATAACTTAATACTTTAAAGACCTTTTAGTATTTTTTTGTTCTACTTAATACTATTGGTTGAATTCTGTAATTAATACACAGTTATTCTTAAGCATTGAAACTTAACTGAAAAGTGATCCCTGTTAAATATAAGAGTGGGAATAAAAGAGGGAAGAGATGTATAGTTTGGCACATGCTCAAATCGGACTTGCCCCAAATGATAGAGTTAGAAACGTGCCTGGGGATTCCAACTCAATCCCATCAAGGTGGCATGTACCAATGCCATCTCACTAGTCCAAGTGATCAATTTCAGTTCACAACTGATCATAATGATAGAATTAAGAGTCAAAGGGATCACATAAACAAGACTAATGTATGCTAATACTAACTGATAGAATTAAAAAGGAGAGAAGGATCCAACATGGGAAGCGGGATACACAGCAGAATCATAGAATGGCAAAAGCCCTAAACAGCACTCTGGCCTCAGATTCAGCCCTTAAGTCATTCGGATCTGGCTAAAAAGCCCATGAGCATATTTCAGGCATGGAAAGCCAAGACACTGGCAAAAAAAAAAAAAAAAAAGAGAAAAAAAAAAAAAAACCTAAATGAAAGATCTCTGTGAGTGAGATCCCAGCAGAAAGAATGGGCCATCAAAGAAGGAGGTACCTTTCTCTGAAGGGAGGAGAGAACTTCCACTTTGAATATGACCTTGTCTAAATAAGATCAGAGTTGGCGAACTCAAAAGGCTTCCATAACCTTGGCAACTCATGACTAGAGCCTAGGGTGATTACTGACATCATAAACAAGAGTGTCAATTGTTAAATTAACAACGGGAGTCACTGTGCACTTACTCCTCGTGTAGGATCTCTGTCCTTAATGTGTTGTACTTTGTGAATTAATGCTATAACTAGTACTCAAACAGTACTTTACACTTTGTGTTTCTGTGTGGGTGCAAACTGTTTAAATCTTTACTTAGTATATACTCAATTGATCTTCTGTATATAAAGATAATTGAAAATGAATCTTGATGTGAATGGGATGGGAGAGGGAGTGGGAGATGGGAGGGTTGTGGGTGGGAGGGAAGTTATGGGGGGAAAAAAGCCACTGTAATCCAAAAGCTGTACTTTGGAAATTTATATTTATTAAGTAAAAGTTAAAAAAAAGACTTTTTTTATACAGTTACCTTGGCACCTTTGTGAAGTATCAACCAATTATAAATATATATGTGTGTGTGTGTCTTTATATGTGTGTGTGTATATATATATATATATATATATATATGGGAGAATTTGACTTCTTCAATGCTGTTCAATGGTTCATTCTATCATTATTATAATGTGTTGATTACTGGAACTATCTGTAATACAGTACAATCAGGAAGTGTACTCTTCTAATATTTTTCCTTTGTGAAATTATTTTGGCTATTTAAGATTCCTTTGAATTTCCAAATAAATCTTAGCATTGGCTTGTACATTTCTGTTGAGAATATTCTGGTACTTTGGCAGGGATTGTGTTTGAATCTACAAATTAATTTGAGTAGAAATGCCTTCTTAGAACCATTGAGTTTTCCTACCCAGAAATAATATTGTATTTGTTTTCCCTAATTTTCCTTTACTATCACATAAAATCTTCTAGAATTTTCAGCATATACATCTTGAAATTTTCTTGAATAAATTTTGCTTAAGCATTATTTTGCCCTTAATGATAGTTTTAATTGTTACTTTCTTAATCTTATTTTTTGTATAGTCTCTTGCTAATATATGGATTTTTCTATGCAGACCTTGTTATAAACCACCTCATGATGAACTAGTTTATTAGTTATAGTAGTAGTTGTTGTATATAACTAGATTTTCCATGTATAGAGTAAAGTCATTTGTGAAAAACAGCAGATAACGGCTTTACCAATTATGCCATAGTGCTGGCCCCATGGAAAAACAATTTTGAATATTGGTCTCTTTTTACGCTTTGTCTTTTGAAGTCAGTTAGTTTATAGGAACTACAATGCCTTAATGCAAATTTCCTTTTAAGATGTCTTTATGCCCACAATTTAGAACAGTGTTTTAAAACAGTTGAAATAGTAATGTATAAGCCATTATAGGCAGTGAACCTTAATTTTACCTTATAATTAGTCTTCTTTGAAAATTTATATATATATAAATTTTATATATAAATATATGAATATAAATATATATATTTATATACATATGTAAAAGTCACCTGATCTATAGTCTACACTCTGGAGCCTAGGTTGCAAGCTTTGGGCTATTGCCTTTTGGTATAGTGAATTTTTCCTTTTCAAACATTTAAAATGGATAAACCACATCATATCACTGTGTGCTAATTTTCCCATTTAGAAAATAGAGGAAGCTTAATACTTTCTTCACAGAATTGTAAAGATGTAATAATGATGCCTAACACATAGAAAGAAAACAGAACATTGATATAGTAATAAGTATTATTGAAATTGTGAAGAGTGCAGTGGGCACTTGGTCTAACTATTAACATTGTGATTGGCATTCTCATAATCCATATCAGAATGCCTGATTTGAGTCCTAGATCTGTTTCTGATCACCAATGCTTGCCAATAGGCATCCTAGGATACAGCAGGTTGTAGCTCAAGTGGTTGGGTCCTTGTAACGTATGTGGGACACCTGGATTGAGTTCTGAGCTCTGAACATTTGGAGTTTCAAGCAGCAGGCGGGAGCTCTCTGTCTGTGTTCTCTATCCTTCTCAAATAAATGAAGGAGTTCTAAAGAGCATATAAACTTATCCTTGCAAATGTGCTAATCCTGTGTTATTATGCTTTTATCTTATTGCACTTAAAGGGAAAGAGTATGGTCAATGGAACACTAAAATGATTCCTGGTTTTACTTTTATCTCACCCACATTTAAATATTCTACATTCATTTAAATCCTATTTTCTCATTAAAACACTTAATCATTTTAGGATTTTTATCCCAGGAATGGACACTTGGTGTAGCAACGAAGACACCAAATCTGATACCCATAACCCATTTTGAAATACCTGGATCTGAATCCTGGTTCTGCTACCAATTACAGCTTCCTTTTATTGCAAACCCAAAGAGGCAGCAGGTGATGGATCCATACTCATATTTGTGCTGGCAAAAATATATAGAAATAGCAATTCACTGGAAAAAAATAATTTAAAATTCTCTCCTGTCCATCTTGAAAACATCATCATAGACAAGTGCTGGACAGCACATACCATGGTTATGTCTCATTCCTTTAGATTCAGCATTAACTATTTCCCATCTCCACTCAGCTAGGGTCTGGCTATTTCAGGTTGGAACCATTGGCAAAGGGTTATTTGTGGATTTCTACTTCAGTTCTTCACCTTGACTTTGTTTTTCCTGCTCACCCATGGCCCATGAACTGCTAGGCTAATAATTTTATCAGAGCAGAGAAAAAAATGGGGAAGTGGTTAGGGCAAAGGAAATATTTATATTGTGCCTCTGTGAGTTGTTTCTGGATTATCTGAACTGGCAAAAGCTCCAGTCTGACTCTCCCTTCCTCAGGGCTGTATTTTGTGGATTATTAAGAAATTTTATGACCTTCTCTCCTGAAGATCCCTCAAATAATAGAGCTGATGTCTCCTTCTCATTCCATAGAAAATCTCATCCAGCATCCTTTTCTAGGGCTGTCTGTCCTCCAGGAGTGTCAGGGGTGGCCCACATTGAGCTAAAGGGAACGCTCATATTCAGTAATCCAACAAATTTAGAGTGTTCTGTCCATTTATATTATAGTAGAATTTCCTGATCTTTCATCATAAGAGCTAATCTCTTGTTTGTAGACTCTTCAGGCAGGAATTAGACCCTCGTCCATGTCCCACAAATGCAGAATAGAATGAATATTTCTGGGAAAATTCACATCCCTCATATTTGGGTGAAGGTTTCCCATAAAACATCTCTTAAAAAGTAATCCCTTTATGAGATTATTCTCTTTTCTCTGCCAGTGAGCTGTTTTTAGTGCTTAACGTAACTGAGGGTTTTAAGAGTCAGAAGTTTCCTATGATATTTGCTGTGTTTATTTTCTACTCAGTTTGAATTTAAATCTCTTTTTTAAAAAAGATTTATTTATTTATGTGAAAAGCAAATTTACAGTGGAGAGAGGGTGGGAAGGAGAGAGAGAGAGAGAGAGAGAGAGAGAGAGAGAGAGAGAAAGGGATAGAGATCTTCCATCCACTGGCTCACTCCTCCAATGGCAGCAACAGCCAGGGCTGGTCCAGGTCAAGCCAGGAGCTCAAAATTTCATCCTGTTCTCCCACATAGGTGACAGTGGCCCAAAAACCTGCGTCAGCTTCTGCTCCCTTCCCAGGTACATTAGCAGGAAGTTGGATTGCAAGTGGAGCAGCAGGGTCTGATCTGAGCTGCTGTCATCATAAGTGGCAGTTTAACCAGCTCCACCACAATGCTAGCCCAAATTTAACTCTCTCAGTGTTTGTGTCTATGCATTTTTGTATCTGCTTTTCCTTGTTCTCTCTATATCATTTTGGGAATGAGTGGATGAATATTTTAATTCAGATGTAAGGATTTTTTTTAAGATTTAATTATTTATTTGAAAGTCAGAGTTACAGAGAGAGAAAGAGAGGTCTTCCATCCACTGGTTCACTCTTTAATTGGCCACAATGGCCAGAGCTGAGCCAATCCTAAGCCAGGAGTCAGGAACTTCCTCTGAGTCTCCTACATGGGTGCAGGAGCTCAAGAACTTGGGCCATCTTCTACTTTCCCAGACCGTAACACAGAGCTGGATCGGAAATGAAGTAGCCAGGATGCAAAACAGCGCCCATATGGGATGCTGGCACTGCAAGAGGTGGCTTTATCCATTATGCAACAGTGCCTGTCCCTGATGTAAGGATTTTTAAACACTTATTGTCTGTATTAATATAGATCATTTACTATTTTTTAACTTGTGATAGCGTGCAGGCATAATTCAATTTTAATAAATTTAAATATAAAAAGATGCTCATCTTAAGACTCAGTAAATAGAGTTATATCTTTTAATTTGACCTATATCCAAAAATAAATATCATTTCCTTTTAAGAATAAGAATCAAGGAATAGACAGTACTCTAAAAAGAAAGAGAAATTCAAGTCTTATAAATAAAAATGGACATTTTGTCAGAATATCTATGCTTAAATGATAAAGGAGCTTGGCAAAGTTGGAAAGTCTAGATATGTAATACTTATCCAAAGTGAAGCTATTTTGAGTTTCACTAATCATTACAGTCAAGTAATTGTAACATAGTCTCTCCAGTAAAGAGCAGCTTTAAGTACAGTAAACCTATTTTACACATCAGTGCATTAAAGAGCATACTGCTATAAAATATGATTGTCATGGTTGTCATGATATCAGTGAAAAAAAGTGAAGGAAGCCATAAAGGAAAGTTTACTGAGCATAGCACAACGGATGGGGAAGGGACAGACATTTTTAGAACTAGAGTTATGTCCTATAACTCTATAATCAGGCCTTACCTTGTGGTCACTTCTGTTTGGATCAACTAATTTTAGGAAATTTTTGAAAATCAATGTACATTTTTTTGTTTGTGGATAATACATGACCATCCAAGAAATATCTGCATCTCTCAGGTATCTATATTGACATTTATAACTCTAAAGAAACTTTGCACTCTATGGAATCCTGAGTAGCTGATAAAATAATGACTAGTACATTTATCGCTATACTTAAAAGCTAGAAATTGAAGGTCCCAACAGTATATACTCACTGAAGTCTATTTTTAGATTATAATTCCATTCTTTTCTAAATCTTCCAACCCTAGTCTAACAGTTGTTTGAGGGAATGAGAAGTGTGTGAAACACCTGACATTCCAAAGATTCCCTTGTACATTTCAGGTTGTATGTGTAGTCTTCAGTTTGTATTAAGAGTTTATTTCAAATGGGAAAGGATATCTTGCACAACGAAGCAAAGCTTTTAAACAAGATAATCTTGAGTGTATGGCATTGCTCTTTTTTTTTTTTTTAAAGCTTAGCTCTGTCTTACACAAAAAAGAAGATTTAGAAGCATGTAAACTAATAGTACTTACTCAATCTAAGATATAAGGGTAACTTACTATGTGCACTGGAGGTTGAGATAGAACACTGTATTTGCATATATACAGTATGTGGGAAACTATCCTACCATTTTATAGAGCAGCAATCATATTTAGTTTAATGTCTTTTAAGTCCCATAAAATGATATTAGGAAATTTTGCTATTTGGATGGTGAACAATCAAAGCTGTGGTGTTAACTCATCATAACACTACTAGTTTGACTCTTCAGGCTTCATTAAATTAGGGATGTAAATATGCCAGATCAACCAAATGAAATTGGAATGCTCCTATTTCGGGATTTGCAGTAGGCTGGATGTGTCTGGCACCTTTTATATTTGTGGTTAGGTATTGCATGCACCAACCTTGTGATTACATAATCATTTCAGGAAATGAAGATTAGCATATATCATTAATTCTCAAACATATAGCTTGACTTTCCAGAAGATCTTGCAAAATAGACATGCCCTAAATAATTTACTTGACCCATTTCCTAATTCTTTCTTTCTTGTACACCTAGTATGAGCCCAAAATGTGTTTTTCCTGCCATTCCAACAGATTACATTTCGGAGCTAAAGTGTGGCTGCTTTGTGGGGAATTTCAGAAGTCTAAAAGCCATAATCTGGTCCTGAATCGATTCTTATAACTTCTACTTTGCCAACTAAATATTTGGACTTTGAAAGCTCTGTTTCTACCACCTGCCTTAAAATTTGCTAAATGATCCTCAAAATGGGGAGTGATGATTTACAATGAAGTTAGAAATATTTAAACCACTTGCGTAGAAATCAACAACAAAGCAATTGTCTTTTATGATTTTTTAAAAATAGTTATGTTCTTACTATTTTATTCCTTTTAGTATTTTTTGTTCTACTTAATACCATTCGTTGAACTCTTCAATTAACACACAATTATTCTTAGGCCAAAAATTTAACTGAAAAGTGATCCCTGTTAAATATGAGGGGGAGGCTGGCGCCGCGGCACACTAGGCTAATCCTCCGCCTGCGGCGCCAGCACCCCGGGTGCTAGTCCCAGTCAGGGTGCTGGATTCTGTCCCAGTTGCTCCTCTTCCAGTCCAGCTCTCTGCTGTGTCCCGGGAGTGCAGTGGAGGATGGCCTAGGTCCTTGGGCAGTGTACCCGCATGGGAGACCAGGAGGAAGCACCTGGCTCCTGGCTTTGGATTGGTGCAGTGCGCCGGCTGCAATGCACTGGCAGTAGCAGCCACTTGAGGGGTGAACCAATGGAAAAAGGAAGACCTTTCTCTCTCTCTCTCTCTCTCTCTCTCTCTCTCTCTCTCTCTCTCTCTTTTTCTCTCACTGTCTAACTCTGCCTGTCCAAAAAAAAAAAAAAAAAAGAAAAGAAAAGAAAAAATATATGAGCAGGAATAAGAGAGGGAGGAGATGTATAGTTCGGCACATGCTCATTCAGACTTACCCCTAATGGTAATGAGCTAGAAACATGTCAGGGGATTCCAATTCAATCCCATCAAGGTGGCAAGTACCAATGCCATCTCACTAGTTCAAGTGATCAATTTCAGTTCATAATTGATCAAAAAGATAGGATTAAGTGTCAAAGGGATTACATAAATAAGACCGGTGTCTGCAAATAATAATTGATAGAATTAAAAAGGAGAGAATGATCCTACATGGAAAGCAGGATACACAGCAGAATCATAGAATGGCAAAAGCCCTAAACAGCACTCTGGCCTCAGAATCAGCCCTTAAGGCATTCAGATCTGTCTAAAAAGTCCATGAGAGTATTTCAGGCATGGAAAGCCAAGACACTGTGGTAAAAAAATGACTAAATGAAAGATCTCTGTGAGTGAGATCCCAGTGGAAAGAACGGGCCATCAAAGAAGCAGGTACCTTTCTCTGAAGGGAGGAGAGAGCTTCCACTTTGACCATGACCTTGTCTAAATAAGGTCGGAGTTGGTGAACTCAAGAGGCTTCCATAGCCTTGGCAGCTCATGACAAGAGCCTCAGGTGATTACTGACGTCATAAATAAGATTGTCAATTGTGAAATCAACAACAGGAGTCACTGTGCACCTACTCCCCATGTAGGATCTGTTCTTAATGTGTTTTACTATTCAAATTAATGGTAAAAGTACTACTCAAACAGTACTCTATACTTTGTGTGTCTGTGTGGGTGCAGTCTGTTGTATCTTTACTTAGTGCATACTAAGTTGATCTGTATCTAAAGATAATTGAAAATGAATCTTGATGAAGAATGGGATGGGAGAGGGAGTGGGAGTTGGGATGCTTGCAGGTGGGAGGGAGGTTATGAGGAGAAAACCCACTATAATTCAAAAGTTGTTCTTTGGTAATTTATATGTATTAAATAAATGTTGAAAAAACACTATAAAATATTTATTTACTTATTTGAAAATGAGAGATAGAAATAGAGAGGGAGAGACAGAAAGAGATCTTCCATCTGATGGTTAACTCTTCACATGGCTGCCAACCAAATGTTTAAAAACATTTAAGTGTTGGGGAGAATAATATTATAAAAAAAATGGGGCTGGCACTGTGACTTAGCAGTTAAAGCTACCATCTGCAGTGCCAGCATCCCATATGGGTGCCGGTTGAGACCTGGATGCTCCACTTCCTATCCAGCTCTTTGCTATGGCTTGGGAAAAAGCAGTAGAAGACAGTCCAGGTCCTTGGGCCTCTGCACCCAAGTGAAAGACCTTGAAGAAGCTCCTGGCTCCTGGCTCTGGTTTGTTCCAGCTCCAGTTGTTGCAGTCATTTGAGGAGTAAACCAGCAGATGGAAGACATATCTCTCTCTCTCTCTGCTTCTGCCTCTCTCTAACTTTGCCTTGCAAATATGTTTTTAATGTTTCTAATGTATCTTGGAGTCTGGACCTAATTTTCCTTTTAATTGTCTAGGTATATCCATATGAAATCAATGATCATTATGAAATTATAATTCTCCCTTTTAATTCAAAAAATTTTAGACATCCAGGGAATTGAGAATTCTCTTATTTTATTCTAATAGAGCTGTCCCTTAGGTAATCACATAATTTACATGCATCTCTGACATATTTACAATGATGAGGATGAGACTCTTGCTGTCATGGACATTTGTGCAATGATTTGAAGGAGAGTGTTGGGCATGAGAAGTAAATACTTATTCATTGCTAAAAAAGCAATTGGATAGATGTGCCCCCAGAATCCAGAATTGAAAACTATACAGCATAAACAAACATAAATTCTACCAGGCTTATAGTTGCAGTGTCATTTATTATCTCACATTAACATTTATTATGCTATTTTTATGATAAATATATTGTCCAAAATTTTAAAGTAAAAAAAAAAAAACATTTTGGAGGCTTATCCTTAAAAAGTTGGTGGCCGGAACTGCGGCTCAATAGGCTAATACTCAGCCTGCAGCGCCGGTACCCCGGGTTCTAGTCCCGGTCTGGGTGCCGGATTTTGTCCTGGTTGCTCCTCTTCCAGTCCAGCTCTCTGCTGTGGCCCAGGAAGGCAGTGGAGGATGGCCCAAGTCCTTGTGCCCTGCACCCGCATGGGAGACCAGGAGGAAGCACCTGGCTCCTGGCTTTGGATCAGCACGGTGTGCTGGCTGCAGCGGCCATTGGGGGGTGAACCAACGGAAAAGGAAGACCTTTCTTTTTGCCTCTCTTTTTCTCTCACTGTCTAACTCTGCCTGTAAAAAAAAAAGTTGGCAATATTTATAAACATACTCAAGAAAAAATATATTCTGCATTCTACACAACAAACTCATGATTGTCTATTTATACATTGTCCATTTATACATTATATGTAAATACATTTAAATACATTTACACATCTGTGAGAATCCATTCAACAAATGTGTATTGTAATTCTGATTAATCTCAGTAAATTGTTTTTACTTAAAATATTTCCAACTATCTCTTTGTCCAATAAGAAGTCCTATGCTAAGGTTGTTTACCATTATTATTGAGTAATATTTATTTAGCAGAATATTAATTCCCTACAAATATTCAATTGTTTCAAAGTAATTATAGTCAGGAAAAAGTCCGGAGAAAAAAAGACAAATAATTTGATGTGTAAAAAACCAGGCAATCATTGAAATATATAAAGGAAATGCAGATTACTTTAATTTGGTAAAAGTTTTAATAATTCCTTAATTATTCTAAAATCTTGCCTAATTTCTCAACTTTGGAGGTTTATCTTTCAGATTGCGTAAGTTTAGGACTAGCTGTCAAATCTCTGTTTTAATTTTTAAACTATCAGTTCTAAGTTACATGTAATCATTGAGAGATAAAAATAGACATTTAGGGGCCAGTGTTGTCCTGCAGTGGATTATGCCCTTTGAGTCAGTGGCATCCCATATCGGAGAGTTGTTTCGATTTGGGCTACTTCATTTCTGATCCAGTTTCTTGCTGATGTGCCTGGGAAGGCGATGGAAGATGGCTCAGGTACTTCGATCTCTGCCACTCAGGTGGAAGAGCTGGATGGAGTTACTGTCTCCTGGCTTCAGGCTGCCCCAGACCTGGGTATTGCAGTCATCAGAAGAATGAACCAGAGGATTGAAAAATCTTTTTGTCTCTCTGTCTTTTTCTCACTCTCTTCTCGATGCCTTTCAAAAAATTGGTCTTGAAAAAATAAAGCAGACATTTTTGATACCTTAATATCAGGCGGTATGTTTTACTAAAATATTTATTTTACAACTATGTATAATACATACTGAATAATATCATCCCCTCTGCCTTCATAGGATAGGGAGTTCAGAAAATATACCGCAGTCTATTTGCTTACTAGGAACATTGTCAGAGACTCTTTTCACAGCTCAGAGCCATTATGTCTTAGAATGTCAATTGAAACTTGTTTGCTTGGTTTCCAGTAGAGAGTTAGTTATTGTGTCTCTGTCTGCACCATTCTCATTGTGAGTGACAATCATAGACTATTGTGCTGAATACCACCCCTGTTATTGTTGACGTTTGCTACTTGATGATTTTGTCTTTTTTTTACCCTATTCCTTACAAGTAGATTGAAAAATCAGATAATTCATCAGAAGAAATACAAAGTTAGCGCAGCTTTCAAAACCCTGCCTGCTGTCATTTTCTATAGTTAATATTTTTACCCCAAGCATTCAATGTCTCACCCTGACATCAGACTGCAGTAATTAATCATTAAATAGTGATTGAGGCAGTGGACCCCAGAAAACATCTCCATACACTACCATATGCTGGAGCCAGCTGCAAGCCAGAACTTAGGGGAAGCTGCACAGAGGAGAACAGTGCTTGACAGTTCCCTGCTGTGAAGACCAAGTACAACGTGCTTCTAACTAAGGGCCAAAAGCAGAATAATGCTTGGTTGTGTTGACCTTCATTACCTGACACTGCTTAAAAGACAAAATGTCAGTGTTAATGTACTGGAAGTTTAAACATTTAATCACTTTTTAATGAGGACACCAGCATTTTCTATACTTTACATTATTTTTATTAGTTTGTTTTTTTCTCTAACAACAAAAACAAATCACTTTGACAACATTTATCTGTTCGCATAAAAGGAAATTTAAAATTGACTACTCACTAAAAAACAAGCACAGCAAATCCAGTATATTTTTAAATCTTTGTTGGTGGTGATGGTATGAGTTTAATTAAGGAAGAATTGGAGGGAGACATAGATGCTGGTTTCAAACTTATAGTGTCTTTTTGTAGAAAAGAGTAAATCTGTTGTCTGCTTCTATCTGGATGATTAATAAATCTCATGAGCAGGATATTAAAAGACCTATTCAAATTCAGTCCAAGGTACAATTCATTAACAGTTGGATCTGTCTAGTAATGCAATAGCCTGTGCCATGAGGTAGTAAATTTCCCATTACATAGGCATGGGGGGATTCCCATTTCACTGAAATGCAGTGAGATTGCAGTAGGAACCCCTTAAGCTGATATTATACATATCAAATGAGAAAAAATATTTGTGCATATATATCAATTTGAGAAAAAAGTAATGATCATTGTACACTAGGAAATCCAGCTTTAAGAAATATCTGTTCACTTTTTTTAAATTTAGTGTTGAGCATTAATATAAACTTTTGGAGAGAACTCACAAATTAAAGGGAGACATCTGTCCACCATGAAAGGTATAAAAGTGGTAAACTAAAGATAGTTGTCAGCAGCTACCCAACTAACTACAGTCTCCCCAATGGCAGCTGCTATTTTAAAAGAGTAGTAGGAGGCACAGAGAACTTGTGTCTGAAGTTGAGGTCTAAAATTATGCATCCAAACTTAATGCGCTTGAAAAAGAAAAGGGAAATGAATTATAGGTCATCATGACTAGAACCATCCTTGAATAGAAATGCCACTTCATTACAACAGAAAGGAGAACAACCAACTTTGAAGAAGCCAAATGTTAACCTCACATATCACCTTCATCAACTTGCTTGAAGGAATGCCACACCCATATACATACACACTAAGAGAAAGTACCGCTATGCAATGAAGAATTATTCAAGAGGGAAACACTGCCATTCGTATACAGTTTCATCATTTCCTAAAAATTTCAGGTGTTATCTTCACACAAACAAACAAGGAAAAAAGTTTGTAGATAAAACTAAAAAGAGTAGTTCACTACTGATTCACTCCCCAGATGGCTGCAACAGCCAAAGCTGTGCCGATAGAAGGCCAGGAGCCAGGAGCTTCTTCTAGGTCTTCCGTGTGGGTGCAGAGGTGCAAAGACTTGGGCTATCTTCTTTTTTTTTTTTTTTTTGACAGGCAGAGTGGACAGTGAGAGAGAGAGACAGAAAGGTCTTCCTTTTTGCCGTTGGTTCACCCTCCAATGGCCGCCGCGGCTGGCGCGCTGCGGCCGGCGCACCGCGCCAATCCGATGGCAGGAGCCAGGTGTTTCTCCTGGTCTCCCATGGGGTGCAGGGCCCAAGCACTTGGGCCATCCTCCACTGCACTCCCTGGCCACAGCAGAGAGCTGGCCTGGAAGAGGGGCAACCGGGACAGAATCCGGTGCCCTGACCGGGACTAGAACCCAGTGTGCCGGCGCCGCAAGGCGGAGGATTAGCCTAGTGAGCCGCGGCGCCGGCTTGGGCTATCTTCTAACTGCTTTCCCAAGCCATAACATAAAGCTGGATTGGAAGTGGAGCAGCTGGGACTCGAACCAGTGCCCATGTGCCAGCCACAGCACTTGGCACTGCCATTATCTTTTTTTTTTTTTTTTTTGACAGGCAGAGTGGATAGTGAGGAAGAGAGATAGAGAGAAAGGTCTTCCTTTTTGCCGTTGGTTCACCCTCCAATGGCCGCTGGGGCCAGCTCATCGTGCTGATCCGAAGCCAGGAGCCAGGTGCTTCTCCTGGTCTCCCATGCGGGTGCAGGGCCCAAGGACTTGGGCCATCCTCCACTGCCTTCCCGGGCCATAGCAGAGAGCTGGCCTGGAAGAGGGGCAACCAGGATAGAATCCGGTGCCCCAACTGGGAATAGAACCCAGTGTGCCGGCGCTGCAAGGCGGAGGATTAGCCTGTTAAGCCACGGTGCCGGCCTCCATTATCTTTTAATTCAGTGTTTCTGTAAACTTTCTGACATCCCCTCATGTACTAGTGTTATGAATGAGGCAATACAGGAGATAAAGTCACAAAGGTGGCATCTTGTTTTTCTGTTTCTTGGGTATATCCTTTAGTATGTCTCAGTCAGCAGAAAATGTGGCTTTTGACACAGAAAATGTACCTTTAATAAACATTCACTAACATGTTGCCTCTTGTGGGTTTTACACACAACTAAAGGACACTCACAAATTTAAGTCCTTTTTGTGATGTAAATCTGTATAAATACTGATTAAAGAAATTTTAAAGTTTCAAATGGAAATAAATGAAGCTTTTTGAGAGGTACTGTGCATCTAACAATTTCATGTGAAGAACGGTTTCTTGGAAAACATTGTACATCTTTCTCAGTGTAAACGTGAAGCAATCAAGATCACTTTTAATTAAAACTCTTTCCCAGTCCACTAAGGAATACTGAGAGAATGCCAAACTATATTAATGTACTCCATTATGACTTTGACTGTATTTTACAACTTGAAAAATTTTCATTTTTATGGTGCCATCAGCCTGCTACTTAATAGAAAATGTTTTATTGACATTTATGTTCTTTACCTAATGATGTGTATTTAAATGATGGCTGTCATCTTCATTAGAAGTGAGTGTTGAAAGAATAATAAGAATGAGAACAGGGAGACCTGCTCTCATTCTAACTGTAGCAACTGAGAATATAACCTTGTACTGAACATTCCACCAGTTTGGCCACTGGGTTTAATTAAAAATGCTATTCAGCTCTAACATCTGATTGTTTATATTGCGATTCATTATGTCTACTGATACAGGAAATATGTATGTGTGTGTATATATGTACATGTATTCTTAAATATAAGTGTACTAATTAGTAATTTTAAATTTCCTATCTGAATTTTTTAGTACTGTCAATGATTATCAGACCAACATCAGACTTGGGATAATACAAGAAATCCTAAAGACAGAATCTAGTAATATGCCCTGTACTGATAAGTGTGTACCAGTGGAAGTCATTTCGATATATGATTGATGCTCATAAAAATGCTGTCTTAAAACAATCTGTGAATTTTAAGTTATATTCAGCTTTATTTTGATTAATTTTATTAGCATTAAATGAAGTGGTAAAGGAAGTATTCTTTACAATCATCACTTTTTTCCTAGTCAATTTGTAATCTGTGATTCTTTTTGTTGTTGTTGTTCCTCAAACATATTTAACACTGTGTTCCTAAATCAAAATCCATCTGGGAGGGGCAACTGTTTGGCACAGCAGATAGGATGCTGTTTGGGATGCCTGCATCCCGTATCAGAGTGCATGGGTTTGAATTCTGCCTCTGATTCTGATTCCAGCTTCCTGCAAATGATTTCCCTGGGAGGCAGCCAGTGATGGCCCAAGAATTTGGGATCTTGACACACACTTGTGCAGCCCAGCTAGAGTTGCTGACTCCTGCCTTCAAACTGGCCCCCTCCTGGCTATTGCAGGCATTTGGGGAGTGAACCAGATGATAGAATATCTCTGAAAATAAATAAACTAAAAGTTAAGAAAATTACCTAGAGAAAGTGAAAAATTTACACACTGAATATAATCAAATATATTATAATGAACATTTTCTTCTGTAACTGGCAATAAGCTGTTGTTATTTTGCTAATGAAGTTTTGGATAGCAAACAAGTAACAGATTTATTTCTAAAACTTACCACTCATTTATTTCATTTTGTGTTACTGAAGAAATGAGTAAGTTTTCCCTGTATAATACCTCATCAGAATTTCTATCATTCTTTCAAATAAAATTATGATTTTATTACTCTTCTTGGAACTACATAATTTTTTTTGACAGGCAGAGTGGACAGTAGAGGGAGCCAGAGAGAAAGGTCTTCCTTTTTGCTGTTGGTTCACCCTCCAATGGCCGCCACGGTAGGCACGCTGCGGCCGGCGCACCGCGTTGTTCCGATGCCAGGAGCCAGGTGCTTCTCCTGGTCTCCCATGCAGGTGCAGGGCCCAAGCACTTGGGCCATCCTCCACTGCACTCCCTGGCCACAGCAGAGAGCTGGCCTGGAAGAGAGGCAACCAGGACAGGATTGGTGCCCCGACCGGGACTAGAACCGGGTGTGCCGGCACCGCAAAGCAGAGGATTAGCCTGTTAAGCCACGGCGCCGGCCTGGAACTACATAATTATTTTGTTTAAAATACCAACGTTGTATTTATATATTGTTTTCTAATTGTTGTTGATGCCTGTGATAGCTAGCAAGTGATCACCCAAAAGCCCTTCATCCCTTGTACAGCCTACTCTGATAACAGATCATGGTTGCTCTTGTGTGACAAAAATGAACACCAAGTGAATAATGACTTTTGACTTCGTATGCTAGGTCATAAATATCTAGGTCATAAATTCCAAGGCAATTTCTTTTTACTTTTTTTTTTTTTTAAAGATTTATTTTATTTACTGAATGGAAAAGTGACAGACAGAGAGACAGAGAAAGAGATCTTCTATCAGCTGATTCACTCCCTAAATGGTCATGATGGATGGTATTGAGCCAGGTGTAAGCCAGGAGCCTGGAACTCTGTAAGGGTCTCTCATGTGGGTGACAAGGGCTCCAGTACTCTAGCCATCTTCTGCTGCTTTCCTGGGCACAGTAGCTGCACTGGAAACAAACAACAGGGACTGGGACCAGTGTTCTGATATGGTGTGTGTTCTAGGCAAGCAGCATAACCCACAGCACCAAAGTCCAGTCCTGAAGCAAAGGCAGTTTCTGTCTTGCTTTCTTGAATTAATGCTTTAAGAGAAACCATCTGCCATGATATAAGTAAGTTCAGGCATCCCAGTAGAGACGTGTAAGCAGACTGGAACCAACACCATCCACCAATATCATCACCAACATTCCAGTCATTGAATGGGTCCCTACAGGCACTCTAGCCAATATCTGAACATTACCTTATGAAGACTTCAAGTTAGATTTATCTCAAGTAGTCACTTTTTGATTTTCTGATTCACGGTAACCATGAAACATAATAAGCACATATTGCTATTCTATTAATTTTTGTGTGTTTTACATTTATCTATTGAGTGGCAAAGACACAGAGGGACAATGAGAAAGAAATAAAGAAAAGATAGACAGTATTGCTGTTTTGTCATTATATTTTTGGAGTGAGTTGTTAAACAGCTATAGGTAACTAATAAAATGTCTTACTCTTTATGATGAGCTTATTGGATATGGGAGCTGTGGTTTTTCTCCCACCTCTACTGCAGATTTGTCATACATGATTGCCATAAAATGGAAGCCCAATTAATGTTGGCTGAAATGAATGGTTGAATTTATATCATTCTACTGATGTGATAGGCTCAGAATAAGCTTATGAGCAATGGACATCTAGTAATCAATATTTTCAGAAAGAATTGCTGAACATCAACTTGCCAGATATTAAAAGTATTCTTTTAGCAAAGTGGTATCAAGTAGTTTCATGTACCTGAGTGACTCACCAAGTTATTATAAGAAAAAAATCAATGGCGGTATCCTAGTAAACCTAGCCATAAACTGGTTTACTCTCAAGTAAATGTTCCCACAGAGCTATCTCCAAACCTTCAATGGTTCAGGGTGTTAATTTCTAATAATTACATTTGCATATTTTAAGCTTCATATATTTTTCCTATATTTTACTATAGAGTAATGGTGGATCTGTTTTCCAGAGACCTGTACCTAAATAAATAAATGCACAAATAAATGAAATTAAGTTTAAAAGCTAAGGTTTGAGTTAATTCTGTCAAGCTGTCAACTTTTTTCGTGAATCCTTAGATCCTCAGAAAATCGGATTTGCTGAATTCCACTTACCAATAATACCTCTTCCTCATTAATATGAATTCATTTAGAATATGTTAGTCCATTGAGACTTGTGAGAATTAATAATATATAAAATACTTATAAGCTATAGTTTTAAGAGAAGTTTATTAAATATTTCCATGTATTATAATTGATTTTTAAAATGAATGATTCATTTTGAATCAAGGAAAATAGAAGCTAAAAGCTTAGATTCATATAAAAAAATATGAGCTAGGATGATCAGAACTAATTCTCTCATCTGAACATTATAAGAATTCTAGAAAAGCTTTTATCAGTAAACTGAAGAAGGATGATTAGAATTTTGTAATAGAAGGCCTACTATATCACATATTTTTATCAATTTTTTGAAACACAAAATGTGGACTTCTTGTATTGCTTTCCTCTCGATGATAATTTTTCAAATTTTTTCAAAATTTTCATGCAATAAAATGAATTTGAGTATCTTTAAAAAACAAATCCTTTAAAGTTCAGTGAATTCCTGTGTTATTTGTCACAGGCTAATGCTTTACCAAGAGCAAGCCTAGACAATACTCTAACATGGAACAACCCATTGAAAACAACTTTACATAAATATGCCATTGATTTGCAGATTTACTAATTGTAGCTTCTGATTTTGAACATGTCTGAGGTCCTTCTTACAAATTAAATTTTATCCATTTTATTCTATAATTTGATTATCTCATGATCAATAGAAATAGGAGTAAGGAAATGAAATAATGGTTTCTGTGAAGGAGCAATTTGCTTAATGTCTGCACAGAAAGAAAAACCAGAAGGGTATTGATACAAAGCAAAATAATTCCTCAGCTTACTTTACTAAAGTACTATCAGCAAATGTTGCATTGTTAAGATAGAAAATAAAAATATAAGTAAAGAGAATATCTTCTGGATGAAATTAAATTAGGTATAAAAAATAGCGACTCATAACATGGTCTCTATTTACAGACATTCCCTAGTGTCCTCTAAGACCAACTTTCACCTTTGCAGATTTCAATGACATTTTCTTTCTCGCTTTTTCTTAACCAGCATAAAGAATAACAAATGACTCAAAAATTGTGGCTAAACATGAATAAAGTCTCTCTTTTGATCTTTTTATTGTTTAGGTGACAATATACAACAATTAGCAACTCACCCAGCTTGATTGACCCATTATCTGTGGAGCATTTCCTCAACCATGTTTATTTTGATTATTAAAGCAGAATAATATTTCCTGTAGGTAATGTCTTCCTCTTTGGAAAAAGTGGACTCTTAAAACCTTAGTTTCATTTCTAAGTTGCTTCTTTCATTGTTAGGAAAAATGTTGATCTTTCCATTTTTCAGACATTCTGCTCCTAATTTTCTTGGTAGAGAATGTAGCGCACCATTATGTAGTGTCTTTCTGATCTCTATGTGAGCATTGTTTTTTGTTAGATTAAACTAGCTTTTTCAGCTACTTCATACTTCAACGTCTACTTATTTATCTTATAATTTTGTGTGTATTTTTTTTTTTTTTGAGCTTTTAGTCTCTGTCCGTTATAATGTCAGGCATACATGGTGACAAGCCTTTGTCCCTAAGCTTACCACATTGCCCACCCTGTAGTGAATTCTTAATACATATTTAGTGAGTAAACAAAACAATCAATACACAGCAAAAATGGTAAAACCAGCTTAATCAATTTGGGAATATAGTGCTTAGTGTTCAAATATTGGATGTATGTATCCTTTCCTTACTTTTCACCAGAAAGTCAACTCCTATCAAGATCACAGAAGTGATGTCCCAGTTTGAATCCAATTCTGGGTAATCGCAGCCTGGAGGCATATTCTTTTGATCCTTTCATCTCACAATTCCTTCTTTGAGAAAGAGGAGCAAAAATAAAAACATCAAGGTTGTACATAACAGATACGCCCTTCTCTGTGTTCTTTTTTCAAAGTCTAACATTGAACACTATTTCAATTAAAATTTGATTTAATTTAAATTTGTATTTATAGTTTTATTAAATATTTATTTTATTTACTTGAAAAGCAGAGTTAGAGAGAGAGAAAGGGAGATCCTCTATCTGCTGGTTCACTCCCTGGTCAGGGCTGGGCCACACGGGAACCAGGGGTCAGGATCTCCATCTGGGTCTGCCATGAGGGTTCAGGGGCTGAGTACCTGGGCCATTTTCTGTTTCCCTCCCAGAAATATTAGCAGGGAGCTGTAAGGAAAGTGGAGCATCTAGCATACAAACTGGCACTCTGATTTAGTATGCCAGCGTCACAGGTAGCAGAGCAACCCACTGTGCATAACACCAGCCCCTACTTTTATTTTTCAAATGGACAACTGAGGCCAATAAATTATAAAGAAAATATATAGACGAACTGGGATATGAAGCTGTTATGTGCAATTTCAATGCCTTTATATATTTGAATAATTTTTTATTCAAACATGGTAACTAAAGACGTTTGGCAGCAATGATTTCTGAAAAGTTTCTATTTTTACTTCTGTGCAAAAATTTATTTTTAAAAGCATACTAACAACGAATCACAGAAAATGAGATTAAATTAGTGACAAGGAGCATTCTGAGATATTGAAAGAAAACAAGAGGAAATAGATGATACTTACATAAGATGTAGTACATTGGTTTAATAGAATGCACATATCTGAGGATGTTTTAAGATAAAATAACATAGATAAAAGCATATACACTATATATTTCTACCTCAAGGAAATACGCATCTATTTCTAAAGCATACAGTTAATGATACTCTGTGAAGTTTCTTTTTTAAAAAGGTTTATTTTATTTATTTGAAAGTCAGAGTTACTGAGAGAGCAAGGGGGAGACAGAGAGAGATCTCCCATCTGCTGGCTCACTTCTAGATGGCTGCAACAGCTAAGTCTCGGCCAGATTGAAGTCAGGAGCCAGGAGCTTCATCAGGGTCTTTTATGTGGGTGGCAGGCACCAAAATACTTGAGCCATTTTCTGTTGCTTTTCCCAGACAATTATAAGGGAAGTGGAGCAACCCAGAAACAAACCAGTGCCTATATGGGATGCCAGTGTCACATATGGTGGCTTTAACAGCTATGCCACAGTGATGGCCTCTGTGATGTATCTTTAATGTAATATAAAAAATATGAGAATTGCCTTACTATCCACAAAATTTCATAATATTGAGTCACATTGCAGGAGGTGAAGACTATAAATTCCCTTCAAATTTAGCCTTCAGGTTCATGGTTTCTAGTATTTTGAAGAAAATAATGAAATACATCATAAGATGTTTCAAGGTATAAAATATTTTAAAAATTAGTATGCATGGATTTCTGATTTAAAAATAGTACTTAAAATAATGTCTAAAGATGTTATTCAACATATTTCTGAGTGGCTCAAAAATAGAAACCTAATATTATTTTGCAAATTCAAAATAGAATACAATACTTTTTCAGTATTTAAAATTAATGATTATATGTAATTTATATTCATATCATTTCAAAGTAATATAAAATATATAACATACTTGAGGATTCATGAAATGATCCTCTCGTGGTATTTAGAGAATCTGGCAGATGGGGGGAATATGTACTGAGATAGCAAATTGGTTTCTAGTACCTTCTATTCAAAATAAGCAAAAACCAAAGTCTGTGTTTTTCTATGAGACACAAGTCACATAATGCACTTTTCTAGACTCAAAAATGAACAACTGTGCTACAAAATAAGAGGCATCAAAGCAAATTATTCCTGTAAATTACTGGCTAGTGGAAAGTTAAGCAACATTTGCTTTATCACTCAATAAATATTTCAATAGTCTCTGTTTGGAGACATAAGTCGACTTAAAAGGAACATACGATTAAAGACACAGACACTGCATAGGGCTAACCAGAAGAGAGGTTTTTTTTGCCCTGAATGCTTACTTTCAAGTCTCTCCCTTTCCCTCTCTTTTCATACACCCATGGTTGGAGGGATGAAAGACAAAATTATTAAGGTCTGGCATTGTAATAAAATGAATGGCAATGGCCACTAGAAGAAGAAAAATATTTCCAAATTAAAATACAGATGCATGACTGGGTAGAGGGATCCTAGGGTTTAGGACAGGTAGAATGGGAAGAAGAACAGGACCAGTAAAATAAAACAATGAGAATAGGACACTTTGGTTGAAAGCATTTTGTTGTGTGTGCATAAATAAAGATCTTTCCAGCAGTTCCCAAAGTCTACAGGCTATTTAATAATGAGTTAACATGTCTATTTTAGTTAACTGTGCACTCGAAGCACATAATAAATTTGAAAAAGCTTTAAACATAAAACATTAGAATTCTTGTTGGCTTGGGAATCCTTTGAATCTGACATTGTTCCAAGAATGGACTAAATACATGGTTTTAGAAAAATGGTAAAAATATCACGATCACTCAGGAACTACTAAAACTGGTCTTGCTTTGGAAAGAAAGATGATGAATTTAGTGTAGATATTTGAATTTGAGATATACTTAAAATATTAAAGATGAGATGTAGTGTAGGTTGAATACAATAACATGAAGCCCAGAAGAAGTTTCTGGAATGAGAGAAAAACCAACAGATTGATCAACATGATGGGTCACAGAGAAGACCCCCTTCCAAACCCTGTGACAGAAATGGCATGGTATTACAAATTGGTGTGTAACATGGTTTCTACATTGTGCTCTTGTTGTTTCCATCCTTAATCATCATACCTAAACTTTTTAAAGGATTCTTGAGAAATAGAAGATAAATAATATATTTCAAAACAAAGTAAAAAAAAAAAAAGGAAAAAGCAAAGTGAGGAGAGAGAGAATTTGGAGAGAAACATATTTGTAGTAAGAGATATAGCAATGGATATTTAATGTTCCAGTTCTGCTAAAACTCTTTGGGGAGAGAACGAATGCTGGACTTTTCATAAATTATTAGAATTAGATAGTGAAACTATTTATTTCAATATTAATGTGTGTATATATATATATATATATTTAAAACTAGAGAATTTGGGACATTTTATTTACATTTGTTTCATTTAAGAGGCAGAGAGACCCAGAGAAGGCGAGAGGACACTCCCATTGATTGGTTCACAATCATAATGGTTGGGGCGGGGCCATATTCAGAGCCAGGAATGCAATCCAGGCCTCACGCATGAATGGCAGCAATTCAATTACTTGAGCCATTGCTGTTGCCACCCAGAGTGGATAGCTTGAGTCGGGAGCCAGAGACAGGAATCAAATCTGGGCACTCTGATACAAGATCTCAACATCTAAGCTGCTAGGGCATTGCCCACTTCTTATTTACAAAATTTTTAACAGAAGAAAAGTTTGGGGCTGACGTCGTGCAATGGATTAAGCTGCCACCTGTGATGCTCATTTCCCATACTGGCGCATGAACTTAGTTCCACCTGTTCTTTCAGTCTGGTTCCCTGGTCATGTGCCTGGGAAAGCAGGGGAAGATGGCCCAAATATGTGGGCCCTTGCCATCTGTGTGGGAGATCTGGAATGGAGCCCCAGGCTCCTGCCTTCAGCCTGTCTTAGCTCTGACTGTTGCATTTGTTTGGGGAAGTAAAGCAGCAGATGGAAGATTTTCTCTCTCTCTCTCTCTCTCCCTCCCCCCTCTCTGTCCCCGGCCCCTCTCTGTTTCTCTTTCTCTTTCCCTTTCTCTTTCTCCTTCTCTTTCTCTTTCTCTCTGACTCTGTCTTTCTCTGACACTTTGCTTAATAAATAAATAAAAATAATTAAATATAATAATTAATAAATAAATAAAAATAATTCTTTAAAAATTGATAAAAAGATAAACTAGGTAGACAGGAAATATTTAAAAGGTAAAAAAGGTTAAAGAATGTACCATGTGAATGTCCCCCAAAATAGTTGTATATAATAAAGCCTGGATTTTGTGGTGCAAATACAGTACTAAGATGTAGAATAACAACAGTTGTCAATCAACCAACTAAACATACTCTCACTAACAACAAATGTAACCTACTACAATTTAAGTTCTAAAAGAGTTTTTCCTGAAACATCCTCAGTAGTTAGAACAGTGAGCAGTTTATAGTTGGCACTCAGTAAATGCTTTTCCGGCTGCTATGTGAACACATGGAAACATGGATGAACACCTCCACACACAAAGGAATGTATAAAGAGAGAGAAGGGGTAGGGGGAAGACTGATTGAGCCTGGAGTGGGCTTTTATTCTAGAGGTTTTGATACCATCCTCCCATATAGGTGTACCTGAGTCAGTTTCCCAGTCAGACTGCTAACTCCAGATTCCTGCTAATGTAGACCCTTGGGGGCAATGGAGAAGGTTCAAATATTGGGTACCTGCCAACAACAGGGAAGATGTAGCTGGTGACTGTGACTTCACAGCCCTAGCTGGTGGCTGGCTGGTGGCAGGTAAGCACTTGAATGAACTAGCAGGTTATCTCTCTCTTTCTCTTACAAGTAAATAAGTATATATATTTTTAAATAGTTAATCTCTTTCATTCTTGTTACAGTTTATTACAAAAGTTTTCAAGTATTAGGAGGTTCCTTGTTGGAAAGTAGACGGGGAAAAAGAACCCCTTTAGTAAGAATTGTGAAAATCATGTAAGTAAGCAGTGTCTGAAAGTGATTGTCCTAGGCAGGACAATTGTTTAAACATGTTGTTAGTAGCTAAAAATTCAGCAGCTGTTTTAAGGTATCTACACACTGAAGGCTATTCCTAAACACTAAGCACTGACAACATTGTGAGAGCAATTGAGTAAAACCCATGGCCTGAAATGGCTGGCGCTGATCTGGGTGTTGAAATTCTGTGTTCAAGCAGTATTTGATTTTTCTTATCATGTCTGCCCTCTGCTGAAGATATAGGGTACCAGTGGGGAACGAGTCACATATTCTGATGCACTGCCTTAAAAACTTTTATTTTTTAATTAAAATTCAAGTAGCTAAATGTGGATATAGTAGACAGTTGGACAGCCTATTTGGCAGAAACTGTGTTTGAGAAAAAAAAGAAAGAGAAACAATTTCTCTACATGACTGCTTTGGATCTCTCTTCTCTCAGCCATTCTTGGTGCATAAAGTGAAACTTTACTCCAAATGCATACTATTTGGAAACAGAAAAGGCTTTTTTTGTTAAAGGGTACAATGGAAAATGCATAAATCAACCTTCTCAATTTGGATGACTTTGGTAATTTGCATTCATCTGTTTAAAGAGAGATGTCTTTGGAGACTTCCTATTTTTACATAAAAATTACACTCAGCATCTCCCAGCCTCTTTTGTTCACTAAAATTAGATTTGCTCACTTATACAATTCACAGGGCCTAATTTGCTCAGAAGGAAGTCACACGCTATTTACAGCATGCCCTCTTCTCTCTTACCTCCCCCCCCACCTCCAAAAAAAAGTTAAATAATATCATGGGCAGCAGCTCCCCTCCCACATCACAATACACTCCAATGATTCATGGAGCGCACTCCTGTGGGCAAAAGCCCATCTTCTATTACAAACCAGAAAAGAAAAACTGGCAAAATTAAGGTTTGCAAATGCCATGGGATTTTGTGAGAATAATTACTCTGGCCTTCAATATTAATGAGGAGGAAAGGACCATAGTTGAAGCAATTCATTGAACCAGTGGTTTCAACAATTCTAGTCCTATGGCTTTGCCAGTTATGGAGTCCTGCCTCTACATAGATCCTGAAAAGCTCTTGAGATTGCTCTGGTTACCATGGTCAAGATGCAGGGTTCTTTGTTGGATGTGTAATCACACTGTGACGTGGAAAACTATCAGCAGTTGCAGGGGGAAATGTTTTACACTGTAGCAAGAAGGGAGGGAGACCAACACTGTGGTGTAGTGGGTTAAAGTCCTGGCCTGAAGCGCCGGCATCCCACATGAGCGCCGGTTCTAGTCCCGGCTGCTCCTCTTCCGATCCAGCTCTCTGTTGTGAGATAGCAGTAGAAGATGCAGCCTTCTGGGGAGTGAACCAGCAATTGGAGACCTCTGTTTCTACCTCTCTCTGTAACTCTTTCAAATAAATAAAATAAATCTTTAAAAAAAAAAGGGAGATGGTTACAAGCTGAGAAGTGAAGAGCATGTAAACAGTTAACAAATAATTTTAAGAAGATGTGTACAAAGCTTCTACTGCACCTCATAAATGTTTAAAAAAGAACCCATGTGGTAAAATTAAAATAGCCACAGATTTAAAGTCATGCCTGGCTTGGTCCTTTGTTTGCTGTCTAAACTTGGGCGGAGCAGCTAGATATTTCTAAACCTGAAAGAGAGGTAAAGTGTGCACTGATAGCATTCATCAGTGTATTAATCGCAAATCAGCAAGGCCAGCTTCACAAACACTGACACTCCTTCACAAAGGGACTTGTGCATAGGAGGGTCATGCTTGATTCAGTGTCCTGCTGTTGCCATCTTGAAACTTTTAGTAGTTTAATAATAATGATTTTAATAGAAGTCCCCTGTTTTCACTTTGTACTGGGCCCCACAAGTTACATTGTTCATCCAGCAAATTACTAAATCATTGGCCCAGTGATGGTCATATGATAGTGTTCAAGGTGGATTATTATCCTCTCTGCCTTTCTCCTTGGAAACATGCAGGGTCAAGGGCTGTCAGAGTGTGTATTGCTTTGTACTGGATTTTCATACTCTGGGGATCTATTCATTTCATTTCCTTTCAGGGCTGTTTTTTCTCACACAATCTTAGGGGTCCCATTTTAGTATAGCATCTCACTTAAAGCCCCAGGAAATAATCATTTGATACTTTTTCACAAAGAGGAGCTTGCTCTTATGGCTAGATTGAAACACAAAGTTGAGAAAATAGTACCAGTGTGTTGAAATGTTATTTGGCTTTTGTATGAGGCTCAAATCTATTTTATGCCATTACTTCGGCTCTGGTGTTGGGTCCAGGCATTGGAAAACCACGTCATATAATGTCTAGTTGAAGTGAGTTGTACCTCCTAGGAACTAAATATCATCACTCATCATGTGATCACATGAGTGGCTTCATATCCAATTAGAGTAATGGTATAAATAATAAAATAATTATGACACTTTAATATACAGTTAATTTTTAAATATTTAGTCTCAAATATAGGTAAGCATTCTAGATCCAATTTGGAATAGAAACAGTTGAAAAGCACTTTGTTGAAGTTCTGCCATATAGTGATGAGATTGTTTAGTTTTTGTTAAAAGGGCAAAACAATGTAGCAATTCACATTTTGTGAAAATTGTTAAGTATATGTATAACAGCAAAAAACTTCCAAACAGGTATAGAAATAGTGAAATGGAAGGGAAATTAATACAAAGTCAAATAAGATGAATTACACAAAAATCTTTAGGAAGACTGTATCTTTTTAAGCCAACAAATGTCTATGATATTTGAATAATTAATCATGAAACTGGAATATAATATAATATGATACTGAATATGTCATGATTTTATGATATTTAACTACGTGATATAATAGAGTTTTAATTTTCAGCATTATATGTGTCTATATACATTTTAGTTGATCATGCTTAAAGCATGGATCTTTCCAGAAACTAGCTATCATTGGCTCCCTTTTTTATTACACTTTGTGAGGATGAAAAACAAAGAATCAACTCCCAATCTCAAAATCAAACATAGAGGAAAATATAAAGTCTTACATCAATAATTCATGACAAATAATCTTTGAACCAGATACAATTAAGAATATATAGATTATGAGGAATATGAAAGTGGCTTAGACAAATTTGAAACTTCAGATATTGGTTATACTAGTAGTCTTCAAAACAACAGATTAAATAAGACTTCTTCACCATCATCATCATCATCATCATTTTAGAAGAAATATAAAGCTGTTTAATTCAATAAGAGATTGAAATGATTTTACAGATCTCCTACTTACTTTTGAACTTTTTGCTTCTGCATTTCTTTAAAAATCTAACTCCAAAATAACATGGTACACTGCTAGGTGCTAGTACAACATACCAAAATAACATCTTACTCGTCTACAAAATTCTGTTGTGAACAAGCATTTATTTGGAATATAAAAGTACAGGAATTTAAGAAAGGAATAATCTGTTAGCTTATGAGACAAAGAAATTATTTTTCTTCTACTCAATTAAGCTATTTAAATTTTATTAAAACTTCAAGTGTGTTTTTATATACCAGAGATGTCTTCTGTTATAGTAATGTTCATTTTGACACTTGGTCATCGATAGATAGATATAGATATAGATATAGTTATTCTAGGTATATGTACATCTCTACAAAATAAGAACCATTAAATAATTACTGTCATAAATGTCACAGCTTGAACAGGATTTGGTTTCTCAAACTCAGGCAGACCTCTGGAATTTCAAATCGTATGTGAACAGTTAATAAGAAATCAGATATATTATGTGAATAGGTTCCTAGAAACACAGAGATTATTTAAAGTGACTCAAGAAGAAGTGGAATATCAAATAGCCCTAAATAAAGTGAAGAGATTAAATTAGTGATCAAAGCTCCCACAAAGAAAAAATTGAGGCTCTCATGATTTCATTGGTGAATTCTACCAAATATATAAGGGAGAATTCTTACGAAACCTTCCCAAATTATTACAAGACATATGATAACAGAGAACACTTCCAAACTTATTCTAAAAGTTGCTGTTACTCTGAAACCAAAATCAGACCATGAAAATATAAGAGATCTATAGATAAAACATAAATACAGAATCCTATAAATAGAGAAATTAAAATAT
The DNA here is from genome assembly GCF_033115175.1 of Lepus europaeus. Lineage (NCBI taxonomy): Eukaryota > Metazoa > Chordata > Mammalia > Lagomorpha > Leporidae > Lepus > Lepus europaeus. The sequence continues at coordinate 110,114,075 of NC_084832.1, forward strand.
GTTAACACAGTATCTATATAAAACAAAATTATATTTCAAAAATAGAAGCAAATTATATACCAGGATACATTTTACATGAGAGAATCTTGCTAGCAGACCAGCTTTATATGATATAGAAAATATTTCAAGCTTAAAGCAATTTATTTCAGACTATAATTTTCATTTTCATACACACACATATGTACACACACACATCTCAAAGAGCACTGTTAAAGGTAATTATGTAATTTAAAAGGCATTATAAATATATGTTTCCCTTTTCTGTTAATTTATTTTGTACAAAACTGTATAAAAATCATATGTATAGGGGCCAGCACTGTGGCTCACTGGGTGGCTCACTGGGTTAATCCTCCGCCTGCAGCTCTGGCATCCCATATGGGCGCCGGGTACTAGTCCCGGTTGCTTCTCTTCCAGTCCAGCTCTCTGCTGTGGCCCAGGAGGGCAGTGGAGGATGGCCCAAGTGCTTGGGCACCCGCACCTGCTTGGGAGACCAGGAAGAAGCACCTGGCTCCTGGTTTCGGATCGGCGTAGCTTCAGCTGTAGCGGCCATTTGGAGGGTGAACCAACGGAAGGAAGACCTTTCTGTCTCTCTCTCTCTCACTGTCTAACTCTATCTGTTAAAAAAAATATGTATAATTCTGTTGTTGAGCGTATAATATATATAAACATAAAGTGCTTGACAATACAGTGCAAAAGGAGAGGTGGGAACAGAGCTGTACTGAGTAAAGAAAGGAAACATAAATCCACACAAAAAGAAGAGAATAAAAAATGAAAAAAGAAGGTTGATGTATAATCTCTGTAAATTTGTTCTCCTTTCTTCAATCAGCTTCTTTAAAAAAGGCATACAATTAGTGTACAATTATAACAATACATTGTTTAGTTTGTGTTATAAAATATAATATGTGCAAGAGTCTATAAAAACAGATATAAAAGGTATTTATTTAGATATGAAATATTTTGAAATCTAGGCATAGTTTTTTTCTTAATATGTATTTCCCATAAAATTTTAAAGACCCCTCATCTGTACAAATTTCAAAACTTATTGCCTCAAGTTTTTTTTTTTTTTAATTCTTTTTTTCAGGAACTTTTTGAAATACTCTTGCATAGCAATAATAAGATATAGAGAGGAACTAGAGACAAAACAGGAGTAATATTTGTGTATATTACTTCAGTTAATTTAAATAATATATTAAGTTAGATAATATATTCCAATACAGCAAAAGTATATGATAAGCCTTAGAGAAACCACTAAAACATAATAAAGTATTGCAGTACCAAAATAATAATGGAGTTAAACTGTTACAATAGAAAACACTCACTTAATTAAAAAGAAATCAGTAAAGGCATAATAAAAAGAAAATATTTACATGTAGAAATAAAAACACCTGACACATACAGAAAACAAAAAGTGATATATCAGAGATAATTCAACTGTATAAATAATAACATTAAATTTGAATAGACAGTCCAATACAAAGAGTTGTTGGAATGGATTTTTAAAAAAGTCCAATGATGGGTTGTCAGTAGGAAAAACACTTCAAATTCAAAGATAAAAATGGATTGCAAGTAAAATATAATAAAAAAAATATATTATATCATACCCAAAAGCAATTATAAGAAAGCAGAAGCCACTCTGTCAATATTAAAATAAATGGATTTTAGAACAAGAAATGCTACTGGAGATAAAAGATAATTTATAATTGTAAGAGGCTCAATGTACCAAGAAGTTATAAAAACTATAAAAATATTCATCTGATATAAGGGTCTCAAAATACCCAAAGCAAAACTGACAGAACTTTTAAATGAAATATAGAATTAGACAATGAATTAAAGACCAGTGACTCACTTTCAATAAAGGATAGAATAAGTAGGCAAAAGATGAACATGGATTAGCCATCCCTAATGTCTTCTGTCCTCCTCTCCCAGATTAAAAGTCAGCTGTTAATCTTTTTGGAGTTTTCTTGTATGTAATAAGGTGTGTGTGTGTGCGTGTGTGTGTGTGTGTGTATGTTCTGCTGCTGAAGTATTTCCATCATTAACTTGCACCATTTTTTAAAGATTTGATTATTGTTTTTTATTTATTAAATATAAATTTCCAAAGTACAGTTTATGGATTACAATGCCCCCCCCCATAATTTCCCTCCCACTCCCACCCCTCCCTTCTCCCGTTCCCTCTCCCATCCCATTCACATCAAAATTCATTTGCAATTATCATTATATACAGAAGATTGATTTAGTATATATTAAGTAAAGATTTCATCAGTTTGCACCCACACAGAAACACAAAGTGTAAAATACTGTTTCAGTACTAGTTATAGCATTACTTCACATTGGACAACACATTAAGGACAGATCTCACATGAGAAGTAAGTACACAGTGACTCCTGTTGTTGACTTAACAATTTGACACTCTTGTTTATGTAATCACCTGAGGCTCTAGTCATGAGTTGCCAAGGCTATGGAAGCCTTTTGAGTTCGCCAACTTCTATCTTATTTCAACAGGGTCATAGTCAAAGTGGAAGTTCTCTCCTCCCTTCAGAGAAAGGTACCTCCTTCTTTGATGGCCCCATTCTTTCCACAGGGATCATACTTGCAGAGATCTTTCATTTAGGTCTTTTTTTTTTTTTCCAGAGTGTCTTGGCTTTTCATGCCTAAAATACTCTCATGGGCTCTTGAGCCAGATCGGAATGCCTTAAGGGCTGAATCTGAGGCCAGAGTGCTATTTAGGACATCTGACATTCTATGAGTCTCCTGTGTATCCCGCTTCCCATGATGGATCGTTCTCTCCCTTTTTGATTCTATCAGTTAGTATTAGCAAACACTAGTCTTGTTTGTGTGATCCCTTTGACTCTTATACCTATCAGTGTGATCAATTGTGAACTTAAATTGATCACTTGGACTAGTGAGATGGCATTGGTACAGCATTTTTACTCTGATGTGCCTGGGCATGTGTATCAAAATATGAATATTTATATTCCTCAGAGTTTGTTGAGGTTCTTGGAAAGATAGATTTAGATTTTCAATTCACTTTGGAAAGTTACAATTATTAAAAAAAAAAAATTCTGCTTTCCTCTCTCGTTTCTCTGGCAGATACTCTAGTTAAACCACATTCAATAGCATCCACTTTTCTCTGAAGCTCTATTTATCTTCTTTGTTATTGTTTCTCTTTTCCTCAGATAATCTTTTTTAGTATATCTTCAAGCTTGCTCATTTCTTTTATGCTCTCAAATATGCTATTGAGCTGCTTTAATGAATTCTTTTCATTTGTTATTTTATTTCAAACTCCAAAATTTCTACTTATTTCCTTTTAGTTATTTATTGATATCACTTATTCAGTTAGACATTGCTATCACATTTTCCTTTACTTTGTAAGCTGATTTCTTTAGATATTTGAAAATTTAAATAGTTATAATATCCTTTTTGGAATAATCTTCTGTTGAATCCAGCACCTGGACTTCTTCACAAGAAGTTTATGTTGTCTGTTTGGATTTTGGTTTGTCTGCTTTTTGTTTTTGCTATGTATTGGTTATTTCTGTTTTTCTTTTTATGCCTGTCATTTTTTACTGAAAATTGGACATTTTTGATAATGTATTATAATAATTATAGAAATTTCTGCTCTACATTCAAGGCTTGGTTTTTGCTTGTTTGTTTATATCCTTGGTTCTTTAGTTAGACTATTTTAGTGACCTTAATTTTTCTCTTATGAAAGACTCTGATAGTGCTTCTTGGAGGGCTTGGCCTTAGATGTTCTTGCATTGTCCTAGTTACCATGATTTGTTGAAATATAATTATCTATTTCCTTATTTGAAAAAGAAAAATAGAGATATATTTTAGACATCAGCTCATTTTCTAAATGCTGGCAGCACGTGTTGCTGGTCCAGTCTGAAACCAAAAGTCTGAACTCATTCTGGAACTTCCACACTGTGTTGCAGAGACCTAGGTACTTAAACCATCCTGTGTTGCCTTCCAGGGAGTGTGCTAATAGGAAGATGAATCAGTAGGGACCAGCCAAGACTCAAACAAGGCACTCCAATATGGCTACCCTAACTGCTGCTTCAAAGGTCCACCCCTACAGTGCTTTTTAGACTTTGTATCAATTTTAGTCTCTCTTCCTGATCTCTCTCAAAAGTTATCTGTCTTTGCTGATATCACATTTTGGGGGTTCCACAAATTCTGTTGTTGATTTCTTTATTGTTTTGACCATGTCGGACAGGCATAAATGACTCCATGGTCTGATAAAAAGGAGTTTCTTTCCAAGGATAATGTTTGAGGCTATCTTTGAGGGTTGTTCTGATTCTATGAGAGCTTTTGTGAGCTGTCTCTTTCCGGCAAGCCAATTGATTTAGGGTTTATGATATTTTCAATGGAAAGTCCAGATTGCTCTTAATATTGGTGCCAAAATTCAATTTTAATATCATTATTGGATTGGCTTTTTTCCCCATACTGTGTTTCAAATAAAGTAAGTTTCTTTGGGGATATTTTTGATATTCTTTGTTATGACCTGTCTTGTATTCTGGGCATATCTCCATGACGTTGCTCCAAAAGTGTGGGTAGAGAAAATGTCCTGCCTCTCTTGGAGGGATAAATCAGATAATAAAAAGTTCAGTGTATATAGCAGCTTCTGCTTCTCAAATTTGCTTATGTTGGCATGGAACATTTGCAGGAGAAATGAGCTTATACAAGGGTAAACTGGGCCCTAATATCTGGGCCCCATTCATATCGCACTTCATGTGCATTTGTTCTTCACTGTAAAAAAAACCGTCTCCTATGACTGAAACCTGTGGATATAAGTATCCCTGTTTCCTAGGGCACACTCAACTGGATTTGACCTTTTAGGCAATTAAATGAGGGAAAAGCGTGGTTCAGTGATTCAAATGTCAGATTCTTGATATCCTTCTGAAAATCAGGTAATTTTTTTTTCCAGAAGCATTTTCCCATTACCATATTTAATGTCTGGAGACATTAGATAGCTGATTTATAAATAATTGGTTTTTTGTTATGATTTTTTACTGTGGACTTGGGGGAGTTTATGGAGCTCCTCAGGTTGTTACTCCTGAAGACTTTTAGTGTTTTGCTTTGTTTTAGACAAAGAATTCCAGAAACTTGGTAATAAATGTAAATTGATTTCTTCTTTTCAATTTGCTTTTAAAACCAAAGTTGTGGATTTCAATTATATTAAGAATATTTGTTCTAATACAGAAACATGTAAAGAGGAAAATATACAGTGGAAATATGTTGTTTATTATTCTAGTTTTATCTATTAGATTGAAATAATATTAATGATGTCTCTTAATTGATGAAATAATAGTTTTGGTATTAATGTTGGAAATATAATCAAATTGATTACAAACACTGCTTTTGATTAGATGGGAAATACGTGGAATGAATTTAGAGATGAGAGAGAAAATAAATATTTTACTTCAATCAATATTATTATTGGATAAACTAAAATTAAATAGTAAAGAAATATTAAGGCTTCTTTACTAATAAACTCAAGTTTTATGATAGATACTACCTTTGTACCATTCCAAGCTAAGAATTTTGAGTTATATTTTTATAAATTTGCTATTTTTGCTGATGATTTCTGGAAAGTGCTCATATCTCTCCTCTCTCTCTCACTATTTCTCTTTTCCTTTATCCCTCATCTCCCTTAACACTTTTTTATTTTACTCCCATGTTATTTTTTTTTTTTAATTGTGTATGTGTGATGATTTTAAACTCCCTTGGTTCTGGGATCACATAAATGACTTTTTGTCTCTTACATTCTCTTGCCCAGCACAGGCACTTGAAGAATATATGTTTTGTTGATAGTGATATAAACAAACACATATTGCATAAAGGCCGTTCATATTTGTGTACTGTGATTCATTACATATAGATTTTAAAATCTACTTAGAATGAAATATAATGTCAACTGAATTAATTTCTTCCATTAGCCATGTAATAATGTTTTCCTCTGAAATTGACAATCTTTCATAATTCTACCCACTTACTATACTTTTCCTAAGCTCCTTATTTAAGCTAGATAATAAAATGTAAATAAGGCCTTCGATCTCACCTCATCTATTTAATCCAGTCAGCTTTGAGTTCTATCTATTTAAAAAGTTTACCTAACAACTAATGATTAAGAATATGCTTTTAGGAGGGTAGTCATTGTGGCACAACAAGTTAGCCTGCCACTTGTGAGGCTGGCATCCCAGTTAGAGTGCTGCTTCAAGACCTGGCTACTCCACTTCCTATCCAGCTTTCTGCTAACGCTCTTGAAAAGGCAGTAGAGGGTGACCAAATATTTGGTCCCCTGTCAGCCATGTTGGAAAACAAGATGGGGATCTTGGTTCCTGGCTTCCATCTGCCCCAGCCCTGGTCATTGTAGCCATTTGAAGAATGAGCCACTAGCATTCTCTCCCTCTCTCTCTCTCTTTCTCCTCCCCCTGTAGCTCTGCTTTTCAACAAGGCATGGGATTTCTTAATTTACATTATAGTATGAAAAAAGAGGCATTGGGGAAGAGGGAGAGAGGAGAGCTTAGTCAAAGACACAAAGTTAGAATCAGAGAAAAGGAATAATCTGGGTTTTCTATTACATAATAGGGTAACTATAGTTAAAAACAATGTATTGAATATTTCAAAACACTTAGAAAAGAAGATTTTTCATGGCTTTTCCACAAAACAAAAAAGATAAATAAGATGATGTATAATGCTACTCATCCTGATTTTACTATTATGTAATATATATATTTATCAAACCATCACATTATATACCATAAATTTGTAGGCTATTCTGTGTCAGTTTTATAAAATTATTAAAGAAAAAATTGAGTGGCTTGCTATTTGAATTTAAAATATCTTGCCAAATTATAAGTAAAATTAAGCTTAACTAACTACAGATTTGGAGTGAGGGGAGTATGTCAAAGAACAAATCCTACAACAAATGTACATCTATTACTGCCTACAGGCTAGGATTCTTTTTCAATAAAGAATGTTTGAACAACTTTCACTGTTGGCGTGCTGTTGCTCTCTGTTCAAGGATTAATTAAAACATGTTCCAATAAAAACCTCCAGCATGAATACATGGGACCAGAGCATGTTCTGTGTGCTGCACTTTCTTATGTGATAAACCATAGTTTTCTTCAATGGATGCACATTGCTTACATTTTTAGAACTATTAAGCTGGGATAATTATGGAACAATCTAGGCAATGTTCAATAGCCCATGCAGATGCCTGACAGGGCATGTTGTCTCTTAATTAGGAATTTGAATGCCTAATGCTTGTATATTAACTGAAATAATTGGATAGATGTTTTACATTTCTTTCACATTTACTGACATTGAAGCCAGACTAGCTAAAATCATGCATATACAAGAAAAAAAAAAAAGCTGCATGCTATATAAGAGTGAAAGATACATTAAAGATTAAGTATTTTTCCCATAATGTTGTTTTATCTGATAGTGTAATATTTAGCATGGCACTTCAGATATTTGATACATCTTGAGTCACCTCCTATTACTACCAGAAATATAAGCTAAATGTTTCACTTTTTGGGGGGAGATATCTGCTTTAATTAGGTTGAAACTCTGTGCTTTCATGCGAGAAGTGTGTCACTAATATAGTATAAACATATGTACTGCTTACATTTAAAATACTTGATAACTGTTTATTCACAACTATTCATACAAAATCTGCTTTTAACATAACAAATTGCTCTCTATTAGGAATAAACATAATGACTTATTTCCATGAACATTTTTAGTAAGAGATATCTTGATATGCAAAACCCAGTAGACATTTAATAATAATGAGATAATATTGTATAGAAGTACATCAGAGCCATATTATTTTTGCTTACTATTTTGAGAGGTAGATTATTGTGTGGCATATGATGCAAAATAAAAGGTCCTCTACCGAGGCAAACATGAGCTTTTATATATATTTCAATATGTCTCCTTTTGTTTCACTCAGGCGTCTGGTATTGAGTAAGATTTTGTGCATAAAGCAAAAAGGACATTATTTGGCAGCTATGTTTTGTGTGTGCTTGCACATGTACAATCAGATTAATGTTGATTATATTAAGGAAGAATTGCCTTTGTGGATTCAAAGACCCTTAAGAGACATAAGTTTTGATAAAAAAAAATCAACACTCAAAATCACACAACTTTTGAAGAAAATATTGAGTTTGTCTTATGCCAGAGGAATGGGATTTAGAAATGTTGACTATCAAGCAAAGATATGCATATCACCTTTTCTCTAAACAATATGAACTATTCCATATTAGATTAATATCATAGCCAGGCAAAGCATAGGGAGTAGATGCTGCGTGGAAAAGCAAGGCTATAATTCAAAAGAAGATAAACTCTCCTTGCAAGAAAAAGTTGAAAATCATAAACTATCCTTCTGATTTTGTATTATAATTCAGAAATGCAGGCACTCATTCCATTTTTAAGCAGACATTCAGCACCTAGTGTTTTTGCACTTTATTTTGCCATTTTGAAATCCAAGAAACCATATTAATATGCTAGATGGATGTAAATGATACACCAACACGTCTTTGGCCAATTTGTTGGAGAATATATGATAAATAATGTATACATTGTCTCATATTTGATAGGATAACATATACATCATAATGAAAAAATAACAGCAAAATTATTAAGAAAACAAGAACGGTGCAATGCCCAACAGTCATCCCCTCTACACAACAGAAACAAAAAATTGAGTCATATTAATGTATTCAACAGTGCCTCTGTGACACATCAGATGCCATCTGTCATTACATGCTTATTATGTACTGAAATAGAATTATTAGGTTTTTCTGACAATTACTGCACAACATAGTATGTCACATTTTTCTTCTCGGTCTCTCCGTCTCTCTCTCTCTCTCTCTCTCTCTCTCTCTCATTTTCTTTAAGGATTATATTTCATTTCCACTTAGTCTACAGACAGGTTAAAGGAAAAAGGGATATATGTCATATTGAGATTGAACTAAAAATCAGGTTCTATGACTTGTAAGAAAGACTCTTAGAAATGGATACATTTTTCCTTTGATCCCCTGTCCATCCTTTCACTATCTATTTTTAATAGATAAAATTTTATTTACATACACTTAGAGAAATATATTTTAATTCAAATGATCTTTTGTTTCCAAGCAATAAATCCTATTGGAATGGAAATTTACAGAAAGAATTATTTACAGGAATCAACTATAATTACATGTAATTCACGCGGCAGCTGCTTATAATTGTAGTTTTCCCTGGACCTGTCCCTACTTACAGCCACCCGAGAATTGCTTCTTTGCAAATGGTTAATCAGAATAATAATTTTTCTATAATTAATGCAATGGCATTAAGTGATTAGCAAGAAACCTTTGTGTTTAATAATAATCAGATGAACAGATAAATTTGGTCTGACAGCAAAAAAAAAATTGAAAAATATCTACTATGAGTGGAAAATTGAACAAGGTGATACAAGTTAGGATACACGACAAATGTAAATTATCATCTCTACCTTATAAGAAGTTAAAAATAAATCTGATGGACTCTACGTATAAAGAAATTCTACTGTACACAGGGTGGGCTTTGGCACAGAGGTTAATATGCCACTTGGGACAGCCGCAACCATGTGGAAGTGTTGGGTTCCAGTTCTGGGTCCTCCACTTCTGATCCAGATTCCTGCTAACATGATCCTAGATGGCTTCAGATGATAACTCAGTTACTTGGATCCCTTGCTACCTATTTGAGAGGTTCAAATTAAATTCCAGTCTTCTCTAGCTTTGGCCTCATAAAATCCTATAAGATGTAAGCATTTGGGAAGTGAACCCATAGAGGGAAGCTGTTGCTTGTTTGTCTCTATCCTTCTGATATATATATATATATATATATATATATACCCACACACACTTATATATACATATATAAATTTACATATACACATGTATGAAAATATCTAAAAACATATATAATGAAAAACTTGAGAAAACACAATATATAGAATCACCATGCTCTTGGTTTTTGAAGTACAAGATCCATTTTCTTTTCAGAGTTTTCAGAGAGACAAAGTTAAAAATTTCTTATCACAGTCTTGCACATGAGACAAATGCAATTTTTGGTCTTCTTCTATATATTGACATTATTGGGCTTCCAAATGACAATGTAAGTTTTTGAAAACACACTGCACTTTCAATAACCAGTGTGGAGTTCAGCACCCAGCACTTGCACTTGGTGAACAAATTTTTTAACTTACTTGGGACAGATTATTTGATCTTTCTGAAGTTTATCTCTACTTACAAATTAAAGTAAATATCTATTTATTATTCTTATAAATATCCATTTAGATAATGTACCTGAAACTCCAAATTGCAACGTATCAGGAAAACAGAAGTTATTGTAATTTATATGGCAAAATTCTGTGACATTGTAGATGAGCATTATTAACTTCTGAGCACTAATATGATTAAATTGCCTGTTCTTATGCAATTCCTTAAGATTTATTTTATGATTTATGAAGAAAACAAAAAGTGATTAAACCCATACTGTGAAATTAAATCCATGTACATTCATTTATCTACAAGTGTGCTTTTACATAAAAAATATGTGATGGGTCTTTGGCATCACAATTATAAGTCTGCTTGGGGCACTCACATCCCATATCAGAGTTCCTGAATTTGAATCCCTGCACTGCTCCCAATTCCAGCTTTCTACTAATAGACATTCCAGCAAGCAGCAGGTGATGGTTCAAACACTTGGATCCCTGCACTCACATGGGAGACCTGGATTGCATTCCTCATTCCTGGCCAGTTTTGCCCAACCTCAGCTATTGTGAGCATTTGGGTAGTGAAGTGATTTCTCTCTGTCTTTCATTTAGGTTTTTTAAAGTAATAAATAATGTATGTTACACATAAAGGATGTTTGAGGGATTCTGAAAGAAAGACACAGTTCTCTGTGCATAGGAATATGGTTAAGATCTTTTAGAGTCTATTCAGGCAAATCCATTTTCTGTGTGTTTCAGGGGTGGGGAACATCTGTCCTGCAGGTATGTAAAGCCTGTGAAATCATTGGGTCTGGCCCAGCCAAAGCAACTGCAGTCGGTACTTGAAATTCAACAAATCTAGGGCAGGTTGGTTTTTAAGTTAACTATTTTGTATGACCCATAAATGATGTAAATATCCAAATGGTCCTTCAAAGAAAGAAGTCTCCCCACTCCTGAAAGAGGTCTTATGTTTTGTGAATATATTCAGTCGATGTACAAATTATGTCCACTGAGAATCCCAGTAAATGGCATTTCTCAGCTTTCACACTTGGTTTAGTCCAGTCTCCTTGAATATGGGCTGGTCCTGTAAGTCACTTTGAACAACAGAATGCAAAAAAAGACTTCATGGGACTTCTAGGGATAGGACATAAGAAGCTTACAGTCTCCTCAGAAAACATTGTTCTGTGAGTGGGCAGACATCACCTAGAGGGTCCAACCACCTTGATACAAATCTGTGTGGCACTGGTGGTCAAGGAGAGACTTTCCTGTCTGCACAGTGAACAGATCAGGTTTCTGAAAGTTCTAGTTTTTCTAGCAGACACCTAGAAGTTTCTAGCACTCAGGCAGCAAAGTTAAGGCCTCATTGATCACAAGTGGACATTAAGGAACCAGCAGATAAGCTGTTTGCACTTCTTTCCTCTAGATAGGATGTTCCTTGAGGAATCAATTTTAGGCTACCTTATAAAGATATCCCAAAACAGTAATCAACTATGATTATCAAAATTCTGATTCATGCTGTAACACTGTCGTCCCCCTCCCTCTGTTCATGGAGTATCTATTGCAAAGCCCATAGTGGATTTCTGAAACCATAGGTAGTTCTGAAATATGTTTATGGGTTTTTTTTCCTGTAAATACTCATACACACCTAGGATAAAATTTAATTTATACCGACAGATAAGATTAGCAGCCATAAATAATAATAAAACAGAACAATTATCAGAATTAATGAAATAATAGTTACATGGATCTAGTCTATTTTCTGTCTCCAAATATCTTAGTTTAGTATATTCCTTCCTTTTTGTGATGATGAGAAGTGATACAATACATCTGTATCAGTTGAAGGCAGGTAAATGACTAAGCACTTACCATCAACTGGGGCTGTGACTTGCCACAGAAAAAACAGCCAATAGGTTCATTTTCCTCACTTTGAAATTTCAATGCTAAAAGATTTATTGCTACAATAGATCAGTTTTGTAAAGATTTATTTATTTACTTTAAAGGTGGGGTTATAGAGAAGGAGAAGCAGAGTAGAAGAGAGAAGTCTTCCCTCTGCTAGTTCACTCCCCAAATGGCCACAATGGTCGGGGCTGGGCCAGGCAAAATCCAGGAACCAGGATCTTCTTCCAGGTGTCCCATATGGGTACATGGGCCCAAGTACCTGAGCCATCCTCCACTGCTTCGCCACATTAGCAGGAGCTGAATCGTAAGTAGAGCAACCTGGACTCAAACTGGTACCCATATGTGATGCTAGGACTTAACCCACTACAACAGTGCTGGCCCCATTACTATAAATCTTCAAAACCTCATTATATTTCTTTGTTCTTAAAAGTTGAGCAATTTCATTTTAAGGAAGTACTGTATGGCTTCTCTTTGGCATGTTTAAATTGTCAGCATCGCCGCTCTTTGGCTTTATTATTAAGTAAAGCAGAATGACTTCAACAGAGGCACTGAGATATGGTAAGACTCAATCTGATGACGGACACAGTGTGGAAGTGATAACAACTGGGGTGGAATATTCAGCATATAGACCATGGACAAGGGGATGGTTCCCATTTTGAGAAGGATGGCACTGGATTTTATCACCCCACTCAGAATGGCACACAATGTAAAACTCAAGAACTGTCCATGTCTCAAATGCTCCTTTCAGTGTTTTAATGCCTCAGGTAGCTGAAACTGTGGAAAATGAAAACATGGAATGGTGGCTGGGAGTTAGGGTAAACTTCATTGCATTATGGCTCCTGGCCACCACTATGTGCTCACTCCTTGTGAACTGATATTTCTCATGTCTGTCCCCTCCAATAAAGCAGTAATATATAAGTTTTTAATAGGATCTCCTTTATAGAGAATCCAACTGAGACACCAGGGTATGAAAATGAAATGTGTTGGCATATGTATGCACAAATTGTAGAGGGACTGCCTAAAATTCCAGGTATTAGTTCACTTGAAACATTTACTTTGAAAATTGCATATTTTCCCAAATATTTCGGAAGACTAAGGTTTATGAAGTTAAATGTCTTAGTCTGGTTATGTAGTAGCCGCACTCCTTCTTCTGACCTTCAAATACAGCTATTGTCAACTCAATTTGATTTTGGGTAGAAAGAGCAAAATGCTTTGTGTGCAACTATGCTAACATTAGACCTTAATTTTATTTTCAAGATGATTTCAACTTAAAAGTTGTATTTACACAATGCAAATTCTCAAATGAAAACAACTGCCATGAACACTATAGTGAATTCTTACCACCTATATTAGAGGAAATGCCATTTTGCACTTTCTACCGTAATTGTAAGCTTTTTTTTTTACTTTCTTTCTTTTTTGTTTTCAGGCAGAAAAAGTGCTGCCACAGAGTCCGTATCTCATCATATCGAAGACTAGGGCTGGAAGTCAGGAGAATTAGCTGCAGGTGCTTAGGGTTTAGAAAGTGCTGAAGGGACGGAAGGCCAACGTGTTGGCTCCAGGTTAGTTCTTATGATCAACTATTCTTTTTATCTTCCCATAAGACCACCTCTCTCGTTGGCTGCAAAGGATGAGGGGATAAGAGGAGGGGGCCAAGAAGGAGTTAGAATGTTTGATTTCAAATAAGAAATAGAATTCCTCAGATGATGGTCCTGTAGCAACCAGAAAAAGCACATTAGCTTAACCAGATCGGGAAGGGCCACAAGGGTGGGGTGTTAGAATTATGCAGGTAATTTAAAGCGTTAACAGTAAATCAAGACAATGGCCTCTTCAGTGTTTAGACCTGTGCAATTTCTGGCCCCATTCCACACATTTTTCTTTTGTTTATCTCCTGAGAGATGCCCACATGTGTACAATACAAAGAACTAAGTCATAAAAGCAGAGGCCTGTTAGCCTCCCTGAGGACCAATTAATGGTGCTCCAAATCTTGTGGGCAGGCAGATAAAAAGGATAGAGAGCGTGAAGGGGAAGAGGATGAATACTCAACTAGAGTGAGGCCGGATTTTTTTTTCAGATGTTGGAAGGGACTTCTTTAGCTATTCTTATCTAACTTCTTTGGGGTTTGTGGGTGTTTTTATTCTTTCTTATTTTTACTCTCTCAACTGCTCCTGTAGTTCTCCTAGGTCTAATGTGAACAGAGAGAAAAGTACTACTTCAAAATATCAATTAAGCTTTCATCCAAGCTGATGACAGCACGAGCCTGGTTGGGAAAAAAAAAAAAAAGTTAAAAAAAAAGGCCATTTAGAATGTTTCTGTTCCTCCTTTCATATATTGGCAGTTTTATTGATAGATGCTTGAGTTTGTATTACCATTTGTATCTCCAAGCTGGATATTACTGTGAATGCAAGGAGCTTTGTAGTTCAACCTTTAACTCCAATCTCACCCCCTACGAGTCCACAGGCCTTTGAACAGCCACGGAGTGGCACTTTGAAATCAGGAGTTGAAAGTGTTTGACATGGAAAGGGGAGCTTGAAAGTCTTGCTCTTTGAACCTTTTCTTTTCAAAGTCCCACAGAAAGTACAAGCAGGACAATAATGGGCAGGCTGGGGGCTCTCTGGGTGGAGAGGGGATGTGTAGTAATGAGGTTTTAAGTGTTTTCCTAGTTCCATCCCACTCTCTTTGCTCTGTGGAAGAGAATTAAAGCTGCCTTAAGATAACACAGTAAACTTTTGGTGGTAGAAGTTGGAGTTTTTAATATGTTAATTTGTAACTTCATGACATTATGAGAAAGATGCAACTGGGCAGTGAAAATGAGAAAGTGGACCTCAGCGTTCTCCCTTCACTGGGAAAGATGGCTGAATGTGACATGAATTCCCAGACTTCTTCCCAATTCCTGGACAGTGGTGATTCCTGAAGCTCATCTACTGAAAGGAGAATGTGTGGCTTCACATACTTAGAAAGAGCCTGATTGTTGCTAAGGCACTTCTTCCACTGGATCAAAAAGTGGCTTTAATTCAAAACCCACCATTTTTTTTAAAAGAGATTCAGATCATTGACGAGTATGGGGAAGCAAGATTATACCTTAACATGAGAGAAATTTAGCACTGTGTCAACAGAATGAACAGATACCATTACAAGGAAAATAACTTTACAAGTATTTCTAATTTATTGAAAATTCTTTGAATATAATGATGCTTCTGTAGCACTGCAAACACAACAGCTTTTAAAATGTGATCTACAATATTGCGAGAAGTCTTCCATGAAATCCTTATTTTCCCCCATACACATTGACCTATACGGTGTTCATGTGATGGTGCTGGGATGTTCTGAAGAAAAACAGATAAAAAAGCAGAGCAACTGTTGTACTATGTGGAAATTTGATCAAGTTACAATTGCTATCTTTTTAATGTCACCTGTGTATAATTTGAAAAATGAAAAAGGAACTTACATATTTACTAAGCAGCTATTATGTGACAGGCACTACTTCATAAGCTGCCTAACAGAGGCTTTGCCATTAATCTTCTCTGTAGCCCAGAGATAGATACATCACTCTACCTTACAGATTAGGTTAAGTAACTAACACCCCATCACAGTTCTTAAAAGTGAGGGAATTAGATTTTATTTCCAATCATTTTCATTCATGTTTTGGGACTGTGTGTCAAATGAACATGTGTGATTTATTAATAATATAGGCACACATGGAGTAAGTTAGATGGTTAGTATACATATAGGTCACTTCTTACAGCAGTGACAGTGTCATGATGATGAAAACGTGAAGAGCCTTGCTTTCAATGTCATTTCAGAAGCTGAGGAAGAGGAGACGGGGAAGAGAGAGAGAGAGAGGAGAGAGAGAATGAATACCTCATACATTGGTTTACTCCATAAATGCCCAAAAAGGATGGATCTAAGTGAAGGCCAGAGACAGGAGCTTGAGTAATAACACAAGACAAGTCAACTGCACAATTGGCAGGAACTCAATTAGTTGAGCCTTTGCCTTTTGCCTCCTGCTCAGCACTGGTAGGAAACTGAGGTCAGGAGCCAGAATCGAAAATCAAACTCAGGCTTTCCAGTTGATGCAGACATCTTAACTGCCAAGTTAAGCACCCTTTTCCTGAAATGCCTATAAAAAGAGATTAAAGCACGTTCAGCATAGTTTTACTGATGTGGAGTATTAACAATACATCATAAGTGCCCACTCTTTCCAATCATGCTGATTAACCAGGTTTCTGTAATAGCATTTTTTTTTTTTAGAAAAGTGCAGAATCTGAAAATAGCTACCTAAATTCCTCAAGTAAATACCCTTTAACTATAATTTATCTCAGTAATTCAGTAATTATTGCGAATATTAAGCAGGTGTGCATCAAAGCATGGCATTCTGTGTGCTCCAAAACCAAAGTAATTTCCTCATTTTTGTGATCATTTCCTGAAGGATGAAAAAAAGTTTAGACTAGGGTATAAGAACTCTCTGGGTTGCTACAGCTTATTGATTGGATAAAGAGTACTTGTTTTCCTTGAGGTTTGAAATTCTAAAACACTCATTTATTTCCAATCATGAAATGGTGTTTTGTTTGCATAACTAACGCTTACTATATTGTGACTACATACTGCTGGGTTAAAAATAATGACATTTACTCTAATAAGCACAGATCCTTGTGAAATCCCTTCTGGCAGTAGAATGCTTCACTCTCTCCACAGGTTTCTTGGATAACTAATTCATGGTTCAGTGTTTTCTATATTCTGACATGTCTGAAATAAAAAATACTTGGTCACGGTAGAAATATTTGTATTATATAGGTTTAGCACAAATATTTACACATGCACACACAAATAAATACCTGTATATGCAAAATATATCTCCTGCACAGTACTTATATACAAGTATATATTTTACATATATAAGTATGTATACATGCATTTAGACATATGTGTGTCACTACAATATCACACTGCCTGGGGACTGGAGCAACTTTGGGCCAGTTACTTAATCTCTCTATGCTTTTCTTTACACATGTGCAAAATGGTGATATCTATATAAAAAAAATTCAGGGAAGTTGTAAGGATTATATGAGAGAGCAAAATTTTGTTCCCAGTACAGGGTAAAAGATATCTGCAATTGATATTAAAGATATCATAACTTCATCAAGTGCTCTAGTGACCTAATCACCTTAGATACCAAAAGTTTAATTGTAGCTAAAATAACACAAATACATTTACATCCAAATTTGTTTAAGTCTTGGAAATACCAAACAATTTTTGTTACGCTGTTTTGTAACCTGTAATTATTATTATGATCATTGTTACTACTTGGAAACCAGATACCTTTGACAAGTTATTTAAATAGTCCAATGGCAACTATTAGAAAGCAAACTTTCTCAGCAAATTTTATCTTACTACTTTTAATGAATAGAAAGATGATCAAATAATTGAACGTGTATGTGTGTATACATATATACATGAAGGATGTTTAATGGTATATGTATGTATTTGCATGTGTATGTGTATATACCTTTTATACAATAAATAAATCTGAGATTAGAATATCGACAGCTATCTATAAAAAGTAAAGTTTAAGTTCTTTTCTTCTAAAACAATGAAGTCTGAATTATGATTATTAGAGAGGAACATTTGTAAAACAAGAATAAAAAGTTAAGTCTATTTGGGTGAAAAGTTACATCAAAATAGCTGCTTGAGAAATGTTGAAAATGAACTAAATCTGAATAAGTGTCTCTTTTAAAAAATATTTATTCATTTAGATATTGATAATGATATAAATATGAATGTGGATATTGGTACAGGAAGTTCTTGGGCAAGTAGTTTTTATTCTGGAATATTTGTCTTGTACTAATTTACCTAGAAAATTGCATCATTGATGAATATGTTTTATTCTGGTATTTTATTTTAACTTGTAATTTTTTAAAGTAAACAGAATAACTTACCTTATGTGTCAACCAAACCTACCTGTGTAACAAAAACCAAGCACTTCCTATTAACCAAAAGAATTAGATAATATTTTAGGAAACAGCACACAAAATTCATACCACCTACAAGTTCCTCTCCCCAGACTTAATTGTTTTAATGGCCACCTAAAAGAAAATGAAGTAAGTCTGTCAGACTTAATTATTCTATGGAAAGTTGTACTGTGAGTTGAAGTTTGACCATCTTACTGGGTCCCAGAATTTCCCTAGGTCAGATAAGCAATCCTGAAAATTACATTTTAGATAGTATTTTTGAGACTTACAAAAGAAAGTATTCATGTTCAATATGATTTCTAGATTCAGTGTAAAATACTAGCAAGCATAACTGAAGCCTCATATCTATCTAACTTAGTGATGTCATTACAACATAGTATCTTAACAATACCATCTTTTGTATTTAAAAAATTTAAGAGGCTAGAGATCATGTTAGCAATTCTTACCACCAAGCAACCAAACCAAAGGCTTGAAGAAATTTATGGAGGTTACGGATGCAGCAGTCACCTTGGCTCTGGTAGTTGCTTCATGCATGAAGCATCTGTCCAAAGACATCAAATTGTACACATTCAATAGGTGCAGTTTTTTGCATATCAATTATATATCAATAAGTCTGTCTAAATGGAAAAAAGAAGATTTAGATATTTGCAAGAATAATACAATCTGGGTTAACAAATGTGAAGAAATTTGAAACAACATTAACCAGATATTACCCATAAGGCTAGATAAAAATAAAAATTCCCTTACTCTTCCCTGTAGTCTTTAATATTTTAGACTTTGAATATAGGCAAGGAACTTTTGTAACTAACCATCTTCTTAAGTGATTCTAATGTTTAAAAACTGAATTACAAACCCTCTTATTCTTCTAAAACATTAATGTAGTATCTCTAAGATAAATTATTTTAAAATGGTAAACAAAAGAAAATTAATTGACTTTTCATTGAGATTCACATACCTTTGTACCTTCAGGCTTTACTTTCTAATTATCAGCGTGGAAAATAAACTGAGAGTGATGGCAAATCAAAATAGATAACTTTCTCAAAATAATAAATTTTTCATATAAACTGAAATAAATAGACTTATTAGAAAGAGTTGAAAAACCCCCAGGAGCTCTCAGGTTTCATAAATGAGATGAAATGGATGAGCTACTTAATGAATATTTTAAGTATATTGATGGAGCTAACCATTAATATATATTTCTTTTATTTCTTTGTTGTTGTTGCTATCACATAGGTTAATATTTCACAGCATCTGTCACTGCAAGGTTCAGCAGCAATTGCATAGAATCATCACCCAAAAGACTAACAGCCAGATATCTGAAGTTAGATTTCTTGACATTAAATGGGCTCTAAATCATAATTGCTCTTTGTCTTTGAGGAAGTTTAACCATTGATTGCTAGTCTGGAAAAAAAAATCAGTCCAATAGTATTATCTACTTCATAGAGTTGGGAGGGGCAAAATCACATGTGATTATGCACATGAAGTTTGTATGTTACTGCCTATTACATAAAAACATTCAATAGATAATAACCATTGTGATTTCCATTATTGTTATTGTGAGTTGAGCTGCATTAAAGGAACCTCAAAACAAAAGTAAAATACATTCTGTGACACTTCCAAATTAATAATGCATTCAATCTTCTATTTAAAAAGTATTACCTACAGAAGATCCTATCTTATCTGTTGACCAAAGAATGTATTAAATATTACTTTGTTCATAATTGTTAAAGGATAGTTTTTTCACATTTAGTTTGTTTAATCAAATTTACACATTTTAAAGAGTAACCTAATATTACAAGGCTTGTTGCAAATAACAAGAACCATCCAGCCCTTTAACTTGTTAGTTTCACAGTTTCCAGGGGGACCAGTTTTCAACTGTAGTAGGTCCTTCCATAGCATGGCAGTGTTGGATCATAAAAATGACAGTACAAGGTGAAACTGCTGAGAACCCACAGGAAAACGCTGACTATTCCGTAATCCTTTAAAATGTTGGTTGGAACATCACTCTCTCACCATTAGTTATAAATATATAGGAGAATAAAAAATAAAATAATCCATGGTAATATTACAATTTAAAGCATTAGAAACACTGAAAATAGAATGTGTTTATTTGTAAAACTCACCGAAAATTTTTGGAACAGAGCTTGCCTTCTCATAGGGAAACATACAAGACAAAGTGAGCGTCTTCTCTAAGCTGTCATGAATTGTCACCTTTCTTTTCTAAAGTTGAGTCCGCCTAAACATTTTACCACTTGCACTTTCAATAGCATTGATAGCTTAAAGAGTTTCTTTAATGTGCAGTGTTTACCGATGTTCCTTCCTTTGGGAATCTTCATCCACTGTGTCACAACCACTTTCCTCATTTGTGTCAATGAATTTTCCTAGTCTAAGTTCCTCTGGCTTCATGTCTTGAGTCTCAAACAGTGGCAATGGCAACACTCTCAAGGTTATTGTTCTATAATCCATTTATGTTGTATTTAGACTTTATTTCCGATATTGTCATTTTCTGAGTGCTTGTGCATTTTCATGTTTGTCAGCCAATTACTTATTTTTACTATTTGTTCTTATACAATGTCACATGCATTTATTATTAGAAATTAAGACAACTACACAAATTTTTGTCTGTGAATGCATGAGTGAGCAAAGCCCAATCAGCATATTTCAAAAGGAGTATGTGAATGGTCACTGACATTGATGATGTTGATTCTTCCAATTCATGAACATGTAATTTCCAGTAAATCCTGTTTGGGCCCAACTGAAAAAATCGAAGGACCTATGTCTCTCATCTTATAGAGACACCAACTAATCAGGCTATTTGGATTATATTAGAAGGACTGTCAAGCTGTGATGTGGTACCAAACTTTAAGTTTCTATAATGGAAAATGCTATTAATACAAATGTTTGAGAATTAAAAAGTCTAATGATCTTGTGTTACTAGACATGATAGTTATATTAATGAGAAAGCCCCAGAGGCCTAAAGGGTTAAATAATTGTAAAATCCTACAGGTGCTTTCAAAAATACTGTGAAGTAAGCAAATGCCTCTTGTTGGTTGATGAGTTTATAATTTTAAACATGGCGACTTAAAGTCTTTTGTCATCCATAGTTATATATGATTTGCTGCTCAGAAAACTAAAGTGTTGTTGGTTCTGTGTTTAGCTGTCCTCCTATAGGTTCCTATGGACTTTTTCCAGCCACTTCTATTGTATTCAGTACTTTGGGATAGCTCTGTAAACAGATGAAGCCAATAATGTATTAACAGTACCAACTGAGAGAAAGTATGGTTAACTGAGGTTACTAAAAAGAAAAAGCAATTCAAATCAATTGGCAATCTACAAAAAGAGTTAAAGATTTTAAAAGCTATTATTAAAATTGCTATATTGGTCTACTATGCTGTGTTATATGTGTGTACATATTATATGTCCACATGGGGAAATTTTATTAAGAGTTTTATTTTAAATGGCTTATGGATAAGATTGTCCATAAATTTAAGCTGCTAAAATCAATCAAAGATACATTTTAATTTGTGTGACCTGAATCTGTGTATCATATGTTTTAAACTTGTTGGTAGAAAGAAACTAAAAACATTTTAGATGGTTGTGCTTAAGTTTACTGATTAAACAAACTACACCATGTTAGATATTTAAGAGGTGTTTTCAAATACATGATTCTTAAAATTTATAGAAGGCATTGGACCTTCTGGTAAATGTTTTCTTAAGTTGTTATCTAATGGTTGAAACTGTTTGCTAAGTATTCATGTGATATTGCTATTGTCAGCAAGCGATCTAGGACTTGCTCCCTCATTTCTCTATTCTAAGCCCAACTTGTTCTTTCATTTCTCTATTCTCTTCAAGGTAGGAAACTAATTCTATTATGAAGGAATCTGTAGGACACACAATTTAATCTTTAGACCTTATAAAAGAGATGGCTAACATTTTTCTGTAATAGCATAGCCAAAATAAGAACTTAAATAATAATCTCATAGCTAGATTCACTTTGCCATCAGCGAAGTATACAGTAAGTAGAAAAAACCTCCCTTTCAGACCAAAGGGAAAGAAAGTTTTAAAGTGAGAATATAATTTTCCTCATGGGCATTGTCTACCTTAGAAAAACTACTACAGAACGTGCCTGTGACTATAGACTTGTAGTTCAGGCCACCGAAGATTAGAGATGGGACTTGGGCACCCCCTTGACTTGCATCCTCTGGTCTGCTTTAACACAAACCAGGAGGAAAAGAAAGCTAGGCATCAGAAGCAATGGGTGGCAGGCCTATTAATGGCTGATCTCTACAGTGATCTGCCCTCAAGGAGACGCAACAGGCCAGTCCACTGCAGTGGCTTTCAATGTGGTAAGCCTGGGCTTCAGCAGAAGTCAGCTTGTGAAGGGCCCTGGCAGCTCTGCCAAGAGTTGGATCACTGGAAATGGACCTGCCCTGGAGTCGAAGGATGCCCAGGTCAGAGCCACAGATCTTATTGGCTCTAAGCTGAAAAGCCCTTCACTCAGCCCAACTTCCAAAGTGACCACTGCAGCTGAGGGGATGGTCAAGTAGGGTCAGCAACATTACAGGCAGAACTGCAAATTGCTTGTTATCGATGCCCCCTGCCTTTACCTGGCCAGCTCTCCTCCCAGGCCAGCCAAGTAATGAAAGTCAACAGAGTGCCTTCCCCTAGGAGGTTCACACCTCCCTTAGGATGTACCCCACGTGAAGAGATAGACAGGTCTGGGCCTCTTAATTTTTCCATTTTTTAACGTCTTCTATTTCTTTTTTTAGTGTTTTGTAATTTTCTTCTTAGAGATCTTTGACATCCTTGATTAAATTAATTCCAGGGTATTTGATTCTTTTTGGAGCTATTGTGAATGGTACTTGTCTTACAAGTTCTTTGTCAGCTGTGTCATTGTCTGTATACACAAAGGCTATTGATTATTCTGTGCTGATTTTATATCCTGCCACTTCTACAAACTATTTTATGAGTTCCAAAAGTCTCAGTGGAATTTTTTGGATCTCCTATATATAGGATCATGTCATCTGCAAATACAGATAGTTTAAGTTCCTCTTTTCTAATTTGTACCCCTTTGATTTCTTTTTCTTGCCTAATGACTAGCTAAAATTAGATGTGGTGTACCACATTGATTTGGGAATGTTGAACATCCCTACTTTCTGGGGATAAATCCCAAGTGTTCGGGAAGGATGATGTTTCTGATATGTCGTTGGTTTAAATTATCTAATATTTTGTTGAGGATTTTTGCACCTGTATTCACCAGAGATACTGGTCTGTAGTTCTCTTTCTCTGTTACCTCTTTTCCAGGTTTGGGTATTAAGGTGATGTAGGCCTCATAGAATTAGTCTGGGAGGACTTAATTTTGGTAGATTGTCTTTCTAAGAATCTATCCATTTCTTCTAGGTTTCCTAATTTGTTGGCATACAACTCTTTGTAATGATTTCTGATGACTCTTTATTTCTGTGGTATCTGATGTTACATTTCATTTTACATCTCTCATTTTATTGATTTTGGTCTTTCCCTTTTTTTTGTTAGTTGCTCTAGTAGTGTATCTATTTTGTTTATTTTTTCAAAAAACCAGATTTTCATTTCACTGATTTTTTGTATTTTTGTTTTAATTTTTTTATTTCTTCTCTAATTTTAATTACTTATTTCCTCCCATTATCTTTGGGGTTGGTTTTTTGTTGGTATCCTAGGTCCTTGAGATGCATTGAGAGCTCATTTATTTGGTACCTTTCCAGTTTCTTCATGTAGGCACTGATTGCTGTGAACTTCCCTCTTAACTCTGCTTTTTCTGTATCCCATAGATTTTTTTAATGATGTATTGTCATCTTCCTTTGTTTCCAGAAATGTTTTTATTTCTCTTTTCATTTCTTCTATGACCTACTGTTCATTCTAGAGCATGTTGTTCAGTCTCCATGTGTTTACATATGTTCTAGCGATTCTTAAGTTGTTGATTTCTAGCTTGATTTCATTGTGGTCTGAGAAGATGCATGGAATTATTTCTACATGATTTCCTGGGTGCATGCCAGTTTTCAACCCTGGATTTATTCCTTTAAAAAGTTCTTTTTAAATTACCAGTTAACAATTAAAATTGTATGAATGTATGGGATACAAAGTGACTTACAATTCATGAACAGAATGTGCAATAATTAAATCAAACTAGTTAACATAACTTTCACTTCAAATGTTTAAACTATTTTTGTAGTGAGAACATTTGAAATTTACTGTATCCATGATTTGAAATGTACAATAATCTGTTGTTAACTGTACTTATCATACTGTTAAGTAGAACTAAGTAAAATGGATATTCTGTCTGTATAGCTGATATTTTACATACTTTCATCACAATCTCTCCACCTTTAGCTTCTGTTCAACCACCTACTTTCTGTTTCTGTAAATGCAGTTGTCTTTGATTGCCCATATAAGAGAAAATGGGGTATTTTAATGCCCTGTATTATTTCATTTAGCATAGTAATTTCTAATTCCATCCATGTTACTCCAAATGTAAGAATTCCACTTTGTTTTAAGGTTTAAGAATATTCCATTGCATATATGAATCACATTTTCTTTATCAATGCATTTGTTAATAGACACTTAGATTGAATTTGTAACTTGGCTATTATAAATATGATTACAATAAACACAGGAATACCGTTATTTCTTCAACAAACCGATTATATCTTTTTAAGTGAATCCTCAGAAGTAGGATTTCTATATCACACAATAACTATTATTAATATTTTTAGAAAATTCCACACAGTATTTCATAATGATTATACTAATTCAGATGTTCCCCAACAGTTTATGATAGTTCTGTTTTCTACACACCCTTGTCAAAACTTGATATCTTTTTTTTATAATAATGATTTTGACAGGTGTGAGAAGACCTCGTTGTAGTTTTTAAGTTGCATTTCCCTAATAATTAGCACTATTGAGTACTATTTCATGTCTCTTGCTTATCTCCACATAGCAATGGTGATATATTCATATGGGAAGACTGCATCTAACACTGTACTCAATGGTGAAAACTGAAAGCCTTCCCTCTAAGATCTGGAATAAGGCAAGTTTGTCCATTATTGCCACTTCTATTTAAGTCCTTACCAGAGCGATTAGGCAAGATAAATAAATAAAAGGCATCAAAATAACAAAAAAAGTGAAATTGTCATTGTTTATTGACCACAAGATGATGTAATGGAAAATATTATAGACTTCATCAACAACTATTAAAATAGTAAAATTTCAGAATGCAAAACCAATAAACAATAATCAGTATTATCTCCATATACCAAGAGGAAAGTATCTGAAAAACAAGTCAAGGGAATAATTTCCTAACAACAGCTATAGAATATAAATAAATAAAATATTTAAGAATAAATTTAACCAGAGAGGTGAAAGACTTGTCCATTGAAAACTGTAGTATGTTGATAAAAATCTTAAGAGGACACAAATCAATGGAGAGACATCCCATGTTCATGGACTGGAAAAATTAATATTTCTAAAATGCCCTTACTAAATAAAGCGATCTATAGATTTGATACAATCTCTATAAAGTACCAATGTTCTTTATTATAGAAATCCTAAAATTCTATATAGAACCACAAAATGCCTTCAGTAGCTAAGGAAGTAGTGAGTAAACTGGATGCATCACCCTAATTTATTTCAAGCTATGCTACAAAGGTATGGCAATTAAAAGAATGTAGTACTAGAATGAAAACACATACGGTCTACTGATGGAATAAAATAGGAAATCGAGAAATAAATTCACAGATTTGTGGTCCATTCATGTTCAACCAATAGTTCAAGAACACACCATGGGGAAAGGACACTCTTTAATAATAGGTGCTTGGAAAACTGGACATTCAAATATAGAAGAATGGAATTAGACTTTCATCTCACACTGTAAACAAAAATTAACTCAAAGTGGATCAAAGACTTAAATATAATGCATTCTATCTGTTTTCAGGGTCCTTTCATTCTTTTGCCTTTTGAGACATAGTATGCTGCAATCATTAAGATTAGTTAATACTATTAAAATAATGAAGCTTCACAAAGAAAAAAATTAAAGGAAAGAAAAAATAAGCATGCAGTATTTTCTATGTTGAATTCTACTTAGTGAATGTTTTCCCCCTTAGGAGTGACATAGACCGATGACTGATAGTTAGATAAGTAAGAGATAGGTAAATTTAATTGTTAATATAATAACTGAAAAATTGGTTGAGTGATTCCACGATTAGACATTCATATAGTGAAAAGTGTATAATAATCTTTAGCAGAACAAAATGAAGTTTATTTTATTTTATTTTTACTTTTTGACAGGCAGAGTGGACAGTGAGAAAGAGAGACAGAGAGAAAGGTCTTCCTTTTGCCGTTGGTTCACCCTCCAGTGTCCGCTGCGGCTGGCGCGCTGCGGCCGGCGCACCGTGCTGTTCTGAAGGTAGGAGCCAGTTGCTTATCCTGGTCTCCCATGGGGTGCAGGGCCCAAGCACTTGGGCCATCCTCCACTGCACTCCCTGGCCACAGCAGAGAGCTGGCCTGGAATAGGGGCAACCAGGACAGAATCCGGCGCTCCGACCGGGACTAGAACCTGGTGTGCTGGCGCCTCTAGGCGGAAGATTAGCCTGTTGAGCCACAGCGCCGGCCAACAAAATGAAGTTTAAAATGCATGAATAGAGCAACAAAGAAATAAAATTGCCAGCTAATATTTGAAAATATATATAACATATAATGCACATACAGTATATGTGCATATATTTGTATATATATGCACATATACTGTATACATATATATGTATATACTTTCTTCATCTAAAAAAGTCAAATATTATTGAAACATTCATACACCAAATTGTGGAAGTTTTGCTTTCCAATATGCTTCACTATCTAGTATACTACAGTGTCTCTGAAATTCTATTTGATATTTAATTATTGTTGCTTATAAGGTAAATTACTACATTCTCTAGAAACATTTTTATTTCTGAAGGCTTCTGATAGGCTTATCAAAGATTATTATTCTTTCATTGTTTATCAGTAAATATTTTTAATATTGTGTGCATCTGAATTATCCAAGTATATCATTATTAGATAAAACATGTCAATTAAATACTATTCACAAATATTTGATTGTTTTCAATAAAAACAAAGAACATCTTTTATAATAAACTTCACAGCATTGAATTTCTATCTCTACTTTCTCATTCTTCACTAAAACATGAAAGGGCCCCAACTTTCTCCACTGAGGGGAAATTTATCAACACATGGCTCTGTCTTTTGAAGTAATGTAAATGCTATAATGAGCAACAGTTCCATAAAGAATGCACTAATCTATATAGGTAAATAATGAAAGTTTTAATATTTAATATGTTTTCCTAGAACAATGGGAAGTTATAGACCTCAATAACCAGCTCGATGACATAAGGAAGCACAGTAGCATCTTATGCCTCCTTTGAGGAACCCTACAAAAATCAAATGCAGTATGTGTTTTAAAGGGCCACAAAATGTCGGTGCAGCAGATTTTTAGATGACCTCTATAAAATGTACATATTTAAGATAATTATGGAATAAATAGACAGCATTGCCTAGGGAAAGTGATAGTACGTATGGAAGAAAGAGGACACAGCTTCAACAACTAAACATAACTGCAAGGAGGTACTCAAGTATTTGCTGAGAATAGCTGAAAATATATTTGTAGGATGGACATCTGTGATAGAATCTAAGAAGTCTACATTCCATGTTGGAGCTCCTGTGTTCAAGTACAGACTCCACCACTGATTCCAGCTGCCTACTAATATGCATTCCAGGAGAGAACAGGTGAAGGTTCAAGTAATTGGTCACCTACCTCCCACTTGGGAGAACTGGTTTGGGTTCCTAACCCACAGGCATTTAGGGAGTGAACCAGAAAGCAGATGGGAGAGCACTCTCTCTCTGATCCCCTCTCTCTCTCTTTCTCTCTCTCAAACCCTTCTCAAATATATGTTTTTTAAAAACTATAAATAAATTGTATTTATCTATAATCATGCAGTTTTTATTCAGAATATGTAAGAAAATGAAAACTAGGCTCATGTTTATTTAGGAGTCATTTCATGAATATAAGTTTATTTTTATGATACAATTTTATTGAATTGTGAAATTAAACACCTAGTCAGTAAGATTATTTTTTCTTTTGTCTTTTTTTTAAGTTTATTTACATAAGGTGAATCAAGTTCAATATATTTCATATATACTGATTTAAGAGCATAATGATACTTCTACCCTACTCTCCATCCTCCTTCCTTTCTTTTTTTTTCTTTCAACTTTTACAGTGACATAATTTCAGTTTATTTTAGAATCACAGGATTAACCTTCCACTAAATAAAAGGTTCAACAAATTGAAAGTAGAAAAAAACACTGTTCATCAATAGACAAGGACTGTAAATAATAATCAAATCTCATAAATACAATTTTAAAACAGGTACTGTAAGTTAAGAAAGATGACATTCTTTGCATTGATCTCTATATGGTAGAACATCCTGCTAGATACTCTGTGGAAAAGATAAATAACAAAAAAATCTTTGCACCTTGAAGGTGCTTAAACTCTATTAGGGTAAAAAACACATTTAAATATTACCTGATAATTGCAATATTATACAAGTATACAATATTATACAAAATCAAGAGGAAAATAAGGTGCAATTCCTAAAACAATCCATGCAAGAAGATATTCATAGTTTGTAGAAAATGGAAATAAAAGACAGGCTTTTTGTGCAAAAAAAATTTGAAATCCATTCATATTAAAGGTCTTCCAAAAATTCATGATAAATATATATTATAAAAAGACTATTCTTACATTTCAAATTCTTCAGAACAAATAAGCTTACATTTTAATTCCATTTTTTCAAGAACTTTTTGAAGTATAATCCTGTTTGAAGCAAAGAGCTTGTATTGGAGGATGTTACCTCTCACTTGAGTCTTCAGAAATAAAACTCAAGTAAACATGGTGAGCATTCAGCCCAACAGTTCAGATGCAGATCAAGATGCCTGCATCCCACATTGGATACTTGGGTTCAGTTCCTGCCTTGGGCCCTTGACTTTAGCTTCCTGTTAATGAAGACCCTGGGAGATAGTGATGAGTATTCAAGTAACTGAATTCCTCCCACCCATGTGGAAGAGATGGATTGAGTTCTTGATCCTTGTCACTGGCCTGGCTTAGCCTCAGTTGTTGCAGGCACTTGGGGAGTGAATCAGCAGAAGGAAGAACTGTGTGTGTGTGTGTGTGCTTCTAACTCCTTGTTTCTCAAATATATATATATATATATATATATACGTATACATATATATGTATAAATATACATACATACATATATATTTTTTAAATCAGTTAAAGAAAGGTAGCTGGAACAGTTCAAATAAAGGCCATGCACTATGTATTATACAAAAGGAAAATTCTTAAGCAAATGGACAATTCATTTTTAAAGTGGGAGGCAGTTTTACTACAACTAATCAAAGTCTAGTAAACTTAAAAGTGTATCCATATGTTAGGTAGGACTTAATCCAATATATTTAAATGCAATCTCACTGAGGAACAAAGCTGAAAGTAATTTTTAGTTGTTATTAAAGTTGTGTTATCTTTTCTGGATCAGAACATCAGGTTAGACTGTTTACATAGAGGTTAAAATATTAAGTGATTAGCAGATTTTTTATAATTAGAAAAAAAGTTTAACATTTAAATACATTTCTTACTCTTGTATGTTTTATGTGTCTAGATGGAAGATTATTTAATAAACTTTAATATATAATTTACATTTATTTCTGATTATTAGATCCAACTCTCAATTTACCACATAGAGCCTATCTCAATATTGGAGAAGTAAACATATTTGTTACTTTTTCTCTGTGATAATTTTAGTAGAAATTAAATGGATTAGTGGACTCTCTTAACTCTACAATCATATTCATTCTCACCAACTCAGCAGAATGCTTCTCCCTTCATGATATTAAGTAAACAGTATATGTTGACTTTCTTCTAACCACTCTACTGTTTATAACTCATGTAATTCTCATCACAACAATGGTTTCAGAAGTCCACATTAGCAGAGAGTAACAAAACAGTCCTACATAAATTTCTAGATTTCCAATTTTGCTATGCTGCCTCCGAGATTTCAATATAATTCTAGGAAGAGAATACTGTAGTGCAGAAAAAAGCAGCTTATAAATATTTCCTAGCTGATTTTTAATACCATTTGCAATTGAACTTAATGGATTTGGTGTATTTTTTAATCTCATTAAATAATCTTGGAAGGTTTCTGAGAGCTAACTCTATTAACACATGTTACTGTTGCGATAATTTTATAGAAGATTTTCACAAATTCAGAAGAGTAGAAGGCAAGCAGAATTATTGTAATGGAATGTGTGCAAAGGACATATCTCTATTTCACTTATACTCCCTTAAATATGTGATTTCCACTCAGGGCACTCTTGCTAGACCATGAATTCAGCTAAGGGTATTACAGTGGTTCATTTCTATAACAAAGGAGAAAACATAAGTCAATACGGTCAAAAAGACTTGCATTTTAAGATGAATGATGATAGCTGATAAATCAATTCTGCAGATTACCATGTTAAAGTTATAAGAGAGGAAAAGGACACTTAGAGTTGAAAGGTAGTAAATATGAGCAAATAAACTCAAATGGCATAACAAAATGTACAATCAACCTATGGAATATACTACTACAGAATGTAATATCCTTGAATAATGTGCATGGATTCTTCAAACATCCAGGAAATTTTATGACTATAGACAGCATTTATCTTCATATAAGTTAAAAAGACAGTAATCAAATCTCATGCTTCTGGAAGGAAAATGATTGCCTATTAGATGTTATTTGGAGTAATGTTTTATTTGGTTTCTTCTGAGTTATACGTTAGCATATGAAGGGTCCTAAATTACATTTTCTTCTTTGGTGTTTCTTGTTTGTCCCACTTTGTGGCACTTACCTCACATCGTGTTATACTGCAATCGTTTGTGCAAATAGACAGGACTTCTCCATCCTCACATTGTTACCTCAATACCGGGAAGAACCAAGTTTATTCATCCCATTTTTTCTAAATAACTAATAAAGTGAGTTACATATGACAAGGGCTCAATAATGAATGTGCTATATATTTATCTATATAGTGAAAGAGTGAGCTGTTGAAAATATTCACAACAAATTTCTATTGTATTTTGAAATTTTATTTATTTATCTTATTGCAGAGAGAGATCAAATAGTTCAAGATAGAGAATGATTAACCATCTACTAGTTCCCTGCCTAAGTATTCAGGAGGTGGGAGCCCAAACCAGGTCTTCTACACGGGTGTTAGGGATCCAGTTTATCTGAGCTATTGTCACTGCTTCCTAGGTTGTGCATTAGAAAGAAGCTGGAATTGGGAGCTAAGCCAGGACTTGAAAACAGGTACTCCAACATGAGATGTGGATATCCCAAGCAATGACTTAACAGATGGTCCAAATGCCCACCCCCATTGAAACATAATTTTAATAGTCTTCTGAAATGTAGCTTACTACATTTACTGCATTTATTCCACATACTACAATGTAGAATATTTCTTCCATCTATATTTTTATAAGTGTCAGGATTAATAAGATATGAAACAATTATTCAGAGATTTTGTTAATTTGTTCTGTGATATACAGCATATAACATGCCAAATTTACTCAAGGGAGAAATTGAGCACTAGGGATGGTGTAACCCTTTCTATATAATTATTGGAAGTAAGCTAAAGAAAACCCTGCCTCCTAATTTCCAACAAATGACCTTGCTGTATACTATGCCACAACATTAGCAATTTAGAACTGAGGTCTTTCACTATGGTAAGTGAACATAACCTCATTTCCAATCACAATTCCTTGCAATAGCATTTTTAATAGCATGCTTACTATTTTATCAATACAAATTATTCTTAGGTATTTAGATTTGTGTTTTGGAGAAAAATCATGAGGAGGCACTGATATTATTGCTAAGAGTACTGTGGTTGTGTAATATTATAATCATACAGTTATATAATGCTAGTGTTGGAAAATACTTTAAGAAATAAATAATTGAGACTCTCTCCCCATATGTATTTATATGATGAAGTAAATGGTAAGAATACATAAGATTGTTAAGAAAAACTCTCTTCTCTCTATAGACAACATGAGTCTGAGTGGCAGATATTTGGCACAGTGGTTATTTTACTGCTTGGAATACCCACATCCCATATTGGAATGGTTGGGATGGAAGCCCGGATCCATGTCTTGATTCCAGCTTCCTGCCAATGCACACCCTCAGAGACAGCCATGATGGTTCAAGTACTGGCTTCCTGTTGCCAACATGGATGACCCAAATGGAGTTTATTGGCCTGGACCAGTCTTAGCTAATATAAATATTTGGAAATTGACTGAGGGAATGGAATATCTACCTCTCTCTGCTTTTCAAATAAATATTAAATAAATATATTAAATAAATAAGGACTGTTTTTAATGTTCTGGAGGAGAAGGGGGCTAGTTACTAGCTGATAGTTACTTGGCCATCCCCTGGAAGCAAAATTTTTATATCATATGCCCCACACAGTATGGCAATAGGACATTTTTATAGCTAGTTCCCAATTAAGATGATCCAAATTCCTGATATTTGATCATAGGCCCCCCCTCTTCCAAATTCTCATGATTTCATTAAATGGCCATTCCATATTCTTAGTTGTGCAGACTTAAAAACTTGAATTGATCTTCATGCTATCAGTCTTTTACACTCTGCATAGCATCCATTAACACATTCTTTGACCTCATCTTTTCTAAGCAGTTCAGAATCTGCCCTCCTTACCTGCACGTGGGCCTGCACAAGCTCAGGCTGAGGCCCACTGTCTACCACCTGCAATAGCCTCCTATCTGGCCTCCCTGCCTCCACTTCTCTGAGTCATCACACTTTATCATTCCGAATTATTATTATAATAAAGGAAACACCATGTTAATCCTGTAATAGAAACCTTACCTTGACTTGCTTTATCTTTTGTGATTTTTATTATAAAAGATAATATTATTTATAGAGACTTTATCTTTGTTGGAACCTAAATGCTCTAGACACTGATTACATTTTCATCTTAATTTCCCATCTTGTTTCCTCTGTACTTTGATGCAGTCGTGGTTTCTTCCTGCCATTGTGCAAACATGGCCAGCATGGTCACTATACCCTCTCCTAGGTATTCAAAAGGCTGCAAAGTTCACCACATTTCACCTCTTGAAATGAATCTTGCACCGCAATTCCCATCTAATGGAGGAACTCCAGGAATGGTGATGTCATTTATCATTATGTAGCATTAGATTATGTATTTTTGTGTTCTTTGTCTGAGTTCCTGACTAGAACATAATTTTCATAGGCTCACAGGAACTTCATCCACTCCAATATCCCCAATATTAAGAACAGTAACATATCATAGGTATTCTGAAATACTGCGTGAATCCATGGATATTATTTTTGCATTTATGCAAAATATGTTTAAATACTACATATATTGCTTACTAAATTCAGTTCAATCAATTTTAACACATGCACATGCATACAGGTGCTCCTAATTTGTTAGACGTTTAATTAGATAAGTGGCAATTTAATTGGGAGGGAAGAGCAATATAACAACGTAATGACAAATGAAGAGATGTAAATGAGGAAGTTAGAGAGGAGAAAGTCAAGGAAAGATGAAAGGAAAGTAGACACATGAAAATAAGAACAGTCATTCAACACTCAAAAGACAATGAAGCAGTGCGATCAGGAGCCAGGAGGAAAGCAAAAGAGAAATTTGTGAAGGAAGCATATGGTAGTACTCACACCTCAAAAAGTGTGGCTACTCAGCAGTGTCCATGGGGCAAACAGCAGGGCCGTCAGCCTGGAGACTGAAGTGCTGGGTAAGATGTGCTCCTCAATGTTCGTTATTCTGAGTCCCTTGGCTCTCCAAAGACACTCTTCCTAAACCGAATGAGAGTAGGATTGCTTGCAATGTTAAATGATTTGGGACTGTATATTCTTTGTAGATTCTTAACAATGATAGCATTGCAGGCCTGTGACTGAAATCATGACATCTCTTTAAAACCAGCCGTATTAGTTCCCTGGTGCCAGAAGTTGATGTGTCATGGAAATATGGCCTACAGCAATGCCTTAGAAAGCTGAAAAAATAAAGCACAAAATGTACCTCCTGTTGTCAGGCATTCTCCTTGTAACTAAACCATGCCGTCCTCCTTCATTCAGTTTGTTCTGACAAGTTTGCATGTCAGGCCACCTCTCCTTTTCAGAACTGTCTGTTGATAAAGTGCTTGGTCATACTAAAAGGCCTAGACAGCCCATCAGCTCAAGATTTTCACTGAAACAGCTACTTAAAAAAAAAAAAAAAAAAAAGGTCATGGCAAGTCAGCAAAGCTTACATGTGTAGCCATTACCAGAGTACAGCTCAAATGAATCAGCCAATTGTTCTCTGGGAATTTGTAACACACATTATATCAAATATACTACAGTGTTTGGACACAGTTGTCAATTTACCACGTGAATTCTATGAAAAACTCTGACACTGCTTTCATCTATATCCCATTTTCTGTTTTGAAAGTGATCAGCATTCCAACGAAATTCCATTTCTGAACTTCATTGGACTCTTGATACTATCAAAAGACATCTCCAAAAATGTAATCTAATACCCACATGTGTCAAGGTCACTAAAGTCCTTTCCATACAATGTAATAAAAAGAGGTGAAAAAACTGCAGTTAGTTAAAGACGCTATGTGATTTGTTGTATTCACTTCTGAAATGGCAGCTCTCAAATGTTCATGACTCACCTGCCTCTGCAAAATTACTATTTATTTTAGGCTATGGATACCTGATCTCTTGCAAATACTCAAATCTGAACACTTCAGTCCTTGGATATGAAGATTCTACTATATAGTAACCTTATGCATATCTCAATCTACTTTGTTTCTTTGAATACTGTGGGCTGCCCTAGCTAAATGAAAAAAAAAAAACAAAAACAAAAAACTAGAAACCGGTTTTCAATTTAAAAAAATAATGAAAGTTCAAGCATTCTGCTCTAGGTCAATATATAAGACTTAGAAATTATTTGGTGAAGAAGTATTTGAATAAGTACTGAATTTTATAATTGATATAAGGAATTTGATTAGCCATCTCAGTTTAAATTACTCAATTTTCTGAATAGTGCAAAACTAATTTGTAAAGATTTATTTATTTATTTAAAAGGCATAGTTACAGAGAAGCAGAGGCATAGAGAGAGAGAGAGATCTTCCATCTGCTGGTTCACTCCCTAAATGGCCACAAAGGCTGGAGCTCTGATAATCCGAAGCCAGGAGCCAGGAGCATCTTCCAGGTCTCCCATGCAGGTGCAGAGGCCAAAGGATTTGGGCCATCTTCTACTGCTTTCCCAGACCATAGAAGAGAGAGCTGGATCAGAAATGGAGCAGTCAAGCAGGTGATGCTGGTGCTGCAGGCAGTGGCTTTACCTGCTACACCACAGCATCAGCCCATAAATTAAATTTTTGATACAAAATTACTTAAATAATTTGGTTTTAAAAACTAACCTCAAATGTATCTATTTGTGCACTAAACAATCCTTAAGATTATATGTAGATGAAAACACATTGAGCTATATAATCATTACAGTGATCATCCAAAATTATACACTAGTCTGGTTTTTACACAGATTAATAATTGAGAATTTTTGTATTTTCCAGGAAAATTTGAGAAGATAATTAGCCAATAAATCTTATCTTCCATTTTAAAAGAGAGATTAACTTTTCTGTCTTAAGAAACCGAAATTTTTTTTGCAAATCATTCTTCTACAATACTGAAAATACCTGAACTAGTTGCTTGTATAATCCACACTTACTAATTAAAACTGTTTTTATCACTCCACTTTCGCTTATTCATGTACACCCTTTGGGAAAATAGAGAATTGTTAAAAATAGCATACATATTTCTTATACTGCTAAAGAAGATGCATGATGGCCAATAGAGTTATAGACATTTAAATATTCACTTGATATGTCCTCTTTTAGCTGATATAATTTTGTAGTTATTAGGGGGATCATGGAAGAATCATTATCTATACCTTATCAATATATGTTCACTAGATCTTAGAAGCTGTTTAGTCTCGGCATTTTGGTATTAATGGTTCCTTTCTTATCATTTCCCTTGATATGATCACTATGCATCTCTAAAATTATATAGTAATAATAGTAATAAATGCATAGACCAATAATTTTCTTGTAGAGAAACCATTAAATGTAATAACACCCACTATAACTAAAGAAAGGTTCCAGATATGATTTCTTATGAGGACAAGAGTTATGTAATATTTATTCATCTTTTATTTTCCTCAGTAAATATTTCTGCTACTAGTGGCTTGTTTAAATCCTTTAATTACCTATGGAAATCATAGACTTGAAATAGATGATTAACATTTCTTAGCCTCTATTTTCTAATCAGTAAATTGGGTATAACAATAGTAATGATTTCATAGGATTATTTTAGGATTAAATGAGTTAATTCAAGTAAACCAAATAATACAGCTCATTGAAACCATTTACTTTGAAAACATTTGAGTTCTTAGTAATATTTTTACATTTGTATGACAGGAACCTACAGGAGACATGAAAGTTAGGTAAATAAATAATATAGAGACTTATCTTTTGAACATTATTATAAAGTGCACAATACCACATTATTAACTAAAGGTATTATGATACTGTGTTGTGCAGCAGATCTTCAAAAGTTATGTTTCTTGTATAACTGAAACTTGGTACACACTCTGCAGCAACTTCCCATTTCCTTCTCCTCCAACGCCTGGTAGACACCATTCTATTCTCTGCTTCTATGAGTTTGACTGCTTTATGGCAACAACGCAATAAGTGCACACACTCTTTATCCTTTTGCGGTACTTGTTCATTTCACTTAGCACCATGTCCACCAGGCTTATCCACATTGTAGCCAATGTTGATAGACACTTGAGTGATTACCATAGCTTAGTTATTGTGAGTAATTTTGCAATGAAATGAGGATGCAGACATTTCTTGAAGACCTTGACTTCATTCCCTTTAGGTATGTACCCAGAAGTTGGGCTATTAGTTCATTTGATAGGTTTTTTTTTTTTTTAATTTTTGAAGAACTTCTGTACTATTTTCTACATTCTGCTTTCCCACCAGCTAGGTATAAAGGAAAGTTTCCCTTCCACAATAGCCAACATACTAATTTCTAGGACAAGATGTGGTTGAAAATGTTCATTTTGCAGTGGGCTTTGGTTAACATAAGAAGCATCAATTAGTGTAGGCTGAGTCCATCCCACAGGATCTGCATGTAGAAGACTACAAGTTCTCTGTGTTCTTTGGAAAGTAAACCTTGCATGAGAGTTGCTGGGCTCCCCAATTGTGTAAAAACAACATATAGCATTTCACATACGATGTTGATTCCACAAAACTAGGAAAGAATTTGGGCATCAGATAACCAAAATAAGGCAGCTAGATACTAGTGGCTGGATGGGATAAAAATATATAGAATACAAGAGAAGGCACCCCTTTCTGCACTGTTCCTTTAGCCAGTATTTTTTCAGACTGCTTTAAAGATACATATAGCCTGACACACTTGTTAAATATAGACTCCCAGAAACTCACCTTGATTATTCTAATTCATTGGGTCAATAATGGGACTTGTTTGCTTGTTTTTAATTTCAAATAGTATCCCAGTTGAATCTTTTTCAAAAGAATATACTATGGAAAACTGCATTTTAACCATACTGGCTATAAATAAGGGAGAACTAGTGTTTAAACTCAGAGAACATCATCTAAAGTTTGTTTAAGAAATACATGTGGAAATGCATAATGTTACATGTGTAGATTTTATCCTTTTCAACTCTTGTTACAGCCATGAAATCACAAGTTCAAGAACTCTGTGGAAGATTCCTGTGAAAATATCAGTATTGGATAAAATATCAAGACTGCAGAGCCCAGGGTAAGCATCTATGTTTTTGTATTTCAATTTAAAGATTTCCTCCTATTTAAAAAAAGTCAATAAGGCTACATATCTAGTAGGTTTCAAGTTGATTACACCAAACATTGCTTTATATATATATACATATGATATGATATATAGAGATATATATATATATATAATTGAAGAAACATTTGTGTGGTATTTCTATAAGCTTTGATTTTGGCTTCATTATAACAATAATTGCTATGGTTCTTCAGGACTGAAACTCTGAGCTGGTTCAGCTATCTCATTTCCTTCTTTCCTGCATACCTACCATGAGAATCCTAGAGACTGGTCAGTATGACTCAACACTGATGAACTACACACTTACAATTCCGAGGTAAGCACCTTTTATCCCTGAAGTAACCTCCTACATCCTTCAGTCCCTTGATTCATTAACACTTTTATTGAAAATCCAGAAAATCTATTGGAGAATATTTCCAGAGTTTTACAAGATTTAAAATACGTGACTCTTTCCCAATACAGTGATTTATGCCATTAAATTCCTCCCAAACACCTGAAAAACTCATGTCTGTTGCTTCAAGGCAATATTTACAATCTCATATGCTTAAAAGTACGCGCTCCCGTTTCTCTCTTCCATTTCAGGTTGTAAATTCATAAAAGTATAGTATCTAGGTTTCCGCTGTGTGCATTAACCCACACTGCATCCTCTGATGTTTTTGTTATTCTTAAGTTGATTTTATTTTAATCCCAGCTATGACTTTTAAAATCTATGGTGGAAAAATGGATATGAAAGAAGTTAAAAAAAAATAAATAAAGTCCACCTTTGTCACATTTTAGCATTTTCATTTCCATATCTCTTCAAAGAATTTTGCCTAATTTGGGATAGCTTTCTATCTCACTAAGTCTGCTCACCAAGACTAATTCAACCTTGTTTTAAGTAGCATGGATATCAAAAGTATATCCCGCTGCTTAAGTATATTGGACTCTTCATTAAGGATTGAGGGATATATGTACCAAGTAATGAGTACCCATGTGAGTTTCACAATCATCACGAAAATCACTTGTTTTTCCATAGCTATTTCTTGTGCGCCAATTTCAAAGCCTCTGCAAATGCTTGTCTCTCTTTTCTTCTCTCAGTTCCTTTAATGAAAACCTCATTGTTAATGAGAAGGCAATACATTTACATGTTAAATACTTCAAATAGCATTTTTATATTAGTTAAATGTATTTCTAATAAATGTGAATTGGAAAACATTTGTTATTCAATTTCCATAGTATTGGCTAATAAAAACTATAGAATAAAAACTATAGAATAAAAGTCACTACCTCTTCCCTAATTTAGGCAGTTTCTTTAATGGATTTATGCAAATACATAAGAATTTCAGAGTTATCCACACATCTTCATGTGGTAAACATATTTTGAAATCTACAACTTAAGTAAAATAACAGCTTTGACAGCGTTTACTTTCTAGTTCATATAATATAAAACTAACGAAGTTAAAAGCCTCATATTTTACTTTCACTTCTTTATCTAAAAATTAAGTTCTCATTTCTTTTGTTCTGATATACTATACTTCTGAGGAAATGAAAAGAATACAAAAATCCCAAGATTGCCAAAGGATTATTTATACTGCTAAAGGACATAATGGAGCTACTGTATGTCAATGGGCAGGGGCCAATATTTTACTTGTAAGCTCCTACAATGAAGGGATGTAGCTCAAGCTGACATACCTGTGTAATCCCATAAGAGATGGATCAGACTTCCTGTGTTGAAAGGTATCTCAGCTATGGTGCCCAAGATGGTCTATTCTCAGATCCACATGGATATGTCATTAACAATAAGATTATAAGGCTTCATCTTAAACACATTGAAATTCAAGATTTTTAATGGAGCCTCACTAACATAAACTCATCACAGGATAATAATTTTCAGGTGAATAAAGATTATTTAATGTTTTGGGCAAGGACTTATATTTTCAGGGTCCCCAAATATCCTCACAGATGAGCATATTCTGTGAAAGACAATGAGAATAAATTTTCTCACCGAACTATGAATTCTTTACAAAATTATCTATAATAAATTATTGCACAGTCAATATTTCCATTGCACATTCTCTGTCCAATACCAAGTAAACATTTAGAGAAAGAAGTTTAGCCCTCTTTGCGTAGTACACCAGATTTTTTGTATATATTGTCAGTTTCAATTGGATGCATCATAAAGTAATCTCAACAAATTGCCAAACACTTTGCTTTTATATAAAGCCAAATGTATGCTAGAAGAAATAAGCAATACTTACAGTATGATCTTTTATTTATTAATTATATTTTATTTTGAAAAATGTCCAAGAATACTAAAGCACACTTTGGTTTACCTTAATTTATTGCTTATGGTTTCAACCTGTATAATCTTTTTAAAAAATATTTGTTTATTTTATTTGAAAGGTAGAGTTACAGAGAGAAAGGGAGAGACAGAAAGAGAAATCTTCCATTGGCTGGTTCACTCACCAAATGACCACAATGGCAGGGGCTGGGCAGGTCCAAAGCCAAGAGTCAGAAGCTTATTCCAGGTCTCCCATGTAGGTGCAGTGGCCCAAACACTTGGGCCATCCTATGCTGCTTTCTCAGGAACATTAGCAAGGAGCTGGACCAGAGCAGCCAGGACTCAAACTGGTACCCATATTGGCATTGTAGGAGGAAGCTTAATCCATTATGCCACAACACCTGGCACATTTATAATCCCTTGTGTGTGTGCATCTGAGTGTGTTGTGGTGTAGGTCAACTTAGAAAATATATCCACAAGAAAGGTAAAATAACAAATTTTCTGTGTAAAAATATTTTCTTTTAAATTCCATTTTAGATAAATTTGCCATGTTGTACTACTGTATTAAAATAAGTGTTTTTTTTTTTTTTGTATTAGTATGCCATTTAACTTTGGATTGGTTCCTGAAATATTTTTGAACAATTTTAAATGTTGTGGAAGGTGCCTGAATCTATTTTGGTGGCTCTTAATGTGGCATACACTTTTGTATCCTAAAAAGAGTAGAGTATTTGCATATCACTTTCCCCATTATGTGGGAACTGAAGTGTTGATTTCGATGAGAGCTACTGATATTTGTTTCCTTCTTGCTCCTTCCCTCTCTAGAAGCATCTGACATCTGTGAGATTTCCTGATTGGAGCTCTGCCCTCTTGCATTCTTGCTCACAAAAGCAGAAAGCATCCAAACAGAAGTTATTTTTATCATTCTTGTCGTAAGTAATTCAAGTTTTTCCTTTTGTAGTTTTTCTATAGAAACAAAATAAAATAACCAAGCAAAACAAGAAACAAAGAAACCTCCACAACTTCACAACTTGTCAGTTACAACCTACAAAGCTTTTACATTCCTGATGCCACCTAGTGGCTACCATGTGGAAATCTATCAGCTGGTTACCAGGAAATGAATCTTAAGGGG
This sequence comes from Lepus europaeus, assembly GCF_033115175.1. Classification (NCBI taxonomy): domain Eukaryota; kingdom Metazoa; phylum Chordata; class Mammalia; order Lagomorpha; family Leporidae; genus Lepus; species Lepus europaeus. Next base: position 110,155,617 of record NC_084832.1, read on the forward strand.
CTTCTCAAACAACAGAGCAAGCAGCTTGATTCTCCTGTCCCGTTAGCTTTCCTTTCACCAGAAGCGCGCTTGCCCTAACAAGTGGAAGAAAGATGTTTCTCCTTAAAAAATTCTAAGTTCTTCATCAGTGAGGAATAGAGAGGCTGATAAAATTCAATGAATGTTTTAGAGAAACACAACTCTTCATCTAAATTGCATATACAAATATACCAAAGCTACTTTTTGTGTGTGTAACATAAGACTCTCTTGTAACTTCAAGTAGGAAATGCAATGGCCTCCACAAAGTGAAAAACAAAAAAGATGGCTAGAAAAAGAGATGAGAAGAAATTTGAGATAACCTCTGTGTTTTGTCCAGTCATTAGTTGCATTCCAAGTCTAATAGTGATGATTGTGGTTATTATTTCCATTATGGGCTCCTTCCATCTTCTGTTTACTCTCTTTGTTTTCATTGTGCAGAAAACTGTTAATCTTCCAGAGATTAATGCTCCCTGTTTGGCAAATGAACCAAAATACTTGGGGGTGGTTAGACAAAAAGAGAGCAGACCTTCTGATCTTCTAAGATAATTTTAAGGGAGAGTTAAGTTACTGATGAATTTCCTGAAAGAAGAGATTGCCACTCTGGAAGGAGAGTCAGTGTTAGGACTCCAGAGGAGAGCTTAGAAGTGCATGAGCTGGTGGTGATACAATACTCAAGGACCAGTAGCATGATGCAGACCAAGCCAAAAAAGATGGAAAACATAACCAGAATTGTTACAAGCATTTTGGTCATTTTCTCCCCCACATCACAAAATTTAGTAATTATTTCTACTACAAATATCCCAAAATATCAGTCTACACACAGAGTTTGTGTTACATGTAGTTCTTTATCATGAGTACTGTAGATTAAAATCCCATAATAAGGAGAAACAAATATTAAAAAAATCGTGAAAGCTCACAGAAAGTATAATAATAATCCACTGGAATTCAGTCAAGCATCAGGGGTGTCTATTGGTCACTGATCAACAATAAAGATATAAATCATACCAAGTCTTTAAACAGAGGAAAGTTCATGCAGGGGATTGTGACACTTACAATGCAATATACAAAAAAACCCTACTCAGAAATAGACAATTGTAAGAAGTTGCTGTACTTGATCATCAAAAGAAGGTAAACATCACCCAAGGGCAAAATCGTCTGACAGTGGAGCTCTCTACTCAAAGGTAGAGTTTTAGAGAAAACACAACTATGACTGTTGAAAGATGGAGAAAAGCCTTGATGTTTTCTTTATTCCTGTTCTCTACTCCTACAAGCAGGCCTTTCATTGGCTAAAAACCTTCAGAAACCAGGTGAAAAGGGAACCAGCATATGCCTGCTGAAAAGGTCACTATCTTTCAGTGTAGCTTAGCGCTCCGAAAGGGAGGACTTTTTTTTTTTTCTTTTTTTTTGACAGGCAGAGTGGACAGTGAGAGAGAGAGACAGAGAGAAAGGTCTTCCTTTGCCGTTGGTTCAACCTCCAATGGCCGCCGCGGCTGGTGCACCACGCTGATCCGATGGCAGGAGCCAGGTGCCTATCCTGGTCTCCCATGCGGTGCAGGGCCCTAGCACTTGAGCCATCCTCCACTGCACTCCCTAGCCACAGCAGAGAGCTGGCCTGGAAGAGGGGCAGCCGGGACAGAGCCGGCACCCCGACCGGGACTAGAACCCAGTATGCCGGCGCCGCAAGGCAGAGGATTAGCCTAGTGAGCCGCGGCGCCAGCCCAGGGAGGACGGTTTTAAGGTTAGAACAAGTCAAAGGCTGGTATACCTAAGTTGATCCATCAGTTTTTCATTACTATCATGAAATACTTGAAACAACCTACTTAAAAAGAAAAAGAAGTTTATGTACCTTAGAATTTTTGAGGTTGAAAGGCAAAACAACATGCACAGATTTTGGTGAAAGCCTCATGGCAGAAGGCATGAGAAAAAAAGAGCATAAATTAAGCTGGGAAGTTGGTAGAGGGAGAGGTGGAGGGAGAGGTAGAGGTGGAGGTAGGAGTAGGGTTAGGGAGAAGGGAGCGAATGGACCCAAATGCAGGCTTCTACAATTCTTTTTGGAAAAATGACCTGCCAAGAACACATTGCCAGTGACCTAATGACCTGACACTGTGCCTCACCTCTTAATGGTTCCACCACCTCCCTACTGCACCCACAGGGGAACCAAACCTTTAACTCATAGACCTTTAGGGGATGGCCAAACTGATAACCAAATGATAGCAGTGAGAACAATGAGAAGCAAGAAAACCAAGTAGTCTGACAGAGAACTGAATGCAACCTGAACAATGAAGGACAAATAATTTGTAAAGAAGAGGAAAAGACGAAGCACCCTTCGTGGCAGCAAACAGCATGAGAAAGTGGACAGGGAAGACTGAATGGTGTAATCAGGAAACAGCAAGATTAGTCAGTTTTGAAAAGGTGCACATCATGTAAACAAGCTTGGAGACTCAGGACACCTTGCTAGGATAAGAAGTCTGAAATTATCTTGTTTACAGGAGGGCTGTTATGGAAGGTACTTAGCATGCCTATTTGTCAATGGATGTGTCATTATCAAAAGCCTTAGGAAAATACTGGAATTTTGGAGACTTTCATACTTACATGTGATTGTGTAATTTGAATCCATCAGATGCAACTCTTAAGATTCATGAATTTATTCCATCTCGATTTAATTCTTTGTTTATGTTACATCTCATAAGTCTATTATTTTGCTATAAGACACTTGGAAAAACTGCTGAAGAGTTTGGAAATCCTACCATTTGGCAGCACATCGAATGAAGAGTGAGATGTTCCTAAAAGAACTAACTCCCAAATATTGAAATAAGGAAAAATACTATATGAGAAGATAGAATTGATTCAGTTTCCAACTAATTCAGTTTATCATCTACTATCTGAAAATATGTCATTTACTAGAATATTATTTTAACTTCCACTATTTTAATGAATTCTAATGTTAAGAATTTGTTCTGGGCTGGCGCCGCAGCTCACTAGGCTAATCCTCCGCCTGTAGTGCTGGCACCCTGGGTTCTAGTCCCAGTTGAGATGCCAGTTCTGTCCCAGTTGCTCCTTTTCCAGTCCAGCTCTCTGCTGTGGCCTGGGAAGGCAGTGGAGGATGGCCCAAGTGCTTGGGCCCTGCACCGCATGGGAGACCAGGAGAAGGCACCTGGCTCCTGGCTTCAGATCTAGCGGCCATTTGGGGAGTGAATCAATGGAAAAGGAAGACCTTTCTCTCTGTCTCTCTGTCTCTCTCTCTCACTGTCTTACTCTGCCTGTCAAAAAAAAAAAAAAAAGAATTTGTTCTGAAAAAGACAGCTAATAATTACCAACAACTCTCCTTTATTTACTTAAGCACAGTGGGCAGGGCCTCTCATTAAATCAAGAGTGTTAGGTGCTAAAATATTTGTAAAATATTTAAGGTTATTCTGATAGAAATTATTATCTAATTCAAAAATTGTTATAATGATGAGCACCTCTGTTTAGAAAGTCAAAATAGCTTTTAAAGGAAATGTTTGAAACTACTGAGGCAAATCCCATTGTTTGTAAGTTGGGAGCCCATTCCTTCCCTTCCTGGGTACTCTAGGGGGTGGGTGGAGCATGGCTTTGGCCAGACTTCTTCACAAACATTCGTATAATAGAGTGCCATGGTTGAAAAATGCCAGAAGTCCTTACCAACGAAATGTTTTAGGAGGATGTACCTAGTGAGATGAGACTGCTTATTGTAGAAAAACCCAGAATTTAGGGTGATTGGAGCGTGAATGGCTGGAAAATGAGATATAGACACATACGCTATCTAATTAGTAGAAAAAAAAACACAGGGACATTCCAAAAGGGATATAGTTATTATTAGGGATTCAATACTTTTATATCTAGTACTTGGAAATTACATATATTAATCCCAAACCAAAATGAGAACCAGTGTTGAGAAACATAGATATTTCAGGGAGCTATATTTGAAAATGTTGAGCTCCTACAGGGAAAGAATGACTTGATGTTTGCTTGTATCCTTTGAACCCTTGGTAAATCTAGTTGATGATTAAAGTCATCATCTTTTTTCAGTCTGATTTGACATGAAAACACTTTGGGAGAGCACAGACTGTCATAGTATCATGATTAACTTTCAGATCCATAGGTTATAATAGATTAAGTATTATTTAACAAGAAATGGAGGAGATGAAACCGTAATGATAATTTCTTACTTGAATGGTTTATTATATATGTATTTGTCTTATGAATTGGGGTAAAGGTGTTACTGAAATTTAAAGGAAGCAGATTTAGATCTGGGGAAATTGGCCAGGTGAATACATGCTTAAAAAGTTAATAAAGATGTATTCTCTGTTGATAATAGGAGTCCTGGTAAAATGTAGACATCTGCATGAGAACTTTATAAGGCAAGAAAGAAAAGTAAGACTTTTGCACCTTCATTTAATAGAGACATTGTCTTCAATCGCAACCCAGATGAACTCACATTCCAGAAATTATTCTAACAGCAAAGATGCTTATCAAGAAATACATGCACAAGCCTGATGAATTCCTGCTAGCCTGGATTCCCAGAATAAATGACCTGGGAGAATGTCGCTAATTATATACACAGCTAAACAGAATGAGTTATCTGGATTGGTACTCAAGTGGCTGAAAATTTTATGAGAAGCTGCTTGCAGATATTTAATGAATCACGTGTTGCTGTGAGTAAAGGAGAGGTTTCTGAAGGCTTACAGTGGAGAGGCAGACTCCATGTACTCACTTGGATCAACAGCCTAAGTATTACTTTTAAGTCAGTAGCTAGGTATGATCAATCCAAAATTTTTCATGTGCTGATGAGAAAAACAAACCTGACGCGGGCATTTGGTGCAGCTGTTAAGGCCTTATTTAGGATGTCCTTGTTCCATATCAGAGGGCCTGGGTTAAAGTCTTGGCTCTGCTTCCAATTCCAGATTCTTGCAAATATCTGATTCCAGCTTCCTCAAATGCACATCCTGGAAGGTAGCAGGTGATGGCTCAAGTACTTGGGTCTCTGCCACTTTCATGGGTGGCCAAGACTGAGTTCTGGGCTCCTGGATACAGCCTGACCTAAGCCCAGCTGTTGCAGGAATTTGAGAATGAATCAGGAGGTGGAAAATATCTTTCTTTCTCTCTCTCTGAATTGCTCTTTTGCTCTCTGTCTTTTTGCCTTTCAAATAAAATGAATATAACTTAGTATTTTTAAACACATAGTTTAATGTTCTTTATACAGATTGTGATAGATGAAAAAGTACATGATTATGTCTAGGTGTGGGGAGGGTAGAGGAATGGGTAAGAAAATATTCTTTCAAAAAACAGATTTTATTTTCTTTTCTTGAAATTCAAAGTTACTGGGGTGGTGGAGAGAGAGAGAGAGAGAGTGAGAGAGAGAGAGATCATCAACTCACTGGTTCACTCCCCAAACAGGAGCCGGGCCAGGCCAAAGCCAGGAGCCTGAAATTCCATCTGAGTTTCCTATGTGGATAACAGGAGTCTGAGTACTTGGACTATCTTCTACTGCTTTCCCAGGTGCATTAACAGGAAGCTGGATTGGAAATTGAGCAGCTGGGACTTGAACTGGTGTTCATATGACAATGACGACTAAATCCACTGCCATGCCAGTCCCATAAAAATCGGTGGTATAAATGCCATCTTATCTGTTAAAATGATAATATTAAATGTTAAAGTCAACATATAGATAGGTTTAAGTATAAAAGTGATCATATAAATAAAAAACATCAAGTGCATAGTAATAATAATAGAATTAAAAAGGAAGGAAAGTCCAATATGGGAAGCAGACTCCTAGAATGACATTCACTGTAAGTAACACTCTGACCTCAGAATCAACCCTTAAGGCTTCCTGGACTGGCTGAAAGGCTTGTGAGAGCATTTTAGGCATGGAAAGCCAAGACACTGTGGCAAAAAAGTATCCTACATGAAGGATCTCTGTGAGACCTCACTGGAAAGAAAGGGTCATCAAAGAAGGATGTACTCTTCTCTGAAGGGAGGAGAGAACATCCACTTTGCCTATGGCCATATCCAAATACCAATGGAGTCTATGGTCACAAAAGGCATCCATAGCCTTGGCAGCCCATGGCAAGAGCCTCGGGTGATCACTGACGTCATAAATAGGAGTGTTAATTGTTAAATTAACAACAGAAGTCACTGTGCACTTATTCCCCATGTAGGACCTCTGACCCTAATGAGTTGTACTATGAGAATTAACTGCAAATTCTGTTCCCAAACTGTACTCTATATGTTGTGGGTGTGCGTGGGTGCAAACTGTTGAAATCTATGCTTAACATGGAGTTGGTGCTCTGTATATAAAATCGAACTAAATATGAACCATAATGAAGAAGGAAATGGGAGAGGCAGAGGGAGGTGGGATGGGAGTTGAAGTAGGGAGGTGGGTATGGGGGAAAGAACCTCTATATTCCTAATGTTGTATTTATGAAAAAAATTCATTCATTAAATAAAAACTTTTTTAAAAGTACCAGAAGTACAGCAGGCAACAAATGATTAGAAAATCAAGATAGATTTGATACAGATTTCTGTACCCATTTTGGGGTCAGGCCAAGGTCAGCATGCTCTTTATAGAATGGCATTCAATATATACATGTATACTTTTTTTAACCACAAAAATATTTGAATTTACAATTACACTGTCATAATTTAATATGGCAATTCATGTACTTCATGACCATCAATAATAATTTACAACAGTACATCATGGTATCATGATAATTGCCCATCAGAGGAAGCAGTGTTAGAAGAGTTAAGGATGGTTGTACTACATGACCCATAGAGAATTACTGATTAAAATTCAGGGCTTGACACAGTCTGTGATGCTTTAGCAAATTATATGGGACAGAGTAACCAGAGACTTCCTTCACAGTTTGAGAAATAAATTATTATCTCTTATTTACTCTGCTACAATAGAGTTAGCCAGGAGACTGATCGGACTTTGTGGAGATATTAACTCACTTAGAAGCCACTGTTCCCAAAAGTTCTGCATTGCAGTTAGAAAATTCAGAGCAATTGCTTGAGTGTATCTATGATAGACATTTTCATTGAATCAGAAAAGAGGGTGTTTGCTTTGTAACAGATACTGGAAAGTAATAAATATATACCATTCTGAATGGAGAGGAATAATTAATTCCTTTTAATCCACTAAAGGCTATGAATTGGCCCTATCACCAAGCATGTGCAGGTTGGTAATTTAGAGTAGTCAGGTAAAATTTAACTACTGGGCCACAGATGTGCATCATTGGCTCTACCATGCTTCCTACCGTGTCCAATTCCAGGAAGTTAAATTAGACTCCTGTGGTAGAACAGTGTCTTTATTTATGAGAAAATATGTTAGGACACCCTATTTACTCTGCTCAGAGCAGTTTTCTGCAATTTTCTCTGGAAATACTGGATTCCTGGTAGGGAATATTTAGACTGTATCATTAGTTCAGAGGATTTTGACATAAAGGTTCAAATGGACACAGGTTAACAATGTGCAGTGGGACTTCAAATGGAATTAAAATATAAGTTTATTTTGGTGCAAATAAATTTGAAACCCATGCACAGTTCTTTTATAATGTACATTTTACATAAACCTTTTGGAAAGTTTTGCAGGCATGGATTTCAAACCTTTTTGCACATAAATTAACTTACGTTTTAATTCTATTTTCCACAAACATTTAGAAGTGCCCCTGAACTTATAGTTGGTGTGGTCTAAAACAAAATCTGGGTATAGACTGGTTATGCTTTTGACATATTGTTAATTTCTTAAACAAAATGTTCAATATTTTGCATATAACATATTAAGAAAAAACTACCAATTCCTAATTCTACAAACATGTTCTGCAATGAGAAAGATAACATATATAAAGATAAAAGGCCATTGTTACTTAAATGTGAGACTGAAGAGAACAGCAATATATAGAGATTGCAGGCCCAATGTGTGATCACACTCCCCATGTATTTTAAAGGCTGTGAAAGAATATCCGATTTCTTCTATTTTTTTTCCACAAGTCATATAGTAAATAGATAGCACTAACAAAGTCAAATATTAATAACCAAGAACTACAGATCCTCAAATCCCCTTTCCCCCAACCAGCAAAACCCATAGAAATTTACACTGACCAAAGTAAATAGAAAATAAAAGTCAAACCACTTAAACGGTTGACATTTAGGGGTAGAGCCAGGCACTTGCTTTCCTCTTTTTAAATCACCAGTGTTATAACATTAACAGAAAACAAGTGATAGGAGAGACATGGTGTAAAATTTAGAGATGAGGTCCAATGAGAAATGCTATAATTAATATTTGCAGGTGATTAACATAATTTTAAATCATATCTTGGCAAAAGAGAACCACTTTACTTTGCCATCCATAGCTGCCTGTCTTTTGTTTTTCTAAATAAGAATAAGTCTTTAAAAAAACAGCACATAGTCAAGGTCCTGTTGACTGTAACCAAAATTAATTTTGAGCCACACTTATTAGTTGCAAGGTGCATAATTAACTTCAAATACAAAATATCTCATTTGCCAAATTAATTTTGCTCTCTTTTTTCTGGTATGTTTTCTTTCTGGAATATAAATTCAGAAACACGTTCTCTTAAGAAATTATTTGATCCAGGACAAGGGCAAATTTAAGTTTCACTTTATTAAATTTTGATAGCATACATAGACTAACACTAGTCTGGAAAAAAAAGAAAGAAACACCCATGTTCTCTTCCCTAGTCAGACAGTACCAGAAATGGTGACATTTATGTTGGTGCAGGTAGTACAGAATATTAGGAAAAAAGGAAGAAGGATACAATATTGAAGCTAACTGATCAGAATTGTGCTTGGTACAGAAGCAGAATTCAGTCCTTCATCAGTTGAAACTTTCCCAAGTTCAAGTAATCACAACTCGAAATATGACTGGCCATGCCTTTGCTTTGGATGTGACTACCTGGTCTACTCAACTTGTTTTACTATAAAGTTTTGATACACAGCAGCCTCCTGTGAAAGATGATCCTCTACAAAAGACGCCTTCCATAGGAATTCCTCAGAAAACTTATCATCCAACACTCTGAGACTCAAGGAGTCTCTGATGACTGTTTACTTCTCAGTGATTAGTTGTAGATTCATTGATTACAGACTATTAAAAAATCCCTTCCACAGAAAAATATTAAATGTGGAAAAATTAATTTAATATGAGCTTTACTAGAATTACTGAAAAATGGTTTGACTTTATTATTATTGTATAGCTTAACCATTAGACCCTGAATATGACTTTTTAATTTTTTGTAATGATTGCACTACAATATATAATACACTTGGAGCCAGTGTTGTGGCACTGTTGGTTAAGCTACTACTTGGGACATCCACGTCTCATATCACAGTGCCAGTTCAAACTGTGCTATTCTGCTTCTGATCTAGCTTCCTGCTAATGCATCTGGGAAGCAATGGATGATGGCCAATATACATGAGGTCCTGCCAATGACTCCTGGCTTTAGCCTGGCCCAGCCCCAGCTCTTTCAGCCATTTGGAGAGTGAGTCAGTGGATAGAAGAATTTTTTCCTCAAGATTTATTCATTTATTTTGAAAGTCAGAGTTGCAGAGAGAGGGAGGGACAGGGAGAAATCTTCCATCTGCTGGTTCATTCCACAGATGGCCACAACAGCAAGTGCTGGGTTAGACCAAAGCCAGGAGCCAGGAGCTTCACCCAGGTCTCCCACACGGGAGGCAAAGGCCCAAACGTTTGGGCCATCTTCTGCTGCTTTTCTCAGGCCATTATCACGGAGCTGGATAGGAAGTGGAGCAGCTGAAACAGGAACTGGCCCCAAATTGGATGTCAGTATCACAGGCAGCAGCTTTACTTGCTCCTCCACAAAGCTGCCTCCCACCCCCAGGGTGGAAGATCTTAGCTCTATTTCTCTTTGGCACCTTGCCTTTCAAATAAATAAATAAATAAAGTTTTTAAGGTAAAAAGAAATGCAATACATAAAACATTATACAATTTTATATTTTATGGACCATACATTATCCTCATCATCATAGAGTAACAAGAGGAAGAAGAAGAGCAACAACTCAGCAGCAAGAACTTGAACAGGAAATATAATAAAAAAATTGAAAGCCTCATGTATTTAACACTAGTCTAGGCACTTGGACTACATTCCCTTTGTTCCCTTAATGCTGCTTTGGTTATGTCTGTAATGCTACGAATCTTTGTCATCTCCATTTTACAGATAAAGGAAGCATAGAGAAGTGAGAAAAATCACCTAACTCCATTAATAATCATGTGTATTTGGTTGCAAGGTTAATCCAAGTGCTCATTCTTCCCAGAGTTAAAAAGCAGCTCGCGAAAACTGTCGCCTGGCTTAGATTCAGAGACAAGAATTCTACATGGAGCCGAAAAATGTCAATCAATGGGGAAATAATAGTTGAACATAAATGTTTCTCAAAGCATAGGCAGATACAGTTTAAAATAAGCTTATTCCATTTATGTCACCAAATACTAAAGCAAATTAAAAGCTATAGAGGAAAAAAAATAGCATTCCATAAGTATTTGGGGCAACTTTGCTAAGGAATGATTTCTCAGTGGACACCTCCTTACTCCCCTCTCATACATACCCCTCCTATACCCAGCATCTATCCTAAGACAGGATTAAGAATTAAGAATTTAAAATGTGGGATATTTCTTCAGAAGATCTTGCATCCCTTCTGTTCCTCTCATTTTTTACACAACAGTAAAAAAATAGAAGATGACATATTTATTTGTCTTTCTATGATTATTGGAAATATTAGGAAGAAAAGTCTGTAATTTTACCCAAATATATCTACATCAAAACAAGTGGTTTACAGATAAGTAAATATGACTTAATAAAGATTACAGATTCTTTTCAGACATTTTCTCCCTTAGTCCTTCAATAAGTTTGGCCAAAGGGTGTCCTTGAAAACACACAGACAACTCCCACTAAAGTCATAAGTTATGCATATGCATTTCTATGACCAAATTTGGCTGGATGCTTAATTAGTGTCTGACTGTGATTACATCTGTAGTGTTGAATTTTCAAATCTAAATTCAATGTTGCATCAAAACTTTGTAACATTCCTTCAATTTCTATAGGGAGAAAATCAACATCAAATATAGTGTGTTACTTCAGTCAGCCAGAGAAAATGCTGTTCCTTAATCTGAAAGCAATTTCTCTCAAAATCAAGAGGAAGAAAAGGGATTTACATACACACTGAAATACTGTAAATAAATAAACATGGATCTCTTGAGTTGGACTTTTGAAATCTCCAAGGTTTTAAGTAACCTTGTCTGGGCAATGGACATTGAGCTTTTTCTCTTATTGAGAAATAGCATTTTCCCTTTCTCCTTTTTGTTCTTCTTTTTTTTCTTCTCTGCTTCTATGTCCTACTTCATTAATCATTCACAAGCAGCTAGCTAGTAAGTACAATTCAACTCTTATGAGACAAATAAACACATCATTCGCTGTGCCCTCCTGCCCCCTTTTTCTACTGTGTATCTCACACACCAGTTATAAAGCTGAGTTGAAAATTGTCTCTCTTAGGAGAGGTGTACATTACTCTTTAAGAGTGTGTATTATACATATATATATATATATGTGTGTGTGTATGTGTATATATATATATATATATTTATTTCACCACGTTTCATTGTCTGTTCTTGTAGCTTCATTTGCAAATTTTTCATACTGAGCTTTAAAGTGGGGAAAAGGAAGAAACACACATTATGAAAACTTTCCTAAGTACTTTTAGGCCTAGGGTTTATATCTGTGTTCTCTGTGGGCCCATTTAGCCACTATGTGCAAAATCAAATGGTTTGATTATAATGTACATTAATTTTGAGATGCTGGGACTGGCATGGTGGGACACCAGGTTAAGTGGCTGCTTGTAATGCTGGCATCCAATATTTGAGCACCTAACACTGGCTTGAGTCCAAGCTGCTCTACTTCTGATCCAGTTCCCTGCTAATGTGCCTGGGAAAGCAGCAGATGATGCCCCAACTCTGCCATCCAAATGACAGACGTAGATAGAGTTCCAAGGTCTGGAACTTGGGAGTGAACCAACAGATGGAAGAGTGCTCTCCTTCACTTTACTTTCTTTGCAAATAAATAAATCAATCTTTTTGGATTTTTTTTTTTTACTTGACATGCTTTATCAGAAGTGACTGAACTTTATGAAGCCTGGATCTTTCATATAAATGACCTTTGAGAATAAAAATTTGAAACTAATGCGTGTTCTACCTATCTAACATCAAATTTTTTTTTATTAAACTTTTATTTAATGAATATAAATTTCCAAAGTACAGCTTATGGGTTACAATGGCTTCCCCCTCCCAAAACTTCCCTCCCACCCACAACCCTCCCCTTTCCCGCTCCCTCTCCCCTTCCAATCACATCATGATTCATTTTCAATTCTCTTTATATACAAAAGATCAGTTTAGTATATATTAGGTAACGATTTCAACAGTTTGCCCCCATATAGCAACACAAAGTGAAAAAAAAATACTGTTGGAGTACTAGTTATAGCATTAAATAAGAGTGTACAGCACATTAAAGGCAGAGATCCTACATAATATTTTTTTAAAAATTAATTAATTTTCTATGCCATTACCAATTTAACACCAGTTTTTTTTTATTTCCAATTATCTTTATATACAGAAGATCGATTCAGTATATAATTAGTAAAGATCTCATCAGTTTGTACCCATGCAGAAACACAAAGTGTAAAAATACTGTTTCAGTACTAGTTATAGCATCACTGCACATTAGACAACACATTAAGGACAGATCCCACATGGGATGTAAGTACACAGTGACTCCTGTTGCTGACTTAACAATTTGACACTCCTGTTCATGGCGTCAGTAATCTCCCTAGGCTCTAGTCATGAGTTGCCAGGGCTATGGAAGCCTTTAGGGTTCGCTGACTTTGATCTTATTCCGATAGGGTCACAGTCAAAGTGGAAGTTCTCTCCTCCCTTCAGAGAAAGGTACCTCCTTCTTTGATGGCCCCGTTCTTTCCACTGGGATCTCACTAACAGAGATCTTTCATTTAGGTCTTCTTCTTTTTTTCTTTTCCATGGTATCTTGGCTTTCCATGCCTACAATACTCTCATGGGCTCTTCAGCCAGATCCGAATGCCTTAAGGGCTGATTCTGAGGCCAGAGTGTTGTTTAGGACATCTGCCATTCTATGAGCTAACAGTCACTACACACAATTTAATTTAATCATGATTAGCTATCCTAGGTTTCATAATATTAAGCATCAAGTCTTCTGATTTGCCATCAAGTGTTTCAATGACATCTGATGTTCAGAAAGTATTCTTTTTTTTTTTCTTTTTTCTTGACAGGCAGATTTAGACAGTGAGAGAGAGAGACAGAGAGATGGCCACTGTGGCCAGCGTGCTGCGCCGATCCAAAGCCAGGAGCCAGCTGCTTCTTCCTGGTCTCCCACACGGGTGCAGGGCCCAAGCACTTGGGCCATCCTCCACTGCCTTCCCGGCCACAGCTGAGAGCTGGACTGGAAGAGGAGCAACTGGGACAGAACCGGCGCCCCAACCGGGACTAGAACCCGGGGTGCCAGCACAAAAGGCAGAGGATTAGCCTAGTGAGCCGCAGAGCCAGTCTCAGAAAGTATTCTTAAGAAGTCTTCTCACAACAAGTCTATCAGTACAATCCAAAGCTGTATTCTCACATTGACATCTAAATCAACAGGAAAAAAAAAAATTCTTTCTACTTTTTCTTACTGAGTTCTAAAGGAAAGGTTCTTTGGCTCTGTAGTATGGGTTTACTTCCTTTAAATTTGGGTGGGGCAATTATGCATTTCATAGAAACTGTAGTTTCCCCTCTTTTACACAAGAATCTCTGGGTCTATGAAGCTTGATGTTAATTATGGGTGCTTGGGGGTGTGGTTGTTGAGTGAATCTTATTTTTTACCAAAACTCAGACCAAGAAATATACTCATAGAGATAAAGAAAGAGGAAAAAATCTTTGTGTTTACTCTGAGTAATCCAAGATCATAGGACATTTTTAATTTCCTGTGACCCCAAATCATTATTATGTGGAAATTAAAATGTAGTACTTGTTTATATATTATAACTTTATAAAATGAAAACAAAATATATTTTCTTTAATTTAGTATTGAATTTCATAGCAATAGGTAAATCCTTCCAATATTCTGTAAATGTGTATGTAAATGTGTATTCAACATGTGACATGATCAAGAGCAACAACATAACTGGTCATATATTATTTCCAAGTTAACATGCCTGAACATCAGTATGTCTGAATTCTGTTACACAAAAGAATGAGGAAAAAAATTGCTTCCATTATGTGATTCCAAAATCTTTTTATAGACCATAATCAGTGATATGATTTACTCTTGAAGTGCTACCCTGGGAAAAAGAACATTGATAAACCTTTTGTTAAATGGATAATGACACTGACCCATACTAGTACATTCTGGCCATCCTCTTATTCCCTGTAGTACCCCCCTTCTTTCTCTTACCTTGCCTTACAACTAAAGAATTTGCTTTTGTTAAACAGAAAAATGTCATCACTGATACACTCACATATATGTGTGTGCATGTGCTCAAACATCTTGTGCAATTAGTACAGTTCATATTTTCATAACCAAGAAAACCAATATCATGCATCAATTTTTAAAGAAATAAGAATGGAATTACAAAAATATTAAACCAGATATGTGGAAATGTTTCTAATGATACCTAGTAAAATTCGGATTTTTATTCAGAGCTCTTTATAAATATTCAGTTTATTAAATGACATTTGATGAATAAAATCAACATTTTCTTGACTTTTTTAATTCTTCAAACTTTTATTTAGATCATGCATAGCTCTCAAGTATTGAGAGATGCCATTTAACATTTCTTTCAGATACAAATATCTTGATAAATGTAATTTTCCAAAATTAATATTTCCCTTTAATCTGAAGAAATTGTTACATAATTTGGGGCTACACTGTGGTTGATTTTTCAGCATATTTTCATCTGGTAGATACTGTAAGGTTGAACTGATAGATGTATTACTATCTTAGTTAAGGAAAAGGCAAGTTAGTAACAGCATCTGCTTACAAAGCCACAAATCCAATTTATTCTCTGATCTCCTTACCTTCCCATGGTTTTTTAATTTAGAGATGAGATAAAGGATAAAAGTCCTAATACATATGGACTTTTCCCAAGATGTGTTGACACAGAAAAAAGGTATCACTATGTAACAGAAAAAAAAAATGAACATAATGAGTTATCTATCTAATGAGGAATATCTAGTTATCAGAATTTTGAAAGTAGAGCACAAAGAACCTAATACAGATGGTGTCTTAGTTTACAAATCACATTCAGCTAACCACACTAAAACCACTCAAAAGTCCAATCTCATGACTCTCTGAATACTTCATCATTTATTTCTAAATGAGCTCATTTTTTTTTTCTATTATTTGTTTGAAAAGAAGAGCATTAGAGAGGGAGGGAGGGAGTGGAGAGAAAGGGGGGGGGGAGCTGCTATCTGCCAGTTCACCTCCCAAATGTCCATGAAAGCCAGCTATCTGGGTCATGCCAAAGCCAGTATACAGGAATCTGTCTCCCACATAAGTGGCAGGGGCCCAAGCACTAGGGGGGACCATCTGCTGATGTCTTCCCTGCTGTATTAGATGGATTGGAAGCAGAGCAGCCAGGCTCAAACCAGCACTCTATTTAGGATGCTGGAGTCCCAAGTGGCAGCTTAAACTTCTGTGCCACAATGTCAGCCCCTGAGCATTTTTTTCCATTTAAATTTATTTATTTTTAATGCTTTTTTCACGTCAATAGGATGTTATAGTTATTGCTTTAAGGAATTTTTTTTTCACGTTCTGTTTCTTTAAAGAATGGTGACTAGTGACAGGATTTCCTGAATATTGATGATTAAAATTCCCTTTAAAAATCAGATTTGTGCCTCATCTTTCTTGTCAGGTAGTTCTGTGTTAGAAAAGTATGACTTCATTTTGAGTATTTAAGCAATAATTCTTCCTTGCAAGATCATGAATAGCAAGCATACAACAAGCTTTTTTCAAATACTTAGGACACATCATCTTAAACAATTATTGCAGCCACTAAATGATACTTTAATAAAAGTTGTAAATTAATATTATTATATATAGTAATATACTAGTATTGTATATGTCTGTTGTGGCTTTGGGATCCATGAGGGACTGGTTCTAGGACAACTTACAGATATTAAAAAGTGCATATACTCAAGTCCCTTACATAAAGTGACATGGTCTTTACATATAACTTATTCATACCCTATAGTATACATTTTTGGTCAGTAAAATTGTTTGCAATCAAGTTCTCCATAAAAAAAGTAAAATCTTATCACACCTTGGAGCATCTGCATTATGATAAAGCTATCAGATGTTCTTGTATTGAAAACTATGTGGAGGAAAATTACTGGATTTAATTTTAATTTAACTTTGTTTTTTGTTTGTTTTCTGATATTTTATTTTTATATTAAGGTAATATTAATTCAAGTACAACAGATTCATTGTAGTTCCCAGATGGAATTCCAAGAAAATAATGATATTCCCTTCCTTCCTCCCACCCATCCTCTCTCTCACCCTCCTTTCTCCCTTCCTCTTTCTTTCCCTTCCTTCCTTCTTTCCTTTCCTCCCTCCTTCCTTCCTTCTTTCGTTCCTCCCTTCCTTCCTTTTTTTCCTTTTTAGTTTTTTGAAATAACTTTGTTTAAAGATTTATTTTATTTCAAAGGCAGAGTTACAGAGAGGCAGAGAGAGAGGTCTTCCAGCTGCTGGTTCACTCCCCAGATAGCCACAAGGCCAGACCTGTGCCGATCCGAAGCCAGGAGCCAGGGGCCTCTTCTGGGTTTCCCACGCAGGTGCAGAGGCCCAAGCACTTGGGCCATCTTCTAATAGTTTCCCAGGCCACATCAGTATTGGAAGTGTATTGGAAGTGGAGCAGCCAGGACTTGAACCCGTGCTCATATGGGATGCCAGCACTGCAGGTGGTGGGTTTACCTGCTGTGCCACAGCGCCGGCTCCAAGATAACATATTTCTAATTGACGCTACAGTCAAGTGTTTAATGCACCACTAAAGAGATCAACAAGTGAAAATGACCATAGTTTAATAAAATACAGGCAAGGGCCTAAAACAATTAAACGGAAAGATAACCATTTCACTCATATACAGTAATATTCAATTGATGATTGGTTGAATCTATAATGCAATCTTTGTAATTTCATAAGGGCCACTGCTTGTATGACACTAAATAATTTAAATTATACATAATTTCTATAATGTATCTGTGGGTATATATCAAAAACCAACATACACACACACATATATCAAAACAATGTATGTATGTATACACATGTATGAAAAATAAAGTTTTGCTTTCTAAATTCACTTTGTGAGCACTGCTCACAAATAATTTAGTTTCTTTCTTCCCTAAGGAAAATGATAGGAAATTCATCTTCCACCTCTGAAGTTAGGGCTGGCTAGTTGCTAATTTTGACCAATAAAATCTCAGTTAAAGTGACTTGTGCCACTTCAAGCAGAATTTTTAAGAGAATGTCATGATTTGTCATCTATATCATGCTGCTGTGGTCAAAATGAAGAAATATGTAGGTCTTTGGGGGAGTTCAAAAAACAGAGCTCCTGGTAACACTTTGTGGACATATAAACAACAAACTTAGTTTTTTTAAGTTGCTGGTAGATAGGCGATTTCTGTACATAACCTCCTTGACCCTACCAATTATTAAAAGTATTCTTTGGGACTAATTCTTCCATTCTCCCTGAATATAATTTCAGATGTGACTTCACTTTTCTAATTACTTTAAGGTTCTAGCAACTGTCTCGATTCTGTAATTAATATTCTGTTGTTTTGGAACATCTAGAATTTTGAACTTCATTAAATATAAAGCTTTCCCTGTTTTTCCACTGCCCTTGTCTGAGCTGACAATCTATTGGGGAAACGGATTTAACTGAAACCTGCTTCCTGATCACTTGTGTTTGTATTTCTCTGCTATTCTTCCTTGTCTTTCAGTTTGTAGTTTCACACTTCCTGAGGGACCGAGTTGGATGGGGAGAGGAGAGGCCTCAAGGATAAAGTTTAAAATCACACAGAGGTCCTTTAGACTTGGTGCATTCACAGCTGACTCATTTTCTTCTAGATCCCTCTGAGATGCCCAGCATAACTCAGGGTAAATCGCTGTCATTTTCCTTTACAAAGTTAAATACTCCAGCCTATGATTTATAATCTCTTTCTCAGTCCTGAGGGGCTCTAGTATTTCACCTCAGTGGAGGAGGGCATTCCCACTCCTACAGATGATTCTCTTGTACAGCATCAAAGACAATTTCAAGTCAAATATTTCTCTCTTGTCTGGTCATCTCCAGTCCTGCGGAACACTCAGGCAGCCTTTGCCTTAATAAGTTTCTTAATAAGTACTTGTTAATCTCTCTGCTCTGAATAGTGAGCCAGCTGGTCTTCATGTTTCAGATTTCTTAAGGGTGGACTCCTTAAAGCTTCACTTAGGCTGTAGAGTTAGAAGCATCACCCTCCTAATTGCAGAGACAATTCTCTCAAGAAATCTCTATTGTATCAAAATCCCCGCCAGTTACATTCCCTCATTGTGAGTGAAGGAACCAGTAGTCAGAAATCCATTACTCTAACCCCTCCCCTGCCTTGTAAGATTATCTCTCACTTCACTCACTTCAGAACATTGGCATCAGTCATCTCATGGCCTCAGCAGAAACTGAGGGTGAAATAAATTTATTTTAATTTGTGGTGACATATATTTGATTCTTCATCTTCATCTCTTGTTACTCCTTCTATTTTTTTCCATTCAACTGAAGCTTAAAGACTATTTAATCAAATTGTTTGAACCCCTAAAGGAAACTTCAGAAACTACTAATTATCTTTTTAAATTATTGGTAAGAAGTTTTCTCTTTTTTAAGAAAAATTGTTATCTTTTTCATAATATGATAAATGGAAAATAGTTTGAAGTTTTACCTTAAACTTGTGACTTGCAGGCCTCAAAACAATGTGGAATTAGCTGAGGTTTTACTAGCCCTAATCCTGCAAATAAATAATAAGATTTTCTTTTAAATACAAAAAAAAAAAATCACAGATTAAGAATTTTATAGCCAGGAAAGATCCTAGAGTCTCCATTAACCACTAAACTTTAAATAAAAGCACTACAATCATTATATTGCACAACATTTTAAAACTGATTAATAGTAAATGCTATTTATTTATAAACTTTTGTCCACTATACTATGGCATGTATACAAAACTGTAAATAAATCTCCATAATCATTAATCAAGCAGTAATTTTCCTAAGAAGACCATGTAAAATTAACATTCGAGTACATTTTTTAAAATTAGCAACAATAAAAATTGAAAAATAACTGTAATCTCGATTTAAATATATTTGATGAGGTAGATTTTTCATGCCTTAATTAACCCCCCTCATGTGTTGTATATGTACCACATTATTTTCTTGGCATGATAAGCCTTTTCCACTCCTCAAATTATGTTTCCTTTACCCTAGTAGAGTGAATATATGTCATTATTAGTGCTGGTGAATTTTGAAAGGTATCTAGAAGGCAATTTCCATCATGGTTCGCCTGGCCTCGCTGACTCCCTTAGACCTGCGCATTCACTCTGGGGCGAAAGAGGAGAAATGAGAAAACACAGGATCAGGTCTGCCACTGTGTTTCCATTAACCTGAGTGGTCCCTTCACAACCTCGGAAGTGCAGAGAGTGAATGATGGCCCAAGTGGGGCAAGACAGATCGATTCTGCAATTTTTACTCAGTGTTTCTCCTCAGCTCTAACTGGCTATTGATTGGATGAGCTGGAGATGGGTAGTGCCTCTGGGACTTGGGACCGATAAGAAGAAATTCCTCCCCTCCACTGAGCAACACCTTTAGGCTCTTGTATCCATTCACTTAGAGAGGAGAGTAAAGCACGACTTAACAATGGAGCCATCTGAAGAGAGATAAATTTCATCCTCCACCTGGAAAGTAAACTCACTTCTACATTTGCTTCGCTTTCAAAGTCCAATTATGTATTTAGGCTAAAGAAAGCTAGAATTTCGTCTAGGTTCATAAAGTTTTTAAATGGGTAATTATTTTCAGATCATTTGAGCTAATCTCATTGTTTACTAGTTGTGAAAATCAAAGCTCAGAGTTAGTAAGCAACTTACTCCATGACGTGGAGTAACTGGAGTAGCTCTGGTTTTCTGATTTTCAGCTAAGCAGCCTCTATTATTGAAAAAGTTTCCTCATTCCTATTAGAGTGTCACAGAGAGACAGTTCCTATTCTTACAATGCCTCTGTTATGTCGTGTAATACTGCTTAAAATTACTGTACTCACCAATTCCCAGTGACAATCCATAGATGTTAGATTGGATAAATGAAAAGAACCTAGGACTTTGACATTGCTGGCACAGCATACCAGTGATGGAGTTTGACCAATCCAAGGAACCTCTGCTTTCTGAGATCATTTTCAGAAAATAGAAGAGATTGAGTCAACATATTTTGCCTTTTCAGCTTAAATATAGTGAACCAAATAATTCTTCCAGGCCATTTCCTTCTCTTTGCCTTCCAGTAAAGGAGTGTTCACATTCTTGCAAAGAAAAGAACATCATGTGGCTCTTGACAGAAAGAAAAGACACTGGCTATTTCAATTCAAGAGCTTGGCTGGTGCCGTGGCTCACTTGGTTAATCCTCTGCCCGCGGCACCTGCATCCCATTGGGCACCGGGTTCTAGTCCCAGTTGCTCCTCTTCCAGTCCAGCTCTCTGCTGTGGCCTGGGAAGGCAATGGAGGATGGCCCAAGTGCTTGGGCCCTGCACCCACATGGGAAACCAGAAGGAAGCACCTGGCTCATGGCTTTGGATTGGCGCGATGCGCCGGCCGTAGTGGCCACTTCGTGGGTAAACAAACGGAAAAGGAAGACCTTTCTCTCTGTCTCTCTCTAACTCTGCCTGTAAAAAAAAAAAAAAAAGAGCTTCCAGCCGGTTGTAAGGATAGCATATTCAGCTAATGGGTACTACCAATGTGGAGGGAATCTCTGAGCTAGATGTAGTAGCACAGGAAGTTTCAGAAATGAGATTCTTCTGGAATGGAAAGGCTGGGAAATCCATTCAATGATCTGACCAGTCTGCAACAAAAAATAATGAGAAGAATGCTAGAATTTCAACAATTTCTTCTAGATTAGTAGTTCTCAGCAAGCAGTGATATTGTCTGCTGGATATTGAAGAGACATATTTTGGTTGGCACAACTTGGGGAAGGTGCTGTTGGCAACTAGTTGGTAGAAGGCAGGTATGTTACTATATTTAATGTTTAATTTTCCTGTATCATAGATATCATAAGACTGCAGAGGCCATAACTTGGCCCTTGACTACCTTCCTTTTTTTTTTTTTCTTATTTGAAAGTCAAAGAGAGATAGAGAGAGAGAGAGAGAGAGAGAGAGAGAGAGAGAGAGAAACGTAATCTTCCATCCACTGATTCACTCCCTAAATGCCTACAACAGCTGGGGCTGAGCCATGTCAAAATTAATGTAGTCACCAAGATCCTGGAACTCTGTACAAGTATCCCATGTGGGTGACAGGAACTTGATTGCTTGAACTGTCACCTGTTGCCTCTCTGGGTACTCAGTAGCAGGAGGCTGAAACAGAGAGTAGAGCTCACTCAAACCTAGGCACTCTCATGTGGGATGTGGGAATCTGAAAGCAGCTTATTAAGTGCTATGCCAAATGTCTGCCCCATCATTTTTTTTTTTTTTTTTTTTTGGACGGGCAGTTAGATGGTGAGAGAGAGAAGCAGAGAGAAAGGTTTTCCTTTTTCTGTTGGTTTACCCCAGAAATGGCCACTATGGCCTGTGCATTGCGGCCAGAACACTGTGCCGGTCCAAAGAAAGCAAGGAGCCAGGTGCTTTCTCCTGGTCTCCCATGTGGGTGCAGGGCCCAAGCACTTGGGCCATCCTCCACTGCCCTCCCAGGCCACAGCAGAGAGCTAGACTGGAAGAGGGCAACTGGGACAGAATCCGGCGCCCCAACCAGGACTAGAACCTGGGGTGCCGGCGCCGCAGGCGGAAGATTAGCCTAGTGAGCCGCGGCGCTGGCCCCTATCACTTTTTAATAATTAATTTACTGTCTTTTCATTTTGTTAAATGAGAATAAATACTTCTTTCCCTACAAATTTATAGACCATGTGATCATTTCTGCCCAACTGGCTATGGACAGAGAATTCACAGCATTTAATTGCTGGTTGGGGATTTCCCAGCTCTCTTTTTGCCCTGTTGCTTTGGTTGAGAACTTCCTAAATAGTGGGGTTTTCATCTCTGTAATGAATGTGACTTGAGCAATATATAATTGTAGTTTCAAACCAATGAGTCTGAGTTGTGTGTTTATTTCAGACTAGCCTAGGTTTTTCTGACAAATATATTCATTAAAGCTTTAAAGTTAGTCATATTAAGTTGAAAATGCAACCAAGTTAAAGCTGAAAAGTTAATTCAAATTAAAATATTTTTAAAAATCATTAAAAGGGTGAGAGTAATCCCCACTATTTTTCAGGTAATTTGCTTGCTTTCGTTTCACAGATAACTATGGATTATCAACTGTACAACTCCAAATGCTGGGTGTGTAAGCCCATTTTCTGTTGTCAGTGATATAATAGTACAGACAGGATGAGTTGTAGAGAAAGGGGATTTATTTAAGCTCACAGTTTTGGAGGTACAAGGTTGAGAGGTTGCATGTGGTAATGGCCTTGTGTCTGGCAGAGGCACAAGCTATGTGTGAAATCACTTGGTAAGAGACAGGGAGAAATTTCATGTCTTGTAATCTCTCCTTCTTCTTGTATTAATTAATAGGGATTCTACTCTAATGACCTTTTCTAATTTCATCTTCTGTCAAACGCCCCACCTCTAAGCACTATAGTTAAATTGTTTTTACCTTGCTAATGTCTTGTAGTGATGACTAAATTTCAACACATGAAGCCTGGGGGTGGGGCATTCAAACCAACCCAAACCATAATATTAGGTACAGGTACAGGGGGATGCTCTGTAATACCTAAGCCTTCATCAGCATTGCCTACTTGGGACCTGAGCTTTAAGCTCTACTAGATGAGAAATGCTTATCTGCTTTGTTCACTGTGATCAACATGGTACCAACCCCAGTGGTCAAAACACAATAGACTGCAATGAGTATCTTTTGCATAAATTAATGAATATGAATTTCATCAACCTAGGTTCTGGCACCTATGAGATTCTGAGAATGAGAGGATCATGTTAGACCAATCAGTACTATCATTATTAACTGGATGGGAGAAGACAATGTGTACTTTGTGGGTAGGGTATTGTTAATAAAGACAGTTTCTTTGATGCCACTCTATCTAAAAGGGTAGGACAAAGCTCTAGAGATCCACTGCTATGACTGAGGAGTGTTTCTTCATTAATTTAGGGCCATTTACCATCTTACATCTTATAGTTTCTTTTTTTTAAAAATTTTTTGGCACGCAGAGTGGACAGTGAGAGAGAGAGACAGAGAGAAAGGTCTTCCTTTGCCGTTGATTCACCCTCCAATGGCTGCTGCGGCTGGCATGCTGCAGCCAGTGCACCGCGCTGATCCGAAGCCAGGAACCAGGTGCTTATCCTGGTCTCCCATCGGGTTCAGGGCCCAAGCACTTGGGCCATCCTCCACTGCACTCCCGGGCCACAGCAGAGAGCTGGCCTGGAAGAGGAGCAACCAGGACAAAATCCGGCGCCCTGACTGGGATTAGAACCCGGTGTGCCGTCACTGCAAGGCGGAGGATTAGCCTATTGAGCCACGGCGCCGGCCTATAGTTTCTGAATTAGACAAGTGAGTCCTTATTCATGCTGATGCTGGAGAAAGGCATACATGTAAGGGACATTATCCCGGTGTTGCAGACAACCTGTGAGCTGCCATGATAAGATGATACTGCAAAAGGTGACTATCCTGTCCATGCTTCTCACCCCCAAAATGTAATTTATTAAAGCTGAAGAAAATTATTAGTAGTAGCGGTATTTGTGTGTGTGTGTGCATATATCTGTTAAAGCATAAATTAAAACCCATCTGGAGGCAGACAGTGTGACAAATGGCAGGTTAAGCCACCACTTGGAATGTGTGCATCCCATACCAGAGTGTCAGGGTCAAGTTCCAGCTTTCCTGCACTCTGATACAGCTTTCTGCTAATGTGCCTAAAAGGGAACATGGAATGTCCCAAGTATTTGGGTCTAAACCACCTATGTGAGAGACCTGGATGGAGTTCATGGTCCCAGGCTTCAACCTAGGGAGCTGTCTCACTTGCTCGCTCGCTCGCTCGCTCTCTCTCACCCTCCTCTCCCTCTCTGTTTTTCCCTCTCCATTTGTTACTGTCTGTTACATAAATATATTTTTAAAAATATACTTGTATAATTGTGTACTTCTGTCTCTTCTCTGTCATGCTTCCTTTCAAATAAATAATAAGAAGAATTAGAACCCATATGATCTCTTTTGATAGGGATTTAGATAGTTGTATTCTATTCCACTTCCATCCCTTAAATACCATTGAATGTGGGCTAGCATTATGGCATAGCAGGTAAAGCTACCATCTACTAGGTCAGCATCCCCTGTGGGTGCCGATTTGAGTCTCTGCTGCTCCACTTCTGATCCTGCTCCCTACTAATGGCTTTGATAACACAATGGAAGATGACCAAACTCCTTGTGCCCCTGTACCCACATGGGAGACCCAGAAGAAGCTCCTGGCTCCCGGCTTCAGTCTGGTCCACCTCCGGCTGCTGTAGCCGTTTGGAGAGTGATCTCCATTAGGAGATCTCTTTTATCTCTCCCTCTGTCTCTGTAACTCTGTCTTTCAAATATATAAAATAAATATTTAAAAAATACAATTGGATGTGCCCTATGGGGATACTTGCCCTACAAATGCTGGCTAAAAATTGTGTTACAAAGGGAACCATTGGAAGAATGAGCAAAGATGAGGGAATGTTTATAAAAAATGTATTTAATTAAATACTAAAGGAAAATTTTAAATAGATGAATCTGTATCTTATTTGCTGGAAATTTGTTCCTTTCATGATTGGAATTATTAGCAAGTTACAGGTGTGAACAGAATGATCATCAGAGGGATCCTACAGCCAAGTGAGAATGTGGGAGGTGTTGACTTAGCTGGTGTCAATTATTGGAAAAATAATGTCTTCATATCTCACTTTAGAAAGTTAAGGATCTGAAATAAATCAATCTCAAAGAAAAAAATCCTCACTTATGAAATGCTTACATCTAGTAGGGTGACAAAATTTCAACACACTATAAGGGCATGGCTAAGGGATGCAGTAGCTGCAGGGGACCTCGGAGTATTTACACCTAGACTGGGGAGAGACAGGAAAATTTCCTGAGAAGACGGCATGGTGGGAAGTAAAGTTTTAAGGATGACTAAGAGTTAGCCAGGCAAAGAATGTGGGGAAGTGCATTCAGGGCAGTTAAGCAGCATGAGCTAAAGCATAGAGCTGTGAAACAGCATGGTGCATGAGAAAAACAGCAAGTCATTTGATTTCAAGTGCATAAAGTCAGAGGCAGGACATGGCAGGAGATAAGGTAAGAGAGTTAGATAGGTCACGAGGGCTATACAGTATATAACAGCAAAATGTGAGGATGTTATAGGCAATGGGGTTCCACGGAAGGGTTCTAAATCAAACAAGTGGCATGATCAGATCTTATTTTAGATGATGTATTATTGATAACTTTATGGTAGATGGATTAGAAGAAAAAATACTGCAGACAAAGACAGTCATTAGGCACTCATTTAATCTAGACACAAAGAGCTAGCCTAAGTGTATGATGGCATGGTTGGAGGAAATATAAGTGGGCAAACAATTTAGCAGGTACATTTAGAAAGGTGTTGCCTTGAAGTTGGGGTAAAGAAAAGAAAGAGTTTGATAGCATATTCCCAATTTTGTATTTGACTATTTTTTAAATGAAAGGTAGATTACACAGGGACTAGAACAATTAATGGGGAAAGAGGAGTTCATTGCAACGTTGAGATAGTTTTGAAGATACTTAGCAGCCAATGGAGTGTACATATCAAACTGCAGTCTGGGTGATGGCACTAGAAAAGAGACTAATGTAGGGCTGGCACTGTGGCATAGTGGATTAAGCTGCTGCCTGCAATGCCAGCAGCCCATATAGGCACTGGTTCAAGTCCCAACTGTTCCATTTATGGCCCAGCTCCTTGATAAAGCATCTGGGAAAGCAACAGAGGACAGCCCAAGTGCTAGGACCCCTACATCAACGTGGGAGACCCAGAAGAAGCTCTGGCTTTGGCCTTTTGGAGAGTGAACCAGTGAATGGAAGATCTCTCTCTGTCTCTCCCTCTCTCTCTGTAACTCTGCATATTAAGGAAGTTAAGGAAGTCTTTAGAAGGAAATACACAAATATGATAACATATACATCGATTTTTAATTAAAGCTAAGTAAGTAGAAAAATGATCTTCTGGGAGTGTGTTTGCATTGAGATTCATCAGAGACCAGTGTTCACAAACAATAATGCACCAAACCCAGAGGATATTTAGAGAAGTCAAAGAAACTTGTTTTCTCTCCTCACTATACAGAAAAGTGGTAATATCACTGCTATTTTAATAGACCAAGAAAGATGAAAAATCCAGTCAGTTTGTAATGAGGAGATCACTGGTTACTCTTATAAAACAGGTTCAGTAAAATAAGAGTGGCAAGGTATTGAACAATGAATAAGGAAAATCTGTCTTATTTCAAAAACATGATGGTAGAGAGAAGAGGAACCTGATGGCAATTAGGAGGAAAATGATATTAGATGTCCAATAAATTTCAGTGGTATTTCTTTGCAATTTTTTTTCCTTTGGTGGACAGTTTCCTCAGAGAGATTCTATGTGTTTAAAAGCCAAGGCAAAGCAAACATGAAAAAGATTGTATGGAAAGGAAAAGATGTATCTGGTAGAACAAAACCTGGAGAACATTTAGAAGAAAGAGAACAGTATCTGGGTCATGATTGGCAGTGAAGAGGCAAAGTATACAACCTTCTCAGAAGGTAAGGGTGAGTACAAGGAGTCTGAAGGTGAGGGAGACAGGGGGCAAAGATTTCAGATTTCCTAATAACATAGGTTAGTGGCTGTTAAGAACAAGGATGGAGAAGTAGATGGACCTTGAGAATAAAGCAGGAATAGTTGTTGAAAGAAATGAAAATATAACTGATCCAGAAGACAGAAGATTGTTAAAAGATCTGAGAAGTTAACTGAGATTCAGTACTACAGACTTGTGGCTACCTAGGTGTGTAAATGGTGGCATCTCTCCAACAGTGTTAAGCTCATGTGTTATAGCAGAGAAAGTGAATGAAAGGATTGAATCGTTGTCAGTGAGATGTCTGGAACTGAGGAGGAGCTAGCCATTGAGTTTGGTGACGAATTAGTCCAGGTGGATCTGGGCTGAGGTGAGGAGAGCAAGCCCTTGAATGGCTATCTCAGCTGAGAAGAGGAGAATGGAATCAAGGGACTGATCGTTTCTATAACGCGCTTTAGATTGGGTAGTAGGATCAGGAAGACAGCAGTTGAGTAGGTTATGGTTAAGGCATGAGATAGCAGTGCTTCAGTTTCAGAAGTTGAAAAATTTTAGTTCTTTTCCAATGTGTGGCCAGGGGCTGTAATTAGATGAATAGCTTGGTGTCTGTTTTGTAGCATGGAAGATAATTTGGAGGGGTTAAATAATTTGTCTAAGTATAAACAACTAGCACACATAGGATTTTCTGATTCAAGACTTCTGTACTTTTTTTTTTTTTTTAAGATTTATTTATTTACTTTAGAGGTAGAGTTTCACACAGTGGGACAGACAGAGAGGTCTTCCAGCTGCTGGTTCACTCCTTTAGCGGCCGCAACAGCTGGAGCTGGGCCCATCTGATTCCAGGAGCCAAGAGCTTCTTCTAGGTCTCCCACGCGTGTGCGGAGGCCCAAGTTTGGTCCGTCTTCTGCTGCTTTACCAGGCACATTAACAGGGAGCTGGATCGGAAGAGCAGCAGCAGGGACAAGAACCAGTATCCATGTGGGATGTCAGCACCACAGTTGGAGGCTTAACCCATTAGGCCACAATGCTGGTCCCAACTTTGAGACTTTGAACCACACTGCCCTCCACAGTCTGGCTTTTCAAATACTAAAATAAAGAAATACACATTTGCCTGCTTAAGTTTGTATGTTTTAATTGTGCAAGAATCAATATAATTTTGAAGATCATTGTACTTACCTTGTTTTGTTTATAATTATGAATGTTCATGTTTGGTTCCTTTGGGTCCAAGTGTTTGATTTC